>NC_073344.2:42989722-43629166 GCF_027580225.2 Misgurnus anguillicaudatus | reverse complement strand
CTACTTTTGCAAACTCGTCCTAGAGCTTTTCCCCGATTGCCACGAAAATTGGTATGTATCATCTTGAGACACTCCTGGCAAAAAGTTATCAAAAGAATTTTGATACAGGAATCCGTTGTCGTATACCACCTTAACGAATTTTACGTAGAGCGTAAAAAAACAGATTTTACGTTGTATCTTCGTCAAACTTAGGCCTATTGACACTATACTTGGTACTTGTGATGCCAGTCAGGAACCGAGGGTGCATGCACAGTTTCGTCGCAGCGCCACCTAGTGGTCAGACTTATGCTTTACACGCCTATAACTTTGGCTCCCATTGACGTATTTTCACGGGATTTGTTTCTTTGGAGTTCTGAATAGTTGCCAAGTCCATCGATGCCAAACATGCCAGAATTCGCCTTACGGTTAACCCTGTGCAGCAAAATAGCGCTTAAAAAACACGTGTGAATATCTCCGCGAGCGTTTTTCCGATCGACTCGAAAACACCATAGGAAGAAACTAACCTTACCTTCTGAACAAAAAGTTCTATTGACGTTATATTAAAATTTTCATCAGAAATGGCCGAAAATTGCAAAAAACGAAAAATTACCTTCAAATTTTGTGTTTTTTACACATAAATTGTTGTAACTTTGTAACGAAAAGAGATTTTTTCACCAGATTTGATACGCTGATGCATGAGCACATTCTGAGGCTACACAAAAAACATTGTATTCTTGCACCACTAGTTGGCCTTATAATTGAACAAAACCTGTGAAATCAAGCAACTGTATGGTCATACAACTGTTTCTTAACTTAACTAAAGTGTATAGTCATAAAACTAGCTAGATGTAACACAAATCATGACCTGATGTTGCATGTACAATTTTGTCTTTGCGCCACCTACTGGTTTTGAGATAGAATATGGTATTTTTGCCTAAAACTACTGCAACAACACATCTAAAACCATGAGTCATCATGGATTATTCATTTCATGGCTTTGACTATAATTACTGGATGTTGCCAATTAACTCCCTAGCAACCATTGAGAATACCTTATCAACCGTTTTTGCAAAAGCAATATCTCTGCATCAGAACATTGTAGAGACACGGGGATGGTCTCTTTTGAGTAATTAAACTTGTTATAACATGATGTGACCCATGTTTTGCCACTGCAAACACCACTCACATGTCATTCAGTGCTCTAATGTTCCATGATTGTCAATAACAGAAGGACGATTGCAGTAGACAAGAACTTAGATTATTTTTGTTGATAACTTTTTTGTTTTTTCATCTAAAATTATTAGATTTACCTAGGTTCTTCAATCTGCTTATCCGATCTCAATTTTACATCCTTTTGTGCCCTTTTCGGCTTGACCCCGGCATTGCTGCTTGCAGCTATATTTACAATTATTAGGGGTCAAGCCACGAAGTGGCGTAGACACCTATTGTATCTGTTAGTTTTCTTAATTTTTAGGGGTCAAGCCCCGGAGGGGCGTAGAACCCTATTGTATTTGTTAGTTTTCTTAATTTTATTATTATTATTAGTTATTCTTCTTCCGCCATTGCGGTCTATGGCAGCCCATAGAACCGTACGTAGGAAAGTTATGAAATTTGGCACACTGATAAAGGACAGTCCAAATATTATCCACAGCAAATTTGGAGTCTCTATCTCAAACCCGCTAGCGCCACCAACAGTCCAAAGTTGAACTTATGTTTTTGCTTATAACTTCTGATCCGTAAATCCTAGAAATGAAATTCTTGTTTCCTCTGATTCCTTGGCTCAAGACGATTCGAATGGACCCTATGACGTCATTTTCCGTCATGAAAATTTTTCCACCATTTTGAATTATTCGTAAAACCTACTTTTGCGAACTCGTCCTAGAGCTTTTGGCCGATTTCCACGAAAATTGGTATGCAGCATCTAGAGACACTCATGGCAAAAAGTTATTAAAATAATTTTGATAAACCAATCCGTTGTCGTATAGCGCATCAACGAATTTTACGTAGAGCGCAAAAAAACAGATTTTAGGCTGTATCTTCACCAAACTTAGGCCTATTGACACAAATCTTGGTACTTGAGATGCCAGTCAGGAACTGAGGGAGCATGCACAGTTTCGTTGCAGCGCCACCTAGTGGCCAGACGAATGTTTTATAGGCCTATAACTTTGGCTATGATCATCATATTTACAAGGGACTTGTTTCCTTGGAGTTTTGAATAGTTGCCGAGTCCAACGATACCAAACATGCCAGGATTCGCCTTACGGTTAACCCTGTGCGGCAAAATAGCGCTTAAAAAACACGCGCAAATATCTCCGCGACCGTAATTCTGATCGACTCAAAAACACCATAAGAAGAAACTAACCTTACCTTCTGAACAAAAAGTTCTATTGGCGTTATATTAAAATTTTCATCAGAAATGGCCGAAAATTGCAAAAAACGAAAAATTACCTTTAAATTTTGTATTTTTTACACATAAATGGTTATAACTTCGCAACGAAAAGAGATTTTTTCACCAGATTTGATACGCTGATGTACGACCACAGTTTGAGGCTACACAAAAAAAATTGCTTGCTTGCACCACTAGGTGGCGTTATAATTGAACAAAAACTGTGATATCAAGCCAGCCCTATGGTCATACAACTGTTTCTTCACTAAACTAAAGTGTATAGTCATAAAACTAGCTCAATGTAACGTAATCATGACCTGAAGTTGCATGCACAATTTTGTCACAGCGCCACCTAGTGGTTTTGAGATAGAAAATTGTAATTTTTGCCTAAAACTACTGCAACAAACACATCTAAAACCACAAGTCATCATGGATTATTCATTTCATGGCTTGGATTATAATCACTGGTGGATGTCAATTTACTGTCTAGCAACCAATGAGAATACCTTATCAACTGTTTTTGCAAGAGCTATATCTCTTCATCAGAACAGCGTAGAGACATGGGGGTGGGCTCTTTCGACTCATTAACACCACAGTAACATTTTGTGAGCTGAGTATTACCACTGCAATTTCCTTCAGTGTTCTAGTTGTCAATGCTCCTCAAGACGTGAGGGAGAGATTTCACTGAATTAGAACACAGCTTTTTTGCTGATTACCGTTATATTAATTTGTCTGAAATCAGGAGGTTTTGCTAGGTTTTTTAAACTGCTCATCCGGACTCAAGTTTACCTTCTTCTGTGCCCTTTTTGGCTTGACCCCGGTATCGCTGCTTGCAGCTATATTTAGGGGTCAAGCCCCGAAGGGGCGAAGACCCCTATTGTATTTGTTAGTTTTCTTTTTACAATTATTATTAGTTATTCTTCTTCCGCCATTGCGGTCTATGGCAGCCCATAGAACCGTACGTAGGAAAGTTATGAAATTTGGCACACTGATAAAGGACACTCCAGTGTGTCCCCACAGCAAATTTGGAGTCTCTATGTCTAACCCGCTAGCGCCACCAACAGTCCAAAGTTGCACTTATGTTTTTGCTTATAACTTCTGGTCCGTATGTCCTAGAAACACAATTCTCGTTTCCTCTGATTCCTTGGCTCAAGACGATTCGAAAGGACCCTATGACGTCATTTTCCGTCATGAAAATTTTTCCACTATTTTGAATTATTCGTAAAACCTACTTTTTCGAACTTGTCCTAGAGCTTTTGTCCGATTGCCACGAAAATTTGTATGTATCATCTTGAGACGCTCATGGCAAAAAGTTATCAAAAGAATTTCGATACAGCAACCCGTTGTCGTATACCGCCTTAACGAATTTTACGTAGAGCGCAATAAAACAGATTTTAGGCTGTATCTTCGTCAAACCTAGGCCTATTGACACAACACTTGGTACTTCTGATGCCAGTCAGGAACTGAGGGTGCATGCACAGTTTCGTCGCAGCGCCACCTAGTGGCCAGAGAAATGTTTTATATGCCTATAACTTTGGCTCCGATTGACGTATTTTCTCGGGACTTGTTTCTTTGGAGTTCTGAATAGTTGCAGAGTCCAACGATACCAAACATGCCAGAATTCGCCTTACGGTTAACCCTGCGCAGCAAAACAGCACTTAAAAAACACGCGTGAATATCTCCGCGAGCGTTATTCCGATCGAGTCGAAAACACCATAGGAAGAAACTAACCTTACCTACTGAACAAAAAGTTCTATTGGCATTATATTAAAATTTTCATCAGAAATGGCCGAAAATGGCAAAAAACGAAAAATTACCTTCAAATTTTGTGTTTTTTACACATAAATGGTTGTAACTTCGTAACGAAAAGAGATTTTTTCACCAGATTTGATACGCTGATGTACGACCACAGTCTGAGGCTACACAAAAAAAATTGTTTGCTTTCACCACTAGATGGCCTTATAATTGAACAAAACCTTTGATAACAAGCCAGCCCTATGGTCATACAACTGTTTCTTAACTAAACTAAAGTGTATAGTCAAAAAACTAGCTAGATGTAACACAATCATTACCTGATGTTGCATGCACAATTTTGTCATTGCGCCACCTACTGGTTTTGAGATAGAATATGGTATTTTTGCCTTAAACTACTGCAACAACACATCTAAAACCATGAGTCATCATGGATTATTCCTTTCGTGGCTTTGACTATAATCACTGGTGGTTGCCAATTCACTCCCTAGCAACCATTGAGAATACCTTATCAACTGTTTTTGCAAAAGCTATATTTCTACATCAGAACATCGTAGAGACACGGGGATGGTCTCTTTTGACTAATTAAACTTGTTGTAACATGATGTGACCCATGTTTTGCCACCGCAAACATCACTCACATGTCCTTCAGTGCTCTAATGTTCCATGATTGTCAATAACAGAAGGACGATTGCAGTAGACAAGAACTTAGATTATTATTGTTGATAACTTTTTTGTTTTTTCATCTAAAATAATTAGGTTTACCTAGGTTCTTCAATCTGCTTATCCTATCTCAATTTTACATCCTTTTGTGCCCTTTTCGGCTTGACCCCGGCATTGCTGCTTGCAGCTATATTATTATTATTATTAGTTATTCTTCTTCCGCCATTGCGGTCTATGGCAGCCCATAGAACCGTACGTAGGAAAGTTATGAAATTTGGCACACTGATAAAGGACAGTCCAATGTGTCCCCACAGCAAATTTGGAGTCTCTATGTCTAACCCACTAGCGCCACCAACAGTCCAAAGTTGCACTTATGTTTTTGCCTATAACTTCTTATCCGTAAGCCCTAGAAACAAAATTCTTGGTTCATCTGATTCCTTGGCTCAAGATGATTCCATTGGACCCTATGTCGTTATTTTCCGTCATGAAAATTTGTCCGCCATTTTGAATTATTCGTAAAACCTACTTTTTCGAACTCGTCCTAGAGCTTTTGTCCGATTGCCACCAAAATTGGTATGTATCATCTTGAGACACTCATGGCAAAAAGTTATCAAAAAAATTTCGATACAGCAATCCGTTGTTGAATACCGCCTTAACGAATTTTACATAGAGCGCAAAAAAACAGATTTTAGGCTGTATCTTCGTCAAACTTAGGCCTATTGACACGACACTTGGTACTTGTGATGCCAGTCAGGAACTGAGGGTGCATGCACAGTTTCGTCGCAGCGCCACCTAGTGGCCAGAAAAATGATTTATACACCTATAACTTTGGCTCCGATTGATGTATTTTCACAGGACTTGTTTGTTTGGAGTTCTGAATAGTTGCCGAGTCCAACGATACCAAACATGCCAGAATTCGCCTTACGGTTAACCCTGTGCAGCAAAATAGCGCTTAAAAAACACGCGTGAATATCTCCACGAGCGTTTTTCCGATTGACTCGAAAACACCATAGGAAGAAACTAACCTTACCTTCTGAACAAAAAGTTGTATTGGCGTTATATTAAAATTTTTATCAGAAATGGCCGAAAATTGCAAAAAACGAAAAAATACCTTCAAATTCTATGTTTTTTACACATAAATGGTTGTAACTTTGTAACGAAAATATATTTTTCCACCAGATTTGATACGCTGATGTATGAGCACATTCTGAGCCTACACAAAAAAAATTGTATGCTTGCACCACTAGATGGCCTTATAATTGAACAAAACCTTTGATAACAAGCCAGCCCTATGGTCATACAACTCTTTCTTCACTAAACTAAAGTGTATAGACATAAAACTAGCTAGATATAACACAATCATGACCTGTTGTTGCATGCACAATTTTGTCATTGCGCCACCTACTGGTTTTGAGATAGAATATGGTATTTTTACCTAAAACTACTGCAACAACACATCTAAAACCATGAGTCATTATGGATTATTCCTTTCATGGCTTTGACTATAATCACTGGTGGTTGCCAATTCACTCCCTAGCAACCATTGAGAATACCTTATCAACCGTTTTTGCAAAAGCTATATCTCTGCATCAGAACATCGTAGAGACACAGGGATGGTCTCTTTTGACTAATTAAACTTGTTGTGACATGATGTGACCCATAATTTGCCACTGCAAACACCACTCACATGTCCTTCAGTGCTCTAATGTTCCATGCTTGTCAATAACAGAAAGACGATTGCATTAGACAAGAACATAGATCATGTTTGTTGATAACTTTTTGTTTTTTCATCTAAAATTATTAGGTTTACCTAGGTTCTTCAATCTGCTTATCCAATCTCAATTTTGCATCCTTTTGTGCCCTTTTCGGCTTGACCCCGGCATTGCTGCTTGCAGCTATATTTATTATTAGTTATTCTTCTTCCGCCATTGCGGTCTATGGCAGCCCATAGAACCGTACGTAGGAAAGTTATGAAATTTGGCACACTGATAGAGGACAGTCCAATGTGTTCCCACAGCAAATTTGGAGTGTCAATCTCAAACCCGCTAGCGCCACCAACAGTCCAAAGTTGCACTTACGTTTTTGCTTATAACTTCCGACCTAAAAGTCAGAGAAACGAAATTCTTGTTTCCTCTGATTCCTTGGCTCAAGACGATTCGAATAGACCCTATGACGTAATTTTCCGTCATGAAATTTTTCACGCCATTTTGAATTATTCGTAAAACCCACTTTTGCGAACTCGTCCTACAGTTTTTGTCGGATTCCCACGAAAATCGGTATGTAGCATCTGGAGACACTCACGGCAAAAAGTTATCAAAAGAATTTCGATACAGCAATCCGTTGTTTTATACCACCTTAACGAATTTTATGTAGAGCGCAAAAAAACAGATTTTAGGCTGTATCTTCGTCAAACTTAGGCCTATTGACACGACACTTGGTACTTCTGATGCCAGTCAGGAACTGAGGGTGCATGCCCAGTTTCGTTGCAGCGCCACCTAGTGGCCAGACAAATGTTTTATACACCTATAACTTTGGCTGCGATCAACGTATTTTGACGGGACTTGATTTTTAGGAGTCCTGAGTAGTCGCCGAGTCCAACAATACCAAACATGCCAGATTTCGCCTTACGGTTAGCCCTGCGCAGCAAAACAGCTCTTAAAAAACACGCGTGAATATCTCCGCGAGCATTATTCCGATCGACTCGAAAACACCATAGGAAGAAACTAACCTTACCTTCTGAACAAAAAGTTCTATTGGCGTTATATTAAAATTTTCATCAGAAATGGCCGAAAATTGCAAAAAACGAAAAATTTCCTTCAAATTTTGTGTTTTTTACACATAAATGGTTGTAACTTCGTAACAAAAATATATTTTTTCACCAGATTTGATACGCTGATGCATGAGCACATTCTGAGGCTACACAAAAAAAATTGTATGCTTGCACCACTAGATGGCCTTATAATTGAACAAAACCTTTGATAACAAGCCAGCCCTATGGTCATTCAACTGTTTCTTCACTAAACTAAAGTGTATAGTCATAAAACTAGCTAGATGTAACACAGTCATGACCTGAGGTCGCATGCAAAATTCTGTCATTGTGCCACCTAGTGGTTTTAAGATAGAAAATGGCTATTTTGGCCTAAAGCTACTACAACAACACATCTAAAACCATGAGTCATCATGGATTATTCCTTTCATGGCTTTGACTATAATCACTGGTGGTTGCCAATTCACTCCCTAGCAACCATTGAGAATACCTTATTAACCGTTTTTGCAAAAGCTATATCTCTGCATCAGAACATCGTATAGACACAGGGATGGTCTCTTTTGACTAATTAAACTTGTTGTAACATGATGTGACCCATGTTTTGCCACTGCAAACACCACTCACATGTGCTTCAGTGCTCTAATGTTCAATGATTGTCAATAACAGAAGGACGATTGCAGTAGACAAGAACATAGATTATTTTTGTTGATTACTTTTGTGTTTTGTCATCTAAAATCATTAGGTTTCCTTAGGTTCTTCAATCTGCTTATCCAATGTCAATTTTACATCCTTTTGTGCCCTTTTCGGCTTGACCCCGGCATTGCTGCTTGCAGCTATATTTATTATTCTGCTTCTTCTTCCGCCATTGCGGTCTATGGCAGCCCATAGAACCGTACGTAGGAAAGTTATGAAATTTGGCACACTGATAAAGGACAGTCCAATGTTTCCCCATAGCAAATTTGGAGTCTCTATGTCTAACCCGCTAGCGCCACCAACAGTCCAAAGTTGCACTTATGTTTTTTCTTATAACTTCTGATCCATAAGTCCTAAACAAAAAATTCTTGTTTCCTCTGATTCCTTGGCTCAAGACGATTCGAATGGACCCTATGACATCATTTTCCGTCATGAAAATGTTTCCGCCATTTTGAATTATTCGTAAAACCTACTTTTGCGAACTCGTCTTAGGGTTTTTGCCCGATTGTCACGAAAATTGGTATGCAACATCTAGAGACACTCACGGCAAAAAGTTATTAAAAGAATTTCGATAAACCATTGTGTTGTTGTATAGCGCGTCAACAAACTTTACGTAGAGTGCAAAAAAACAGGTTTTAGGCTGTATCTTCGCCAAACTTAGACCTATTGTCACGAATCTTGGTACCTGAGATGTCAGTCAGGAACTGAGGGAGCATGCACAGTTTCGTTGCAGCGCCACCTAGTGGCCAGACGAATGTTTTATAGGCCTATAACTTTGGCTCCGATTGACGTATTTTCACGGGACTTGTTTCTTTGGTGTTCTGAATAGTTGCCGAGTCCAACGATACCAAACATGCCAGAATTCGCCTTACGGTTAACCCTGGGCAGCAAAATAGCGCTTAAAAAACAGGCGTGAATATCTCCGCGAGCGTTTTTCCGATCGACTCGAAAACACCATAGGAAGAAACTAACCTTACCTTCTGAATAAAAAGTTCTATTGGGGTTATATTAAAATTTTCATCAGAAATGGCCGAAAATTGCAAAAAACGAAAAATTACCTTCAAATTTTGTGTTTTTTACACATAAATGATTGTAACTTCGTAACGAAAATAAATTTTTTCACCAGATTTGATGCGCTGATGTATGAGCACATTCTGAGGCCACAAAGAAAAAATCGTATGCCTGCACCACTAGGTGGCCCTATAATTGAACAAAATCTTTCATATCGAGCAAGCCCTATGGTCATACAACTATTTTATAGCTAAACTAAAGTGTATAGTCATGAAACGAGCTACATGTAATGTAGTCATCATGACTTAAGGTTGCATGCACAGTTTTGTCATAGCGCCACCTAGTGGTTTTGAGATAGAAAATGGCTATTTTTGCCTAAAACTACTGCAACAACACATCTAAAACCATGAGTCTTCATGGATTATTCCTTGATTATTCCTCCATGGCTTGGAGTATAATCATTGGTAGTTGCCAATTCAATCCCTAGCAACCAATGAGAATACCTTATCAACCGTTTTTTGCAAGAGCTATATCTCTGCATCAGAACATCGTAGAGACACGAGGGTGGTCTTTTTTGACTCATTTAACTTGCTGTAACATGATGTGACCTACGTTTTAGCACTGCAAACACCACTCACATGTCCTTCAGGGCTCTAATATTCCATGATTGTCAATAACAGAAGGACGATCACAGTAGACAAGAACATAGATTATTTTTGTTGGTTACATTGCCGGTTTTTTATCTGTTATCATTAGGTTTACCGGTTCTTTAATCTGCTTATCCAAACTCAATTTTACATCTTTCTGTGCCCTTTTCGGCTTGACCCCGGTATTGCTGCTTGCAGCTATATTTAGGGGTCAAGCCCAGAATGGGCGAAGACCCCTATTGTATCCGTTAGTTAGGGGTCAAGCCCAGAATGGGCGAAGACCCCTATTGTATCCGTTAGTTTTCTTTTTAGGGGTAAAGCCCAGAATGGGCGAAGACCCCTATTGTATCCGTTAGTTTTCTTTTTAGGGGTCAAGCCCAGAATGGGCGAAGACCCCTATTGTATCTGTTAGTTTTCTTCTTCATTAGGGTTTCGAGCACGAAGTGCTGAAAACCTATTGTATTTGTCTGTTTTATTATTATTATTTTTCCACGGTAAAACGCGTTGCCCAGCCTAAACCGTAAGTCGTAGAAACTTGCCACTTGGTCAACTGGTTGTATATTAGCAGGCTACTCAGATACAGTGAATCAGCCAAATCGGCCCATAGGTGGCGCTATAGTAATGCCCGACGCGTTGGTGCTCATAACTCCTAAACCGGACATCAGACAGTCAAGTGTTTGGTATCATTGTAATCCCTGGTTCCAAACTTAAAAAATGTATATCTCCGATTTTATTTCCGCCATAAAAATTTTTCTGTATTTTCGATTTTGTCGAAAAAAATAAAAACGATCTAGTCCTAGGTTTTTCGCTCGATCAGAATCGTTCCAGTGCTAAAATGTTCCTTTGAGTTCGAATATCAATAATTATTAAAAAAAAGTTGAACTTTCGACTCACGGTCGATATGCCAAGCCCAAACGTCTGAAGTGTGCGCAGCCAATTGGACTTTTTTGGCTATAACTGGGGACAGAAATGAAGTATCAACACGACACTTGGTATTTGTGATGACAGTCATGGCTTGAGGTTGCGTGCCTCGTTTCGTCACAGCGCCACCTAGTGGCCAGACAAATCATGTAAATGCTTATAACTTAGGCTGAGTTTGACGTATTTTCATGGGACTTTTTTACTAAGAGTTTTGAATTGTTACCGAGTCCAACGATACCAAACATGCCAGGTTTCGCCTTACGGTTAGCCCTGCACAGCAAAATAGCGCTTAAAAAACATGCGTGAATAACTCCGCGAGGGTTATTCCGATCGACTCGAAATAACCATAGGAAGAAATTAACTTGAACTTCTGAACAAAAAGTTCTATTGGTGTTATGTTAAAATTTCTATCAGAAATGGCCGAAAATTGCAAAAAACGAAAAATTACATTCATTTTTTGTGTTTTTTAGATATAAATGCTTATAACTCTGCAACGAAATGACATTTTTTCACCAAATTTGATACGCTGATCTCTGAGCAGAGTCTGAGGCAATACAAAAAAAATTGGTATGCCTGCACCACTAGTTGGCCTCATAATTGAACAAAACCTTTGACATTGAGTAAGCCCAATGGTCATACAACTGTTTCTTTACTAAACTAAAGTGAATAGCCGTGATTCTAGCTACAAGTAACACAGTCATGACCTGAGGTTGCATGCACGAGTCTGTCTTAGCGCCACCTAGTGGTTATTTGTTTTTTTCACTTTGAGTATAATCATTGGTGGATTGCAATTCAGTCACTAGCAACCAATGAGAATACCCTAGCAACCATTTAACAAGAGCTGTATCTCTGTATCAGAACATCGTAGAGACATGGGGTTCGGCTCTTTTGACTCATTAACACTATTTTAACATTTTGTGACCCAAGTTTTACCACTGCAAGCACCACAAACATTTCCTTCAGTGTTCGGTTTGTCAATGTTCCGTGAGAAGAGAGGGAGACATTTCACTGAATGATAACACCTTTTTTGCTGACAACTTTGAACACGTGTGTCTGGTAGCTGCGAATGACTTCACATTAAGGACGTGACATGTTTGTCCTATAGGCGCACGTGTGTTTAAGCATACATAGTCTGTATGAACCGTTTCTGACTACCTCTTTTGTTTTTGTGGATGCTGGATCAGCCTGGTCGACGATGTCTGACGTCTTTGACGTGCTTTAATGCTCGAAACCCGGTAAATGCTGCTTGCAGCTTTAATTATTCTTTATTATTCTTCCTGTCACCTTGCGGTCTATGGCAGCCCATAGAACCATACATAGGAAAGTTATGAAATTTGGCACACTGACAGAGGACAGTCCAAATAATATCCATAGCAATTTTGGAGTCTCTATCTCAAACCCGCTAGCGCCACCATCAGTCCAAAGTTGCACTTACGTTTTTGCTTATAACTTCTGATCCGTACGTCCTAGAAACGAAATTCTTGTTTGCTCTGATTCCTTGGCTCAAGCCGATTCGATTAGACCCTATGACGTCATTTTCCGTCATGAAAATGTTTCCGCCATTTTGAATTATTCGTAAAACCTACTTTTGCGAACTCGTCCTAGAGTTTGTACCCGATTGCCACGAAAATTGGTATGTAGCATCTAGAGACCCTCACGGCAAAAAGTTATTAAAAGAATTTTGATAAACCAATCCTTTGTCGTATGGGGCGTCAACAAATTTTACGTAGAGCACAAAAAAACAGATTTTAGGCTGTATCTTTGCCAAACTTAGACCTATTGACACAAAACTTAGTACGTGATATGCCAGTCAAGAACTGAGGGTGCATGCACAGTTTCGTTGCAGCGCCACCTAGTGGCCAGACGAATGTATTATACGCCTATAACTTTGGCTGTGAATGACGTATTTTCACGGGACTTCTTTCCTTGGAGTTTTGAATAGTTGCCGAGTCCAACGATACCAAATATGCCAGGATTCGTCTTACGGTTAGCCCTGGGCACCAAAATAGCGCTTAAAAAACACGTGTGAATATCTCCGCGAGCGTTTTTCCGATCGACTCGAAAACACCATAGGAAGAAACTAACCTTACCTTCTGAACAAAAAATTCTATTGGCGTTATATTAAAATTTCCATCAGAAATTGCCAAAAATTGCAAAAAAACGAAAAATTACCTTTAAATTTGGTGTTTTTTACACATAAATGGTTATAACTCTGCAACAAAATGAGATTTTTACACCAGATTTGATACGCTGATGCATGAGCACATTCTGAGACCACACAAAAAAAATTGTATGCTTGCACCACTAGATGGCCTTATAATTGAACAAAATCTTTGATATCAAGTCAGTCCTATGGTCATACAACTGTTTCTTCACTAAACTAAAGTGTATAGTCATAAAAGTAGCTAGATGTAACACAATCTTGACCTGATGTTGCATGCACAATTTTGTCATTGCGCCACCTACTGGTTTTGAGATAGAATATGGTATTTTTGCCTAAAACTACTGCAACATCACATCTAAAACCATGAGTCATCATGGATTATTCCTTTCATGGCTTTGACTATAATCACTGGTGGTTGCCAATTTACTCCCTAGCAACCATTGAGAATACCTTATCAACCGTTTTTGCAAAAGCTATATCTCTGCATCAGAACATCGTAGAGACACAGGGATGGTCTCATTTGACTAACTAAACTTGCTGTAACATGATGTGACCCATGTTATGCCACTGCAAACACCACTCACATGTCCTTCAGTGCTCTAATGTTCCATAATTGTCAAAAACAGAAAGACGATTGCAGTAGACCAGAACTTAGATTATTTTTGTTGATAACTTTTTTGTTTTTTCATCTAAAATTATCAGGTTTACCTAGGTTCTTCAATCTGCTTATCCAATCTCAATTTTACATCCTTTTGTGCCCTTTTCGGCTTGACCCCGGTATCGCTGCTTGCAGCTATATTAATAATTATTATTATTCCTATCCCCTTGCGGTCTATGGCAGCCCATAGAACCGTACGTAGGAAAGTTATGAAATTTGGCACACTGAAAGAGGACAGTCCAAATAATATCCACAGCAAACTTGGAGTCTCTATCTCTAACCCGTTAGCGCCACCAACAGTCCAAAGTTGCACTTATGTTTTTGCTTATAACTTCTGATACATAAGTCCAATAAACAAAATTCTTGCTTCTTCTGATTCCTCGGCTCAAGACGATTCGATTGGACCCTATGACGTCATTTTCCGTCATGAAAATTTTTCCGCCATTTTGAATTATTCGTAAAACCTACTTTTTCGAACTCGTCCTAGAGTTTTTACCCGATTGCCACAAAAATCGGTATGCAGCATCTAGAGACACTCAAGGCAAAAAGTTATTAAAAGAATTTTGATAAACCAATCCGTTGTCGTATACCACCTTAACGAATTTTATGTAGAGCGCAAAAAAACTGATTTTAGGCTGTATCTTCGTCAAACTTATGTCTATTGACACGACACTTGGTACTTGTGATGCCAGTCAGGAACTATGGGAGCATGCAGAGTTTTGTCACAGCGCCACCTAGTGGTCAGACTTATGCTTTACACGCCTATAACTTTGGCTCCGATTGAGGTATTTTCACGGGACTTGTTTCTTTGGAGTTCTGAATAGTTGCAGAGTCCAACGATACCAAAAATGCCAGAATTTGCCTTACGGTTAACCCTGCGCAGCAAAACAGCACTTAAAAAACACTCGTGAACATCTCCGCGAGCGTTTTTCCGATTGACTCAAAAACACCATAGGAAGAAACTAACCTTAACTTCTGAACAAAAAGTTCTATTGGCGTTATATTAAAATTTTCATCAGAAATGGCCGAAAATTGCAAAAAAACGAAAAATTACCTTCAAATTTTGTGTTTTTTACACATAAATGGTTGTAACTTCGTAACGAAAATATATTTTTTCACCAGATTTGTTACGCTGATGCATGAGCACATTCTGAGGCTACACACAAAAAAATTGTATGCTTGCACCACTAGATGGCCTTATAATTGAACAAAACCTTTGATAACAAGCCAGCCTTATGGTCATACAACTGTTTCTTAACTAAACTATAGTGTATTGTCATAAAACTAGCTAGATGTAACACAATCATGACCTGATGTTGCATGCACAATTTTTTCATTGCACCACCTACTGGTTTTGAGATAGAATATGGTATTTTTGCCTAAAACTACTGCAACAACACATCTAAAGCCATGAGTCTTCATGGATTATTTCTTTTATGGCTTTGACTATAATCACTGGTGATTGCCAATTCACTCCCTAGCAACCATTGAGAATACCTTATCAACCGTTTTTGCAAGAGCTATATCTCTGCATCAGAACATCGTAGAGACACGGGGATGGTCTCTTTTGACTAATTAAACTTGTTATAACATGATGTGACCCATGTTTTGCCACTGCAAACACCACTCACATGTCCTTCAGTGCTCTAATGTTTCATGATTGTCAATAACAGAAGGACGATTGCAGTAGACAAGAACTTAGATTATTTTTTTTGATAACTTTTTTGTTTTTTCATCTAAAATTATTAGGTTTACATAGGTTCTTCAATCTGCTTATCCAATCTCAATTTTACATCCTTTTGTGCCCTTTTCGGCTTGACCCCGGCATTGCTGCTTGCAGCTATATTTATTATTATTAGGGGTCAAGCCCCGAAGGGGCGTAGAACCCTATTGTTATTGTTAGTTTTCTTATTATTATTAGGGGTCAAGCCCCGAAGGGGCGAAGACCCCTATTGTATTTGTTAGTTTTCTTATTAGGGGTCAAGCCCCGAAGGGGCGAAGACCCCTATTGTATTTGTTAGTTTTCTTATTATTATTAGTTAGGGGTCAAGCCACGAAGTGGCGTAGACACCTATTGTTTCTGTTAGTTTTCTTATTATTATTATTCAGTTTCTTGTTCTTCCGCCATTGAAGTCAATGGCAGCCCATAGAACCGTACATAGGAAAGTTATGAAATTTGGCACACATGTAGAGGACAGTCTCAGAAGTTACTATAGCAACATTGGTGTGTCTGACTCAAACCCTCTAGCGCCACCAACAGTCCAAATATGCACTTATGTTCATGCTCACAACTTCTGACCCGTGAGTCCTAGAAACTAAATTCTTGTTTCCTCTGAATCCTTGGCTCATGATGATTCAATTGCACACATTGATGTCATTTGTGTCATGCACATCTTTCCGCCATTTTGAATTTTTTGTAAAACCTACTTTTTCGAACTCCTCCTAGACCGTTTGTCTGATTTGCATGTCCTTTGGAATGTAGCATCTAGAGACACCCATGACAAAAAGTTATCAAAAGCTTTTTGATAGACCAATGCGTTCTCATATAAATTGACAACATATATGGCGGCGAGCACGCCAAAACGGACGTGAGGCCTTATCTTCGCAAAACTTTATTGTATCGACACGAAACTTGGTATATGTCATAACAGTCATGACCTGAGGGTGCCTGCAACGTTTCGTCACAGCGCCACCTAGTGGTCACGAGATTCGAAAAATGCCTATTTTCGCTTATAACTACTTCAAACTTCAGTCTAAAATCATGAAGGTGGTCTTGTTAGATTCCTTGAGGCATGCCGAGTCAAACGATACCAAACGGTTTTCGGTCGGCCATTTTGGGTGTCGGCCATTTTGAATTTTCTCATTAAGTTCAATATTTCACAAACAGAATGGCGTATCGCTACGAAATTTGGCTTGGTTCATCAGTGACATGTTCTGAGCGCACTTATAAATCTTTAGGACGGCGCCACCTAGTGGTCAGGATATGTAAAAACAATTTTTTAAATCTTTATATCATTTGATTAAATTGCCACTATGACATAAGACTTCACTCTATTGATTCCTTGGCTCATGCTGAGTCCGACTGTACCAAATATGTCTGAGTCAAACCTACTTCCTGTCGGCCATTTTGAATTATATTGAACACCTACTTTTTCGAACTCCTCCTAGAGCGCTCGTGTGATTGGCTTGATTTTTGGTATGCATCATCTAGAGACACTCTAGACAAAAAGTTATCAAAAGATTTTCCGTAGACCTATCCGTTGTCGTATAACGCATCAAAGAATGCGAGGGCGAGCACGCCAAAATGTGTTTGAGCCTGTATCTTCGCAAAACTTTTGTGTATTAATATGAGACTTGGTATATGTCATAACAGTGATGACCTGAGGGTGCATGTACCATTTCGTCACACTGCCCCCTACTGGTCACGAGATATAAAAAATGTCTATTTTTGCTTATAACTACTGCAAACTTGAATGTAAAATTATGAGACTGGTCTTGTTAGATTTCGTGAGGCATGCCGAGTCAAACGATACCAAATGGTTTTTGGTCGGCCATTTTGTGTGTCGGCCATTTTGAATTTTTCTTTAAGTTCAAGTATTTCAGAAACGCAATTGCGTATTGTTATGAAACTTGGTATGATTCATCAGCAACATGTTCTGGGAGGACTTGTAAACGTTTCGGCGCCCCCTAGTGGTCAAGAGATTTGAAGCTATATCTCTGCATCCCTTTATTGTATTTACACCAAATTTGGTGGGTGTCATCACAATCAAGACCTGAGTCACAATTTATTTTTTGGTCAGTGCCCCCTAGTGGTCAAGTCATTTAAGGCTATATCTCTGCATCTCTTTATTGTATTTACACCAAATTTGGTGGGTGTCATCACAATCAAGACCTGAGTCACAATTTATTTTTTGGTCAGTGCCCCCTAGTGGTCAAGTCATTTAAGGCTATATCTCCGTATCGCTTTATTGTATTTACACTAAATTTGGTATGTGTCATCACAGTCATGACCTGAGGCACCATCTATTCTTTCGGCACAGTGCCACCTAGTGGTCTCAAGATACGAAAAAATTGTTTTTTTTTTCATAAAACTAATGCAAACTTAGATCTTAAATCATGACAGTCATCACGTATGAATCATTTTTTGCCATGTTTGGCTTGACCCCGGTATCGCTGCTTGCAGCTATATTTAGGGGTCAAGCCCCGAAGGGGCGAAGACCCCTATTGTATTTGTTAGTTTTCTTTTTATAATAATTATTATTAGTTATTCTTCTTCCGCCATTGCGGTCTATGGCAGCCCATAGAACCGTACATAGGAAAGTTATGAAATTTGGCACACTGATAAAGGACAGTCCAATGTGTCCCCACAGCAAATTTGGAGTCTCTATCTCTAACCCGCTAGCGACACCAACAGTCCAAAGTTGAACGTATGTTTTTGCTTATAACTTCTGATCCGTAAGTCCTAGAAATAAAATTCTTGCTTGCTCTGATTCCTTGGCTCAAGACGATTCGATTGGACCCTATGACGTCATTTTCCGTCATGAAAATTTTTCCACCATTTTGAATTGTTTAAATAACCTACTTTTTCGAACTCGTCCTAGAGCTTTTGTCCGATTGCCACGAAAATTGGTATGTATCATCTTGAGACACTCATGGCAAAAAGTTATCAAAATAATTTCCATACAGCAATCCGTTGTCATATACCGCTTTAACGAATTTTACTTAGAGCGCAAAAAAACAGATTTTAGGTTGTATCTTCGCCAAACTTAGGCATATTGACACGAAACTTGGTACTTGAGATTCCAGTCAGGAACTAAGGGTGCATGCACAGTTTCGTCGCAGCGCCACCTAGTGGTCAGGCTTATGTTTTACACGCCTATAACTTTGGCTCCGATTGACGTATTTTGACGGGACCTGTTTCTTTGGAGTTCTGAATAGTTGCCGAGTCCAACGATACCAAACATGCCAGAATTCGCCTTACGGTTAGCTCTGTGCGGCAAAATAGCGCTTAAAAAACACGCACGAATATCTCCGCGAGCGTAATTCTGATCGACTCGAAAACAACATAGGAAGAAACTAACCTTACCTTCTGAACAAAAAGTTCTATTGGCATTATATTAAAATTTCCATCAGAAATGGCCGAAAATTGCAAAAAACGAAAAATTACCTTTAAATTTTGTATTTTTTACACATAAATGGTTATAACTTCGCAACGAAAAGAGATTTTTTCACCAGATTTGATACGCTGATGTATGAGCACATTCTGAGACTACACAAAAAAATTGTACGCTTGCACCACTAGTTGGCCTTATAATTTAACAAAACTTTTGATTTAAAGCCAGCCCTATGGTCATACAACTGTTTCTTCACTAAACTAAAGTGTATAGTCATGAAACTAGCTACATGTAAAACAGTTATGACTGGAGGTTGCATGCACAATTTTGTCATTGCGCCACCTAGTGGTTTTAAGTTTGAATATGGTATTTTTTGCCTAAAATTACTGCAACAGTACATCTAAAACCTTGAGTCATCATGGATTATTCCTTTCATGGTTTGGAGTATAATCATTGGTGGTTGCCAATTCACTCCCTAGCAACCAATGAGAATACCTTATTCACCGTTTTTGCAAGAGCTATATCTCTGCATCAGAACATCGTAGAGACTTAGGGGTGGGCTGTTTTGACTCATTAACTCAACTGTGACATTTTGTGAGCTGAGTATTGCCACTGCAAGCACCACTTACTTTTTCTTCAGTTTTCTCGTTATTATGATTATGCTAGTCGAGAAGAGAAGGAGAGATTTCATTAAATGAGAACACAGCTTTTTTGCAGATAACTGTTATATTATTTTGTCTGAAATCAAGAGATATTCCTAAATTCTTTAAACTGCTCATTCAAACTCAACTTTACTTTCTTCTGTGCACTTTTTGGCTTGACCCCGGTAATTGCTGCTTGCAGCTATATTTATTATTATTAGTTATTCTTCTTCCGTTTCTTCTTCCGCCATTGCGGTCTATGGCAGCCCATAGAACCGTACGTAGGAAAGTTATGAAATTTGGCACACTGATAAAGGACAGTCCAATGTGTCTCCACAGCAAATTTGGAGTCTCTATCTCCAACCCTCTAGCGCCACCAACAGTCCAAAGTTGCACTTACGTTTTCACTTATAACTTCTGACCCGTAAGTCCTAGAAACGAAATTCTTGATTCTTCTGATTCCTTGGCTCAAGCCGATTCGACTGGACCCTATGACATCATTTTCCGTCATGAAAATTTTTCCGCCATTTTGAATTATTCGTAAAACCTACTTTTGCGAACTCGTCCTAGAGCTTTTGCCCGATTGCCAAGAAAATCGGTATGTAGCATCTACAGACACTCACGGCAAAAAGTTATCAAAAGAATTTTGATAAACCAATCCGTTGTCGTATAGCGCGTCAACGAATTTTAGGTAGAGCGCAAAAAAACAGATTTTAGGCTGTATCTTCGCCAAACTTAGGCCTATTGACACGAAACTTGGTAATTGAGATGCCAGTCAGGAACTGAGTGTGCATGCACCGTTTCGTCGCAGCGCCACCTAGTGGTCAGACTTATGCTTTACATGCCTATAACTTTGGACATGATCGACGTTTTTTCACGGGACTTGTTTCATTGAAGTCCTGAATAGTTGCCGAGTCCAACGATACCAAACATGCCAGATTTCGCCTTACGGTTAACCCTGCGCAGCAAAACAGCACTTAAAAAACACATGCGAATATCTCCGCGAGCGTAATTCCAATCGACTCGAAAACACCATAGGAAGAAACTAACCTTACCTTCTGAACAAAAAGTTCTATTGGCGTTATATTAAAATTTTCATCAGAAATGGCCGAAAAATGCAAAAAACGAAAAATTACCTTTACATTTTGTATTTTTTACACATAAATGGTTATAACTTCGCAACGAAAAGAGATTTTTTCACCATATTTGATACGCTGATGTATGACCACAGTATGAGGCCACACAAAAAAAATTGTATGCTTCCACCACTAGATGGCGTTATAATTGAACAAAACCTGTGATATCAAGCCAATCCTATGGTCATACAACTGTTTCTTCACTAAACTAAAGTGTATAGTCATTAAACTAGCTAGATACAACACAGTTATGATTTGAGGTTGCATGCATAATTTTGTCAGTGTGCCACCTAGTAGTTTTGAGATAGAAAATGGTAATTTTTGCCTAAAACTACTGCAACAACACATCTAAAACCATAAGTCATCATGAATTATTCATTTCATGGCTTGGATTATAATCACTGGTGGATGTCAATTTACTCTCTAGCAACCAATGAGAATACCTTATCAACCGTTTTTGCAAGAGCTATATCTCTGCATCAGATTATCGTAGAGACATGGGGATGGGCTCTTTTGACTCATTAACACCACTGTAACATTTTGTAAGCTGAGTATTACCACTGCAAGCACCACTCACATTTCCTTCAGTGTTCTAGTTATCAATGCTAGTTGAGAAGAGAGGGGGAGATTTCACTAAATGAGAACACAGCTCTTTTGCTGATAACTGTTATATTGTTTTGTCTGAAATCAAAAAATGTTCCTAGGTTCTTTAAACTGCTCATCCGAACTCAACTTTACTTTCTTCTGTGCCCTTTTTGGCTTGACCCCGGTAATTGCTGCTTGCAGCTATATTTAGGGGTCAAGCCACGAAGTGGCGTAGACACCTATTGTTTCTGTTAGTTTTCTTATTATTATTATTATTATTATTATTATATATTTAGGGGTCAAGCCCCGAAGGGGCGTAGAACCCTATTGTATTTGTTAGTTTTCTTATTATTATTAGGGGTCAAGCCCCGAAGGGGCGTAGAACCCTATTGTATTTGTTAGTTTTCCTATTATAATAATTATTATTCTGGTTCTTCTTCCGCCATTGCGGTCTATGGCAGCCCATAGAACCGTACATAGGAAAGTTATGAAATTTGGCACACTGATAGAGGACAGTCCAATGTGTCCCCACAGCAAATTTGGAGTCTCTATCTCTAACCCGCTAGCGCCACCAACAGTCCAAAGTTGCACTTATGTTTTTGGTTATAACTTCTGATCCGTAAGTCCCAGAAACAAAATTCTTGGTTCTTCTGATTCCTTGGCTCAAGACAATTCGATTGGACCCTATGACGTCATTTTCCGTCATTAAATTTTTCCGCCATTTTGAATTGTTTAAAAAACCTACTTTTTCGAACTCGTCCTAGAGCTTTTGTCCGATTTCCACGAAAATTGGTATGTATCATCTTGAGACACTCATGGCAAAAAGTTATCAAAAGAATTTTGATACAGCAATCCGTTGTCATATACCTCCTTAACGAATTTTACGTAGAGCGCAAAAAAACGGATTTTAGGCTGTATCTTCGTCAAACTTTGGCCTATTGACACGACACTTGGTACTTGTGATGCCAGTCAGGAACTGAGGGTGCATGCACAGTTTCGTCGCAGCGCCACCTAGTGGCCAGAGAAATGTTTTATACACCTATAACTTTGGCTCCGATTGACGTATTTTCACGGGACTTGTTGCTTTGGAGTTCTGAATAGTTGTCGAGTCCAACGATACCAAACATGCCAGAATCCGCCTTACGGTTAACCCTGCGCAGCAAAATAGCGCTTAAGAAACACGCATGAATATCTCCGCGAACGTTTTTCCGATCGACTCGAAAACACCATAGGAAGAAACTAACCTTACCTTCTGAACAAAAAGTTCTATTGACGTTATATTAAAATTTTTATCAGAAATGGCCGAAAATTGCAAAAAAACGAAAAATTTCCTTCAAAATTTGTGTTTATTACACATAAATGGTTGTAACTTCGTAACGAAAATATATTTTTTCACCAGATTTGATACACTGATGCATGAGCATATTCTGAGGCTGCACAAAAAAAATTGTATGCTTGCACCACTAGATGGCCTTATAATTGAACAAAACCTTTGATAACAAGCCATCCCTATGGTCTTACAACTGTTTCTTCACTAAACTAAAGTGTATAGACATAAAACTAGCTAGATGTAACACAATCATGACCTGATGTTGCATGCACAATTTTGTCATTGCACCACCTAGTGGTTTTGAGATAGAAATATGGTATTTTTGCTTAAAACTACTGCAATAACATATCTAAAACCATGAGTCATCATGGATTATTCCTTTCATGGCTTTGACTATGATCACTGGTGGTTGCCAATTCACTCCCTAGCAACCATTGAGAATACCTTATTAACCGTTTTTGCAAAAGCTATATCTCTGCATCAGAACATCGTAGAGACACGGAGATGGTTTCTTTTGACTAATTAAACTTGTTATAACATGATGTGATGTTTTGCCACTGCAAACACCACTCACATGTCCTTCAGTGCTCTAATGTTCCATAATTGTCAATAACAGAAGGACGATTGCAGTAGACAAGAACATAGATTATTTTTGTGGATAACTTTTTTGTTTTTTCATCTACAATTATTAGGTTTACTTGGGTTCTTCAATCTGCTCATCCAATCTCAATTTTACATCCTTTTGTGCCCTTTTCGGCTTGACCCCGGCATTGCTGCTTGCAGCTATATTTATTAGTTATTCTTCTTCCGCCATTGCGGTCTATGGCAGCCCATAGAACCGTACGTAGGAAAGTTATGAAATTTGGCACACTGATAGAGGACAGTCCAATGTGTCCCCACAGCAAATTTGGAGTCTCTATGTCTAACCCACTAGCGCCACCAACAGTCCAAAGTTGCACTTATGTTTTTGCTTATAACTTCTGATCCGTAAGTCCTATAAACAAAATTCTTGCTTCCTCTGATTCCTTGGCTCAAGACGATTCGATTGGACCCTATGACGTCATTTTCCGTCATGAAAATTTTCCGCCATTTTGAATTATTCGTAAAACCTACTTTTGCGAACTCGTCCTAGACCTTTTGCCCGATTGCCACGAAAATCAGTATGCAGCATCTATAGACACTTAAGGCAAAAAGTTATTAAAAGAATTTTGATAAACCAATCCTTTGTCGTATGGCGCATCAACAAATTTTACGTAGAGTGCAAAAAAACAGGTTTTTGTCTGTATCTTCGGCAAACTTAAGCCTATTGACACGATACTTGGTACTTGTGATGCCAGTCAGGAACTGAGGGTGCATGCACAGTTTCGTCGCAGCGCCACCTAGTGGCCAGACGAATGTTTTATACGCCTATAACTTTGGCTGCGATTGACGTATTTTCATGGGACTTGTTTCTTTGGAGTTCTGAATAGTTGCTGAGTCCAACGATATCAAACATGCCAGAATTCGCCTTACGGTTAACCCTGCGCAGCAAAATAGCGCTTAAAAAATACGCGTGAATATCTCCGCGAGCGTTTTTCCGATCGACTCGAAAACACCATAGGAAGAAACTAACCTTACCTTCTGAACAAAAAGTTCTATTGGCGTTATATTAAAATTTCCATCAGAAATGGCCGAAAATTGCAAAAAACGAAAAATTACCTTCAAATTTTGTGTTTTTTACACATAAATGGTTATAACTCTGCAACAAAATGAGATTTTTACACCAGATTTGATACGCTGATGCATGAGCACATTCTGAGGCTACACAAAAAAAATTGTATGCTTGCACCACTAGATGGCCTTATAATTGAACAAAACCTTTGATAACAAGCCAGCCTTATGGTCATACAACTGTTTCTTAACTAAACTAAAGTGTATAGTCATAAAACTAGCTAGATGTAACACAATCATGACCTGATGTTGCATGCAAAAATTTTTCATTGCACCACCTACTGGTTTTGAGATAGAATATGGTATTTTTGCCTAAAACTACTGCAACAACACATCTAAAACCATGAGTCATCATGGGTTATTCCTTTCATGGCTTGAAGTATAATCAATAGTGGATGTCAATTCACGCCCTAGCAACCAATGAGAATACCTTATCAACCGTTTTTGCTATAACTCTGCATCAGAACATCGTAGAGACACGGGGATGGTCTCTTTTGACTCATTTAACTTGTTGTAACATGACGTGACCCATGTTTTGCCACTGCAAACACCACTCGCATGTCCTTCAGTGCTCTAATGTTCCCTGATTGTCAATAACAGAAGGACGATTGCAGTAGACAAGAACTTAGATTATTTTTGTTAATAACTTTTTTGTTTTTTCATCTAAAATTATTAGGTTTACCTAGGTTCTTCAATTTGCTTATCCAATCTCAATTTTACATCCTTTTGTGCCCTTTTCGGCTTGACCCCGGCATTGCTGCTTGCAGCTATATTTATTATTAGTTATTCTTCTTCTTCTTCTTCCGCCATTGCGGTCTATGGCAGCCCATAGAACCGTACGTAGAAAAGTTATGAAATTTGGCACACTGATAAAGGACAGTCCAATGTGTCCCCATAGCAAATTTGGAGTCTCTATGTCTAACCCGCTAGCGCCACCAACAGTCCAAAGTTGCACTTATGTTTTTGCTTATAACTTCTGATCCGTAAGCCCAAGAAACAAAATTCTTGCTTCCTCTGATTCCTTGGCTCAAGACGATTCGATTGGACCCTATGACGTCATTTTCCGTCATGAAAATTTTCCGCCATTTTGAATTATTCGTAAAACCTACTTTTGCGAACTCGTCCTAGACCTTTTGCCCGATTGCCACGAAAATCAGTATGCAGCATCTATAGACACTTAAGGCAAAAAGTTATTAAAAGAATTTTGATAAACCAATCCTTTGTCGTATGGCGCATCAACAAATTTTACGTAGAGTGCAAAAAAACAGGTTTTTGTCTGTATCTTCGCCAAACTTAAGCCTATTGACACAACACTTGGTACTTGTGATGCCAGTCAGGAACTGAGGGTGCATGCACAGTTTCGTCGCAGCGCCACCTAGTGGCCAGACGAATGTTTTATACACCTATAACTTTGGCTGCGATTGACGTATTTTCATGGGACTTGTTTCTTTGGAGTTCTGAATCGTTGCCGAGTCCAACGATACCAAACAGGCCAGATTTCGCCTTACGGTTAACCCTGCGTAGCAAAATAGCGCTTAAAAAACACGCGTGAATATCTCCACGAGCGTTTTTCCGATCGACTCGAAAACACCATAGGAAGAAACTAACTTTACCTTCTGAACAAAAAGTTCTATTGGCGTTATATTAAAATTTTCATCAGAAATGGCCGAAAATTGCAAAAAACGAAAAATTACCTTCAAATTTTGTGTTTTTTACACAAAAATTGTTGTAACTTCATGACGAAAACATATTTTTTCACCAGATTTGATACGCTGATGCATGAGCACATTCTGAGGCTACACAAAAAAAATTGTATGCTTGCACCACTAGATGGCCTCATAATTGAACAAAACCTTTGATAACAAGCCAGCCTTATGGTCATACAACTGTTTCTTAACTAAACTAAAGTGTATAGTCATAAAACTAGCTAGACGTAACACAATCATGACCTGATGTTGCATGCACAATTTTTTCATTGCGCCACCTACTGGTTTTGAGATAGAATATGGTATTTTTGCCTAAAACTACGGCAACAACACATCTAAAACCATGAGTCATCATGAATTATTCCTTTCATGGCTTTGACTATAATCACTGGTGGTTGCCAATTCACTCCATAGCAACCATTGAGAGTACCTTATCAACCGTTTTTGCAAAAGCTATAACTCTGCATCAGAACATCGTAGAGACACGGGGATGGTCTCTTTTGACTCATTTAACTTGTTGTAACATGATGTGACCCATGTTTTGACACAGCAAACATCACTCATGTGTCCTTCAGTGCTCTAATGTTCCATGATTGTTAATAACAGAAGGACGATTGCAGTAGACAAGAACTTAGATTATTTTTGTTGATAACTTTTTTGTTTTTTCATCTAAATTTATTAGGTTTACCTAGGTTCTTCAATCTGCTTATCCAATCTCAATTTTACATCCTTTTGTGCCCTTTTCGGCTTGACCCCGGCATTGCTGCTTGCAGCTATATTTATTATTAGTTAGGGGTCAAGCCCCGAAGGGGCGTAGAACCCTATTGTATTTGTTAGTTTTCTTTTTATAATAATTATTAGGGGTCAAGCCCCGAAGGGGCGTAGAACCCTATTGTATTTGTTAGTTTTCTTAATTTTATTATTATTATTAGTTATTCTTCTTCCGCCATTGCGGTCTATGGCAGCCCATAGAACCGTACGTAGGAAAGTTATGAAATTTGGCACACTGATAAACGACAGTCCAATGTGTCCCCACAGCAAATTTGGAGTCTCTATATCTAACCCACTAGCGCCACCAACAGTCCAAAATTGCACTTATGTTTTTGCCTATAACTTCTGACCCGTACGTCCTAGAAATTAAATTCTTGTTTCCTCTGATTCCTTGGCTCAAGACGATTCGATTGGACCCTATGACGTCATTTTCCGTCATGAAAATTTTCCCGCCATTTTTAAATATTCATAAAACCTACTTTTGCGAACTCGTCCTAGAGCTTTTGCCGGATTGCCTTGAAAATCGGTATGCACCATCTAGAGACACTCAAGGCAAAAAGTTATTAAAAGAATTTTGATAAACCAATCCGTTGTCGTATAGCGCGTCAACAAATTTTACGTAGAGCTCAAAAAAACGGATTTGAGGCTGTATCTTCGCCAAACTTAAGCCTATTGACACGATACTTTGTATTTGTGATGCCAGTCAGGAACTAAGGGTGCATGCAGAGTTTCGTCACAGCGCCACCTAGTGGTCAGACTTATGTTTTACATGCCTATAACTTTGGCTCCGATTGACATATTTTCACAGGACTTGTTTCCTTTGAGTTCTAAATAGTTGCCGAGTCCAACGATACCAAACATACCCGAATTCGCCTTACGGTTAACCCTGCGCAGCAAAATAGCACTTAAGAAACACGCGTAAATATCTCCGCGAACGTTTTTCCGATCGACTCGAAAACACCATAGGAAGAAACTAACCTTACCTTCTGAACAAAAAGTTCTATTGGCGTTATATTAAAATTTTCATCAGAAATGGCCGAAAATTGCAAAAAACGAAAAATTACCTTCAAATTTTGTGTTTTTTACACATAAATGGTTGTAACTTTGTAACGAAAAGAGATTTTTTCACCAGATTTGATACGATGATGCATGAGCACATTCTGAGGCCACACAAAAAAAATTGTATGCTTGCACCACTAGATGGCCTTATAATTGAACAAAACCTTTGATAACAAGCCAGCCCTATGGTCATACAACTGTTTCTTAACTAAACTAAAGTGTATAGTCATAAAACTAGCTAGATGTAACACAATCATGACCTGATGTTGCATGCACAATTTTTTCATTGCGCCACCTACTGGTTTTGAGATGGAATATGGTATTTTTGCCTAAAACTACTGCAACAACACATCTAAAACCATGAGTCATCATGGATTATTCCTTTCATGGCTTTGACTATAATCACTGGTGGTTGCCAATTTACTCCCTAGCAACCATTGAGAATACCTTATCAACCGTTTTTGCAAAAGCTATATCTCTGCATCAGAACATCGTAGAGACATGGGGATGGTCTCTTTTGACTAATTAAACTTGTTGTAACATGATGTGACCACTGCAAACACCACTCACATGTCCTTCAGTGTTCTAATGTTCCATGATTGTCAATAACAGAAGGACGATTGCAGTAGACAAGAACTTAGATTAATTTTGTTGATAACTTTTTTGTTTTTTCATCTAAAATTATTAGATTTACCTAGGTTCTTCAATCTGCTTATCCAATCTCAATTTTACATCCTTTTGTGCCCTTTTCGGCTTGACCCCGGCATTGCTGCTTGCAGCTATATTTAGGGGTCAAGCCACGAAGTGGCGTAGACACCTATTGTTTCTGTTAGTTTTCTTATTATTATTATTTATCTTCCTCGTTCTTCCACCCAAAAGTCAATGGCAGCCCATAGAACCGTACGTAGGAAAGTTATGAAATTTGGCACACATGTAGAGGACAGTCTCAGAAGTTACTATAGCAACATTGGTGTGTCTGACTCAAACCCTCTAGCGCCACCAACAGTCCAAAAATCCACTTATGTTCATGCTCATAACTTCTGACTTATGAGTCCTAGAAACTAAATTCTTGTTTCCTCTTAATCCTTTGCTCATGATGATTCAATTGCACACATTGATGTCATTTGTGTCATGTAAATCTTTCCGCCATTTTGAATTTTCCGTAAAACCTACTTTTTCGAACTCCTCCTAGAGCGTTTGTCCGATTTGCATGTCCTTTGGTATGTAGCATCTAGAGACACCCCAGACAAAAAGTTATCAAAAGCTTTTTGATAGACCAATGCGTTCTCGTATAAATTGACAACATATATGGCGGCGAGCACGCCAAAACGGACGTGAGGCCGTATCTTCGCAAAACTTTATTGTATCGACACGAAAGTTGGTATATGTCATAACAGTCATGACCTGAGGGTGCCTGCAACGTTTCGTCACAGCGCCACCTAGTGGTCACGAGATTCGAAAAATGCCTATTTTCGCTTATAACCACTTCAAACTTGAGTCTAAAATCATGAAGGTGGTCTTGTTAGATTCCTTGAGGCATGCCGAGTCAAACGATACCAAACGGTTTTCGGTCGGCCATTTTGGGTGTCGGCCATTTTGAATTTTCTCATTAAGTTCAGTATTTCACAAACAGAATGGCGTATCGCTACGAAATTTGGCATGGTTCATCAGTGACATGTTCTGAGCGCACCTATAAATCTTTAGGAAGGCGCCACCTAGTGGTCAGGATATGTAAATAAATTGTTTAAAATCTTTATTTCATTTGATTAAATTGCCACTATGACATAAGACTTCACTCTATTGATTCCTTGGCTCATGCTGAGTCCGACTGTACCAAGTATGTCTGAGTCAAACCTACTTCCTGTCGGCCATTTTGAATTATATTGAAGACCTACTTTTTCGAACTCCTCCTAGAGCGCTTGTTTGATTGGCTTGAATTTTGGTAGGCATCATCTAGAGACACTCTAGACAAAAAGTTATCAAAAGCTTTTCGGTAGACCTATCCGTTGTCGTATAACGCATCAAAGAATGCGAGGGCGAGCACGCCAAAATGTGTTTGAGCCTGTATCTTCGCAAAACTTTTGAGTATTAATATGAGACTTGGTATATGTCATAACAGTGATGACCTGAGGGTGCATGCACCATTTCGTCACACTGCCCCCTACTGGTCATGAGATATAAAATATGTCTATTTTTGCTTATAACTACTGCAAACTTGAATGTAAAATTATGAGACTAGTCTTTTTAGATTTCGTGAGGCATGCCGAGTCAAACGATACCAAATGGTTTTTGGTCGGCCATTTTGTGTGTCGGCCATTTTGAATTTTTTCTTTAAATTGAAGTATTTCAGAAACACAATTGCGTATTGTTATGAAACTTGGTATGGTTCGTCAGCAACATGTTCTGGGAGGACTTGTAAACTTTTCGGCGCCCCCTAGTGGTCAAAAGATTTGAAGCTATATCTCTTCATCTCTTTATCGTATTAACACCAAATTTGGTGGGTGTCATCACAATCAAGACCTGAGTCACAATTTATTGTTTGGTCAGTGCCCCCTAGTGGTCAAGTCATTTAAGGCTATATCTCCATATCGCTTTATTGTATTTACACTAAATTTGGTATGTGTCATCACAGTCATGACCTGAGGTACCATCTATTGTTTCTGCACAGCGCCACCTAGTGGTCTCAAGATACGAAAAAATTGCTATTTTTTCATAAAACTAATGCAAACTTAGATCTTAAATCATGACAGTCATCACGTATGAATCATTTTTTGCCATGTTTGGCTTGACCCCGGTATCGCTGCTTGCAGCTATATTTATTATTAGTTATTCTTCTTCCGCCATTGCGGTCTATGGCAGCCCATAGAACCGTACGTAGGAAAGTTATGAAATTTGGCACACTGATAAAGGACAGTCCAATGTGTCCCCACAGCAAATTTGGAGTCTCTATGTCTAACCCACTAGCGCCACCAACAGTCCAAAGTTGCACTTATGTTTTTGCTTATAACTTCTGATCCGTAAGCCATAGAAACAAAATTCTTACTTCCTCTGATTCCTTGGCTCAAGACGATTCGATTGGACCCTATGTCGTTATTTTCCGTCATAAAAATTGTTCCGCCATTTTGAATTATTCGTAAAACCTACTTTTTCGAACTCGTCCTAGGGCTTTTCTCCGATTGCCACGAAAATTGGTATGTATCATCTTGAGACACTCATGGCAAAAAGTTATCAAAAGAATTTCGATACAGCAATCCGTTGTCGTATACCGCCTTAACAAATTTTACGTAGAGCGCAAAAAAACAGATTTTAGGCTGTATCTTCGTCAAACTTAGGCCTATTGACACGACACTTGGTACTTCTGATGCCAGTCAGGAACCGAGGGTGCATGCACAGTTTCGTTGCAGCGCCACCTAGTGGCCAGAGAAATGTTTTATACACCTATAACTTTGGCTCCGATTGACGTATTTTCACAGGACTTGTTTCTTTGGAGTTCTGAATAGTTGCCGAGTCCAACGATACCAAACATGCCAGATTTCGCCTTACGGTTAACCCTGGGCAGCAAAATAGCGCTTAAAAAACACGCGTGAATATCTCCGCGAGCGTTATTCCGATCGTCTCGAAAACACCATAGGAAGAAACTAACCTTACCTTCTGAACAAAAAGTTCTATTGGCGTTATATTAAAATTTTCATCAGAAATTGCCGAAAATTGCAAAAAACAAAAAACTACATTCAAATTTTGTGTTTTTTACACATAAATGGTTGTAACTTCGTAACGAAAATATATTTTTTCACCAGATTTGATACGCTGATGCATGAGCACATTCTGAGGCAACACAAAAAAAATTGTGTGCTTGCACCACTAGATGGCCTTATAATTGAACAAAACCTTTGATAACAAGCCAGCCTTATGGTCATACAACTGTTTCTTAACTAAACTAAAGTGTATTGTCATAAAACTAGCTAGATGTAACACAATCATGACCTGATGTTGCATGCACAATTTTTTCATTGCGCCACCTACTGGTTTTGAGATAGAATATAGTATTTTTGCCTAAAACTACTGCAACAACACATCTAAAACCATGAGTCATCATGGATTATTCCTTTCATGGCTTTGACTATAATCACTGGTGGTTGCCAATTTACTCCCTAGCAACCATTGAGAATACCTTATCGACCGTTTTTGCAAAAGCTATATCTCAGCATCAAAACATCGTAGAGACACAGGGATGGTCTCTTTTGACTAATTAAACTTGTTGTAACATGATGTGACCCATGTTTTGCCACTGCAAACACCACTCACATGTCCTTCAGTGCTCTAATGTTTCATGACTGTCAATAACAGAAGGACGATTGTAGTAGACAAGAACTTAGATTATTTTTGTTGATAACTTTTTTGTGTTTTCATCTAAAATTATTAGGTTTACTTAGGTTCTTCAATCTGCTTATCCAATCTCAATTTTACATCCTTTTGTACCCTTTTCGGCTTGACCCCGGCATTGCTGCTTGCAGCTATATTTTTATTATTATTAGGGGTCAAGCCCCGAAGGGGCGTAGAACCCTATTGTATTTGTTAGTTTTCTTATTATTATTAGGGGTCAAGCCCCGAAGGGGCGTAGAACCCTATTGTATTTGTTAGTTTTCTTATTATTAGGGGTCAAGCCCCGAAGGGGCGTAGAACCCTATTGTTATTGTTAGTTTTCTTATTATTATTATTATTATTATTTTTCTTCCTCGTTCTTCCGCCGAAAGTCAATGGCAGCCCATAGAACCGTGCATAGGAAAGTTATGAAATTTGGCACACATGTAGAGGACAGTCTCAGAAGTTACTATAGCAACTTTGGTGTGTCTGACTCAAACCCTCTAGCGCCACCAACAGTCCAAAAATCCACTTATGTTCATGCTCATAACTTCTGACCCATGAGTCCTAGAAACTAAATTCTTGTTTCCTCTGAATCCTTGGCTCATGATGATTCAAATGCACACATTGATGTCATTTGTGTCATGCACATCTTTCCGCCATTTTGAATTTTCCGTAAAACCTACTTTTTCGAACTCCTCCTAGAGCGTTTGTCCGATTTGCATGTCCTTTGGTATCTAGCATCTAGAGACACCCATGACAAAAAGTTATCAAAAGCTTTTTGATAGACCAATGCGTTCTCGTATACCGTGACAACATATACGGCGGCGAGCACGCAAAAACGGACGTGAGGCCGTATCTTCGCAACACTTTGGTGTATCAACACGAAACTTGGTATATGTCATTACAGTCTTGACCTGAGGGTGCCTGCAACGTTTCGTCACAGCGCCACCTAGTGGTCACGAGATTCAAAAAATGCTTATTTTCGCTTATAACTACTTCAAACTTGAGTCTAAAATCATGAAGGTGGTCTTGTTTGATTCCTTGAGGCATGCCGAGTCAAACGATACCAAACGGTTTTCGGTCGGCCATTTTGGGTGTCGGCCATTTTGAATTTTCTCATTCAGTTCAGTATTTCACAAACAGAAAGGCGTATCGCTACGAAATTTGGCATGGTTCATCAGTGACATGTTCTGAGCGCACCTATAAATCTTTAGGACGGCGCCACCTAGTGGTCAGGATATGTAAAAAAAATTTTTTAAATCTTTATATCATTTGATTAAATTGCCACTATGACAAAAGACTTCACTCTATTGATTCCTTGGCTCATGCTGAGTCCGACTGTACCAAATATGTCTGAGTCAAACCTACTTCCTGTCGGCCATTTTGAATTATATTGAACACCTACTTTTTCGAACTCCTCCTACAGCGCTTGTGTGATTGGCTTGATTTTTGGTATGCATCATCTAGAGACACTCTAGACAAAAAGTTATCAAAAGATTTTCGGTAGACCTATCCGTTGTTGTATAACGCATCAAAGAATGCGAGTGCGAGCACGCCAAAATGTGTTTGAGCCTGTATCTTTGCAAAACTTTTGCGTATTGATATGAGACTTGGTATATGTCATAACAGTGATGACGTAAGGGTGCATGCACCGTTTCGTCACAGTGCCCCCTAGTGGTCACGAGATATGAAAATCGAAATTTTTGCTTATAACTTCTGCAAGCATGTGTGTAAAATTATGAGAGTGGTTTTGTTAGATTTCCTGAAGCATGTCGAGTCAAACGATACCAAATGGTTTTCGGACGGCCATTTTGGGTGTCGGCCATTTTGATTTTTTTATCTAAGTTCAAGAATTTCAGAAACGCAATTGCGTATTGTTATGAAACTTGGTATGGTTCATCAGCAACATGTTCTGGGAGGACTTGTAAACTTTTTGGCGCCCCCTAGTGGTCAAGAGATTTGAAGCTATATCTCTGCATCTCTTTATCGTATTTACACCAAATTTGGTGGGTGTCATCACAATCAAGACCTGAGTCACAATTTATTTTTTGGTCAGTGCCCCCTAGTGGTCAAGTCATTTAAGGCTATATCTCTGCATCTCTTTATTGTATTTACACTAAATTTGGTATGTGTCATCCCAGTCATGACCTGAGGTACCATCTATTGTTTCGGCACAGCGCCACCTAGTGGTCTCAAGATACGAAAAAATTGCTATTTTTCATAAAACTAATGCAAACTTAGATCTTAAATCATGACAGTCATCACGTATGAATCATTTTTTGCCATGTTTGGCTTGACCCCGGTATCGCTGCTTGCAGCTATATTTAGGGGTCAAGCCACGAAGTGGCGTAGACACCTATTGTTTCTGTTAGTTTTCTTATTATTATTATTCAGTTTCTTGTTCTTCCGCCATTGAAGTCAATGGCAGCCCATAGAACCGTACGTAGGAAAGTTATGAAATTTGGCACACATGTAGAGGACAGCCTCAGAAGTTACTATAGCAACATTGGTGTGTCTGACTCAAACCCTCTAGCGCCACCAACAGACCAAAAATCCACTTATGTTCATGCTCATAACTTCTGACCCGTGAGTCCTAGAAACTAAATTCCTGTTTCCTCTGAATCCTTTGCTCATGATGATTCAATTGCACACATGGATGTAATTTGTGTCATGCACATCTTTCCGCCATTTTGAATTTTCCGTAAAACCTACTTTTTCGAACTCCTCCTAGACCGTTTGTCCGATTTGCATGTCCTTTGGTATGTAGCATCTAAAGACACCCCAGACAAAAAGTTATCAAAAGCTTTTTGATAGACCAATGCGTTCTCGTATACCGTGACAACATATACGGCGGCGAGCACGCCAAAACGGACGTGAGGCCGTATCTTCGCAAAACTTTATTGTATCGACACGAAACTTGGTATATGTCATTACAGTCATGACCTGAGGGTGCCTGCAACGTTTCGTCACAGCGCCACCTAGTGGTCACGAAATTCGAAAAATGCCTATTTTTGCTTATAACTACTTCAAACTTGAGTCTAAAATCATGAAGGTGGTCTTGTTAGATTCCTTGAGGCATGCCGAGTCAAACGATACCAAACGGTTTTCGGTCGGCCATTTTGGGTTTCGGCCATTTTGAATTTTCTCATTAAGTTCAGTATTTCACAAACAGAATGGCGTATCGCTACGAAATTTGGCATGGTTCATCAGTGACATGTTCTGAGCTCACCTATAAATCTTTAAGACAGCGCCACCTAGTGGTCAGGATATGTAAATAAATTGTTTAAAATCTTTATATCTTTTGATTAAATTGCCACAGTGACATAAGACTTCACTCTATTGATTCCTTGGCTCATGCTGAGTCTGACTGTACCAAATATGTATGAGTCAAACCTACTTCCTGTCGGCCATTTTGAATTATATTGAACACCTACTTTTTCGAACTCCTCCTAGAGCACTCGTGTGATTGGCTTGATTTTTGGTACGCATCGTCTAGAGACACTCTAGACAAAAAGTTATCAAAAGCTTTTCGGTAGACCTATCCGTTGTCGTATAACGCATCAAAGAATGCGAGGGCGAGCACGCCAAAATGTGTTTGAGCCTGTATCTTCGCAAAACTTTTGCGTATTAATATGAGAGTTGGTATATGTCATAACAGTGATGACCTGAGGGTGCATGCACCATTTCGTCACACTGCCCCCTACTGGTCACGAGATATAAAAAATGTATATTTTTGCTTATAACTACTGCAAACTTGAATGTAAAATTATGAGACTGGTCTTGTTAGATTTCTTGAGGCATGCCGAGTCAAACGATACCAAATTTGTTTTTGGTCGGCCATTTTGTGTGTCGGCCATTTTGAATTTTTTCTTTAAGTTCAAGTATTTCAGAAACGCAATTGCATATTGTTAGGAAACTTGGTATGGTTTATCAGCAACATGTTCTGGGAGGAATTGTAAACTTTTCGGTGCCCCCTAGTGGTCAAGAGATTTGAAGCTATATCTCTGTATCGCTTTATTGTATTTACACCAAATTTGGTGGGTGTCATCACAATCAAGACCTGAGTCACAATTTATTGTTGGGTCAGTGCCCCCTAGTGGTCAAGTCATTTAAGGCTATATCTCCATATCGCTTTATTGTATTTACACTAAATTTGGTATGTGTCATCACAATCATGCCCTGAGGCACCATCTATTGTTTCGGCACAGCGCCACCTAGTGGTCTCAAGATACGAAAAATTTGCTATTTTTTTCATAAAACTAATGCAAACTTAGATCTTAAATCATGACAGTCATCACGTATGAATCATTATTTGCCATGTTTGGCTTGACCCCGGTATCGCTGCTTGCAGCTATATTTATTATTATTATTATTATATATTATTCTTCTTCTTGTTCTTCCGCCATTGAAGTCAATGGCAGCCCATAGAACCGTACATAGGAAAGTTATGAAATTTGGCACACATGTAGAGGACAGTCTCAGAAGTTACTATAGCAACATTGGTGTGTCTGACCCAAACCCTCTAGCGCCACCAACAGTCCAAATATGCACTTATGTTCATGCTCACAACTTCTGACCCGTGAGTCCTAGAAACTAAATTCTTGTTTCCCCTGAATCCTTGGCTCATGATGATTCAAATGCACACAATGATGTCATTTGTGTCATGCACATCTTTCCGCCATTTTGAATTTTCCGTAAAACCTACTTTTTCGAACTCCTCCTAGACCGTTTGTCTGATTTGCATGTCCTTTGGTATGTAGCATCTAGAGACACCCATGACAAAAAGTTATCAAAAGCTTTTTGATAGACCAATGCGTTCTCATATAAATTGACAACATATATGGCGGCGAGCACGCCAAAACGGACGTGAGGCCTTATCTTCGCAAAACTTTATTGTATCGACACGAAACTTGGTATATGTCATAACAGTCATGACCTGAGGGTGCCTGCAACGTTTCGTCACAGCGCCACCTAGTGGTCACGAGATTCGAAAAATGCCTATTTTCGCTTATAACTACTTCAAACTTCAGTCTAAAATCATGAAGGTGGTCTTGTTAGATTCCTTGAGGCATGCCGAGTCAAACGATACCAAACGGTTTTCGGTCGGCCATTTTGGGTGTCGGCCATTTTGAATTTTCTCATTAAGTTCAATATTTCACAAACAGAATGGCGTATCGCTACGAAATTTGGCATGGTTCATCAGTGACATGTTCTGAGTGCACTTATAAATCTTTAGGACGGCGCCACCTAGTGGTCAGGATATGTAAAAACAATTTTTTAAATCTTTATATCATTTGATTAAATTGCCACTATGACATAAGACTTCACTCTATTGATTCCTTGGCTCATGCTGAGTCCGACTGTACCAAATATGTCTGAGTCAAACCTACATCCTGTCGGCCATTTTGATTATATTGAACACCTACTTTTTCGAACTCCTCCTAGAGCGCTTGTGTGATTGGCTTGATTTTTGGTATGCACCATCTAGAGACACTCTAGACAAAAAGATATCAAAAGATTTTCGGTAGACCTATCCGTTGTCGTATAACGTATCAAAGAGTGCGAGGGCGAGCACGGCAAAATGTGTTTGAGCCTGTATCTTCGCAAAACTTTTGCGTATTATTATGAGACTTGGGATATGTCATAAAGGTGATGACCTGAGGGTGCATGCACCATTTCGTCACACTGCCCCCTACTGGTCACGAGATATAAAAAATGTTTATTTTTGCTTATAACTACTGCAAATTTGAATGTAAAATTATGAAACTGGTCTTGTTAGATTTCGTGAGGCATGCCGAGTCAAACGGTACCAAATGGTTTTTGGTCGGCCATTTTGTGTGTCGGCCATTTTGAATTTTTTTTTTAAGTTCAAGTATTTCAGAAACGCAATTGCGTATTGTTATGAAACTTGGTATGGTTCATCAGCAACATGTTCTGAGAGGACTTGTAAAGTTTTCGGCGCCCCCTAGTGGTCAAGAGATTTGAAGCTATATCTCTGCATCTCTTTATCGTATTTACACCAAATTTGGTGGGTGTCATCACAATCAAGACCTGAGTCACAATTTATTTTTTGGTCAGTGCCCCCTAGTGGTCAAGTTATTTAAGGCTATATCTCTGCATCTCTTTATTGTATTTACACCAAATTTGGTGGGTGTCATCACAATCAAGACCTGAGTCACAATTTATTTTTTGGTCAGTGCCCCCTAGTGGTCAAGTTATTTAAGGCTATATCTCTGCATCTCTTTATTGTATTTACACCAAATTTGGTGGGTGTCATCACAATCAAGACCTGAGTCACAATTTATTTTTTGGTCAGTGCCCCCTAGTGGTCAAGTCATTTAAGGCTATATCTCCGTATCGCCTTATTGTATTTACACTAAATTTGGTATGTGTCATCACAGTTATGACCTGAGGCACCATCTGTTCTTTTGGCACAGTGCCACCTAGTGGTCTCAAGATAGGAAAAAAATGCTTTTTTTTCATAAAACTAATGCAAACTTAGATGTTAAATCATGGCAGTCATCACGTATGAATCATTTTTTGCCATGTTCGGCTTGACCCCGGTATCGCTGCTTGCAGCTATATTTATTATTATTATTATTTATCTTCCTCGTTCTTCCGCCGAAAGTCAATGGCAGCCCATATAACCGTACATAGGAAAGTTATGAAATTTGGCACACATGTAGAGGACAGTCTCAGAAGTTACTATAGCAACATTGGCGTGTCTGACTCAAACCCTCTAGCGCCACCAACAGTCCAAAAATCCACTTATGTTCATGCTCACAACTTCTGACCCGTGAGTCCTAGAAACTAAATTCTGTTTCCTCTGAATCCTTGGCTCATGATGATTCAATTGCATACATTGATGTCATTTGTGTCATGCACATCTTTCCGCCATTTTGCATTTTTCGTAAAACCTACTTTTTCGAACTCCTCCTAGACCGTTTGTCCGATTTGCATGTCCTTTGGTATGTAGCATCTAGAGACACCCAAGACAAAAAGTTATCAAAAGCTTTTCAGTAGACCTATCCGTTCTCGTATAAATTGACAACATATATGGCGGCGAGCACGCCAAAACGGACGTGAAGCCGTATCTTCGCAAAACTTTATTGTATCGACACGAAACTTGGTATATGTCATAACAGTCATGACCTGAGGGTGCCTGCAACGTTTCGTCACAGCGCCACCTAGTGGTCACGAGATTCAAAAAATGCCTATTTTCGCTTATAACTACTTCAAACTTGAGTCTAAAATCATGAAGGTGGTCTTGTTAGATTCCTTGAGGCATGCCGAGTCAAACGATACCAAACGGTTTTCGGTCGGCCATTTTGGGTGTCGGCCATTTTGAATTTTCTCATTAAGTTCAGTATTTCACAAACAGAATGGCGTATCGCTACGAAATTTGGCATGGTTCATCAGTGACATGTTCTGAGCGCACCAATAAATCTTTAGGACGGCGCCACCTAGTGGTCAGGATATGTAATTTTTTTTAAAAAATCTTTATATCATTTGATTAAATTGCCACACTGACATAAGACTTCACTCTATTGATTCCTTGGCTCATGCTGAGTCCGACTGTACCAAATATGTCTGAGTCAAACCTACTTCCTGTCTGCCATTTTGAATTATATTGAACACCTACTTTTTCGAACTCCTCCTAGAGCGCTCGAGTGATTGGCTTGATTTTTGGTACGCATCATCTAGAGACACTCCAGACAAAAAGTTATCAAAAGCTTTTCGGTAGACCTATCCGTTGTCGTATAACGCATCAAAGAATGCGAGGGCGAGCACCCCAAAATGTGTTTGAGCCTGTATCTTCGCAAAACTTTTGCGTATTAATATGAGACTTGGTATATGTCATAACAGTGATGACCTGAGGGTGCATGCACCGTTTCGTCACACTGCCCCCTACTGGTCATGAGATATAAAAAATGTCTATTTTTGCTTATAACTACTCCAAACTTGAATGTAAAGTTATGAGAGTGGTCTTGTTAGATTTCGTGAGGCATGCCGAGTCAAACGATACCACATGGTTTTTGGTTGGCCATTTTGTGTGTCGGCCATTTTGAATTTTTCTTTAAGTTCAAGTATTTCATAAACGCAATTGCGTATTGTTATGAAACTAGGTATGGTTCATCAGCAACATGTTCTGAGAGGGCTTGTAAACTTTTCGGCGCCCCCTAGTGGTCAAGAGATTTGAAGCTATATCTCTGCATCTCTTTATCGTATTTACACCAAATTTGGTGGGTGTCATCACAATCAAGACTTGAGTCACAATTTATTGTTTGGTCAGTGCCCCCTAGTGGTCAAGTCATTTAAGGCTATATCTCTGTATCGCTTTATCGTATTTACACTAAATTTTGTATGTGTCATTACAGTCATGACCTGAAGCAACATCTATTGTTTCGGCACAGCGCCACCTAGTGGTCTCAAGATACAAAAAAAATTGCTATTTTTTCCTAAAACTAATGCAAACTTAGATCTTAAATCATGACAGTCATCACGTATGAATCATTTTTTGCCATGTTTGGCTTGACCCCGGTATCGCTGCTTGCAGCTATATTTATATATTATTCTTCTTCTTGTTCTTCCGCCATTGAAGTCAATGGCAGCCCATAGAACCGTACATAGGAAAGTTATGAAATTTGGCACACATGTAGAGGACGGTCTTAGAAGTTACTATAGCAACATTGGTGTGTCTGACTCAAACCCTCTAGCGCCACCAACAGTCCAAAAATCCACTTATGTTCATGCTCATAACTTCTGACCCGTGAGTCCTAGAAACTAAATTACTGTTTCTTCTGAATCCTTGGCTCATGATGATTCAATTGCATACGTTGATGTCATTTGTGTCATGCAAATCTTTCCGCCATTTTGAATTTTCCGTAAAACCTACTTTTTCGAACTCCTCCTAGAGCGTCCGTCCGATTTGCATGTCCTTTGATATATAGCATCTAGAGACACCCCAGACAAAAAGTTATCAAAAGCTTTTTGATAGACCAATGCGTTCTCGTATAAATTGACAACATATATGGCGGCGAGCACGCCAAAACGGACGTGAGGCCATATCTTCGCAAAACTTTATTGTATCGACACGAAACTTGGAATACGTCATTACAATCATGACCTGAGGGTGCCTGCAACGTTTCGTCACAGCGCCACCTAGTGGTCACGAGTTTCAAAAAATGCATATTTTCGCTTATAACTACTTCAAACTTGAGTCTAAAATCCTGAAGGTGGTCTTGTTAGATTCCTTGAGACATGCCGAGTCAAACGATACCAAACGGTTTTCGGTCGGCCATTTTGGGTGTCGGCCATTTTGAATTTTCTCATTAAGTTCAGTATTTCACAAACAGAATGGCGTATCGCTACGAAATTTGGCATGGTTCATCAGTGACATGTTCTGAGCGCACCTATAAATCTTTAAGACGGCGCCACCTAGTGGTCAGGATATGTAAATAAATTGTTTAAAATCTTTATATCATTTGATATAAATTGCCACGCTGACATAGGACTTTACTCTATTGATTCCTTGGCTCATGCTGAGTCCGACTGTACCAAATATGTCTGAGTCAAACCTACTTCCTGTCGGCCATTTTGAATTATATTGAACACCTACTTTTTCGAACTCCTCCTAGAGTGCTTCTTTGATTGGCTTGATTTTTGGTACACATCATCTAGAGACACTCCAGACAAAAAGTTATCAAAAGCTTTTCGGTAGACCTATCCGTTGTCGTATAACGCATCAAAGAATGCGAGGGCGAGCACGCCAAAATGTGTTTGAGCCTGTATCTTCGCAAAACTTCTGCATATTAATATGAAACTTCGTTTATGTTATAACAGTAATGTCCTGAGGGTGCATGCACCATTTCGTCACACTGCCCCCTACTGGTCACGAGATATAAAAGATGTCTATTTTTGCTTATAACTACTGCAAACTTGAATGTAAAATTATGAGAGTGGTCTTGTTAGATTTCGTGAGGCATGCAGAGTCAAACGATACCAAATGGTTTTTGGTCGGCCATTTTGTGTGTCGGCCATTTTGAATATTTTCTTTAAGTTCAAGTATTTTAGAAACGCAATTGCGTATTGTTATGAAACTTGGTATGGTTCATCAGCAACATGTTCTGAGAGGACTTGTAAACTTTTTGGCGCCCCCTAGTGGTCAAGAGATTTGAAGCTATATCTCTGCATCTCTTTATCGTATTTACACCAAATTTGGTGGGTGTCATCACAATCAAAACCTGAGTCACAAACTATTGTTTTGGTCAGTGCCCTCTAGTGGTCAAGTCATTTAAGGCTATATCTCTGTATCGCTTTATCGTATTTACCCTAAATTTGGTATGTGTCATCACAGTCATGACCTCAGCCACCATCTATTGTTTCGGCACAGTGCCACCTAGTGGTCTCAAGATACAAAAAAATTGCTATTTTTTTCATAAAACTAATGCAAACTTAGACCTTAAATCATGACAGTCATCACGTATGAATCATTTTTTGCCATGTTTGGCTTGACCCCGGTATCGCTGCTTGCAGCTATATTTAGGGGTCAAGCCCCGAAGGGGCGTAGAACCCTATTGTTATTGTTAGTTTTCTTATTATTAGGGGTCAAGCCCCGAAGGGGCGTAGAACCCTATTGTTATTGTTAGTTTTCTTATTATTATTATTATTATTATTATTATGTTTCCTCTTCCGCCATTGAAGTCAATGGCAGCCCATAGAACCGTACGTAGGAAAGTTATGAAATTTGGCACACATGTAAAGGACAGTCTCAGAAGTTACTATAGCAACATTGGTGTGTCTGACTCAAACCCTCTAGCGCCACCAACAGTCCAAATATCCACTTATGTTCATGCTCACAACTTCTGACCCATGAGTCCTAGAAAATAAATTATTGTTTCCTCTGAATCCTTGGCTCATGATGATTCAATTGCACATGTTGATGTCATTTGTGTCATGCACATCTTTCCGCCATTTTGAATTTTCCGTAAAACCTACTTTTTCGAACTCCTCCTAGACCGTCCGTCCGATTTGCATGTCCTTTGGTATGTAGCATCTAGAGACACCCCAGACAAAAAGTTATCAAAAGCTTTTTGATAGACCAATGCGTTCTCGTATAAATTGACAACATATATGGCGGCGAGCACGCCAAAACGGACGTGAGGCCGTATCTTCGCAAAACTGTATTGTATCGACACGAAACTTGGTATATGTCATAACAGTCATGACCTGAGGGTGCCTGCAATGTTTCGTCACAGCGCCACCTAGTGGTCACGAGATTCGAAAAATGCCTATTTTCGCTTATAACTACTTCAAACTTGAGTCTAAAATCATGAAGGTGGTCTTGTTAGATTCCTTGAGGTATGCAGAGTCAAACGATATCAAACGGTTTTCGGTCGGCCATTTTGGGTGTCGGCCATTTTGAATTTTCTCATTAAGTTCAGTATTTCACAAACAGAATGGCGTATTGCTACGAAATTTGGCATGGTTCATCAGTGACATGTTCTGAGCGCACCTATAAATCTTTAGGACAGCGCCACCTAGTGGTCAGGATATGTAAATAAATTGTTTAAAATCTATATATCATTTGATTAAATTGCCACTATGACATAAGACTTCACTCGTTTGATTCCTTGGCTCATGCTGAGTCAGACTGTACCAAATATGTCTGAGTCAAACCTACTTCCTGTCGGCCATTTTGAATTATATTGAACACCTACTTTTTCGAACTCCTCCTAGAGTGCTCGTGTGATTGGCTTGATTTTTGGTATGCATCATCTAGAGACACTCCAGACAAAAAGTTATCAAAAGCTTTTTGGTAGACCTATCCGTTGTCGTATAACGCATCAAAGAATGCGAGGGCGAGCACGCCAAAATGTGTTTGAGCCTGTATCTTCGCAAAACTTTTGCGTATTGATTTGAGACTTGGTATATGTCATAACAGTGATGACGTAAGGGTGCATGCACCGTTTCGTCACAGTGCCCCCTAGTGGTCACGAGATATGAAAATCGTCAACTTTTGCTTATAACTTCTGCAAGCATGTGTGTAAAATTATGAGAGTGCTTTTGTTAGATTTTCTGAAGCATGTCAATTCAAACGATACAAAATGGTTTTTGGTCGGCCATTTTGGGTGTCGGCCATTTTGATTCTTTCTCTAAGTTCAAGTATTTCAGAAACGCAATTCCGTATTGTTATGAAACTTGGTATGGTTCATCAGCAACATGTTCTGAAAGCACTTGTAAACTTTTTGGTGCCCCCTAGTGGTCAAAAAGATTTGAGGCTATATCTCTGAATCTCTTCATCGTATTTACACCAAATTTGGTGGGTGTTATTACAGTATTGTTCCGAGTCACCATCTATTGTTTTAGCCAGTGCCCCCTAGTGGTCAAGACATTTGAGGCTATATCTCTGTGTTCCTTTATTGTATTTACACCAAATTTGGTGGGTGTCATTAGTTCATGGCATTCATCACGTATGATTCATTTTTTGCCATGTTTGGCTTGACCCCGGTATCGCTGCTTGCAGCTATATTTATTAGGGGTCAAGCCCCGAAGGGGCGTAGAACCCTATTGTTATTGTTAGTTTTCTTATTATTATTATTATTATTATTATTATTATTATTATTATTATGTTTCCTCTTCCGCCATTGAAGTCAATGGCAGCCCATAGAACCGTACGTAGGAAAGTTATGAAATTTGGCACACATGTAGAGGACAGTCTCAGAAGTTACTATAGCAACATTGGTGTGTCTGACTCAAACCCTCTAGCGCCACCAACAGTCCAAAAATCCACTTATGTTCATGTCCATAACTTCTGACCCGTGAGACCTAGAAACTAAATTCTTGTTTCCTCTGAATCCTTTGCTCATGATGATTCAATTGCACACATTGATGTCATTTGTGTCATGCACATCTTTCCGCCATTTTGAATTTTCCGTAAAACCTACTTTTTCGAACTCCTCCTAGACCGTTCGTCCGATTTGCATGTCCTTTGGTATGTAGCATCTAGAGGCACCCCAGACAAAAAGTTATCAAAAGCTTTTTGATAGACCAATGCGTTCTCGTATACCGTGACAACATATACGGCGGTGAGCACGCCAAAACGGACGTGAGGCCGTATCTTCGCAAAACTTTATTGTATCGACACGAAACTTGGTATATGTCATTACAGTCATGACCTGAGGGTGCCTGCAACGTTTCGTCACAGCGCCACCTAGTGGTCACGAAATTCGAAAAATGCCTATTTTCGCTTATAACTACTTCAAACTTGAGTCTGAAATCATGAAGGTGGTCTTGTTAGATTCCTTGAGGCATGCTGAGTCAAACGATACCAAACGGTTTTCGGTCGGCCATTTTGGGTTTCGGCCATTTTGAATTTTCTCATTAAGTTCAGTATTTCACAAACAGAATGGCGTATCGCTACAAAATTTGGCATGGTTCATCAGTGACATGTTCTGAGCGCACCTATAAATCTTTAAGACAGCGCCACCTAGTGGTCAGGATATGTAAATAAATTGTTTAAAATCTTTATATCATTTGATTAAATTGGCACACTGACATAAGACTTCACTCTATTGATTCCTTGGCTCATGCTGAGTCTGACTGTACCAAATATGTCTGAGTCAAACCTACTTCCTGTCGGCCATTTTGAATTATATTGAACACCTACTTTTTCGAACTCCTCCTAGAGCGCTCGTGTGATTGGCTTGATTTTTGGTATGCATCGTCTAGAGACACTCTAGACAAAAAGTTATCAAAAGCTTTTCGGTAGACCTATCCGTTGTCGTATAACGCATCAAAGAATGCGAGGGCGAGCACGCCAAAATGTGTTTGAGCCTGTATCTTCGCAAAACTTTTGCGTATTAATATGAGACTTGGTATATGTCATACCAGTGATGACCTGAGGGTGCATGCACCATTTCGTCACACTGCCCCCTACTGGTCACGAGATATACAAAATGTCTACTTTTGCTTATAACTACTGCAAACTTGAATGTAAAATTATGAGACTGGTCTTGTTAGATTTCTTGAGGCATGCCGAGTCAAACGATACCAAATGGTTTTTGGTCGGCCATTTTGTGTGTCGGCCATTTTGAATTTTTTCTTTAAGTTCAAGTATTTCAGAAACGCAATTGCGTATTGTTATGAAACTTGGTATGGTTCATCAGCAACATGTTCTGGGAGGACTTGTAAACTTTTCGGTGCCCCCTAGTGGTCAAGAGATTTGAAGCTATATCTCTGCATCTCTTTATCGTATTTACACAAAATTTGGTGGGTGTCATCACAATCAAGACCTGAATCACAATTTATTTTTTGGTCAGTGCCCCCTAGTGGTCAAGTCATTTAAGGCTATATCTCTGCATCTCTTTATTCTATTTACACCAAATTTGGTGGGTGTCATCACAATCAAGACCTGAGTCACAATTTATTGTTTGGTTAGTGCCCCCTAGTGGTTAAGTCATTTAAGGCTATATCTCTGTATTGCTTTATCGTAATTACACTCAATTTGGTATGTGTCATCACAGTCATGACCTGAGGCACCATCTATTGTTTCGGCACCGCGCCACCTAGTGGTCTCAAGATACAAAAAATTGCTATTTTTTTCATAAAACTAATGCAAACTTAGATCTTAAATCATGATAGTCATCACGTATGAATCATTTTTTGCCATGTTTGGCTTGACCCCGGTATCGCTGCTTGCAGCTATATTTACAATGTGTCCACACAGCAAATTTGGAGTCTCTATGTCTAACCCACTAGCGCCACCAACAGTCCAAAGTTGGACTTATGTTTTTGCTTATAACTTCTGATCTGTAAGCCCTAGAAACAAAATTCTTGCTTCTTCTGATTCCTTGGCTCAAGACGATTCGATTGGACCCTATGACGTTATTTTCCGTCATGAAATTTTTTCGCCATTTTGAATTATTCGTAAAACCTACTTTTGCGAACTCGTCCTAGAGCTTTTCCCCGATTTCCACGAAAATTGGTATGCAGCATCTAGAGACACTCAAGGCAAAAAGTTATTAAAAGAATTTCGATAAACCAATCCGTTGTCGTATAGCGCGTCAACAAATTTTACATAGAGCGCAAAAAAACAGATTTTAGGCTGTATCTTCTCCAACTTAGGCCTATTGACACAAATCTTGGTACTTGAGATGCCAGTCAGGAACTGAGGGAGCATGCACAGTTTCGTTGCAGCGCCACCTAGTGGCCAGACGAATGTTTTATAGGCCTATAACTTTGGCTATGATCATCATATTTACAAGGGACTTGTTTCCTTGGAGTTTTGAATAGTTGCCGAGTCCAACGATACCAAACATGCCAGGATTCGCCTTACGGTTAACCCTGTGCGGCAAAATAGCGCTTAAAAAACACGCGCGAATATCTCCGCGACCGTAATTCTGATCGACTCAAAAACACCATAGGAAGAAACTAACCTTACCTTCTGAACAAAAAGTTCTATTGGCGTTATATTAAAATTTTCATCAGAAATGACCGAAAAATGCAAAAAACGAAAAATTACCTTTTAAATTTTGTATTTTTTACACATAAATGGTTATAACTTCGCAACGAAAAGAGGTTTTTTCACCAGATTTGATACGCTGATGTACGACCACAGTCTGAGGCTACACAAAAAAAATTGCTTGCTTGCACCACTAGTTGGCGTTATAATTGAACAAAACCTGTGATATCAAGCCAGCCCTATGGTCATACAACTGTTTCTTCACTAAACTAAAGTGTATAGTCATAAAACTAGCTCGATGTAACGTAATCATGACCTGAAGTTGCATGCACAATTTTGTCACAGCGCCACCTAGTGGTTTTGAGATAGAAAATTGAAAATTTTGCCTAAAACTACTGCAACAACACATCTAAAACCACAAGTCATCATGGATTATTCATTTCATGGCTTGGATTATAATCACTGGTGGATGTCAATTTACTGTCTAGCAACCAATGAGAATACCTTATCAACTGTTTTTGCAAGAGCTATATCTCTTCATCAGAACAGCGTAGAGACATGGGGGTGCGCTCTTTTGACTCATTAACACCACAGTAACATTTTGTGAGCTGAGTATTACCACTGCAAGCACCACTCACATTTCCTTCAGTGTTCTAGTTGTCAATGCTCCTCAAGACGTGAGGGAGAGATTTCACTGAATAAGAACACAGCTTTTTTGCTGATTACTGTTATATTAATTTGTCTGAAATCAGGAGGTTTTGCTAGGTTTTTTAAACTGCTCATCCGGACTCAAGTTTACCTTCTTCTGTGCCCTTTTTGGCTTGACCCCGGCATTGCTGCTTGCAGCTATATTTATTATATATTCTTCTTCTTCTTGTTCTTCCGCCATTGAAGTCAATGGCAGCCCATAGAACCGTACGTAGGAAAGTTATGAAATTTGGCACACATGTAGAGGACGGTCTCAGAAGTTACTATAGCAACATTGGTGTGTCTGACTCAAACCCTCTAGCGCCACCAACAGTCCAAAAATCCACTTATGTTCATGCTCATAACTTCTGACCCGTGAGTCCTAGAAACTAAATTCTTGTTTCCTCTGAATCCTTTGCTCATGATGATTCAATTGCACACATTGATGTCATTTTTGTCATGCACATCTTTCCGCCATTTTGAATTTTCCGTAAAACCTACTTTTTCGAACTCCTCCTAGACCGTTTGTCCGATTTGCATGTCCTTTGGTATGTAACATTTAGAGACACCCCAGACAAAAAGTTATCAAAAGCTTTTTGATAGACCAATGCGTTCTCGTATAAATTGACAACATATATGGCGGCGAGCACGCCAAAACGGACGTGAGGCCGTGTCTTCGCAAAACTTTATTGTATCGACACGAAACTTGGTATATGTCATTACAGTCATGACTTGAGGGTGCCTGCAACGTTTCGTCACAGCGCCACCTAGTGGTCACGAGATTCGAAAAATGCCTATTTTCGCTTATAACTACTTCAAACTTGAGTCTAAAATCATGAAGGTGGTCTTGTAAGATTCCTTGAGGCATGCCGAGTCAAACGATACCAAACGGTTTTCAGTCGGCCATTTTGGGTGTCGGCCATTTTGAATTTTCTCATTAAGTTTAGTATTTCACAAACAGATTGGCGTATCGCTACAAAATTTTGCATGGTTCATCAGTGACATGTTCTGAGCTCACCTATAAATCTTTAGGACAGCGCCACCTAGTGGTCAGGATATGTAAATAAATTGTTTAAAATCTTTATATCATTTGATTAAATTGCCACTATGACATAAGACTTCACTCTATTGATTCCTTGGCTCATGCTGAGTCTGACTGTACCAAATATGTCTGAGTCAAACCTACTTCCTGTCGGCCATTTTGAATTATATTGAACAACTACTTTTTCGAACTCCTCCTGGAGCGCTCGTCTGATTGGCTTGATTTTTGGTATGCATCATCTAGAGACACTCTAGACAAAAAGTTATCAAAAGCTTTTCGGTAGACCTATCCGTTGTCGTATAACGCATCAAAGAATGCGAGGGCGAGCACGCCAAAATGTGTTTGAGCCTGTATCTTCGCAAAACTTTTGCGTATTAATATGAGACTTGGTATATGTCATAACAGTGATGACCTGAGGGTGCATGCACCATTTCGTCACACTGCCCCCTACTGGTCATGAGATATTAAACATTTCTAATTTTGCTTATAACTACTGCAAACTTGAATGTAAAATTATGAGACTGGTCTTGTTAGATTTCGTGAGGCATGCCGAGTCAAACGATACCAAATGGTTTTTGGTCGGCCATTTTGTGTGTCGGCCATTTTGAATTTTTTCTTTAAGTTCAAGTATTTCAGAAACGCAATTGCGTATTGTTATGAAACTTGGTATGGTTCATCAGCAACATGTTCCGGGAGGACTTGTAAACTTTTCGGCGCCCCCTAGTGGTCAAGAGATTTGAAGCTATATCTATGCATCTCTTTATCGTATTTACACCAAATTTGGTGGGTGTCATCACAATCAAGACCTGAGTCACAATTTATTGTTTGGTCAGTGCCCCCTAGTGGTCAAGCCATTTAAGGCTATATCTCTGTATCGCTTTATTGTATTTACACTAAATTTGGTATGTGTCATCACAGTCATTCCCTGAGGCACCATCTATTGTTTTGGCACAGCGCCCCCTAGTTGTCTCAAGATATGAAAAAATTGCTATTTTTTCATAAAACTAATGCAAACTTAGATCCTAAATCATGACAGTCATCACGTATGAATCATTTTTTGCCAGGTTTGGCTTGACCCCGGTATCGCTGCTTGCAGCTATATTTATTAGGGGTCAAGCCCCGAAGGGGCGTAGAACCCTATTGTATTTGTTAGTTTTCTTATTATTATTATTAGTTATTCTTCTTCTTCTTCTTCCGCCATTGCGGTCTATGGCAGCCCATAGAACCGTACGTAGGAAAGTTATGAAATTTGGCACACTGATAGAGGACAGTCCAATGTGTCCCCACAGCAAATTTGGAGTCTCTATGTCTAACCCGCTAGCGCCACCAACAGTCCAAAGTTGCACTTATGTTTTTGCTTATAACTTCTGATCCGTAAGCCCTAGAAACAAAATTATTGCTTTCTCTTATTCATTGGCTCAAGACGATTCGATTGGACCCTATGGCGTCTTTTTTCGACATGAAAATTTTCCGCCATTTTGAATTATTCATAAAACCTACTTTTTCGAACTCGTCCTAGAGCTTTTGTCCAATTGCCACGAAAATTGGTATGTATCATCTTGAGACACTTAAGGCAAAAAGTTATCAAAAGAATTTCGATACACCAATCCGTTGTCGTATACCGCCTTAACGAATTTTACGTAGAGCGCAAAAAAACAGATTTTAGGCTGTATCTTCGTCAAACTTAGGCCTATTGACACGACACTTGGTACTTGAGATGCCAGTCAGGAACCGAGGGTGCATGCATAGTTTTGTTGCAGCGCCACCTAGTGGCCAGAGAAATGTTTTATACACCTATAACTTTGGCTCCGATTGACATATTTTCATGGGACTTGCTTCTTTGGAGTTCTGAATAGTTGCCGAGTCAAACGATACCAAACATGCCAGAATTCGCCTTACGTTTAACCCTGCGCAGCAAAATAGCACTTAAAAAACACGCGTGAATATCTCCGCGAACGTTTTTCCGATCGACTCGAAAACACCATAGGAAGAAACTAACCTTACCATCTGAACAAAAAGTTCTATTGGTGTTATATTAAAATTTTCATCAGAAATGGCCGAAAATTGCAAAAAACGAAAAATTACCTTCAAATTTTGTGTTTTTTACACATAAATGGTTGTAACTTCGTAACGAAAAGAGATTTTTTCACAAGATTTGATACGCTGATGCATGAGCACATTCTGAGGCTACACAAAAAAAATTGTATGCTTGCACCACTAGATGGCCTTATAATTGAACAAAACCTTTGATAACAAGCCAGCCCTATGGTCATACAACTGTTTCTTCACTAAACTAAAGTGTATAGACATAAAACTAGCTAGATGTAAAACAATCATGACCTGATGTTGCATGCACAATTTTGTCATTGCGCGACCTACTGGTTTTGAGATAGAATATGGTATTTTTGCCTAAAACTATTGCAACAACACATCTAAAACCACGAGTCATCATGGATTATTCCTTTCATGGCTTTGACTATAATCACTGGTGTTTGCCAATTCACTCCCCAGCAACCATTGAGAATACCTTATCAACCGTTTTTGCAAAAGCTATATCTCTGCATCAGAACATCGTAGAGACACGGGGATGGTCTCGTTTGATTAATTAAACTTGTTGTAACATGATGTGACCCATGTTTTGCAACTGCAAACACCACTCACATGCCCTTCAGTGCTCTAATGTTCCATGATTGTCAATAACAGAAGGACGATTGCAGTAGTCAAGAACTTAAATTATTTTTGTTGATTACTTTTTTGTTTTTTCATCTAAAATTATTAGGTTTACCTAGGTTCTTCAATCTGCTTATCCAATCTCAATTTTACATCCTTTTGTGCCCTTTTCGGCTTGACCCCGGCATTGCTGCTTGCAGCTATATTTATTATTATTATTATTAGGGGTCAAGCCCCGAAGGGGCGTAGAACCCTATTGTTATTGTTAGTTTTCTTATTATTATTATTATTATTATTATTATTATTATTATGTTTCCTCTTCCGCCATTGAAGTCAATGGCAGCCCATAGAACCGTACGTAGGAAAGTTATGAAATTTGGCACACATGTAGAGGACAGTCTCAGAAGTTACTATAGCAACATTGGTGTGTCTGACTCAAACCCTCTAGCGCCACCAACAGTCCAAAAATCCACTTATGTTCATGCTCATAACTTCTGACCCGTGAGACCTAGAAACTAAATTCTTGTTTCCTCTGAATCCTTTGCTCATGATGATTCAATTGCACACATTGATGTCATTTGTGTCATGCACATCTTTCCGCCATTTTGAATTTTCCGTAAAACCTACTTTTTCGAACTCCTCCTAGACCGTTCGTCCGATTTGCATGTCCTTTGGTATGTAGCATCTAGAGGCACCCCAGACAAAAAGTTATCAAAAGCTTTTTGATAGACCAATGCGTTCTCGTGTACCGTGACAACATATACGGCGGCGAGCACGCCAAAACGGACGTGAGGCCGTATCTTCGCAAAACTTTATTGTATCGACACGAAAATTGGTATATGTCATTACAGTCATGACCTGAGGGTGCCTGCAACGTTTCGTCACAGCGCCACCTAGTGGTCACGAAATTCGAAAAATGCCTATTTTCGCTTATAACTACTTCAAACTTGAGTCTGAAATCATGAAGGTGGTCTTGTTAGATTCCTTGAGGCATGCTGAGTCAAACGATACCAAATGGTTTTTGGTCGGCCATTTTGTGTGTCGGCCATTTTGAATTTTTTCTTTAAGTTCAAGTATTTCAGAAACGCAATTGCGTATTGTTATGAAACTTGGTATGGTTCATCAGCAACATGTTCTGGGAGGACTTGTAAACTTTTCGGTGCCCCCTAGTGGTCAAGAGATTTGAAGCTATATCTCTGCATCTCTTTATCGTATTTACACAAAATTTGGTGGGTGTCATCACAATCAAGACCTGAATCACAATTTATTTTTTGGTCAGTGCCCCCTAGTGGTCAAGTCATTTAAGGCTATATCTCTGCATCTCTTTATTCTATTTACACCAAATTTGGTGGGTGTCATCACAATCAAGACCTGAGTCACAATTTATTGTTTGGTTAGTGCCCCCTAGTGGTTAAGTCATTTAAGGCTATATCTCTGTATTGCTTTATCGTATTTACACTCAATTTGGTATGTGTCATCACAGTCATGACCTGAGGCACCATCTATTGTTTCGGCACCGCGCCACCTAGTGGTCTCAAGATACAAAAAATTGCTATTTTTTTCATAAAACTAATGCAAACTTAGATCTTAAATCATGATAGTCATCACGTATGAATCATTTTTTGCCATGTTTGGCTTGACCCCGGTATCGCTGCTTGCAGCTATATTTATATATTATTCTTCTTCTTGTTCTTCCGCCATTGAAGTCAATGGCAGCCCATAGAACCGTACATAGGAAAGTTATGAAATTTGGCACACATGTAGAGGACGGTCTTAGAAGTTACTATAGCAACATTGGTGTGTCTGACTCAAACCCTCTAGCGCCACCAACAGTCCAAAAATCCACTTATGTTCATGCTCATAACTTCTGACCTGTGAGTCCTAGAAACTAAATTCTTGTTTCCTCTGAATCCTTGGCTCATGATGATTCAAATGCACACATTGATGTCATTTGTGTCATGCACATCTTTCCGCCATTTTGAATTTTTCGTAAAACCTACATTTTCGAACTCCTCCTAGACCGTTTGTCCGATTTGCATGTCCTTTGGTATGTAGCATCTAGAGACACCCAAGAAAAAAAGTTATCAAAAGCTTTTTGATAGACCAATGCGTTCTCATATAAATTGACAACATATATGGCGGCGAGCACGCCAAAACGGACGTGAGGCCGTATCTTCGCAACACTTTGGTGTATCGACACGAAACTTGGTATATGTCATTACAGTCTTGACCTGAGGGTGCCTGCAACGTTTCGTCACAGCGCCACCTAGTGGTCACGAGATTCAAAAAATTCTTATTTTCGCTTATAACTACTTCAAACTTGAGTCTAAAATCATGAAGGTGGTCTTGTTTGATTCCTTGAGGCATGCCGAGTCAAACGATACCAAACGGTTTTCGGTCGGCCATTTTGGGTGTCGGCCATTTTGAATTTTCTCATTAAGTTCAGTATTTCACAAACAGAATGGCGTATCGCTACGAAATTTGGCATGGTTCATCAGTGACATGTTCTGAGCGCACCTATAAATCTTTAGGACGGCGCCACCTAGTGGTCAGGATATGTAAACATTTTTTTTTAAATCTTTATATCATTTGATTAAATTGCCACTATGACAAAAGACTTCACTCTATTGATTCCTTGGCTCATGCTGAGTCCGACTGTACCAAATATGTCTGAGTCAAACCTACTTCCTGTCGGCCATTTTGAATTATATTGAACACATACATTTTCGAACTCCTCCTAGAGCGCTTGTGTGATTGGCTTGATTTTTGGTATGCATTATCTAGAGACACTCTAGACAAAAAGTTATCAAAAGATTTTCGGTAGACCTATCCGTTGTCGTATAACGCATCAAAGAATGCGAGTGCGAGCACGCCAAAATGTGTTTGAGCCTGTATCTTCGCAAAACTTTTGCGTATTGATATGAGACTTGGTATATGTCATTACAGTGATGACCTGAGGGTGCATGCACCATTTCGTCACACTGCCCCCTACTGGTCACGAGATATAAAAAATGTCTATTTTTGCTTATAACTACTGCAAATTTGAATGTAAAATTATGAGACTAGTGTTGTTAGATTTCGTGAGGCATGGCGAGTCAAACGATACCAAATGGTTTTTGGTCGGCCATTTTGTGTGTCGGCCATTTTGAATTTTTCTTTGAGTTCAAGTATTTCAGAAACGCAATTGCGTATTGTTATGAAACTTGGTATGGTTCATCAGCAACATGTTCTGGGAGGACTTGTAAACTTTCCGGTGCCCCCTAGTGGTCAAGAGATTTGAAGCTATATCTCTGCATCTCTTTATCGTATTTACACCAAATTTGGTGGGTTTCATCACAATCAAGACCTGAGTCATAATTTATTGTTTGGTCAGTGCCCCCTAGTGGTCAAGTCATTTAAGGCTATATCTCCGTATCGCTTTATTGTATTTACACTAAATTTGGTATGTGTCATCACAGTCATGACCTGAGTCACAATTAATTTTTTGGTCAGTGCCACCTAGTGGTCAAGTCATTTAAGGCTATATCTCCGTATCGCTTTATTGTATTTACACTAAATTTGGTATGTGTCATCACAGTCATGACCTGAGTCACTATCTATTCTTTCGGCACAGTGCCACCTAGTGGTCTCAAGATACGAAAAAATTGCTTTTTTTCATAAAACTAATGCAAACTTAGATCTTAAATCATGACAGTCATCACGTATGAATCATTTTTTGCCATGTTTGGCTTGACCCCGGTATCGCTGCTTGCAGCTATATTTATTATTATTATTATTATATATTATTCTTCTTCTTGTTCTTCCGCCATTGAAGTCAATGGCAGCCCATAGAACCGTACATAGGAAAGTTATGAAATTTGGCACACATGTAGAGGACAGTCTTAGAAGTTACTATAGCAACATTGTTGTGTCTGACTCAAACCCTCTAGCGCCACCAACAGTCCAAAAATCCACTTATTTTCATGCTCATAACTTCTTACCCATGAGTCCTAGAAACTAAATTCTTGTTTCCTCTGAATCCTTGGCTCATGATGATTCAAATGCACACATTGATGTCATTTGTGTCATGCACATCTTTCCGCCATTTTGAATTTTTCGTAAAACCTACTTTTTCGAACTCCTCCTAGACCGTTTGTCTGATTTGCATGTCCTTTGGTATGTAGCATCTAGAGACACCCAAGACAAAAAGTTATCAAAAGCTTTTTGATAGACCAATGCGTTCTCATATAAATTGACAACATATATGACGGCGAGCACGCCAAAACGGACGTGAGGCCTTATCTTCGCAAAACTTTATTGTATCGACACAAAACTTGGTATATGTCATTACAGTCATGACCTGAGGGTGCCTGCAACGTTTCGTCACAGCGCCACCTAGTGGTCACGAGATTCGAAAAATGCCTATTTTCGCTTATAACTACTTCAAACTTGAGTCTAAAATCATGAAGGTGGTCTTGTTAGATTCCTTGAGGCATGCCGAGTCAAACGATACCAAACGGTTTTCGGTCGGCCATTTTGGGTGTCGGCCATTTTGAATTTTCTCATTAAGTTCAGTATTTCACAAACAGAATGGCGTATCGCTACGAAATTTGGCATGGTTCATCAGTGACATGTTCTGAGCGCACCCATAAATCTTTAGGACAGCGCCACCTAGTGGTCAGGATATGTAAATAAATTGTTTAAAATCTTTATATCATTTGATTGCATTGCCACTATGACATAAGAATTCACTCTATTGATTCCTTGGCTCATGCTGAGTCCGACTGTACCAAATATGTCTGAGTCAAACCTACTTCCTGTCGGCCATTTTGAATTATATTGAACACCTACTTTTTCGAACTCCTCCTAGAGCGCTCGTGTGATTGGCTTGATTTTTGGTATGCATCATCTAGAGACACTCTAGACAAAAAGTTATCAAAAGCTTTTCGGTAGACCTATCCGTTGTCGTATAACGCATCAAAGAATGCGAGGGCGAGCACGCCAAAATGTGTTTGAGCCTGTATCTTCGCAAAACTTTTGCGTATTAATATGAGACTTGGTATATGTCATAACAGTGATGACCTGAGGGTGCATGCACCATTTCGTCACACTGCCCCCTACTGGTCACGAGATATAAAAAATGTCTATTTTTGCTTATAACTACTGCAAATTTGAATGTAAAATTATGAGACTGGTCTTGCTAGATTTCGTGAGGCATGCCGAGTCAAACGATACCAAATGGTTTTTGGTCAGCCATTTTGTGTGTCGGCCATTTTGAATTTTTCTTTAAGTTCAAGCAATTCAGAAACGCAATTGCGTATTGTTATGAAACTTGGTATGGTTCATCAGCAACATGTTCTGGGAGGACTTGTAAACTTTCCGGTGCCCCCTAGTGGTCAAGAGATTTAAAGCTATATCTCTGCATCTCTTTATCGTATTTACACCAAATTTGGTGGGTGTCATCACAATCAAGACCTGAGTCACAATTTATTTTTTGGTCAGTGCCCCCTAGTGGTCAAGTCATTTAAGGCTATATCTCCGTATCGCTTTATTGTATTTACACTAAATTTGGTATGTGTCATCACAGTCATGACCTGAGGCACCATCTATTCTTTCGGCACAGTGCCACCTAGTGGTCTCAAGATACGAAAAAAATTGTTTTTTTTTTCATAAAACTAATGTAAACTTAGATCTTAAATCATGACAGTCATCACGTATGAATCATTTTTTGCCATGTTTGGCTTGACCCCGGTATCGCTGCTTGCAGCTATATTTAGGGGTCAAGCCCCGAAGGGGCGTAGAACCCTATTGTATTTGTTAGTTTTCTTTTTATAATAATTATTATTATTAGTTATTCTTCTTCCGCCATTGCGGTCTATGGCAGCCCATAGAACCGTACGTAGGAAAGTTATGAAATTTAGCACACTGATAAAGGACAGTCCAATGTGTCCCCACAGCAAATTTGGAGTCTCTATCTCTAACCCGCTAGCGCCACCAACAGTCCAAAGTTGCACTTATGTTTTTGCTTATAACTTCTGATCCGTAAGTCCTAGAAACAAAATTCTTGCTTTCGCTTATTCATTGGCTCAAGACGATTTGATTGGACCCTATGGCGTCATTTTCCGTCATGAAAATTTTCCGCCATTTTGAATTATTCGTAAACTCTACTTTTTCGAACTCGTCCTAGGGCTTTTGTCCGATTGCCACAAAAATTGGTATGTATCATCTAGAGACACTCATGGCAAAAAGTTATCAAAAGAATTTCGATACATCAATCCGTTCTTGTATACCGCCTTAACGAATTTTACGTAGAGCGCAAAAAAACAGATTTTAGGCTGTATTTTCGTGAAACTTAGGCCTATTGACATGACACTTGGTACTTGTGATGCCAGTCAGGAACTAAGGGTGCATGCAGAGTTTCGTCACAGCGCCACCTAGTGGTCAGACATATGCTTTACATGCCTATAACTTTGGCTCCGATTGACGTATTTTCACGGGACTTGTTTCTTTGGAGTTCTGAATAGTTGCCGAGTCCAACGATACCAAACATGCCAGAATTCGCCTTACGGTTAACCCTGCGCAGCAAAATAGCGCTTAAAAAACACGCGTGAATATCTCCGCGGGCGTTTTTCCGATCGACTCGAAAATACCATAGGAAGAAACTAGCCTTACCTTCTGAACAAAAAGTTCTATTGGCGTTATATTAAAATTTTCATCAGAAATGGCCGAAAATTGCAAAAAACGAAAAATTACCTTCAAATTTTGTGTTTTTTAGACATAAATGGTTGTAACTTCGTAACGAAAACATATTTTTTCACCAGATTTGATACGCTGATGCATGAGCCCATTCTGAGGCTACACAAAAAAAATTGTGTGCTTGCACCACTAGATGGCCTTATAATTGAACAAAACCTTTGATAACAAGCCAGCCTTATGGTCATACAACTGTTTCTTAACTAAACTAAAGTGTATTGTCATAAAACTAGCTAGATGTAACACAATCATGACCTGATGTTGCATGCACAATTTTTTCATTGTGCCACCTACTGGTTTTGACATAGAATATGGTATTTTTGCCTAAAACTACTGCAACAACACATCTAAAACCATGAGTCTTCATGGATTATTCCTTTCAAGGATTGAACTATAATCACTGGTGAATGTCCATTTACTCTCTAGCAACCAATGAGAATACCTTATTAACCATTTTTGCAAAAGCTTTTTCTCTGCATCAGAACATCAGAGAGACATGGCGATGGTCTCTTTTCACTCATTTAAGTTGTTGTAACATGTTGTGACACGTTTTGTCACTGCAAACACCACTCACATGTTTTTCAGTGATCTAATGTTCCATGATTGTCAATAACAGAAGGACGATTGCAGTAGACAAGAACATAGATTATTTTTGTTGATTACTTTTGCGTTTTTTCATCTGAAATCATTAGGTTTACATAGGTTCTTTAGTCTGCTTATCCAAACTCAACTTTACTTCATTCTGTGCCCTTTTTGGCTTGACCCCGGTAATTGCTGCTTGCAGCTATATTTAGGGGTCAAGCCCCGAAGGGGCGAAGACCCCTATTGTATTTGTTAGTTTTCTTTTTACAATTATTAGGGGTCAAGCCCCGAAGGGGCGAAGACCCCTATTGTATTTGTTAGTTTTCTTTTTATAATAATTAGGGGTCAAGCCCCGAAGGGGCGTAGAACCCTATTGTTATTGTTAGTTTTCTTATTATTAGGGGTCAAGCCCCGAAGGGGCGTAGAACCCTATTGTTATTGTTAGTTTTCTTATTATTAGGGGTCAAGCCCCGAAGGGGCGTAGAACCCTATTGTTATTGTTAGTTTTCTTATTATTATTATTATTATTATGTTTCCTCTTCCGCCATTGAAGTCAATGGCAGCCCATAGAACCGTATGTAGGAAAGTTATGAAATTTGGCACACATGTAGAGGACAGTCTCAGAAGTTACTATAGCAAATTTGGTGTGTCTGACTCAAACCCTCTAGCGCCACCAACAGTCCAAAAATCCACTTATGTTCATGCTCACAACTTCTGACCCGTGAGTCCTAGAAACTAAATTCTTGTTTCCTCTGAATCCTTGGCTCATGATGATTCAATTGCACATGTTGATGTCATTTGTGTCATGCACATCTTTCCGCCATTTTGAATTTTCCGTAAAACCTACTTTTTCGAACTCCTCCTAGACCGTCCGTCCGATTTGCATGTCCTTTGGTATGTAGCATCTAGAGACACCCCAGACAAAAAGTTATCAAAAGCTTTTTGATAGACCAATGCGTTCTCGTATAAATTGACAACATATATGGCGGCGAGCACGCCAAAACGGACGTGAGGCCGTATCTTCGCAAAACTTTATTGTATCGACACGAAACTTGGTATATGTCATTACAGTCATGACCTGAGGGTGCCTGCAACGTTTCGTCACAGCGCCACCTAGTGGTCACGAGATTCGAAAAATGCATATTCTCGCATATAACTACTTCAAACTTGAGCCTAAAATCACGAAGGTGGTCTTGTTAGATTCCTTGAGGCATGCCGAGTCAAACGATACCAAACGGTTTTCGGTCGGCCATTTTGGGTGTCGGCCATTTTGAATTTTCTCATTAAGTTCAGTATTTCACAAACAGAATGGCGTATCGCTACGAAATTTGGCATGGTTCATCAGTGACATGTTCTGAGCGCACTTATAAATCTTTAGGACAGCGCCACCTAGTGGTCAGGATATGTAAATAAATTGTTTAAAATGTTTATATCATTTGATTAAATTGCCACTATGACATAAGACTTCACTCTATTGATTCCTTGGCTCATGCTGAGTCCGACTGTACCAAATATGTCTGAGTCAAACCTACTTCCTGTCGGCCATTTTGAATTATATTGAACACCTACTTTTTCGAACTCCTCCTAGAGCGCTCGTGTGATTGGCTTGATTTTTGGTATGCATCATCTAGAGACACTCTAGACAAAAAGTTATCAAAAGCTTTTCGGTAGACCTATTTGTTGTCGTATAACGCATCAAAGAATGCGAGTGCGAGCACGCCAAAATGTGTTTGAGCCTGTATCTTCGCAAAACTTTTGTGTATTAATATGAGACTTGGTATATGTCATAACAGTGATGACCTGAGGGTGCATGCACCATTCCGTCACACTGCCCCCTACTGGTCACGAGATATAAAAAATGTCTATTTTTGCTTATAACTACTGCAAACTTGAATGTAAAATTATGAGAGTGGTCTTGTTAGATTTCGTGAGGCATGCCGAGTCAAACGATACCAAATGGTTTTTGGTCGGCCATTTTGTGTGTCGGCCATTTTGAATTTTTCTTTAAGTTCAAGTATTTCAGAAACGCAATTGCGTATTGTTATGAAACTTGGTATGGTTCATCAGCAACATGTTCTGGGAGGACTTGTAAACTTTCCGGTGCCCCCTAGTGGTCAAGAGATTTGAAGCTATATCTCTGCATCTTTTTATCGTATTTACACCAAATTTGGTGGGTGTCATCACAATCAAGACCTGAGTCACAATTTATTTTTTGGTCAGTGCCCCCTAGTGGTCAAGTTATTTAAGGCTATATCTCTGCATCTCTTTATTGTATTTACACCAAATTTGGTGGGTGTCATCACAATCAAGACCTGAGTCACAATTTATTTTTTGGTCAGTGCCCCCTAGTGGTCAAGTCATTTAAGGCTATATCTCTGCATCTCTTTATTGTATTTACACCAAATTTGGTGGGTGTCATCACAATCAAGACCTGAGTCACAATTAATTTTTTGGTCAGTGCCCCCTAGTGGTCAAGTTATTTAAGGCTATATCTCTGCATCTCTTTATTGTATTTACACCAAATTTGGTGGGTGTCATCACAATCAAGACCTGAGTCACAATTTATTTTTTGGTCAGTGCCCCCTAGTGGTCAAGTCATTTAAGGCTATATCTCCGTATCGCCTTATTGTATTTACACTAAATTTGGTATGTGTCATCACAGTTATGACCTGAGGCACCATCTGTTCTTTTGGCACAGTGCCACCTAGTGGTCTCAAGATAGGAAAAAAATGCTTTTTTTTCATAAAACTAATGCAAACTTAGATGTTAAATCATGGCAGTCATCACGTATGAATCATTTTGTGCCATGTTCGGCTTGACCCCGGTATCGCTGCTTGCAGCTATATTTAGGGGTCAAGCCCCGAAGGGGCGAAGACCCCTATTGTATTTGTTAGTTTTCTTTTTATAATAATTATTATTATTATTAGTTATTCTTCTTCCGCCAGTGCGGTCTATGGCAGCCCATAGAACCGTACGTAGGAAAGTTATGAAATTTGGCACACTGATAAAGGACACTCCAATGTGTCCCCACAGCAAATTTGGAGTCTCTATGTCTAACCCGCTAGCGCCACCAACAGTCCAAAGTTGCACTTATGTTTTTGTTTATAACTTCTGATCCGTAAGTCCTAGAAACGAAATTCTTGTTTCCTTTGATTCCTTGGCTCAAGACGATTCGATTGGACCCTATGATGTCATTTTCCGTCATGTAAATTTTCCCGCCATTTTGAATTAATAAAAAAACCTACTTTTTCGAACTCGTCCTAGAGCTTTTGTCCGATTGCCACGAAAATTGGTATGTATCATCTTGAGACACTCATGGCAAAAAGTTATCAAAAGAATTTCGATACATCAATCCGTTCTCGTAAACCGCCTTAACGAATTTTATGTAGAGCGCAAAAAAACAGATTTTAGGCTGTATTTTTGTCAAACTTAGGCCTATTGACATGACACTTGGTACTTGTGATGCCAGTCAGGAACTAAGGGTGCATGCAGAGTTTCGTCGCAGCGCCACCTAGTGGTCAGACTTATGCTTTACATGCCTATAACTTTGGCTCCGATCAACGTTTTTTCACGGGACTTATTTCTTTGGAGTTCATCAGTGACATGTTCTGAGCGCACCCATAAATCTTTAGAACAGCGCCACCTAGTGGTCAAGATATGTAAATAAATTGTTTTAAATCTTTATGCTCGCCGCCATATATGTTGTCAATTTATATGAGAACGCATTGGTCTATCAAAAAGCTTTTGATAACTTTTTGTCATAGGTGTCTCTAGATGCTACATTCCAAAGGACATGCAAATCAGACAAACGGTCTAGGAGGAGTTCGAAAAAGTAGGTTTTACAAAAAATTCAAAATGGCGGAAAGATGTGCATGACACAAATGACATCAATGTGTGCATTTGAATCATCATGAGCCAAGGATTCAGAGGAAACAAGAATTTAGTTTCTAGGACTCACGGGTCAGAAGTTGTGAGCATGAACATAAGTGCATATTTGGACTGTTGGTGGCGCTAGAGGGTTTGAGTCAGACACACCAATGTTGCTATAGTAACTTCTGAGACTGTCCTCTACATGTGTGCCAAATTTCATAACTTTCCTATGTACGGTTCTATGGGCTGCCATTGACTTCAATGGCGGAAGAACAAGAAACTGAATAATAATAATAAGAAAACTAACAGAAACAATAGGTGTCTACGCCACTTCGTGGCTTGACCCCTAATAAGAAAACTAACAATAACAATAGGTGTCTACGCCACTTCGTGGCTTGACCCCTAAATATAGCTGCAAGCAGCAATGCCGGGGTCAAGCCGAAAAGGGCACAAAAGGATGTTAAATTGAGATTGGATAAGCAGATTGAAGAACCTAGGTAAACCTAATAATTTTAGATGAAAAAACAAAAAAGTTATCAACAGAAATAATCTAAGTTCTTGTCTACTGCAATCGTCTTTCTGTTATTGACAATCATGGAACATTAGAGCACTGAAGGACATGTGAGTTGTGTTTGCAGTGGCAAAACATGGGTTACGTCAGGTTACAACATGTTTAATTAGTCAAAAGAGACCATCCCCATGTCTCTACGATGTTCTGATGCAGAGATATAGCTTTTGCAAAACGGTTAATAAGGTATTCTCAATGGTTGCTAGAGAGTGAATTGGCAACCACCGGTGATTATAGTCAAAGCCATGAAAGGAATAATCCATGATGACTCATGGTTTTAGATGTGTTGTTGCAGTAGTTTTAGGCAAAAATACCATCTCAAAACCAGTAGGTGGGGCAATGACAAAATTGTGCATGCAACATCAGGTCATGATTGTGTTACATCTAGCTAGTTTTATGACTATACACTTTAGTTTAGTAAAGAAACAGTTGTATGACCATAGGGCTGTCTTGTTATCAAAGGTTTTGTTCAATTATAAGGCCATCTAGTGGTGCAAGCACACAATTTTTTTTGTGTAGCCTGAGAATGTGCTCATGCATCAGTGTATCAAATCTGGTGAAAAAATATATTTTCGTTACGAAGTTACAACCATTTATGTGTAAAAAAACACAAAATTTGAAGTTACTTTTTCGTTTTTTGCAATTTTCGGCAATTTCTGATGAAAATTTTAATATAACACCAATAGAACTTTTTGTTCAGAAGGTAAGGTTAGTTTCTTCCTATGATGTTTTCGAGTCGATCGGAAAAACGTTCGCGGAGATATTCACACGTGTTTTTTAAGCGCTATTTTGCTGCGCAGGGTTAACCGTAAGGCGGATTCTGGCATGTTTGGTATCGTTGGACTCGGCAACTATTCAAAACTCCAAGAAAATAAGTCCCGTGAAAAAACTTTGCTCACAGCCAAAGTTATTGGCGTATAAAACATATGTCTGGCCACTAGGTGGCGCTGCAACGAAACTGTGCATGCACCCTCAGTTCCTGACTGGCATCACAAGTACTAAGTTTCGTTTCAATGGGCCTTAGTCTGTCAAAGATACAGCCTAATATCAGTTTTTTTGCGCTCTACGTAAAGTTCGTTAAGGCGGTATACGACAACGGATTGATGTATCAAAATTCTTTTGATAAGTTTTTGCCCTGAGCGTCTCTAGATGACACATACCGATTTTCGTCGGAATCGGACAAAAGCTCTAGGACGAGTTCGAAAAAGTAGGTTTTACGAATAATTCAAAATGGTGGGAAATTTTTCATGACGGAAAATGAAGTCATAGGGTCACTTCGAATCGCCTTGAGCCAAGGAATCAGAGGAAGCAAGAATTTTGTTTCTAGGACTTACGGATCAGAAGTTATAAGTAAAAATATAAGTGCAAATTTGGACTGTTGGTGGCGCTAGCGGGTTAGACATAGAGACTCCAAATTTGCTGTGGGGACACATTGTAGTGTCCTTTATAAGTGTGCCAAATTTCATAACTTTCCTACGTACGGTTCTATGGGCTGCCATAGACCGCAATGGCGGAAGAAGAACCAGAATAACAATAATAAGAAAACTAACAAATACAATAGGGTTCTACGCCCCTTCGGGGCTTGACCCCTAAATATAGCTGCAAGCAGCAATGCCGGGGTCAAGCCGAAAAGGGCACAGAAGGATGTAAAGTTGCGTTTGGATAAGCAGACTAAAGAAACTAGGGAAACCTTATGATTTCAGATGAAAAAAACGCAAAAGTAATCAACAAAAATAATCTATGTTCTTGTCTACTGCAATCGTCCTTCTGTTATTGACAATCATGGAACATTAGAGCACTGAAAGACATGTATGTGATGTTTGCAGTGGCAAAACATGGGTCACAACATGTTACAGCAAGTTAAATGAGTCAAAAGAGACCATCCCCATGTCTCTACGCTGTTCTGATGCAGAGAAAAAGCTGTTGCAAAAACAGTTGATAAGGTATTCTCATTGGTTGCTAGACAGTAAATTGACATCCACCAGTGATTATAATCCAAGCCATGAAATGAATAATCCATGATGATTTATGGTTTTAGATGTGTTTGTTGCAGTAGTTTTAGGCAAAAATTACAATTTTCTATCTCAAAACCACTAGGTGGCGCTGTGACAAAATTGTGCATGCAACTTCAGGTCATGATTACGTTACATTGAGCTAGTTTTATGTCTATACACTTTAGTTTAGTGAAGAAACAGTTGTATGACCATAGGGCTGGCTTGATATCACAGGTTTTGTTCAATTATAACGCCAACTAGTGGTGCAAGCAAGCAATTTTTTTTGTGTAGCCTCAGACTGTGGTCGTACATCAGCGTATCAAATCTGGTGAAAAAATCTCTTTTCGTTGCGAAGTTATAACCATTTATGTGTAAAAAATACCAAATTTAAAGGTAATTTTTCGTTTTTTGCATTTTTCGGCCATTTCTGATGAAAATTTTAATATAACGCCAATAGAACTTTTTGTTCAAAAGGTAAGGTTAGTTTCTTCCTATGGTGTTTTTGAGTCGATCAGAATTACGCTCGCGGAGATATTCGTGCATGTTTTTTAAGCGCTATTTTGCTGCGCAGGGTTAACCGTAAGGCGAATTCTGGCAAGTTTGGTATCGTTGGACTCGGCAACTATTCAAAACTCCAAGGAAACAAGTCCCGTGACAATACATTGACCGCAGCCAAAGTTATAGGCGTGTAATACATTAATCTGACCACTAGGTGGCGCTGCGACGAAACTGTGCATGCACCCTCAGTTCCTGACTGGCATCACAAGTACCAAGTGTCATGTCAATAGGCCTAAGTTTGACGAAGATACAGCCTAAAATCAGTTTTTTTGCACTCTACGTAAAATTTGTTAAGGCGGTATACGACAACGGATTGATGTATTGAAATTCTTTTGATAACTTTTTGCCATGAGTGTCTCTAGATGCTACGTGCCGATTTTCGTGGCAATCGGACAAAAGCTCTAGGACAAGTTCGAAAAAGTAGGTTTTACGAATAATTCAAAATAGTGGAAAAATTTTCATGACAGAAAATGACGTCATAGGGTCCTTTCGAATCGCCTTGAGCCAAGGAATCAGAGGAAACAAAGATTGTGTTTCTAGGACATACGGACCAGAAGTTATAAGCAAAAACATAAGTGCAACTTTGGACTGTTGGTGGCGCTAGCGGGTTAGACATAGAGACTCCAAATTTGCTGGGGGGACACACTGGAGTGTCCTTTATCAGTGTGCCAAATTTCATAACTTTCCTACATACGGTTCTATGGGCTGCCATAGACCGCAATGGCGGAAGAAGAATAACTAATAATAATTGTAAAAAGAAAACTAACAAATACAATAGGGGTCTTCGCCCCTTCGGGGCTTGACCCCTAAAAAGAAAACTAACAAATACAATAGGGGTCTTCGCCCCTTCGGGGCTTGACCCCTAAATATAGCTGCAAGCAGCAATGCCGGGGTCAAGCCGAAAAGGGCAAAAAAGGATGTAAAATTGAGATTGGATAAGCAGATTGAAGAACCTAGATAAACCTAATAATTTTAGATGAAAAAACAAAAAAGTTATCAACAAAAATAATCTAAGTTCTTGTCTACTGCAATCGTCCTTCTGTTATTGACAATCATGGAACATTAGAGCACTGAAAGACATGTGAGTGGTGTTTGCAGTGGCAAAACATGGGTCACATCATGTTACAACAAGTTAAACTAGTCAAAAGAGACCATCCCTGTGTCTCTACGATGTTCTGATGCAGAGATATAGTTTTTGCAAAAACGGTTGATAAGGTATTCTCAATGGTTGCTGGGGAGTGAATTGGCAACCACCAGTGATTATAGTCAAAACTTTGAAAGGAATAATCCATGATGACTCATGGTTTTAGATGTGTTGTTGCAGTAGTTTTAGGCAAAAATACCATATTCTATCTCAAAACCAGAAGGTGGCGCAATGAAAAAATTGTGCATGCAACATTAGGTCATGATTGTGTTACATCTAGCTAGTTTTATGACTGTACACTTTAGTTTAGTTAAGAAACAGTTGTATGACCATAAGGGTGGCTTGTTATCAAAGGTTTTGTTCAATTTTAAGGCCATCTAGTGGTGAAAGCATACAATTATTTTTGTGTGGTCTCAGACTGTGCTAATACATCAGCGTATCAAATCTGGTGAAAAAATCTCTTTTCATCACAGTTACAACCATTTATGTGTAAAAAACACAAAATTTAAAGGTAATTTTTCGTTTTTTGCAATTTTCGGCCATTTCTGATGAAAATTTTAATATAACGCCAATAGAACTTTTTGTTCAGAAGGTAAGGTTAGTTTCTTCCTATGGTGTTTTCGAGTCGATCGGAAAAACGCTTGCGGAGATATTCACGCGTGTTTTTAAGCGCTATTTTGCTGCGCAGGGTTATTCGTAAGGCGAATTCTGGCATGGTTGGTATCGTTGGACTCGGCAACTATTCATAACTCCAAGAAAATAAGTCCCGTGAAAAAAAGTTGCTCACAGCCAAAGTTATAGGCGTATAAAACATTCGTCTGGCCACTAGGTAGCGCTGCAACGAAACTGTGCATGCACCCTCAGTTCCTGACTGGCATCACAAGTACCAAGTGTCGTGTCAATAGTCTTAAGTTTAACGAAGATACAGGCTAAAATCTGTTATTTTGAGCTCTACGTAAAATTCGTTGAGTTGGTATATGACAACGGATTGCTGTATCGAAATTCTTTTGATAACTTTTTGCCATGAGTGTCTCTAGATGCTGCATACCGATTTTCGTGCCAATCGGGTAAAAAGTCTAGGACGAGTTCGCAAAAGTAGGTTTTACGAATAATTCAAAATGGCGGAAAAATTTTCATGACGGAAAATTACGTCATATAGTCTAATCGAATCGACTTGAGCCAAGGAATCAGAAGAAACAAGAATTTCGTTTCTAGGACTTACGGATCAGAAGTTATAAGCAAAAACGTAAGTGCAACTTTGGACTGTTGGTGGCGCTAGCGGGTTTGAGATAGAGACTCCAAAATTGCTATGGATATTATTTGGACTGTCCTCTATCAGTGTGCCAAATTTCATAACTTTCCTACGTACGGTTCTATGGGCTGCCATAGACCGCAATGGCGGAAGAAGAAAAATTTACTAACAGAAACAATTGCCAATATAGCTGCAAGCAGCAATGCCGGGGTCAAGCCGAAAAGGGCAAAAAAGGATGTAAAATTGAGATCGGATAAGCAGATTGAAGAACCTAGGTAAACCTAATAATTTTAGATGAAAAAACAAAAAGTTATCAACAAAAATAATCTAAGTTCTTGTCTATTGTCTAATCGTCCTTCTGTTATTGACAATCATGGAACATTAGAGCACTGAAAGACATGTGAGTGGTGTTTGCAGTGGCAAAACATGGGTCACATCATGTTACAACAAGTTTAACTAGTCAAAAGAGACCATCCCCGTGTCTCTACGATGTTCTGATGCAGAGATATAGTTTTTGTAAAAGTGGTTGATAAGGTATTCTCAATGGTTGCTGGGGAGTGAATTGGCAACCATCAGTGATTATAGTCAAAGCTATGAAAGGAATAATCCATGATAACTCATGGTTTTAGATGTGTTGTTGCAGTAGTTTTAGGCAAAAATACCATATTCTATCTAAAAACCAGTAGGTGGCGCAATGACAAAATTGTGCATGCAACATTAGGTCATGATTGTGTTACATCTAGCTAGTTTTATGACTATACACTTTAGTTTAGTTAAGAAACAGTTGTATGACCATAAGGCTGGCTTGTTATCAAAGATTTTGTTCAATTATAAGGCCATCTAGTGGTGCAAGCATACAATTTTTTTGTGTGGTCTCAGAATGTGCTCATGCATCAGCGTATCAAATCTGGTGTAAAAATCTCATTTTGTTGCAGAGTTATAACCATTTATGTGTAAAAAACACCAAATTAAAAGGTAATTTTTCGTTTTTTGCAATTTTCGGCAATTTCTGATGGAAATTTTAATATAACGCCAATAGAACTTTTTGTTCAGAAGGTAAGGTTAGTTTCTTCCTATGGTGTTTTCGAGTCGATCGGAAAAACGCTCGCGGAGATATTCACGCGTGTTTTTTAAGCGCTATTTTGCTGCGCAGGGTTAACCGTAAGGCGAATTCTGACAAGTTTGGTATCGTTGGACTCGGCAACTATTCAAAACTCCAAGGAAACAAGTCCCGTGACAATACATTGACCGCAGCCAAAGTTATAGGCGTGTAATACATTAATCTGACCACTAGGTGGCGCTGCGACGAAACTGTGCATGCACCCTCAGTTCCTGACTGGCATCACAAGTACCAAGTGTCATGTCAATAGGCCTAAGTTTGACGAAGATACAGCCTAAAATCAGTTTTTTTGCACTCTATGTAAAATTTGTTAAGGCGGTATACGACAACGGATTGGTGTATTGAAATTCTTTTGATAACTTTTTGCCATGAGTGTCTCTAGATGCTACGTGCCGATTTTCGTGGCAATCGGACAAAAGCTCTAGGACGAGTTCGAAAAAGTAGGTTTTACGAATAATTCAAAATAGTGGAAAAATTTTCATGACGGAAAATGACGTCATAGGGTCCTTTCGAATCGTCTTGAGCCAAGGAATCAGAGGAAACGAGAATTGTGTTTCTAGGACATACGGACCAGAAGTTATAAGCAAAAACATAAGTGCAACTTTGGACTGTTGGTGGCGCTAGCGGGTTAGACATAGAGACTCCAAATTTGCTGTGGGGACACACTGGAGTGTCCTTTATCAGTGTGCCAAATTTCATAACTTTCCTACGTACGGTTCTATGGGCTGCCATAGACCGCAATGGCGGAAGAAGAATAACTAATAAATATAGCTGCAAGCAGCAATGCCGGGGTCAAGCCGAAAAGGGCACAAAAGGATGTAAAATTGACATTGGATGAGCAGATTGAAGAACCTAAGGAAACCTAATAATTTTAGATGAAAAAACAAAAAAGTTATTAACAAAAATAATCTAAGTTCTTGTCTACTGCAATCGTCCTTCTGTTATTGACAATCATTGAACATTAGAGCACTGAAGCACATGTGAGTGGTGTTTGCAGTGGCAAAACATGGGTCACATCATGTTACAACAAGTTTAATTAGTCAAAAGAGACCATCCCCGTGTCTATACGATGTTCTGATGCAGAGATATAGCTTTTGCAAAAACGGTTAATAAGGTATTCTCAATGGTTGCTAGGGAGTGAATTGGCAACCACCAGTGATTATAGTCAAAGCCATGAAAGGAATAATCCATGATGACTCATGGTTTTAGATGTGTTGTTGTAGTAGTTTTAGGCAAAAATACCATATTCTATCTCAAAACCAGTAGGTGGCGCAATGACAAAATTGTGCATGCAACATCAGGTCATGATTGTGTTACATCTAGCTAGTTTTATGTCTATACACTTTAGTTTAGTGAAGAAACAGTTGTATGACCATAGGGCTGGCTTGTTATCAAAGGTTTTGTTCAATTATAAGGCCATCTAGTGGTGCAAGCATACAATTTTTTTTGTGTAGCCTCAGAATGTGCTCATGCATCAGCGTATCAAATCTGGTGAAAAAATCTCTTTTCGTTACGAAGTTACAACCATTTATGTGTAAAAAACACAAAATTTGAAGGAAATTTTTCGTTTTTTGCAATTTTCGGCCATTTCTGATGAAAATTTTAATATAACGCCAATAGAACTTTTTGTTCAGAAGGTAAGGTTAGTTTCTTCCTATGGTGTTTTCGAGTCGACAGGAATAACGCTCGCGGTGATATTCGCACATGTTTTTTAAGAGCTGTTTTGCTGCGCAGGGCTAACCGTACGGCGAAATCTGGCATGTTAGGTATCGTTGGACTCAGCGACTACTCAGGACTCCTAAAAATCAAGTCTCATCAAAATGCGTTGATTGCAGGCAAAGTTATAGGTGTATAAATCATTTGTCTGGCCACTAGGTGGCGCTGCGACGAAACTGTGCATGCACCCTCAGTTCCTGACTGGCATCACAAGTACCAAGTGTCGTGTCAATAGGCCTAAGTTTGACGAAGATACAGCCTAAAATATGTTTTTTTGCGCTCTACATAAAATTCGTTAAAACGGTTTACGAGAACGGATTGATGTATCGAAATTCTTTTGATAACTTTTTGCCATGCGTGTCTCAAGATGATACATACCAATTTTCGTGGCAATCGGACAAAAGCTCTAGGACGAGTTCAAAAAAGTAGGTTTTTTGATTAATTCAAAATGGCGGGAAAATTTACATGACGGAAAATGACATCATAGGGTCCAATCGAATCGTCTTGAGCCAAGGAATCAGAGGAAACAAGAATTTCGTTTCTAGGACTTACGGATCAGAAGTTATAAACAAAAACATAAGTGCAACTTTGGACTGTTGGTGGCGCTAGTGGGTTAGACATAGAGACTCCAAATTTGCTGTGGGGACACATTGGAATGTCCTTTATCAGTGTGCCAAATTTCATAACTTTCCTACGTACGGTTCTATGGGCTGCCATAGACCGCAATGGCGGAAGAAGAATAACTAATAATAATAATAAATATAGCTGCAAGCAGCGATACCGGGGTCAAGCCAAACATGGCAAAAAATGATTCATATGTGATGACTGTCATGATTTAAGATCTAAGTTTGCATTAGTTTTATAAAAAAAAAACAATTTTTTCGTATCTTGAGACCACTAGGTGGCACTGTGCTGAAAGAATAGATGGTGCCTCAGGTCATGACTGTGATGACACATACCAAATTTAGTGTAAATACAACAAAGCAATACGGAGATATAGCCTTAAATGACTTGACCACTAGGGGGCACTGACCAAAAAACAAATTGTGACTCAGGTCTTGATTGTGATGACACCCACCAAATTTGGTGTAAATACAATAAAGAGATGCAGAGATATAGCCTTAAATGACTTGACCACTAGGGGGCACTGACCAAAAAATAAATTGTGACTCAGGTCTTGATTGTGATGACACCCACCAAATTTGGTGTAAATACGATAAAGAGATGAAGAGATATAGCTTCAAATCTCTTGACCACTAGGGGGCATCGGAAAGTTTACAAGTCCTCCCAGAACATGTTGCTGATGAACCATACCAAGTTTCATAACAATACGCAATTGCGTTTCTGAAATATTTGAACTTAAAGAAAAATTCAAAATGGCCGACACACAAAATGGCCGACCAAAAACCATTTGGTATCGTTTGACTCGGCATGCCTCACGAACTCTAACAAGACCAGTCTCATAATTTTACATTCAAGTTTGCAGTAGTTATAAGCAAAAATAGACATTTTTTATATCTCGTGACCAGTAGGGGGCAGTGTGACGAAATGGTGCATGCACCCTCAGGTCATCACTGTTATGACATATACCAAGTCTCATATTAATACGCAAAAGTTTTGCGAAGATACAGGCTCAAACACCTTTTGGCGTGCTCGCCCTCGCATTCTTTGATGCGTGAAACGACAACGGATAGGTCTACCGAAAAGCTTTTGATAACTTTTTGTCTAGAGTGTCTCTAGATGATGCCTAATAAAATTCAAGCCAATCAAAAAAGCGCTTTAGGAGGAGTTCGAAAAAGTAGGTCTTCAATATAATTCAAAATGGCCGACAGGAAGTAGGTTTGACTCAGACATATTTGGTACAGTCGGACTCAGCATGAGCCAAGGAATCAGTAGAGTGAAGTCTTATGTCATAGTGGCAATTTAATCAAATGAAATAAAGATTTTAAACAATTTATTTACATATCCTGACCACTAGGTGGCGCCGTCCTAAAGATTTATAGGTGCGCTCAGAACATGTCACTGATGAACCATGCCAAATTTCGTAGCGATACGCCATTCTGTTTGTGAAATACTGAACTTAATGAGAAAATTCAAAATGGCGACACCCAAAATGGCCGACTGAAAACCGTTTGGTATCGTTTGACTCGGCATGCCTCAAGGAATCTAACAAGACCACCTTCATGATTTTAGACTCAAGTTTGAAGTAGTTATAAGCGAAAATAAGCATTTTTTGAATCTCGTGACCACTAGGTGGCGCTGTGACGAAACGTTGCAGGCACCCTCAGGTCATGACTATAATGACATATACCAAGTTTCGTGTCGATACATTAAAGTTTTGTGAAGATACAGCCTCACGTCCGTTTTGGCGTGCTCGCCGCCATATATGTTGTCAATTTATATGAGAACGCATTGGTCTATCAAAAAGCTTTTAATAACTTTTTGTCTGGGGTGTCTCTAGATGCTACATACTAAAGGACATGCAAATCGGACAAATGGTCTAGGAGGAGTTCGAAAAAGTACAGTTGCAATCAGAAATATTCAACCCCCTCACCTCAAAAACATTATAGTGATGTTGATAAAAAAAATAATAAAAATCTCTTGGAATGTTAAATATTTTGGAAATCTTCTTATACCCAAGGCCCTTCAGATGTGATGAAATAATCTCCTCTCTTAGCTTTTGTGGAAGCTCCTTTGTCTTTCCCATGATTGCAACTCACCTTGAAGACCTTGATGGTTGGGATTTATATATGCATCACAGAAGCAAATGAAGGATCGTTATAGAGTTCCTAAAGGCTTAATGATGTTTCAGCTCCACTTCAGGCCATAAAAACTGTCAGAAAGCTTTAAAAATAACAATATTATATAGGGGTTGAATAATTGTGACATGGCTATCTTAACAAAATATACTATTACACACAAATACTACATAAAACATTTTTTGTTTTGATGTTATGCCTCACTTAACTCATAAAAACTCATCCAAAGTAGAATCCCGCACCTTGAAAATATTTTTTTTTATAAATCCTTAAAACTCTTTGGGGGTTGAATATTTCTGATTGCAACTGTAGGTTTTACGGAAAATTCAAAATGGCGGAAAGATGTGCATGACACAAATGACATCAATGTGTGCATTTGAATCAACATGAGCCAAGGATTCAGAGGAAACAAGAATTTAGTTTCTAGGACTCACGGGTCAGAAGTTGTGAGCATGAACATAAGTGGATTTTTGGACTGTTGGTGGCGCTAGAGGGTTTGAGTCAGACACACCAATGTTGCTATAGTAACTTCTGAGACTGTCCTCTACATGTGTGCCAAATTTCATAACTTTCCTATGTACGGTTCTATGGGCTGCCATTGACTTTCGGCGGAAGAACGAGGAAGAAAAATAATAATAAATATAGCTGCAAGCAGCGATACCGGGGTCAAGCCAAACATGGCCAAAATCGATTCATACGTGATGACTGTCATAATTTAAGATCTAAGTTTGCATTAGTTTTATGAAAAAATAGCAATTTTTTGTATCTTGAGACCACTAGGTGGCGCTTTGCCGAAACAATAGATGGTGCCTCAGGTCATGACTGTGATGACACATACCAAATTTAGTGTTAATACAATAAAGCGATACGGAGATATAGCCTTAAATGACTTGACCACTAGGGGGCACTGACCAAACAATAAATTGTGACTCGGGTCTTGATTGTGATGACACCCACCAAATATGGTGTAAATACAATAAAGCGATACGGAGATATAGCCTTAAATGACTTGACCACTGGGGGCACTGACCAAATAATAAATTGTGACTCAGGTCTTGATTGTGATGACACCCACCAAATTTGGTGTAAATACAATAAAGAGATGCAGAGATATAGCCTTAAATGACTTGACCACTAGGGGGCACTGACCAAAAAATTAATTGTGACTCAGGTCTTGATTGTGATGACACCCACCAAATTTGGTGTAAATACAATAAAGAGATGCAGAGATATAGCCTTAAATAACTTGACCACTAGGGGGCACTGACCAAAAAATAAATTGTGACTCAGGTCTTGATTGTGATGACACCCACCAAATTTGGTGTAAATACGATAAAGAGATGCAGAGATATAGCTTCAAATCTCTTGACCACTAGGGGGCACCGGAAAGTTTACAAGTCCTCCCAGAACATGTTGCTGATGAACCATACCAAGTTTCATAACAATACGGAGATATAGCCTTAAATGACTTGACCACTGGGGGCACTGACCAAATAATAAATTGTGACTCAGGTCTTGATTGTGATGACACCCACCAAATTTGGTGTAAATACAATAAAGAGATGCAGAGATATAGCCTTAAATGACTTGACCACTAGGGGGCACTGACCAAAAAATTAATTGTGACTCAGGTCTTGATTGTGATGACACCCACCAAATTTGGTGTAAATACAATAAAGAGATGCAGAGATATAGCCTTAAATAACTTGACCACTAGGGGGCACTGACCAAAAAATAAATTGTGACTCAGGTCTTGATTGTGATGACACCCACCAAATTTGGTGTAAATACGATAAAGAGATGCAGAGATATAGCTTCAAATCTCTTGACCACTAGGGGGCACCGGAAAGTTTACAAGTCCTCCCAGAACATGTTGCTGATGAACCATACCAAGTTTCATAACAATACGTAATTGCGTTTCTGAAATACTTGATCTTAAATAAAATTCAAAATGGCCGACACACAAAATGGCCGACCAAAAACCATTTGGTATCGTTTGACTCGGCATGCCTCACGAAATCTAACAAGACCACTATCATAATTTTACATTCAAGTTTGCAGTAGTTATAAGCAAAAATAGACATTTTTTATATCTCGTGACCAGTAGGGGGCAGTGTGACGAAATGGTGCATGCACCCTCAGGTCATCACTGTTATGACATATACCAAGTCTCATATTAATACGCAAAAGTTTTGCGAAGATACAGGCTCAAACACATTTTGGCGTGCTCGCCCTCACATTCTTTGATGCGTTATACGACAACGAATAGGTCTACCGAAAAGCTTTTGATAACTTTTTGTCTAGAGTGTCTCTAGATGATGCATACCAAAAATCAAGCCAATCACACGAGCGCTCTAGGAGGAGTTCGAAAAAGTAGGTGTTCAATATAATTCAAAATGGCCGACAGGAAGTACGTTTGACTCAGACATATTTGGTACAGTCGGACTCGGCATGAGCCAAGGAATCAATAGAGTGAAGTCTTATGTCAGTGTGGCAATTTAATCAAATGATATAAAGATTTTAAACAATTTATTTACATATCCTGACCACTAGGTGGCGCCGTCCTAAAGATTTATAGGTGCGCTCAGAACATGTCACCCATGAACCATGCCAAATTTCGTAACCATACACCATTCGGTTTGTGAAATACTGAACTTAATGAGAAAATTCAAAATGGCCGACACCCAAAATGGCCGACGGAAAACCGTTTGGTATCGTTTGACTCGGCATGCCTCAAGGAATCTAACAAGACCTCCTTCATGATTTTAGACTCAAGTTTGAAGTAGTTATAAGCGAAAATATGCATTTTTCGAATCTCGTGACCACTAGGTGGCGTTGTGACGAAACGTTGCAGGCACCCTCAGGTCATGACTGTAATGACATATACCAAGTTTCGTGTCGATACAATAAAGTTTTGCGAAGATATGGCCTCACGTCCGTTTTGGCGTGCTCGCCGCCATATATGTTGTCAATTTATACGAGAACGCATTGGTCTATCAAAAAGCTTTTGATAACTTTTTGTCTGGGGTGTCTCTAGATGCTATATACCAAAGGACATGCAAATCGGACGGACGGTCTAGGAGGAGTTCGAAAAAGTAGGTTTTACGGAAAAATCAAAATGGCGGAAAGATTTGCATGACACAAATGACATCAACGTATGCAATTGAATCATCATGAGCCAAGGATTCAGAAGAAACAAGAATTTAGTTTCTAGGACTCACGGGTCAGAAGTTATGAGCATGAACATAAGTGGATTTTTGGACTGTTGGTGGCGCTAGAGGGTTTGAGTCAGACACACCAATGTTGCTATAGTAACTTCTAAGACCGTCCTCTACATGTGTGCCAAATTTCATAACTTTCCTATGTACGGTTCTATGGGCTGCCATTGACTTTAATGGCGGAAGAACAAGAAGAAGAATAATATATAAATATAGCTGCAAGCAGCGATACCGGGGTCAAGCCAAACATGGCAAAAATAATTCATACGTGATGACTGTCATGATTTAAGATCTAAGTTTGCATTAGTTTTAGGAAAAAATAGCAATTTTTTGTATCTTGTGACCACTAGGAGGCAATGTGCCGAAACAAGAGATGGTGCCTCAGGTCATGACTGTGATGACACATACCAAATTTAGTGTAAATACGATAAAGCGATACGGAGATATAGCCTAAAATGACTTGACCACTAGGGGGCACTGACCAAAACAATAGATGGTGACTCAGGTCATGATTGTGATGACACCCACCAAATTTGGTGTAAATGCGATAAAGAGATGCAGAGATATAGCTTCAAATCTCTTGACCACTAGGGGGCGCCGAAAAGTTTACAAGCCCTCTCAGAACATGTTGCTGATGAACCATACCAAGTTTCATAACAATACGCAATTGCGTTTTTGAAATACTTGAACTTAAAGAAAATATTCAAAATGGCCGAAACACAAAATGGCCGACTGAAAACCATTTGGTATCGTTTGACTCGGCATGCCTCACATAATCTAACAAGACTAATCTCATAATTTTACATTCAATTTTAAAGTAGTTATAAGCAAAAATAGAAATTTTTTATATCTCATGACCAGTAGGGGGCAGTGTGACGAAACGGTGCATGCACCCTAAGGTCATCACTGTTATGACATATACCAAGTCTCATATCAATACGCAAAAGTTTTGTGAAGATACAGTCTCAAACACATTTTGGCGTGCTCGCCCTCGCATTCTTTGATGCGTTATACGACAACGGATAGGTCTACCGAAAAGCTTTTGATAACTTTTTGTCTAGAGTGTCTCTAGATGATGCATACCAAAAATCAAGCCAATCACACGAGCGCTCTAGGAGGAGTTCGAAAAAGTAGGTGTTCTATATAATTCAAAATGGCCGACAGGAAGTAGGTTTGACTCAGACATATTTGGTACAGTCGGACTCGGCACGTGCCAAGGAATCAAAGGATTGAAGTCTCATTTCAGTGTGGCAAATGAATCAAATGCTATAAATATTTTAAACAATTTATTTACATATCCTGACCACTAGGTGGCGCTGTCCTAAAGATTTATAGGTGCGCTCAGAACATGTCACAGATGAACCATGTCAAATTTCATAGCGATACGCCATTCTGTTTGTGAAATACTGAACTTAATGAGAAAATTCAAAATGGCCGACACCCAAAATGGCCGACCGAAAACTGTTTGGTATCGTTTGACTCGGCATGCCTCAAGGAATCTAACAAGACTACCTTCATGATTTTAGACTCAAGTTTGAAGTAGTTATAAGCAAAAATAGGCATTTTTCGAATCTCGTGACCACTAGGTGGCGCTGTGACGAAACGTTGCAGACACCCTCAGGTCATGACTGTAATGACATATACCAAGTTTCGTGTCGATACACCAAAGTGTTGCGAAGATACGGCCTCACGTCCGTTTTGGCGTGCTCGCCGCCGTATATGTTGTCACGGTATACGAGAACGCATTGGTTTATCAAAAAGCTTTTGATAACTTTTTGTCAGGGGTGTCTATAGATGCTAGATACCAAAGGACATGCAAATCGGACAAACACTCTAGGAGGAGTTCGAAAAAGTAGGTTTTACGGAAAATTCAAAATGGCGGAAAGATGTGCATGACACAAATGACATCAACATGTGCAATTGAATCATCATGAGCAAAGGATTCAGAGAGAACAAGAATTTAGTTTTTAGGACTCACGGGTCAGAAGTTATGAGCATGAACATAAGTGGATGTTTGGACTGTTGGTGGCGCTAGAGGGTTTGAGTCAGACACACCAAAGTTGCTATATTAACTTCTGAGACTGTCCTCTACATGTGTGCCAAATTTCATAACTTTCCTACGTACGGTTCTATGGGCTGCCATTGACTTTTGGGTGGAAGAACGAGGAACAAGAATAACAATAATAATAATAATAATAAGAAAACTAACAATAACAATAGGGTTCTACGCCCCTTCGGGGCTTGACCCCTAAATATAGCTGCAAGCAGCGATACCGGGGTCAAGCCAAACATGGCAAAAAATGATTCATACGTGATGACTGTCATGATTTAAGATCTAAGTTTGCATTAGTTTTATGAAAAAATAGCAATTTTTTCGTATCTTGAGACCACTAGGTGGTGCTGTGCCGAAACAATAGATGGTGCCTCAGGACATGACTGTGATGACACATACCAAATTTTGTGTAAATACAATAAAGCAATACGGAGATATAGCCTTAAATGACTTGACCACTAGGAGGCACTGACCAAAACAATAGATAGTGACTCAGGTCTTGATTGTGATGACACCCACCAAATTTGGTGTAAATACGATAAAGAGATGCAGAGATATAGCTTCAAATCTCTTGACCACTAGGGGGTGCCGAAAAGTTTACAAGCCCTCTCAGAACATGTTGCTGATGAACCATACCAAGTTTCATAACAATACGCAATTGCGTTTCCGAAATACTTGAACTTAAAGAAAAACTCAAAATGGCCGACACACAAAATGGCCGACCAAAAACCATTTGGTATCGTTTGACTCGCCATGCCTCACGAAATCTAACAAGACCAGTCTCATAATTTTACATTCAAATTTGCAGTAGTTATAAGCAAAAATAGACATTTTTTATATCTCGTGACCAGTAGGGGGCAGTGTGACGAAATGGTGCATGCACCCTCAGGTCATCACTGTTATGACATATACCAAGTCTCATATTAATACGCAAAAGTTTTGCGAAGATACAGGCTCAAACACATTTTGGCGTGCTCGCCCTCGCATTCTTTGATGCGTTATACGACAACGGATAGGTCTACCGAAAAGCTTTTGATAACTTTTTGTCTGGAGTGTCTCTAGATGATGCGTACCAAAAATCAAGCCAGTCAAACAAGCGCTCTAGGAGGAGTTCGAAAAAGTAAGTGTTCAATATAATTCAAAATGGCCGACAGGAAGTAGGTTTGACTCAGACATATTTGGTACAGTCGGACTCGGTACGAGCCAAGAAATCAATAGAGTGAAGTCTCATGTCAGTGTGGCAAATAAATCAAATGATATAAAGATTTTAAACAATTTCTTTACATATCCTGACCACTAGGTGGCGCCGTCCTAAAGATTTATAGGTGCGCTCAGAACATGTCACTGATGAACCATGGCAAATTTCGTAGCGATACGCCATTCTGTTTGTGAAATACTGAACTAAATGAGAAAATTCAAAATGGCCGACACCCAAAATGGCCGACCGAAAACCGTTTGGTATCGTTTGACTCGACTTGCCTCAAGGAATCTAACAAGACCACCTTCGTGATTTTAGACTCAAGTTTGAAGTAGTTATAAGCGAAAATAAGCATTTTTCGAATCTCGTGACCACTAGGTGGCGCTGTGACGAAACGTTGCAGGCACCCTCAGGTCAAGACTGTAATGACATATACCAAGTTTCGTGTCGATACACCAAAGTGTTGCGAAGATACGGCCTCACGTCTGTTTTGGCGTGCTCGCCGCCGTATATGTTGTCACGGTATACGAGAACGCATTGGTCTATCAAAAAGCTTTTGATAACTTTTTGTCAGGGGTGTCTCTGGATGCTAGATACCAAAGGACATGCAAATCGGACAAACGCTCTAGGAGGAGTTCAAAAAAGTAGGTTTTACGGAAAATTCAAAATGGCGGAAAGATGTGCATGACACAAATGACATCAATGTGTGCATTTGAATCATCATGAGCCAAGGATTCAGAGGAAACAAGAATTTAGTTTCTAGGACTGATGGGTCAGAAGTTATGACCATGAAAATAAGTGGATTTTTGGACTGTTGGTGGCGCTAGAGGGTTTGAGTCAGACACACCAAAGTTGCTATATTAACTTCTGAGACTGTCCTCTACATGTGTGCCAAATTTCATAACTTTCCTATGTACGGTTCTATGGGCTGCCATTGACTTTCGGCGGAAGAACGAGGAAGAAAAATAATAATAATAACAATAGGGTTCTACGCCCCTTCGGGGCTTGACCCCTAATAATAATAATAAGAAAACTAACAATAACAATAGGGTTCTACGCCCCTTCGGGGCTTGACCCCTAAATATAGCTGCAAGCAGCGATACCGGGGTCAAGCCAAACATGGCAAAAAATTATTCATACGTGATGACTGTCATGATTTAAGATCTAAGTTTGCATTAGTTTTAGGAAAAAAATAGCAATTTTTTTGTATCTTGAGACCACTAGGTGGCGCTCTGTCGAAACAATAGATGGTGCCTCAGGTCATGACTGTGATGACACATACCAAATTTAGTGTAAATACGATAAAGCGATACGGAGATATAGCCTTAAATACCTTGACCACTAGGGGGCTCTGACCAAACAATAAATTGTGACTCAGGTCTTGATTGTGATGACACCCACCAAATTTGGTGTAAATATGATAAAGAGATGCAGAGATATAGCTTCAAATCTCTTGACCACTAGGGGGCGCCGAAAAGTTTACAAGTCCTCCCAGAACATGTTGCTGATGAACCATACCAAGTTTCATAACAATACGCAATTGCGTTTCTGAACTACTTGAACTTAAAGAAAAAATTCAAAATGGCCGACACACAAAATGGCCGACCAAAAACCATTTGGTATCGTTTGACTCGGCATGCCTCACGAACTCTAACAAGACCGCTCTCATAATTTTACATTCAAGTTTGCAGTAGTTATAAGCAAAAATAGACATTTTTTATATCTCGTGACCAGTAGGGGGCAGTGTGACGAAACGGTGCATGCACCCTCAGGTCATCACTGTTATAACATATACCAAGTCTCATATTAATACGCAAAAGTTTTGCGAAGATACAGGCTCAAAGACATTTTGGCGTGCTCGCCCTCGCATTCTTTGATGCGTTATACGACAACGGATAGGTCTACCGAAAAGCTTTTGATAACTTTTTGTCTAGAGTGTCTCTAGATGATGCATACCAAAATTCAAGCCAATCACACGAGCGCTCTAGGAGGAGTTTGAAAAAGTAGGTGTTCAATATAATTCAAAATGGCCGACAGGAAGTAGGTTTGACTCAGACATATTTGGTACAGTCAGACTCAGCATGAGCCAAGGAATCAATAGAGTGAAGACTTATGTCATAGTGGCAATTTAGTCAAAAGATATAAAGATTTTAAACAATTTATTTACATATCCTGACCACTAGGTGGCGCCGTCCTAAAGATTTATAGGTGCGCTCAGAACATGTCACCGATGAACCATGCCAAATTTCGTAGCGATACGCCATTCGGTTTGTGAAATACTGAACTTAATGAGAAAATTCAAAATGGCCGACACCCAAAATGGCCGACCGAAAACGGTTTGGTATCGTTTGACTCGGCATGCCTCAAGGAATCTAACAAGACCTCCTTCATGATTTTAGACTCAAGTTTGAAGTATTTATAAGCGAAAATAGGCATTTTTCGAATCTCGTGACCACTAGGTGGCGCTGTGACGAAACGTTGCAGGCACCCTCAGGTCATGACTGTTATGACATATGCCAAGTTTCGTGTCGATACACAAAAGTTTTGCGAAGATTCGGCCTCACGTCCGTTTTGGCGTGCTCGCCGCCATATATGTTGTCAATTTATACGAGAACGCAATGGTCTATCAAAAAGCTTTTGATAACTTTTTGTCTTGGGTGTCTCTAGATGCTACATACCAAAGGACCTGCAAATCGGACAAACGGTCTAGTAGGAGTTCGAAAAAGTAGGTTTTACGGAAAATTCAAAATGGCGGAAAGATGTGTATGACACAAATGACATCAATGTGTGCAATTGAATCATCATGAGCCAAGGATTCAGAGGAAACAAGAATTTAGTTTCTAGGACTCACGGGTCAGAAGTTGTGAGCATGAACATAAGTGGATTTTTGGACTGTTGGTGGCGCTAGAGGGTTTGAGTCAGACACACCAATGTTGCTATAGTAACTTCTGAGACTGTCCTCTACATGTGTGCCAAATTTCATAACTTTCCTATGTACGGTTCTATGGGCTGCCATTGAATTTCGGCGGAAGAACGAGGAAGAAAAATAATAATAATAAGAAAACTAACAATAACAATAGGGTTCTACGCCCCTTCGGGGCTTGACCCCTAAATATAGCTGCAAGCAGCGATACCGGGGTCAAGCCAAACATGGCAAAAAATTATTCATACGTAATGACTGTCATGATTTAAGATCTAAGTTTGCATTAGTTTTAGGAAAAAAATAGCAATTTTTTTTGTATCTTGAGACCACTAGGTGGCGCTCTGTCGAAACAATAGATGGTGCCTCAGGTCATGACTGTGATGACACATACCAAATTTAGTGTAAATACGATAAAGCGATACGGAGATATAGCCTTAAATACCTTGACCACTAGGGTGCTCTGACCAAACAATAAATTGTGACTCAGGTCTTGATTGTGATGACACCCACCAAATTTGGGGTAAATATGATAAAGAGATGCAGAGATATAGCTTCAAATCTCTTGACCACTAGAGGGCGCCGAAAAGTTTACAAGTCCTCCCAGAACATGTTGCTGATGAACCATACCAAGTTTCATAACAATACGCAATTGCGTTTCTAAAATACTTGAACTTAAAGAAAAAATTCAAAATGGCCGACACACAAAATGGCCGACCAAAACCCATTTGGTATCGTTTGACTCGGCATGCCTCACGAACTCTAACAAGACCGCTCTCATAATTTTACATTCAAGTTTGCAGTAGTTATAAGCAAAAATAGACATTTTTTATATATTGTGACCAGTAGGGGGCAGTGTGACGGAATGGTGCATGCACCCTCAGGTCATCACTGTTATGACATATACCAAGTCTCATATTAATACACAAAAGTTTTGCGAAGATACAGGCTCAAACACATTTTGGCGTGCTCGCACTCGCATTCTTTGATGCGTTATACGACAACAAATAGGTCTACCGAAAAGCTTTTGATAACTTTTTGTCTAGAGTGTCTCTAGATGATGCATACCAAAAATCGTTCTCGTATAAATTGACAACATATATGGCGGCGAGCACGCCAAAACGGACGTGAGGCTGTATCTTCGCAAAACTTTGGTGTATCGACACGAAACTTGGTTTATGTCGTAACAGTCATGACCTGAGGGTGTCTGCAACGTTTCGTCACAGCGCCACCTAGTGGTCACGAGATTCGAAAAATGCATATTTTCGCTTATAACTACTTCAAACTTGAGTCTAAAATCATGAAGGTGGTCTTGTTAGATTCCTTGAGGCATGCCGAGTCAAACGATACCAAACGGTTTTCGGTCGGCCATTTTGGGTGTCGGCCATTTTGAATTTTCTCATTAAGTTCAGTATTTCACAGACAGAATTGCGTATCGCTACGAAATTTGGCATGGTTCATCAGTGACATGTTCTGAGCGCACCTATAAATCTTTAGGACGGCGCCACCTAGTGGTCAGGATATGTAAAAATAATTTTTTAAATCTTTATATCATTTGATTAAATTGCCACACTGACATAAGACTTCACTCTATTGATTCCTTGGCTCATGCTGAGTCCGACTGTACCAAATATGTCTGAGTCAAACCTACTTCCTGTCGGCCATTTTGAATTATATTGAACACCTACTTTTTCGAACTCCTCCTAGAGCGCTCGAGTGATTGGCTTGATTTTTGGTACGCATCATCTAGAGACACTCCAGACAAAAAGTTATCAAAAGCTTTTCGGTAGACCTATCCGTTGTTGTATAACGCATCAAAGAATGCGAGGGCGAGCACGCCAAAATGTGTTTGAGCCTGTATCTTCGCAAAACTTTTGCGTATTAATATGAGACTTGGTATATGTCATAACAGTGATGTCCTGAGGGTGCATGCACCGTTTCGTCACACTGCCCCCTACTGGTCACGGAATATAAAAAATGTCTATTTTTGCTTATAACTACTGCAAACTTGAATGTAAAATTATGAGACTGGTCTTTTTTAGATTTCGTGAGGCATGCCGAGTCAAACGATACCAAATGGTTTTTGGTCGGCCATTTTGTGTGTCGGCCATTTTGAATTTTTCTTTAAGTTCAAGTATTTCAGAAACGCAATTGCGTATTGTTATGAAACTTGGTATGGTTCATCAGCAACATGTTCTGGGAGGACTTGTAAACTTTTCGGTGCCCCCTAGTGGTCAAGAGATTTGAAGCTATATCTCTGCATCTCTTTATCGTATTTACACCAAATTTGGTGGGTGTCATCACAATCAAGACCTGAGTCACAATTTATTTTTTGGTCAGTGCCCCCTAGTGGTCAAGTCATTTAAGGCTACATCTCTGCATCTCTTTATTGTATTTACACCAAATTTGGTGGGTGTCATCACAATCAAGACCTGAGGCACCATCTATTGTTTCGGCACGGCGCCACCTAGTGGTCTCAAGATACAAAAAAATGCTATTTTTTCATAAAACGAATGCAAACTTAGATCTTAAATCACGACAGTCATCACGTATGAATCATTTTTTGCCATGTTTGGCTTGACCCCGGTATCGCTGCTTGCAGCTATATTTATATATTATTCTTCTTCTTGTTCTTCCGCCAATAAAGTCAATGGCAGCCCATAGAACCGTACATAGGAAAGTTATGAAATTTGGCACACATGTAGAGGACGGTCTTAGAAGTTACTATAGCAACATTGGTGTGTCTGACTCAAACCCTCTAGCGCCACCAACAGTCCAAAAATCCACTTATGTTCATGCTCATAACTTCTGACCCGTGAGTCCTAGAAACTAAATTCTTGTTTCCTCTGAATCCTTGGCTCATGATGATTCAAATGCACACATTGATGTCATTTGTGTCATGCACATCTTTCCGCCATTTTGAATTTTTCGTAAAACCTACTTTTTCGAACTCCTCCTAGACCGTTTGTCCGATTTGCATGTCCTTTGGTATGTAGCATCTAGAGACACCCAAGACAAAAAGTTATCAAAAGCTTTTTGATAGACCATTGCGTTCTCATATAAATTGACAACATATATGGCGGCGAGCACGCCAAAACGGACGTGAGGCCTTATCTTCGCAAAACTTTATTGTATCGACACGAAAGTTGGTATATGTCATAACAGTCATGACCTGAGGGTGCCTGCAACGTTTCGTCACAGCGCCACCTAGTGGTCACGAGATTCGAAAAATGCCTATTTTCGCTTATAACTACTTCAAACTTGAGTCTAAAATCATGAAGGTGGTCTTGTTAGATTCCTTGAGGCATGCCGAGTCAAACGATACCAAACGGTTTTTGGTCGGCCATTTTGGGTGTCGGCCATTTTGAATTTTCTCATTAAGTTTAGTATTTCACAAACAGAATGGCGTATCGCTACGAAATTTGGCATGGTTCATCAGTGACATGTTCTGAGCGCACCTATAAATCTTTAGGACGGCGCCACCTAGTGGTCAGGATATGTAATTTTTTTTTAAATCTTTATATCATTTGATTAAATTGCCACTATGACATACAACTTCAGTCTATTGATCCCTTGGCTCATGCTGAGTCCGACTGTACCAAATATGTCTGAGTCAAACCTACTTCCTGTCGGCCATTTTGAATGATATTGAACACCTACTTTTTCAAACTCCTCCTAGAGCGCTTGTGTGATTGGCTTGATTTTTGGTATGCATCATCTAGAGACACTCTAGACAAAAAGTTATCAAAAGATTTTCGGTAGACCTATCCGTTGTCGTATAACGCATCAAAGAATGCGAGGGCGAGCACGTCAAAATGTGTTTGAGCCTGTATCTTTGCAAAACTTTTGCGTATTAATATGAGACTTGGTATATGTCATAACAGTGATGACCTGAGGGTGCATGCACCATTTCGTCACACTGCCCCCTACTGGTCACGAGATATAAAAAATGTTTATTTTTGCTTATAACTACTGCAAACTTAAATGTAAAATTATGAGACTGGTCTTGTTAGATTTCTTGAGGCATGCCGAGTCAAACAATACCAAATGGTTTTTGGTCGGCCATTTTGTGTGTCGACCATTTTGAATTTTTTCTTTAAGTTCAAGTTTTTCAGAAACGCAATTGCGTATTGTTATGAAACTTGGTATGGTTCATCAGCAACATGTTCCGGGAGGACTTGTAAACTTTTCTGCGCCCACTAGTGGTCAAAAGATTTGAAGCTATATCTCTGCCTCTCTTTATCGTATTTGCACCAAATTTGGTGGGTGTCATCACAATCAAGACCTGAGTCACAATTTATTGTTTGGTCAGTGCCCCCTAGTGGTCAAGTCATTTAAGGCTATATCTCCGTATCGCTTTATTGTATTTACACTAATTTTGGTATGTGTCATCACAGTCATGACCTGAGGCACCATCTATTCTTTCGGCACAGTGCCACCTAGTGGTCTCAAGATACGAAAAAAATGCTTTTTTTCATAAAACTAATCCAAACTTAGATCTTAAATCATGACAGTCATCATGTATGAATCATTTTTTGCCATGTTTGGCTTGACCCCGGTATCGCTGCTTGCAGCTATATTTAGGGGTCAAGCCCCGAAGGGGCGTAGAACCCTATTGTTATTGTTAGTTTTCTTATTATTATTATTCTTCTTCCTCGTTCTTCCACCCAAAAGTCAATGGCAGCCCATAGAACCGTACGTAGGAAAGTTATGAAATTTGGCACACATGTAGAGGACAGTCTCAGAAGTTACTATAGCAACTTTGGTGTGTCTGACTCAAACCCTCTAGCGCCACCAACAGTCCAAAAATCCACTTATGTTCATGCTCATAACTTCTGACCCGTGAGTCCTAGAAACTAAATTCTTGTTTCCTCTGAATCCTTGGCTCATGATGATTCAATTGCACACATTGATGTCATTTGTGTCATGCACATCTTTCCGCCATTTTGAATTTTCCGTAAAACCTACTTTTTCGAACTCCTCCTAGAGCGTTTGTCCGATTTGCATGTCCTTTGGTATCTAGCATCTAGAGACACCCCTGACAAAAAGTTATCAAAAGCTTTTTGATAGACCAATGCGTTCTCGTATACCGTGACAACATATACGGCGGCGAGCACGCCAAAACGGACGTGAGGCCGTATCTTCGCAACACTTTGGTGTATCGACACGAAACTTGGTATATGTCATTACAGTCTTGACCTGAGGGTGCCTGCAACGTTTCGTCACAGCGCCACCTAGTGGTCACGAGATTCAAAAAATGCATATTTTCGCTTATAACTACTTCAAACTTGAGTCTAAAATCATGAAGGTGGTCTTGTTAGATTCCTTGAGGCATGCCGAGTCAAACGATACCAAACGGTTTTCGGTCGGCCATTTTGGGTGTCGGCCATTTTGAATTTTCTCATTAAGTTCAGTATTTCACAAACAGAATGGCGTATCGCTACGAAATTTGCCATGGTTCATCAGTGACATGTTCTGAGCGCACCTATAAATCTTTAGGACGGCGCCACCTAGTGGTCAGGATATGTAAATAAATTGTTTAAAATCTTTATATAATTTGATTTATTTGCCACACTGACATGAGACTTCACTCTATTGATTTCTTGGCTCGTGCCGAGTCCGACTGCACCAAATATGTTAGAGTCAAACCTACTTCCTGTCGGCCATTTTTAATTATATTGAACACTTACTTTTTCGAACTCCTCCTAGAGCGCTTGTTTGACTGGCTTGATTTTTGGTATGCATCATCTAGAGACAATCTAGACAAAAAGTTATCAAAAGCTTTTCGGTAGACCTATCCGTTGTCGTATCACGCATCAAAGAATGCGAGGGCGAGCACGCCAAAATGTGTTTGAGCCTGTATCTTCGCAAAACTTTTGCGTATTAATATGAGACTTGGTATATGTCATAACAGTGATGACCTGAGGTTGCATGCACCATTTCGTCACACTGCCCCCTACTGGTCACGAGATATAAAAAATGTCTATTTTTGCTTATAACTACTGCAAATTTGAATGTAAAATTATGAGACTGGTCTTGTTAGATTTCGTGAGGCATGCCGAGTCAAACGATACCAAATGGTTTTTGGTCGGCAATTTTGTGTGTCGGCCATTTTGAATTTTTTCTTTAAGTTCAAGTATTTCAGAAACGCAATTGCGTATTGTTATGAAACTTGGTATGATTCATCAGCAACATGTTCTGGGAGGACTTGTAAACTTTTCGGTGCCCCCTAGTGGTCAAGAGATTTGAAGCTATATCTCTGCCTCTCTTTATCGTATTTACACCAAATTTGGTGGGTGTCATCACAATCAAGACCTGAGTCACAATTTATTTTTTGGTCAGTGCCCCCTAGTGGTCAAGTCATTTAAGGCTATATCTCTGCATCTCTTTATTGTATTTACACCAAATTTGGTGGGTGTCGGACGACTTCCGGGTTCACGATGTAGTGAGAGGTCGCGTGTGTGTGCGCTCCGTTTTCTTGTTTGCTTACGTGCTTATAATAGTTATCATTTCTTATATTTTGTACGCGATACAGTGCCTTTGGTGTCAAGGGATCAGAATCAATACAGAAATGGGCAAAAATACGAAACCCGGCGGTGTTAAAAACCAAGAAGCCTCAGGTAAAGACGGTGAAGCATCCGACATGGCGACGGCACCTACGCCTTTAACGGTAGAAGTCCTCGTGTCGGAGCTCGAGAAGTCAAGGCGAAGTTTGACAGACGAATTCACAACTTTGCTAAACTCTTCTTTATCCCCTTTACAATCGTCTCTGGAGAGTATTCACAGCACTTTGACTTCACACGCCACCACTATTTCGGAGATGGAGACTGCTCTCACTGACCACAGTGACAGGATTACGGAGTTGGAGAACGAAGTCACTTCGCTAAAGACCAAATTAACGGCGGCGTCAGACCTAAATGCAACGCTTGGTTCTGCAGTAGACGATTTGGTTTCCCGATCGAAACGACAGAATTTGCGGGTGGTAGGTTTCCCGGAGGGGATCGAGGGCAGAAACACAAGAGACTTCATCACCGACTTTTTCTCTAACACTCTGAAAGATGTCCTATCAGCCCCTCCTGAAATCGATCGTGCCCATAGAAGTTTGGCACCCAAGCCTCGTCATGGCGACAGACCGCGGCCGCTTATAGTCAAGTTCCACAGGTTTTTAGATAAAGACACTGTTCTGCGTTGGGCCAAGGAACACAAAGAGATCTCCTATCAAGGTCACAATATAAAGATCTACGAGGATTTCAGCGCGGGTGTCGCCAAAAAACGCGCAGCCTTCAATAGGGTGAAATCAAGTTTGTACAAAAAGGGCATACGCTTCGGTATGATTTATCCAGCCCGTCTGCGTATAACTCATAACGGTGAGCACGTTTTTGACACCCCCGAAGCAGCTGAACGTTACTTTCGGGAACATATTCAAGACAGATAATGTGCAGTTGCGTTGCCCTCTCTCAACAGTCAGTGACAGTGAACTATTTCATATGCTGTCTCACGGTCTCACACCAGTAAGGTGCCACCAATCAGCATGGTTCATTCTGGTGCGCTGTTCCACATTTACAAGGGTTTCTTCAGTTGGACCGTTTTTTTTTTTTGACATATAAAGAAACAATTGTTTCTATAGTATGTGTTGATAATTGCGGTATTTTGTAAATACTATTATTACGTTTGTCTTGTTATTAGTATAATTCATTCTCGGAGTGGATTTCACTGCATGGTTTTCCGGTTGTACTACGTCTTAGTCCTGCAACTCGTGAAGGTTTCTATGTCGAGTTTAGGATATTTGTTTTTTTGTTGTTCTTTGTGTTCTATTTGTTGTAAAGTTGTTTATACTTCTATGGAGGAGAATGTTTATTTAATTGCATTTTTTCCCCTCTGCTTTAGTTTGCAGGGATTTTCTTTTCTCTTTTTTACAGCATGGATAGTTTTAATACAGGGCTAAATAGTGGAGGATTTTCTGTTAAACTTGTTAGTTGGAATGTTCGAGGCTTAGGAGGACCAATCAAACGTTCTAGAGTGTTTTCTCATCTCAAAAATTTGAATTCGGATATTGTTTTCCTTCAGGAAACACATCTACGTAACATAGACCACATTAGATTACGAAAACCCTGGATAGGCCAGGTGTTCCATTCTAACGTTAACAGCAGATCCAGAGGTACTGCTATTGTTGTGCATAAACGAGTTAATTTTTCTCCCTCTCAGATTATTTCAGATCCTGAGGGACGTTACGTTATAGTTGCTGGCCATCTTTTTCACATTTCAGTTGTATTTGTAAATATTTATGCACCAAACTGGGACAATCCCACATTTTTTACTTCCCTTTTTTCCTCTATTCCGAATCTGAACTCTCATTATCTTATATTGGGAGGGGATTTCAACTGTGTCATAAATCCAAAGTATGATCGGTCCAACCCTAAAACTTTAGAACAAACAGCCATGGCTAAGGCAGTGTCAGCATTTATGGATCAGATTGGTTGTATCGATCCATGGCGCTACTTGAATCCTTCAAAAAAGGAATTCTCTTTTTTTTCTAATGTTCATCAAACTTATTCACGTATTGATTATTTTTTCGTGGATAAAGCTCTTTTGCCATTAGTCTGTACCTCTGAATATTCGGCTATAGTTATTTCTGATCATGCCCCACATTCCCTCAGCTTGAATTTTGCCCATATTAAAGGGAGGGCAAATCAGTGGAGGTTTGATTCAGGATTACTATCAGATGAAAAATTTTGTGAGTATATTAGTAATAATATTGATATATTTATTGAGACTAATAAATCAGATTCGGTTTCTCCCTCCTTACTATGGGAAACATTTAAAGTGGTAATCCAGGGTCATATTATCTCATACTCTGGCTATAGGTACAAGCAAAGAAAACAAAAACTACAAGACTTGGTCAATTCCATTATTGAGATTGACAGGCAGCTTCTTAATAATCCTACCCCTGATCTGCACGCTAAGAAAGTGGAGCTAAAAACAGAATTTGATTTGCTCAGTACCAAAAATGCTGAATATATGTTGCGAAGAACTAAGGCAACTTATTATGAGTATGGAGATAAAGCTGGCCGGCTATTAGCATCTCAGCTTAAGGGACTAGCAGCCTCTCGTTTAATCACTCAAATCTATGATTCCTCTGGTTCTCTAATTAAAAATCCATCTGGCATTAATGATGTTTTTTTCTCTTATTATTCTAACCTATATAAATCAGAATCTCCCGATGATAATTCTGTTATGGATAATTTTTTAGACAGTCTAGATATTCCTCATGTTGATGCAACTATAGTGGAGAATCTGGAGAGGTCTTTAGAGTTAGACGAGATTTTGCAAGGCCTTCAATTAATACAAAGTGGTAAGGCAGTGGGACCAGATGGCTTTCCGAACGATTTTTACAAAAGGTTTGCCAAACAATTGGCACCTTTATTATTAGACATGTATAACGATTCTTTAATCAATGGCTCTCTTCCCTTAACCCTAACTCAGGCTTCAATTTCACTTATACTTAAACGTGATAAGAATCCGGATGAATGTGGCAACTGGAGGCCCATTAGTTTGTTAAATTCAGATGTCAAATTATTAGCTAAAGTGCTGGCCTGCCGCCTGGATCCATGCCTTCCTAAAATAATTTCTGAAGATCAAACCGGTTTTATTAGAGGGCGACAATTATCTTCAAATATTCGACGACTTTTAAATATTATTTTTTCCCCTTCTACCTCTGCTTCTAGTGAGATGATTATTTTATTGGACGCTGAAAAGGCTTTTGACCGGGTTGAGTGGAAGTATTTGTTTACTATATTAGACAGATTTGGTCTAGGCCCTTATTTTACATCATGGATACGCCTTTTATACACTGCACCTGTTGCCAGTGTGAGAACTAACCTTTTGTGTTCACAATATTTTCCCCTCACAAGAGGTACCCGTCAGGGGTGTCCTCTTTCTCCATTATTGTTTGCCTTAGCTATAGAACCTCTGTCCATAGCTTTGAAAAAGTCCTTACTTTTCTCAGGTATCACTAGGGGAGGGATAGAACACCGTGTCTCACTCTATGCTGATGACCTTTTACTTTATGTTTCAAATCCTGTCGGCTCGGTCTCTAATTTGCTGCATATTTTTGACACTTTTGGATCCTTTTCTGGATATAAGCTCAATATAAATAAAAGTGAATGTTTCCCAGTAAATAATTTGGCTAAACAAATTCTGTCTGGGATGTTGCCATTTCAGATATCCTCCACCAAGTTTCGTTACTTGGGAGTAATTATTTCACATTCCTTTGATTTATTATATCAGTATAATTTCTCTAAACTGCTCACACAAGTTAAAACAGATCTGCAACGTTGGGATAAACTACCTCTTACTTTATTTGGTAGAATCCAATCAATTAAAATGAATATTTTACCTAGGTTTTTATTTCTTTTTCAGACTCTCCCAGTTTTTTTACCCAAGTCCTTTTTTAAACTTTTGGATGGGATTATTTCTACTTATATATGGCAGGGCAGACCTCCTAGGTTAAAGAAGACATATCTTCAGAGACATAAAAAAGATGGGGGTCTTGCGCTGCCTAATTTTTTGATTTATTACTGGGCAGCAAATATCAATAAAATTCATAGCTGGTATAATTCTCCGCATTTAGATTGGTGTAGGCTAGAAGCACAGTCCTGCCCCTCATCTTCGCTTTCTGCCTTGGTATGTGCTCCTCTTTCCAACCGCCCCTCAAAGTTAACTACTAATCCAGTAGTATGTACCTCTCTTAAGATCTGGAGGCAGTTTAGACAACATTTTAAGCTTGCTAATGCCTCTCTTTATGGACCTATCTGCAATAATCATCTATTTGTCCCCTCAACCTTAGATTCTGTATTCGTTTCATGGAAAATTAAAGGCCTCATGTACTTTTCAGACTTATTTATTGATAGAGTTTTCTCTACTTTTTCTAAGCTTGCTGAAAAATTCAGTTTACCACAATCTAATATGTTTCGTTTTTTTCAAGTACGCAGTTTTGTTCAATCTCATTGTCCCACGTTTCCGGATTTGCCTGAATCTTCTTTACTTGAGAAGTGCTTAGTACAGAACTATAGGTCTGTATCCTCCCTATATCATTTAATTCTTCCCTATGTTTTGCCTTCTTCCTCTCGTTTTAAAAATCAGTGGGAAGAAGAACTCGGCTGTAGTCTGGATTTGGAATGGTGGGAATTAGCTGCTTCTAGAGTGAACTCTTCATCATCCTGTGCCAGATTGAGTCTGATTCAATTTAAAGTTTTTCATAGAATTCATTTTACTAATCTCAAATTAAGTAAATTATTTCCAGATGTAGAGGCTTCTTGCGATAGGTGCTCTATCGCTCCTGCTGACCATACCCATATGTTTTTTTCTTGTTCGAAACTTAAAAAATTTTGGTATTCCTTTTTTGATACTTTTTCTAAAGTTTTGAATATCCCACTTGAACCGTGTCCTCTGATTGCTATTTTCGGTGTTCCATCGGCCCTGAATATAAACACAAAAAAGTATGCCAATGTTCTTGCCTTTGCCTCGCTAATAGCTCGCAGACGAATTTTATTACATTGGAAATCTTCTAAACCTCCTCCCACTTTTTCATGGCTAGAAGATTTGTTATCTTTTCTATACATTGAAAAAATTAAGTTTGCTTTAAGAGGTTCCAATGACAAGTTTTACAAGGACTGGGGTCCTCTACTTGCTTTTGTTAAAAACACATCACTTACTTTTGCTGATCCTTAATATGTTTGTTTAATAATTCCACAGATTCATCGGTTTATTTTTCTATTCAATTTTTTATTCCTTTTTATGATTATTCTATTCATTTATTTATTTACCTTTTTTTCAATTGAAATATGTATTTATTCTCCTCCTTCGGGGTGGGTGGGGGGTGGTGACTGAGGGTTGGGATTGTTCATGTTTGTGTCAACCCTTAGTACTTGTTAATGAGGGAAAAACAAAAGGAATTGATATTTGTATTTCATATATATGTATATATATGTATACATGTCTTTTTTATCTATTCCAATAAAAAAAAAAAAAAAAAAATTTGGTGGGTGTCATCACAATCAAGACCTGAGTCACAATTTGTTTTTTGGTCAGTGCCCCCTAGTGGTCAAGTCATTTAAGGCTATATCTCCGTATTGCTTTATTGTATTTACACTAAATTTGGTATGTGTCATCACAGTCATGACCTGAGGCACCATCTATTCTTTCGGCACAGTGCCACCTAGTGGTCTCAAGATACGAAAAAATTGCTTTTTTTTATAAAACTAATGCAAACTTAGATCTTAAATCATGACAGTCATCACGTATGAATCATTTTTTGCCATGTTTGGCTTGACCCCGGTATCGCTGCTTGCAGCTATATTTAGGGGTCAAGCCCCGAAGGGGCGTAGAACCCTATTGTATTTGTTAGTTTTCTTATTATTATTATTAGTTATTAGGGGTCAAGCCCAGAATGGGCGAAGACCCCTATTGTATCTTTTAGTTTTCTTCTTCATTATTCTTTATTATTCTTCCTGTCACCTTGCGGTCTATGGCAGCCCATAGAACCATACGTAGGAAAGTTATGAAATGTGGCACACTGACAGAGGACAGTCCAAATAATATCCATAGCAATTTTGGAGTCTCTATCTCAAACCCGCTAGCGTCACCAACAGTCCAAAGTTGCACTTACGTTTTTGCTTATAACTTCTGATCCGTAGGTCCTAGAAACAAAATTCTTGTTTCCTCTGATTCCTTGGTTCAAGACGATTCGATTAGATCCTATGACGTCATTTTCCGTCATAAATTTTTTTCCGCCATTTTGAATTATTCGTAAAACCTACTTTTGCGAACTCGTCCTAGAGTTTTTAACCGATTGCCGCGAAAATTGGTATGTAGCATCTAGAGACCCTCACGGCAAAAAGTTATTAAAAGAATTTCGATAAACCAATCCGTTGTCGTATAGCGCGTCAACAAATTTTATGTAGAGCGCAAAAAAAACGATTTGAGGCTGTATCTTCGCCAAACTTAGACCTATTGACACAAAACTTGGTACGTGAGATGCCAGTCAAGAACTGAGGGTGGATGCACAGTTTCGTTGCAGCGCCACCTAGTGGCCAGACGAATGTTTTATACGCCTATAACTTTGGCTGTGAATGACGTATTTTCACGGGACTTGATTCCTTGGAGTTTTGAATAGTTGCCGAGTCCAACGATACCAAACATGCAAGGATTCGTCTTACGGTTAGCCCTGTGCATCAAAATAGCGCTTAAAAAACATGCGCGAATATCTCCGCGAGCTTTATTCCGATCGACTCAAAAACACCATAGGAAGAAATTAACCTTACCTTCTGAACAAAAAGTTCTATTGGCGTTATATTAAAATTTTCATCAGAAATGGCCGAAAATTGCAAAAAACGAAAAATTACCTTCAAATTTTGTGTTTTTTACACATAAATGATTGTAATTGCGTAACGAAAAGAGATTTTTTCACCAGATTTGATACGCTGATGTATGAGCACATTATGAGGCTACACAAAAAAAATTGTATGCTTGCACCACTAGATGGCCTTATAATTGAACAAAACCTTTGATAACAAGCCAGCCTTATGGTCATACAACTGTTTCTTAACTAAACTAAAGTGTATAGTCATAAAACTAGCTAGATGTAACACAATCATGACCTGATGTTGCATGCACAATTTTTTCATTGCGCCACCTACTGGTTTTGAGATAGAATATGGTATTTTTGCCTAAAACTACTGCAACAACACATCTAAAACCATGAGTCATCATGGATTATTCCTTTCATGGCTTTGACTATGATCACTGGTGGTTGCCAATTCACTCCCTAGCAACCATTGAGAATACCTTATCAACCGTTTTTGCAAAAGCTATATCTCTGAATCAGAACATCGTAGAGACACGGGGATGGTCTCTTTTGACTAATTAAACTTGTTATAACATAACGTGACCAATGTTTTGCCACTGCAAACACCCCTCGCATGTCCTTCAGTGCTCTAATGTTCCCTGATTGTCAATAACAGAAGGACGATTGCAGTAGACAAGAACTTAGATTATTTTTTTTATAACTTTTTTGTTTTTTCATCTAAAATTATTAGGTTTACCAAGGTTCTTCAATCTGCTTATCCAATCTCAATTTTACATCCTTTTGTGCCCTTTTCGGCTTGACCCCGGCATTGCTGCTTGCAGCTATATTTAGGGGTCAAGCCCCGAAGGGGCGAAGACCCCTATTGTATCCGTTAGTTTTCTTTTTATAATAATAATAATTATTATTATTAGTTATTCTTCTTCCGCCATTGCGGTCTATGGCAGCCCATAGAACCGTACGTAGGAAAGTTATGAAATTTGGCATACTGATAAAGGGCACTCCAATGTGTCCACACAGCAAATTTGGAGTCTCTATGTCTAACCCACTAGCGCCACCAACAGTCCAAAGTTGGACTTATGTTTTTGCTTATAACTTCTGATCTGTAAGCCCTAGAAACAAAATTCTTGCTTCTTCTGATTCCTTGGCTCAAGACGATTCGATTGGACCCTATGACATCATTTTCCGTCATGAAATTTTTTCGCCATTTTGAATTATTCGTAAAACCTACTTTTGCAAACTCGTCCTAGAGCTTTTCCCCGATTTCCACGAAAATTGGTATGCAGCATCTAGAGACACTCAAGGCAAAAATTTATTAAAAGAATTTCGATAAACCAATCCGTTGTCGTAAAGCGCGTCAATAAATTTTACATAGAGCGCAAAAAAACAGATTTTAGGCTGTATCTTCTCCAAACTTAGGCCTATTGACACAAATCTTGGTACTTGAGATGCCAGTCAGGAACTGAGGGAGCATGCACAGTTTCGTTGCAGCGCCACCTAGTGGCCAGACGAATGTTTTATAGGCCTATAACTTTGGCTATGATCATCATATTTACAAGGGACTTGTTTCCTTGGAGTTTTGAATAGTTGCCGAGTCCAACGATACCAAACATGCCAGGATTCGCCTTACAGTTAACCCTGTGCGGCAAAATAGTGCTTAAAAAACACGCGCGAATATCTCCGCGACCGTAATTCTGATCGACTCAAAAACACCATAGGAAGAAACTAACCTTACCTTCTGAACAAAAAGTTCTATTGGCGTTATATTAAAATTTTCATCAGAAATGACCGAAAAATGCAAAAAACGAAAAATTACCTTTTAAATTTTGTATTTTTTACACATAAATGGTTATAACTTCGCAACGAAAAGAGATTTTTTCACCAGATTTGATACGCTGATGTACGACCACAGTCTGAGGCTACACAAAAAAAATTGCTTGCTTGCACCACTAGTTGGCGTTATAATTGAACAAAACCTGTGATATCAAGCCAGCCCTATGGTCATACAACTGTTTCTTCACTAAACTAAAGTGTATAGTCATAAAACTAGCTCGATGTAACGTAATCATGACCTGAAGTTGCATGCACAATTTTGTCACAGCGCCACCTAGTGGTTTTGAGATAGAAAATTGAAAATTTTGGCTAAAACTACTGCAACAACACATCTAAAACCACAAGTCATCATGGATTATTCATTTCATGGCTTGGATTATAATCACTGGTGGATGTCAATTTACTGTCTAGCAACCAATGAGAATACCTTATCAACTGTTTTTGCAAGAGCTATATCTCTTCATCAGAACAGCGTAGAGACATGGGGGTGGGCTCTTTTGACTCATTAACACCACAGTAACATTTTGTGAGCTGAGTATTACCACTGCAAGCACCACTCACATTTCCTTCGGTGTTCTAGTTGTCAATGCTCCTCAAGACGTGAGGGAGAGATTTCACTGAATAAGAACAGAGCTTTTTTGCTGATTACTGTTATATTAATTTGTCTGAAATCAGGAGGTTTTGCTAGGTTTTTTAAACTGCTCATCCGGACTCAAGTTTACCTTCTTCTGTGCCCTTTTTGGCTTGACCCCGGCATTGCTGCTTGCAGCTATATTTAGGGGTCAAGCCCCGAAGGGGCGAAGACCCCTATTGTATTTGTTAGTTTTCTTTTTAGGGGTCAAGCCCAGAAGGGGCGTAGAACCCTATTGTATTTGTTAGTTTTCTTATTATTAGGGGTCAAGCCCCGAAGGGGCGAAGACCCCTATTGTATTTGTTAGTTTTCTTTTTACAATTATTATTAGTTATTCTTCTTCCGCCATTGCGGTCTATGGCAGCCCATAGAACCGTACGTAGGAAAGTTATGAAATTTGGCACACTGATAAAGGACACTCCAGTGTGTCCCCACAGCAAATTTGGAGTCTCTATGTCTAACCCGCTAGCGCCACCAACAGTCCAAAGTTGCACTTATGTTTTTGCTTATAACTTCTGGTCCGTATGTCCTAGAAACACAATTCTCATTTTCTCTGATTCCTTGGCTCAAGACGATTCGAAAGGACCCTATGACGTCATTTTCCGTCATGAAAATTTTTCCACTATTTTGAATTATTCGTAAAACCTACTTTTTCGAACTCGTCCTAGAGCTTTTGTCCGATTGCCACGAAAATCGGCACGTAGCATCTAGAGACACTCATGGCAAAAAGTTATCAAAAGAATTTCAATACACCAATCCGTTGTCGTATACCGCCTTAACAAATTTTACATAGAGTGCAAAAAAACTGATTTTAGGCTGTACCTTCGTCAAACTTAGGCCTATTGACATGACACTTGGTACTTGTGATGCCAGTCAGGAACTGAGGGTGCATGCACAGTTTCGTCGCAGCGCCACCTAGTGGTCAGATTAATGTATTACACGCCTATAACTTTGGCTGTGGTCAATGTATTGTCACGGGACTTGTTTCCTTGGAGTTTTGAATAGTTGCCGAGTCCAACGATACCAAACTTGTCAGAATTCGCCTTACGGTTAACCCTGCGCAGCAAAATAGCGCTTAAAAAACACGCGTGAATATCTCCGCGAGCGTTTTTCCGATCGACTCGAAAACACCATAGGAAGAAACTAACCTTACCTTCTGAACAAAAAGTTCTATTGGCGTTATATTAAAATTTCCATCAGAAATTGCCGAAAATTGCAAAAAACGAAAAATTACCTTTAAATTTGGTGTTTTTTACACATAAATGGTTATAACTCTGCAACAAAATGAGATTTTTACACCAGATTTGATACGCTGATGCATGAGCACATTCTGAGACCACACAAAAAAAATTGTATGCTTGCACCACTAGATGGCCTTATAATTGAACAAAATCTTTGATAACAAGCCAGCCTTATGGTCATACAACTGTTTCTTAACTAAACTAAGTGTATAGTCATAAAACTAGCTAGATGTAACACAATCATGACCTAATGTTGCATGCACAATTTTGTCATTGCGCCACCTACTGGTTTTTAGATAGAATATGGTATTTTTGCCTAAAACTACTGCAACAACACATCTAAAACCATGAGTTATCATGGATTATTCCTTTCATAGCTTTGACTATAATCACTGATGGTTGCCAATTCACTCCCCAGCAACCATTGAGAATACCTTATCAACCACTTTTACAAAAACTATATCTCTGCATCAGAACATCGTAGAGACACGGGGATGGTCTCTTTTTTTACTAATTAAACTTGTTATAACATAATGTGACCCATGTTTTGCCACTGCAAACACCACTCACATGTCCTTCAGTGCTCTCATGTTCCATGATTGTCAATAACAAAAGGACGATTGCAGTAGACAAGAACTTAGATTATTTTTGTTGATAACTTTTTTGTTTTTTCATCTAAAATAATTAGGTTTACCTAGGTTCTTCAATCTGCTTATCCAATCTCAATTTAAATCCTTTTGTGCCCTTTTCGGCTTGACCCCAGCATTGCTGCTTGCAGCTATATTTAGGGGTCAAGCCCCGAAGGGGCGTAGAACCCTATTGTTATTGTTAGTTTTCTTATTATTATTATTATTATTATATATTATTCTTCTTCTTGTTCTTCCGCCATTGAAGTCAATGGCAGCCCATAGAACCGTACATAGGAAAGTTATGAAATTTGGCACACATGTAGAGGACGGTCTCAGAAGTTACTGTAGCAACATTGGTGTGTCTGACTCAAACCCTCTAGCGCCACCAACAGTCCAAAAATCCACTTATGTTCATGCTCATAACTTCTGACCCGTGAGTCCTAGAAACTATATTCTTGTTTCCTCTGAATCCTTGGCTCATGATGATTCAAATGCACACATTGATGTCATTTGTGTCATGCACATCTTTCCGCCATTTTGAATTTTTCGTAAAACCTACTTTTTCAAACTCCTCCTAGACCGTTTGTCCGATTTGCATGTCCTTTGGTATGTAGCATCTAGAGACACCCAAGACAAAAAGTTATCAAAAGCTTTTTGATAGACCATTGCGTTCTCATATAAATTGACAACATATATGGCGGCGAGCACGCCAAAACGGACGTGAGGCCTTATCTTCGCAAAACTTTATTGTATCGACACGAAAGTTGATATATGTCATAACAGTCATGACCTGAGGGTGCCTGCAACGTTTCGTCACAGCGCCACCTAGTGGTCACGAGATTCGAAAAATGCCTATTTTCGCTTATAACTACTTCAAACTTGAGTCTAAAATCATGAAGGTGGTCTTGTTAGATTCCTTGAGGCATGCCGAGTCAAACGATACCAAACGGTTTTCGGTCGGCCATTTTGGGTGTCGGCCATTTTGAATTTTCTCATTAAGTTCAGTATTTCACAAACAGAATGGCATATCGCTACGAAATTTGGCATGGTTCATCAGTGAAATGTTCTGAGCGCACCTATAAATCTTTAGGACGGCGCCACCTAGTGGTCAGGATATGTAAATATTTTTTAAAAATCTTTATATCATTTGATTAAATTGCCACTATGACATAAGACTTTACTCTATTGATTCCTTGGCTCATGCTGAGTCCGACTGTACCAAATATGTCTGAGTCAAACCTACTTCCTGTCGGCCATTTTGAATTATATTGAACACCTACTTTTTCGAACTCCTCCTAGAGCGCTTGTGTGATTGGCTTGATTTTTGGTATGCATCATCTAGAGACACTCTAGACAAAAAGTTATCAAAAGCTTTTCGGTGGACCTATCCGTTGTCGTATAACGCATCAAAGAATGCGAGGGCGAGCACGCCAAAATGTGTTTGAGCCTGTATCTTTGCAAAACTTTTGTGTATTAATATGAGACTTGGTATATGTCATAACAGTGATGACCTGAGGGTGCATGCACAATTTCGTCATACTGCCCCCTACTGGTCACGAGATAAAAAATTTCTATTTTTGTTTATAACTACTGCAAACTTGAATGTAAAATTATGAGACTGGTCTTCTTAGATTTCGTGAGGCATGCCGAGTCAAACGATACCAAATGGTTTTTGGTCGGCCATTTTGTGTGTCGGCCATTTTGAATTTTTTCTTTAAGTTCAAGTATTTCAGAAACGCAATTGCGTATTGTTATGAAACTTGGTATGGTTCATCAGCAACATGTTCTGAGAGGACTTGTAAACTGTTTTGGCGCCCCCTAGTGGTCAAGAGATTTGAAGCTATATCTCTGCATCTCTTTATCGTATTTACACCAAATTTGGTGGGTGTCATCACAATCAAGACCTGAGTCACAATTTATTGTTTGGTCAGTGCCCCCTAGTGGTCAAGTCATTTAAGGCTATATCTCCGTATCGCTTTATTGTATTTACTCCAAATTTGGTATGTGTCATCACAGTCATGACCTGAGGCACCATCTATTGTTTCAGCAAAGCGCCACCTAGTGGTCTCAAGATACAAAAAATAGCTATTTTTTTCATAAAACTAATGCAAACTTAGATCTTAAATCATGACAGTCAGCACGTATGAATCATTTTATCCCATGTTTGGCTTGACCCCGGTATCGCTGCTTGCAGCTATATTTCTTCTTCTTCTTCTTCCGCCATTGCGGTCTATGGCAGCCCATAGAACAGTACGTAGGAAAGTTATGAAATTTGGCACAGTGATAGAGGACAGTCCAATGTGTCCCCACAGCAAATTTGGAGTCGCTATGTCTAACCGGCTAGCGCCCCCCACAGTCGAAAGTTGCACTTATGTTTTTGCTTATAACTTCTGATCCGTAAGCCCTAGAAACAAAATTATTGCTTTCTCTTATTCATTGGCTCAAGACGATTCGATTGGACCCTATGGCGTCTTTTTTCGACATGAAAATTTTCCGCCATTTTGAATTATTCGTAAAACCTACTTTTTCGAACTCGTCCTAGAGCTTTTGTCCAATTGCCACGAAAATTGGTATGTATCATCTTGAGACACTTAAGGCAAAAAGTTATCAAAAGAATTTCGATACACCAATCCGTTGTCGTATACCGCCTTAACGAATTTTACGTAGAGCGCAAAAAAACAGATTTTAGGCTGTATCTTCGTCAAACTTAGGCCTATTGACACGACACTTGGTACTTGAGATGCCAGTCAGGAACCGAGGGTGCATGCATAGTTTCGTTGCAGCGCCACCTAGTGGCCAGAGAAATGTTTTATACACCTATAACTTTGGCTCCGATTGACGTATTTTCATGGGACTTGCTTCTTTGGAGTTCTGAATAGTTGCCGAGTCAAACGATACCAAACATGCCAGAATTCGCCTTACGATTAACCCTGCGCAGCAAAATAGCGCTAAAAAAACACGCGTGAATATCTCCGCGAACGTTTTTCCGATCGACTCGAAAACACCATAGGAAGAAACTAACCTTACCTTCTGAACAAAAAGTTCTATTGGTGTTATATTAAAATTTTCATCAGAAATGGCCGAAAATTGCAAAAAACGAAAAATTTTGTGTTTTTTACACATAAATGGTTGTAACTTCGTAACGAAAAGAGATTTTTTCACCAGATTTGATACGCTGATGCATGAGCACATTCTGAGGCTACACAAAAAAAATTGTATGCTTGCACCACTAGATGGCCTTATAATTGAACAAAACCTTTGATAACAAGCCAGCCCTAGGGTCATACAACAGCTTCGTCACTAAACTAAAGTGTATAGACATAAAACTAGCTAGATGTAAAACAATCATGACCTGATGTTGCATGCACAATTTTGTCATTGCGCGAACTACTGGTTTTGAGATAGAATATGGTATTTTTGCCTAAAACTATTGCAACAACACATCTAAAACCACGAGTCATCATGGATTATTCCTTTCATGGCTTTGACTATAATCACTGGTGTTTGCCAATTCACTCCCCAGCAACCATTGAGAATACCTTATCAACCGTTTTTGCAAAAGCTATATCTCTGCATCAGAACATCGTAGAGACACGGGGATGGTCTCGTTTTATTAATTAAACTTGTTGTAACATGATGTGACCCATGTTTTGCAACTGCAAACACCACGCACATGCCCTTCAGTGCTCTAATGTTCCATGATTGTCAATAACAGAAGGACGATTGCAGTAGTCAAGAACTTAAATTATTTTTGTTGATTACTTTTTTGTTTTTTCATCTAAAATTATTAGGTTTACCTAGGTTCTTCAATCTGCTTATCCAATCTCAATTTTACATCCTTTTGTGCCCTTTTCGGCTTGACCCCGGCATTGCTGCTTGCAGCTATATTTATTATAATAATTATTCTGCTTCTTCTTCTTCTTCTTCCGCCATTGCGGTCTATGGCAGCCCATAGAACCGTACGTAGGAAAGTTATGAAATTTGGCACACTGATAAAGGACAGTCCAATGTGTCCCCATAGCAAATTTGGAGTCTCTATCTCTAACCCTCTAGCGCCACCAACAGTCCAAAGTTGCACTTATGTTTTTGCTTATAACTTCTGATCCGTAAGTCCTAGAATCGAAATCGCAGCCCATAGAACCGTACGTAGGAAAGTTATGAAATTTGGCACACTGATAAAGGACAGTCCAATGTGTCCCCACAGCAAATTTGGAGTCTCTATCTCTAACCCGCTAGCGCCACCAACAGTCCAAAGTTGCACTTATGTTTTTGCTTATAACTTCTGATCCGTAAGTCCTAGAAACAAAATTCTTGCTTTCTCTTATTCATTGGCTCAAGACGATTCGATTGGACCCTATGCCGTCATTTTCCGTCATGAAAATTTTCCGCCATTTTGAATTATTTGTAAACCCTACTTTTTCGAACTCGTCCTAGGGCTTTTGTCCGATTGCCACAAAAATTGGTATGTATCATCTAGAGACACTCATGGCAAAAAGTTATCAAAAGAATTTCGATACATCAATCCGTTCTCGTAAACTGCCTTAACGAATTTTATGTAGAGCGCAAAAAAACAGATTTTAGGCTGTATTTTCGTCAAACTTGGGCCTATTGACATGACACTTGGTACTTGTAATGCCAGTCAGGAACTAAGGGTGCATGCAGAGTTTCGTCACAGCGCCACCTAGTGGTCAGACATATGCTTTACACGCCTATAACTTTGGCTCTGATTGAAGTGTTTTCACGGGACTTGTTTCTTTGGAGTTCTGAATAGTTGCCGAGTCCAACGATACCAAACATGGCAGAATTCGCCTTACGGTTAACCCTGCACAGTAAAATAGCGCTTAAAAAACACGCGTGAATATCTCTCCGAGCGTTTATCCGATCGACTCGAAAACACCATAGGAAGAAACTAACCTTACCTTCTGAACAAAAAGTTCTATTGGCATTATATTAAAATTTTCATCAGAAATGGCCGAAAATTGCAAAAAACGAAAAATTACATTCAAATTTTGTGTTTTTTACACATAAATGGTTGTAACTTCGTAACGTAAATATATTTTTTCACCAGATTTGATACGCTGATGCATGAGCACATTCTGAGGCTACACAAAAAAAATTGTGTGCTTGCACCACTAGATGGCCTTATAATTGAACAAAACCTTTGATAACAAGCCAGCCTTATGGTCATACAACTGTTTCTTAACTAAACTAAAGTGTATTGTCATAAAACTAGCTAGATGTAACACAATCATGAGCTGATGTTGCATGCACAATTTTTTCATTCCGCCACCTACTGGTTTTGAGATAGAATATGGTATTTTTGCCTAAAACTACTGCAACAACACATCTAAAACCATGAGTCATTATGGATTATTCCTTTCATGGCTTTGACTATGATCACTGGTGGTTGCCAATTTACTCCCTAGCAACCATTGAGAACACCTTATCAACCGTTTTTGCAAAAGCTATATCTCTGCATCAGAACATTGTAAAGACACGGGGATACTCTTTTGAGTTATTAAACTTGTTATAACATGATGTGACCCATGTTTTGCCACTGCAAACACCACTCACATGTCCATCAGTGCTCTAATGTTTCATGATTGTCAATAACAGAAGGACGATTGCAGTAGACAAGAACTTAGATTATTTTTGTTGATAACTTTTTTGTGTTTTCATCTAAAATTATTAGGTTTACCTAGGTTCTTCAATCTGCTTATCCAATCTCAATTTTACATCCTTTTGTGCCCTTTTCGGCTTGACCCCGGCATTGCTGCTTGCAGCTATATTTATTATTCATCCTTGTTCTTCCGCCATTGAAGTCAATGGCAGCCCATAGAACCGTACGTAGGAAAGTTATAAAATTTGGCACACATGTAGAGGACAGTCTTAGAAGTTACTATAGCAACATTGGTGTGTCTAACTCAAACCCTCTAGCGCCACCAACAGTCCAAAAATCCACTCATGTTCATGCTCATAACTTCTGACCCGTGAGACCTAGAAACTAAATTCTTGTTTCCTCTGAATCCTTGGCTCATGATGATTCAATTGCACACATTGATTTCATTTGTGTCATGCACATCTTTCCGCCATTTTGAATTTTCCGTAAAACCTACTTTTTCGAACTCCTCCTAGAGCGTTTGTCCAATTTGCATGTCCTTTGGTATCTAGCATCTAGAGACACCCCAGACAAAAAGTTATCAAAAGCTTTCTGATAGACCAATGCGTTCTCGTATACCGTGACAACATATACTGCGGCGAGCACGCCAAAACGGACGTGAGGCCGTATCTTCGCAACACTTTGGTGTATCGACACGAAACTTGGTATATGTCATTACAGTCTTGACCTGAGGGTGCCTGCAACGTTTCGTCACAGCGCCACCTAGTGGTCACGAGATTCGAAAAATGCCTATTTTCGCTTATAACTACTTCAAACTTGAGTCTAAAATCATGAAGGTGGTCTTGAGGCATGCCGAGTCAAACGATACCAAACGGTTTTCGGTCGGCCATTTTGGGTGTCGGCCATTTTGAATTTTCTCATTAAGTTCAGTATTTCACAAACAGAATGGCGTATCGCTACGAAATTTGGCATGGTTCATCAGTGACATGTTCTGAGCGCACCTATAAATCTTTAGGACGGCGCCACCTAGTGGTCAGGATATGTAAATAAATTGTTTAAAATCTTTGTATCATTTGATTAAATTGCCACTATGACATAAGACTTCACTCTATTGATTCCTTGGCTCATGCTGAGTCCGACTGTACCAAATATGTCTGAGTCAAACCTACTTCCTGTCGGCCATTTTGAATTATATTGAACACCTACTTTTTCGAACTCCTCCTAGAGCGCTCGTGTGATTGGCTTGATTTTTGGTATGCATCATCTAGAGACACTCTAGACAAAAAGTTATCAAAAGCTTTTCCGTAGACCTATCCGTTGTCGTATAACGCATCAAAGAATGCGAGGGCGAGCACGCCAAAATGTGTTTGAGCCTGTATCTTCGCAAAACTTTTGCGTATTAATATGAGACTTGGTATATGTCATAACAGTGATGACCTGAGGGTGCATGCACCATTTCGTCACACTGCTCCCTACTGGTCACGAGATATAAATAAATTCTATTTTGCTTATAACTACTGCAAACCTGAATGTAAAATTATGAGACTGGTCTTGTTAGATTTCTTGAGGCATACAGAGTCAAACGATACCAAATGGTTTTTGGTCGGCCATTTTGTGTGTCGGCCATTTTGAATTTTTTCTTTAAGTTCAAGTATTTCAGAAACGCAATTGCGTATTGTTATGAAACTTGGTATGGTTCATCAGCAACATGTTCTGGGAGGACTTGTAAACGTTTTGGCGCCCCCTAGTGGTCAAGAGATTTGAAGCTATATCTCTGCATCTCTTTATCGTATTTACAACAAATTTGGTGGGTGTCATCACAATTAAGGCCTGAGTTACAATTTATTGTTTGGTCAGTGCCCCCTAGTGGTCAAGTCATTTAAGGCTATATCTCCGTATCGGTTTATCGTATTTACACTAAATTTGGTATGTGTCATCACAGTCATGACCTGAGGCACCATCTATTGTTTCGGCACAGCGCCACCTAGTGGTCTCAAGATACAAAAAAATTGATATTTTTTTCTTAAAACTAATGCAAACTTAGATCTTAAATCATGACAGTCATCACGTATGAATCATTTTTTTCCATGTTTGGCTTGACCCCGGTATCGCTGCTTGCAGCTATATTTAGGGGTCAAGCCACGAAGTGGCGTAGACACCTATTGTATCTGTTAGTTTTCTTATTATTATTCATCCTAGTTCTTCCGCCATTGAAGTCAATGGCAGCCCATAGAACCGTACGTAGGAAAGTTATGTAATTTGGCACACATGTAGAGGACAGTCTAAGAAGTTACTATAGCAACATTGGTGTGTCTGACTCAAACCCTCTAGCGCCACCAACAGTCCAAAAATCCAGTTATGTCCATGCTTATAACTTCTGGCCCGTGAGTCCTAGAAACTAAATTCTTGTTTCCTCTGAATCCTTGGCTCATGATGATTCAATTGCACACATTGATGTCATTTGTGTCATGCACATCTTTCCGTCATTTTGAATTTTCCATAAAACCTACTTTTTCGAACTCCTCCTACAGCGTTTGTCCGATTTGCATGTCCTTTGGTATTTAGCATCTAGAGACATCACAGACAAAAAGTTATCAAAAGCTTTTTGATAGACCAATGCGTTCTCGTATAAATGGACAACATATATGGCGGCGAGCACGCCAAAATGGACGTGAGGCTGTATCTTCGCAACACTTTATTGTATCGACACGAAACTTGGTATATGTCATTACAGTCATGACCTGAGGGTGCCTGCAACGTTTCGTCACAGCGCCACCTAGTGGTCACGAGATTCGAAAAATGCCTATTTTCACTTATAACTACTTCAAACTTGAGTCTAAAATCATGAAGGTGGTCTTGTTAGATTCCTTGAGGCATGCCGAGTCAAACGATACCAAACGGTTTTCGGTCGACCATTTTGGGGGTCGGCCATTTTGAATTTTCTCATTAAGTTCAGTATTTCACAAACAGATTGGCGTATCGCTACGAAATTTGGCATGGTTCATCAGTGACATGTTCTGAGCGCACCTATAAATCTTTAGGACGGCGCCACCTAGTGGTCAGAACATGTAAATACATTGTTTATAATCTTTATATCTTTTGAGTAAATTGCCACACTGACATAAGACTTCACTCTATTGATTCCTTGGCTCATGCTGAGTCTGACTGTACCAAATATGTTTGAGTCAATCCTACTTCCTGTCGGCCATTTTGAATTATATTGAACACCTACTTTTTCGAACTCCTCCTAGAGCGCCCGTGTGATTGGCTTGATTTTTGGTATGCATCATCTAGAGACACCCCAGACAAAAAGTTATCAAAAGCTTTTCGGTAGACCTATCCGTTGTCATATAACGCATCAAAGAATGCGAGGGCGAGCACGCCAAAATGTGTTTGAGCCTGTATCTTCGCAAAACTTTTGCGTATTAATATGAGACTTGGTATATGTCATAACAGTGATGACCTGAGGGTGCATGCAACATTTCGTCACACTGCCCCCTACTGGTCACGAGATATAAAAAATGTCTATTTTTGCTTATAACCACTGCAAACTTGAATGTAAAATTATGAGACTGGTCTTGTTAGATTTCTTGAGGCATACCGAGTCAAACGATACCAAATGGTTTTTGGTCGGCCATTTTGTGTGTCGGCCATTTTGAATTTTTTCTTTAAGTTCAAGTATTTCAGAAACGCAATTGCATATTGTAATGAAACTTGGTATGGTTCATCAGCAACATGTTCTGGGAGGACTTGTAAACTTTTCGGCGCCCCCTAGTGGTCAAGAGATTTGAAGCTATATCTCTGCATCTCTTTATCGTATTTACACCAAATTTGGTGGGTGTCATCACAATCAAGGCCTGAGTTACAATTTATTGTTTGGTCAGTGCCCCCTAGTGGTCAAGTCATTTAAGGCTATATCTCCGTATCGGTTTATCGTATTTACACTAAATTTGGTATGTGTCATCACAGTCATGACCTGAGGCACCATCTATTGTTTCGGCACAGCGCCACCTTGTGGTCTCAAGATACGAAAAAAATGCTATTTTTTTCATAAAACTAATGCAAACTTAGATCTTAAATCATGACAGTCATCACGTATGAATCATTTTTTGCCATGTTTGGCTTGACCCCGGTATTGCTGCTTGCAGCTATATTTAGGGGTCAAGCCACGAAGTGGCGTAGACACCTATTGTTTCTGTTAGTTTTCTTAGTATTATTATTCAGTTTTTTGTTCTTCCGCCATTGAAGTCAATGGCAGCCCATAGAACCGTACATAGGAAAGTTATGAAATTTGGCACACATGTAGAGGACAGTCTCAGAAGTTACTATAGCAACATTGGTGTGTCTGACTCAAACCCTCTAGCGCCACCAACAGTCCAAAAATCCACTTATGTTCATGCTCATAACTTCTGACCCGTGAGTCCTAGAAACTAAATTCTTGTTTCCTCTGAATCCTTGACTCGTGATGATTCAAATGCACACATTGATGTCATTTGTGTCATGCACATCTTTCCGCCATTTAGAATTTTTCGTAAAACCTACTTTTTCGAACTCCTCCTAGACCGTTTGTCCGATTTGCATGTCCTTTGGTATATAGCATCTAGAGACACCTCTGACAAAAAGTTATCAAAAGCTTTTTCATAGACCAATGCGTTCTCATATAAATTGACAACATATATGGCGGCGAGCACGCAAAAACGGACGTGAGGCCTTATCTTCGCAAAACTTTATTGTATCGACACGAAACTTGGTATATGTCATAACAATCATGACCTGAGGGTGCCTGCAACGTTTCGGCACAGCGCCCCCTAGTGGTCACGAGATTCGAAAAAAGCCTATTTTCGCTTATAACTACTTCAAACTTGAGTCTAAAATCATGAAGGTGGTCTTGTTAGATTCCTTGAGGCATGCCGAGTCAAACGATACTAAACGGTTTTCGGTCGACCATTTTGGGGGTCGGCCATTTTGAATTTTCTCATTAAGTTCAGTATTTCACAAACAGAATGGCGTATCGCTACGAAATTTGGCATGGTTCATCAGTGACATGTTCTGAGCGCACCTATAAATCTTTAGGACGGCGCCACCTAGTGGTCAGGATATGTAAATAAATTGTTTAAAATCTTTATATCATTTGATTAAATTGCCACTATGACATAAGACTTCACTCTATTGATTCCTTGGCTCATGCTGAGTCCGACTGTACCAAATATGTCTGAGTCAAACCTACTTCCTGTCAGCCATTTTGAATTATATTGAACACCTACTTTTTCGAACTCCTCCTAGAGCGCTCGTGTGATTGGCTTGATTTTTGGTATGCATCATCTAGAGCCACTCCAGACAAAAAGTTATCAAAAACTTTTCGGTAGACCAATCCGTTGTCGTATAACGCATCAAAGAATGCGAGGGCGAGCACGCCAAAATGTGTTTGAGCCTGTATCTTCGCAAAACTTTTGCGTATTAATATGAGACTTGGTATATGTCATAACAGTGATGACCTGAGGGTGCATGCAACATTTCGTCACACTGCCCCCTACTGGTCACGAGATATAAAAAATGTCTATTTTTGCTTATAACTACTGCAAACTTGAGTGTAAAATTATGAGACTGGTCTTGTTAGAATTCTTGAGGCATACCGAGTCAAACGATACCAAATGGTTTTTGGTCGGCCATTTTGTGTGTCGGCCATTTTGAATTTTTTCTTTAAGTTCAAGTATTTCAGAAACGCAATTGCGTATTGTTATGAAACTTGGTATGGTTCATCAGCAACATGTTCTGGGAGAACTTGTAAACTTTTTGGCGCCCCCTAGTGGTCAAGAGATTTATAGCTATATCTCTGCATCTCTTTATCGTATTTACACCTAATTTGGTCGGTGTCATCACAATCAAGGCCTGAGTTACAATTTATTGTTTGGTCAGTGCCCCCTAGTGGTCAAGTCATTTAAGGCTATATCTCCGTATCGGTTTATCGTATTTACACTAAATTTGGTATGTGTCATCACAGTCATGACCTGAGGCACCATCTATTGTTTCGGCACAGCGCCACCTAGTGGTCTCAAGATACGAAAAAATTGCTATTTTTTTCATAAAACTAATGCAAACTTAGATCTTAAATCATGACAGTCATCAGGTATGAATAATTTTTTGCCATGTTTGGCTTGACCCCGGTATCGCTGCTTGCAGCTATATTTAGGGGTCAAGCCCCGAAGGGGCGTAGAACCCTATTGTTATTGTTAGTTTTCTTATTATTATTATTATTCATCCTTGTTCTTCCGCCATTGAAGTCAATGGCAGCCCATAGAACCGTACGTAGGAAAGTTATAAAATTTGGCACACATGTAGAGGACGGTCTTAGAAGTTACTATAGCAACATTGGTGAGTCTGACTCAAACCCTCTAGCGCCACCAACAGTCCAAAAATCCACTTATGTTCATGCTCATAACTTCTGACCCGTGAGTCCTAGAAACTAAATTCTTGTTTCCTCTGAATCCTTGGCTCATGATGATTCAAATGCACACATTGATGTCATTTGTGTCATGCACATCTTTCCGCCATTTTGAATTTTTCGTAAAACCTACTTTTTCGAACTCCTCCTAGACCGTTTGTCCGATTTCCATGTCCTTTGGTATGTAGCATCTAGAGACACCCAAGACAAAAAGTTATCAAAAGCTTTTTGATAGACCAATGCGTTCTCATATAAATTGACAACATCTATGGCGGCGAGCACGCCAAAACGGACGTGAGGCCTTATCTTCGCAAAACTTTATTGTATCGACACGAAACTTGGTATATGTCATAACAGTCATGACCTGAGGGTGCCTGCAACGTTTCGTCACAGCGCAACCTAGTGGTCACGAGATTCGAAAAATGCCTATTTTCGCTTATAACTACTTCAAACTTGAGTCTAAAATAATGAAGGTGGTCTTGTTAGATTCCTTGAGGCATGCCGAGTCAAAAGATACCGAACGGTTTTCGGTCGGCCATTTTGGGTGTCGGCCATTTTGAATTTTCTCATTAAGTTCAGTATTTCACAAACAGAATGGCGTATCGCTACGAAATTTGGCATGGTTCATCAGTGACATGTTCTGAGCGCACCTATAAATCTTTAGGACAGCGCCACCTAGTGGTCAGGATATGTAAATAAATTGTTTAAAATCTTTATATCACTTGATTAAATTGCCACTATGACATAAGACTTCACTCTATTGTTTCCTTGGCTCATGCTGAATCCGACTGTACCAAATATGTCTGAGTCAAACCTACTTCCTGTCGGCCATTTTGAATTATATTGAACACCTACTTTTTCAAACTCCTCCTAGAGCGCTCGTGTGATTGGCTTGATTTTTGGTATGCATCATCTAGAGACACTCTAGACAAAAAGTTATCAAAAGCTTTTCGGTAGACCTATCCGTTGTCGTATAACGCATCAAAGAATGCGAGGGCGAGCACGCCAAAATGTGTTTGAGCCTGTATCTTCGCAAAACTTTTGCGTATTAATATGAGACTTGGTATATGTCATAACAGTGATGACCTGAGGGTGCCTGCAACGTTTCATCACAGCGCCACCTAGTGGTCACGAGATTCGAAAAATGCCTATTTTTGCTTATAACTACTGCAAACTTGAATGTAAAATTATGAGAGTGGTCTTGTTAGATTTCGTGAGGCATGGCGAGTCAAACGATACAAAATGGTTTTTGGTCGGCCATTTTGTGTGTCGGCCATTTTGAATTTTTCTTTAAGTTCAAGTATTTCAGAAACGCAATTGCGTATTGTTATGAAACTTGGTATAGTTCATCAGCAACATGTTCTGAGAGGACTTGTAAACATTTCGGCGCCCCCTAGTGGTCAAGAGATTTGAAGCTATATCTCTGCATCTCTTTATCGTATTTACACCAAATTTGGTGGGTGTCATCCCAATCATGACCTGAGTCACCATCTATTGTTTTGGTCAGTGCCCCCAAGTGGTCAAGACATTTAAGGCTATATCTCCGTATCGTTTTCTCGTATTTACACTAAATTTGGTATGTGTCATCACAGTCATGACCTCAGCCACCATCTATTGTTTCGGCACAGTGCCACCTAGTGGTCTCAAGATACAAAAAATTGCTTTTTTTACATAAAACTAATGCAAACTTAGATCTTAAATCATGACAGTCCTCACGTATGAATCATTATTTGCCATGTTTGGCTTGACCCCGGTATCGCTGCTTGCAGCTATATTTATTATTATTCTTGTTCCTCGTTCTTCCACCCAAAAGTCAATGGCAGCCCATAGAACCGTACGTAGGAAAGTTATAAAATTTGGCACACATGTAGAGGACAGTCTCAGAAGTTTCTATAGCAACATTGGTGTGTCTGACTCAAACACTCTAGCGCCACCAACAGTCCAAAAATCCACTTATGTTCATGCTCATAACTTCTGACCCGTGAGTCCTAGAAACTAAATTGTTGTTTCCTCTGAATCCTTTGCTCATGATGATTCAATTGCACACAGTGATGTCATTTGTGTCATGCAAATCTTTCCGCCATTTTGAATTTTCTGTAAAACCTACTTTTTTGAACTCCTCCTAGAGCGTTCGTCCGATTTGCATGTCCTTTGGTATGTAGCATCTAGAGACACCCCAGACAAAAAGTTATCAAAAGCTTTTTGATAGACCAATGCGTTCATATATATGGCGGCGAGCACGCCAAAACAGACGTGAGGCTGTATCTTCGCAACGCTTTAGTGTATTGACATGAAACTTGGTATATGTCATTACAGTCATGACCTGAGGGTGCCTGCAACGTTTTGTCACAGCGCCACCTAGTGGTCACCAGATTCAAAAAATGCTTATTTTCGCTTATAACTACTTCAAACTTGAGTCTAAAATCATGAAGGTGGTCTTGTTAGATTCCTTGAGGCATGCCGAGTCAAACGATACCCAACGGTTTTCGGTCGGCCATTTTGGGTGTCGGCCATTTTGAATTTTCTCATTAAGTTCAGTATTTCACAAAGAGAATGGCGTATCGCTACGAAATTTGGCATGGTTCATCAGTGACATGTTCTGAGCACACCTATAAATCTTTAGGACGGCGCCACCTAGTGGTCAGGATATGTAAAGAAATTGTTTAAAATCTTTATATCATTTGATGCTTTACACGCCTATAACTTTGGCTCCGATTGACGTATTTTCACGGGACTTGTTTCTTTGGAGTTCTGAATAGTTGCCGAGTCCAACGATACCAAACATGCCAGAATTCGCCTTACGGTTAACCCTGCGCAGCAAAATAGCGCTAAAAAAACACGCGTGAATATCTCCGCGAGCGTTTTTCCGATCGACTTGAAAACACCATAGGAAGAAACTAACCTTACCTTCTGAACAAAAAGTTCTATTGGCGTTATATTAAAATTTCCATCAGAAATGGCCGAAAATTGCAAAAAAACTAAAAGTGACCTCTAAATTTTGTATTTTTAACACATAAATGGTTATAACTTCGCAACGAAAAGAGATTTTTTCATCAGATTTGATACGCTGATGTATGAGCACATTCTGAGGCCACACAAAAAAAATGGTATGCCTGCACCACTAGATGGCCTTATAATTGAACAAAACCTTTGATAACAAGCCAGCCTTATGGTCATACAACTGTTTCTTAACTAAACTGAAGTGTATAGTCATTAAACTAGCTAGATGTAACACAATTATGACCTGATGTTCCATGCACAATTTTTTCATTGCGCCATCTACTGGTTTTGAGATAGAATATGGTATTTTTGCCTAAAACTACTGCAACAACACATCTAAAACCATGAGTCATCATGGATTATTCATTTCATGGCTTTGACTACAATCACTGGATGTTGCCAATTAACTCCCTAGCAACCATTGAGAATACCTTATCAACCGTTTTTGCAAAAGCAATATCTCTGCATCAGAACATTGTAGAGACACGGGGATGGTCTCTTATTAAACTTGTTGTAACATGATGTGACCCATGTTTTGCCACTGCAAACACCACTCAGATGTCATTCAGTGCTCTAATGTTCCATGATTGTCAATAACAGAAGGACGATTGCAGTAGACAAGAACTTAGATTATTTTTGTTGTTAACTTTTTTGTTTTTTCATCTGAAATTATTAGATTTACCTAGGTTCTTCAATCTGCTTATCCAATCTCAATTTTACATCCTTTTGTGCCCTTTTCGTCTTGACCCCGGCATTGCTGCTTGCAGCTATATTTAGGGGTCAAGCCCCGAAGGGGCGTAGAACCCTATTGTTATTGTTAGTTTTCTTATTATTATTATTAGGGGTCAAGCCCCGAAGGGGCGTAGAACCCTATTGTTATTGTTAGTTTTCTTATTATTATTATTATTATTTTTCTTCCTCGTTCTTCCGCCGAAAGTCAATGGCAGCCCATAGAACCGTACGTAGGAAAGTTATGAAATTTGGCACACATGTAGAGGACAGTCTCAGAAGTTACTATAGCAACATTGGTGTGTCTGACTCAAACCCTCTAGCGCCACCAACAGTCCAATCCACTTATGTTCATGCTCATAACTTCTGACCCATGAGTCCTAGAAACTAAATTCTTGTTTCCTCTGAATCCTTTGCTCATGACGATTCAAATGCACACATTGATGTCATTTGTGTCATACACATCCTTCCGCCATTTTGAATTTTTCGTAAAACTTACTTTTTCGAACTCCTCCTAGACCGTTTGTCCGATTTGCATGTCCTTTGGTATGTAACATCTAGAGACACCCAAGACAAAAAGTTATCAAAAGCTTTTTGATAGACCAATGCGTTCTCATATAAATTGACAACATATATGGCGGCGAGCACGCCAAAATGGACGTGAGGCTGTATCTTCGCAAAACTTTATTGTATCAACACGAAACTTGGTATATGTCATAACAGTCATGACCTGAGGGTGCCTGCAACGTTTCGTCACAGCGCCACCTAGTGGTCACAAGATTCGAAAAATGACTATTTTCGCTTATAACTACTTCAAACTTGAGTCTAAAATCATGAAGTTGGTCTTGTTAGATTCCTTGAGGCATGCCGAGTCAAACGATATCAAACGGTTTTCGGTCGGCCATTTTGGGTGTCGGCCATTTTGAATTTTCCCATTAAGTTCAGTATTTCACAAACAGAATGGCGTATCGCTACGAAATTTGGCATGGTTCATCAGAGACATGTTCTGAGCGCACATATAAATCTTTAGGACGGCGCCACCTAGTGGTCAGGATATGTAAAGAAATTGTTTAAAATTTCATTTGATTAAATTGCCACACTGACATGAGACTTCACTCTATTGATTCCTTGGCTCGTGCTGAGTCCAACTGTACCAAATATGTCTGAGTCAAACCTACTTCCTGTCGGCCATTTTGAATTATATTGAACACCTACTTTTTCGAACTCCTCCTAGAGCGCTCGTTTGATTGGCTTGATTTTTGGTAGGCATCATCTAGAGACACTCCAGACAAAAAGTTATCAAAAGCTTTTCGGTAGACCTATCCGTTGTCGTATAACGCATCAAAGAATGCGAGGGCGAGCACGCCAAAATGTGTTTGAGCCTGTATCTTCGCAAAACTTTTGCGTATTAATATGAGACTTGGTATATGTCATAACAGTGATGACCTGAGGGTGCATGCACCATTTCGTCACACTGCCCCCTACTGGTCACGAGATATAAAAAATGTCTATTTTTGCTTATAACTACTGCAAATTTGAATGTAAAATTATGAGACTGGTCTTGTTAGATTTCGTGAGGCATGTTGAGTCAAACGATACCAAATGGTTTTTGGTCGGCCATTTTGTGTGTCGGACATTTTGAATTTTTTTTAAGTTCAAGTATTTCAGAAACGCAATTGCGTATTGTTATGAAACTTGGTATGGTTCATCGGCAACATGTTCTGGGAGGACTTGTAAACTTTCCGGTGCCCCCTAATGGTCAAGAGATTTGAAGCTATATCTCTGCATCTCTTTATCGTATTTACACCAAATTTGGTGGGTGTCATCACAATCAAGACCTGAGTCACAATTTATTGTTTGGTCAGTGCCCCCTAGTGGTCAAGTCATTTAAAGCTATATCTCCGTATCGCTTTATTGTATTTACACTAAATTTGGTATGTGTCATCACAATCATGGCCTGAGGCACCATCTATTGTTTCGGCACAGTGCCACCTAGTGGTCTCAAGTTACAAAAAAATAGCTATTTTTTTTCGTAAAACTGATGCAAACTTAGATCTTAAATCATGACAGTCATCAGGTATGAATCATTTTTTGCCATGTTTGGCTTGACCCCGGTATCGCTGCTTGCAGCTATATTTAGGGGTCAAGCCCCGAAGGGGCGTAGAACCCTATTGTTATTGTTAGTTTTCTTATTATTATTATTAGGGGTCAAGCCCCGAAGGGGCGTAGAACCCTATTGTTATTGTTAGTTTTCTTATTATTATTATTATTATTATTATTATTATTATGTTTCCTCTTCCGCCATTGAAGTCAATGGCAGCCCCTAGAACCGTACATAGGAAAGTTATGAAATTTGGCACACATGTAGAGGACAGTCTCAGAAGTTACTATAGCAACATTGGTGTGTCTGACTCAAACCCTCTAGCGCCACCAACAGTCCAAAAATCCACTTATGTTCATGCTCACAACTTCTGACCCGTGAGTCCTAGAAACTAAATTCTTGTTTCCTCTGAATCCTTGGCTCATGATGATTCAATTGCACACATTGATGTCATTTGTGTCATGCACATCTTTCCGCCATTTTGAATTTTCCGTAAAACCTACTTTTTCGAACTCCTCCTAGACTGTTTGTCCAATTTGCATGTCCTTTGGTATGTAGCATCTAGAGACACCCCAGACAAAAAGTTATCAAAAGCTTTTTGATAGACCAATGCGTTCTCATATAAATTGACAACATATATGGCGGCGAGCACGCCAAAATGGACGTGAGGCTGTATCTTTGCAACACTTTGGTCTATCGACATGAAACTTGGTATATGTCATTACAATCATGACCTGAGGGTGCCTGCAACGTTTCGTCACAGCGCCACCTAGTGGTAACGAGATTCGAAAAATGCCTATTTTCGCTTATAACTACTTCAAACTTGAGTCTAAAATCATGAAGGTGGTCTTGTTAGATTCCTTGAGGCATGCCGAGTCAAACGATACCAAACGGTTTTCGGTCGGCCATTTTGGGTGTCGGCCATTTTGAATTTTCTCATTAAGTTCAGTATTTCACAAACAAAATGGCGTATCGCTACGAAATTTGGCATGGTTCATCAGTGACATGTTCTGAGCCCACCTATAAATCTTTAGGACGGCGCCACCTAGTGGTCAGGATATGTAAATAAATTATTTAAAATCTTTATTTCATTTGATTAAATTGCCACTATGACATAAGACTTCACTCTATTGATTCCTTGGCTCATGCTGAGTCTGACTGTACCAAATATGTCTGAGTCAAACCTACTTCCTGTCGGCCATTTTGAATTATATTGAAGTCCTACTTCTTCGAACTCCTCCTAGAGCGATTGTTTGATTGGCTTGAATTTTGGTAGGCATCACCTAGAGACACTCTAGACAAAAAGTTATCAAAAGCTTTTCGGTAGACCTATCCGTTGTCGTATAACGCATCAAAGAATGCGAGGGCGAGCACGCCAAAATGTGTTTGAGCCTGTATCTTCGCAAAACTTTTGTGTATTAATATGAGACTTGGTATATGTCATAACAGTGATGACCTGAGGGTGCATGCACCATTTCGTCACACTGCCCCCTACTGGTCACGACATATAAAATATGTCTATTTTTGCTTATAACTACTGCAAACTTGAATGTAAAATTATGAGACTAGTCTTTTTAGATTTCGTGAGGCATGCCGAGTCAAACGATACCAAATGGTTTTTGGTCGGCCATTTTGTGTGTTGGCCATTTTGAATTTTTTCTTTAAATTGAAGTATTTCAGAAACACAATTGCGTATTGTTATGAAACTTGGTATGGTTCATCAGCAACATGTTCTAGGAGGACTTGTAAACTTTTCGGTGCCCCCTAGTGGTCAAGAGATTTGAAGCTATATCTCTTCATCTCTTTATCATATTAACACCAAATTTGGTGGGTGTCATCACAATCAAGACCTGAGTCACAATTTATTTTTTGGTCAGTGCCCCCTAGTGGTCAAGTCATTTAAGGCTATATCTTCGTATCGCTTTATCGTATTTACACTAAATTTGGTATGTGTCATCACTGTCATGACCTGAGGCACCATCTATTGTTTCGGCAAAGCGCCACCTAGTGGTCTCAAGATACAAAAAATTGCTATTTTTTCCCTAAAACTAATGCAGAGTTAGATCTTAAATCATGACAGTCATCACGTATGAATCATTTTTTGCCATGTTTGGCTTGACCCCGGTATCGCTGCTTGCAGCTATATTTATTATTATTTTTCTTCCTCGTTCTTCCGCCGAAAGTCAATGGCAGCCCATAGAACCGTACATAGGAAAGTTATGAAATTTGGCACACATGTAGAGGACAGTCTCAGAAGTTACTATAGCAACATTGGTGTGTCTGACTCAAACCCTCTAGCGCCACCAACAGTCCAAAAATCCACTTATGTTCATGCTCACAACTTCTGACCCGTGAGTCCTAGAAAATAAATTCTTGTTTCCTCTGAATCCTTGGCTCATGATGATTCAATTGCACATGTTGATTTCATTTGTGTCATGCACATCTTTCCGCCATTTTGAATTTTCCGTAAAACCGACTTTTACGAACTCATCCTAGACCGTCGGTCCGATTTGCATGTCCTTTGATATGTAGCATCTAGAGACACCCCAGACAAAAAGTTATCAAAAGCTTTTTGATAGACCAATGCGTTCTCATATAAATTGACAACATATATGGCGGCGAGCACGCCAAAACGGACGTGAGGCCGTATCTTCGCAAAACTTTATTGTGTCGACACGAAACTTGGTATATGTCATTACAGTCATGACCTGAGGGTGCCTGCAACGTTTCGTCACAGCGCCACCTAGTGGTCACGAGATTCAAAAAATTCCTATTCTCGCTTATAACTACTTCAAACTTGAGCCTAAAATCACGAAGGTGGTCTTGTTAGATTCCTTGAGGCATGCCGAGTCAAACGATACCAAACGGTTTTCGGTCGGCCATTTTGGGAGTCGGCCATTTTGAATTGTCTCATTAAGTTCAGTATTTCACAAACAGAATGGCGTATCGCTACGAAATTTGGCATGGTTTATCAGTGACATGTTCTGAGCGCACCTATAAATCTTTAGGACAGCGCCACCTAGTGGTCAGGATATGTAAATAAATTGTTTAAAATCTTTATATCATTTGATTAAATTGCCACTATGACATAAGACTTCACTCTATTGATTCCTTGGCTCATGCTAAGTCCGACTGTACCAAATATGTCTGAGTCAAACCTACTTCCTGTCGGCCATTTTGAATTATATTGAACACCTACTTTTTCAAACTCCTCCTAGAGCGCTCGTGTGATTGGCTTGATTTTTGGTATGCATCATCTAGAGACACTCTAGACAAAAAGTTATCAAAAGCTTTTCGGTAGACCTATCCGTTGTCGTATAACGCATCAAAGAATGCGAGGGCGAGCACGCCAAAATGTGTTTGAGCCTGTATCTTCGCAAAACTTTTGCGTATTAATATGAGACTTGGTATATGTCATAACAGTGATGAGCTGAGGGTGCATGCAACATTTCGTCACACTGCCCCCTACTGGTCAGGAGATATAAAAAATGTCTATTTTTGCTTATAACTACTGCAAACTTGAATGTAAAATTATGAGACTGGTCTTGTTAGATTTCTTGAGGCATGCCGAGTCAAACGATACCAAATGGTTTTTGGTCGGCCATTTTGTGTGTCTGCCATTTTGAATTTTTTCTTTAAGTTCAAGTATTTCAGAAACGCAATTGCATATTGTTATGAAACTTGGTATGGTTCATCAGCAACATGTTCTGGGAGGACTTGTAAACTTTTCGGTGCCCCCTAGTGGTCAAGAGATTTGAAGCTATATCTCTGCATCTCTTTATCGTATTTACACCAAATTTGGTGGGTTTCATCACAATCAAGACTTGAGTCACAATTTATTTTTTGGTCAGTGCCCCCTAGTGTTCAAGTCATTTAAGGCTATATCTCCATATCGCTTTATCGTATTTACACTAAATTTGGTATGTGTCATCAGAGTCATGACCTGAGGCACCATCTATTGTTTCGGCACAGCGCCACCTAGTGGTCTCAAGATACAAAAAAATTGCTATTTTTTCATAAAAGTATTGCAAACTTAGATGTGAAATCATGACAGTCATCACGTATGAATCATTTTTTGCCATGTTTGGCTTGACCCCGGTATCGCTGCTTGCAGCTATATTTATTAGGGGTCAAGCCCCGAAGGGGCGAAGACCCCTATTGTATCCGTTAGTTTTCTTAATTTTATTATTATTATTAGTTATTCTTCTTCCGCCATTGCGGTCTATGGCAGCCCATAGAACCGTACGTAGGAAAGTTATGAAATTTGGCACACTGATAAAGGACAGTCCAATGTGTCCCCACAGCAAATTTGGAGTCTCTATGTCTAACCCACTAGCGCCACCAACAGTCCAAAATTGCACTTATGTTTTTGCCTATAACTTCTTATCCGTAAGCCCTAGAAACAAAATTCATGCTTCCTCTGATTCCTTGGCTCAAGACGATTCGATTGGACCCTATGACGTCATTTTCCGTCAAGAAAAATTCCCCGCCATTTTGTATTATTCGTAAAACCTACTTTTTCGAACTCGTCCTAGAGCTTTTGTCCGATTGCCACGAAAATTGGTATGTATCATCTTGAGACACTCATGGCAGAAAGTTATCAAAAGAATTTCGATACAGCAATCCGTTGTCGAATACCGCCTTAACGAAGTTTACGTAGAGCGCAAAAAAACAGATTTTAGGCTGTATCTTCGTCAAACTTAGGCCTATTGACACGACACTTGGTACTTGTGATGCCAGTCAGGAACTGAAGGAGCATGCACAGTTTCGTTGCAGCGCCACCTAGTGGCCAGAGAAATGTTTTATACGCCTATAACTTTGGCTCCGATTGACGTATTTTCACGGGACTTGTTTCCTTGGAGTTCTGAATAGTTGCCGAGTCCAACGATACCAAACATGCCAGAATTCGCCTTACGGTTAACCCTGCGCAGCAAAATAGCGCTTAAAAAACACGCGTGAATATCTCCGCGAGCGTTTTTCCGATCGACTCGAAAACACCATAGCAAGAAACTAACCTTACCTTCTGAACAAAAAGTTCTATTGGCGTTATATTAAAATTTTCATCAGAAATGGCCGAAAAATGCAAAAAACGAAAAATTACCTTCAAATTTTGTGTTTTTTACACATAAATGGTTATAACTCTGCAACAAAATAAGATTTTTACACCAGATTTGATACACTGATGTATGAGCACATTCTGAGGCCACACAAAAAAAATTGTATGCTTGCACCACTAGATGGCCTTATGATTGAACAAAACCTTTGATAACAAGCCAGCCTTATGGTCATACAACTGTTTCTTAACTTAACTAAAGTGTATAGTCATAAAACTAGCTAGATGTAACATAATCATGACCTGATGTTGCATGCACAATTTTTTCATTGCGCCACCTACTGGTTTTGAGATAGAAAATTTTATTTTTGCCCAAAACTACTGCAACAACACATCTAAAATCATGAGTCATCATGGATTATTCCTTTCATGGCTTTGACTATAATCTCTGGTGGTTGCCAATTCACTCCCTAGCAACCATTGAGAATACCTTATCAACCGTTTTTTCAAGAGCTTTTTCTCTGCATCAGAACATCGTAGAGACACGGGGATGGTCGCTTTTGACTGATTAAACTTGCTGTAACATGATGTGACCTACGTTTTACCACTGCAAACACCACTCACATGTCCTTCAGTGCTCTAATGTTCCATGATTGTCAACAACAGAAGGACGATTGCAGTAGACAAGAACTTAGATTATTTTTGTTGATAACTTTTTTGTTTTTTCATCTAAAATTATTAGGTTTACCTAAGTTCTTCAATCTGCTTATCCAACCTCAATTTTACATCCTTTTGTGCCCTTTTCGGCTTGACCCCGGCATTGCTGCTTGCAGCTATATTTAGGGGTCAAGCCCCGAAGGGGCGTAGAACCCTATTGTTATTGTTAGTTTTCTTATTATTATTATTAGGGGTCAAGCCCCGAAGGGGCGTAGAACCCTATTGTTATTGTTAGTTTTCTTATTATTATTATTATTATTATTATTATTATTATGTTTCCTCTTCCGCCATTGAAGTCAATGGCAGCCCATAGAACCGTACATAGGAAAGTTATGAAATTTGGCACACATGTAGAGGACAGTCTTAGAAGTTACTATAGCAACATTGGTGTGTCTAACTCAAACTCTCTAGCGCCACCAACAGTCCAAAAATCCACTTATGTTCATGCTCATAACTTCTGACCCGTGAGTCCTAGAAACTAAATTCTTGTTTCCTCTGAATCCTTGGCTCATGATGATTCAATTGCACACATTGATGTCATTTCTGTCATGCACATCTTTCCGCCATTTTGAATTTTCCGTAAAACCTACTTTTTCGAACTCCTCCTAGAGCGTTTGTCCGATTTGCATGTCCTTTGGTATCTAGCATCTAGAGACACCCCTGACAAAAAGTTATCAAAAGCTTTTTGATAGACCAATGCGTTCTCGTATACCGTGACAACATATACGGCGGCGAGCACGCCACAACGGACGTGAGGCCGTATCTTCGCAAAACTTATGTGTATCGACACGAAACTTGGTATATGTCATAACAGTCATGACCTGAGGGTGCCTGCAACGTTTCGTCACAGCGCCACCTAGTGGTCACGAGTTTCGAAAAATGCCTATTTTCGCTTTTAACTACTTCAAACTTGAGTCTAAAATCATGAAGGTGGTCTTGTTAGATACCTTGAGGCATGCCGAGTCAAACGATAAAAAACGGTTTTCGGTCGGCCATTTTGGGTGTCGGCCATTTTGAATTTTCTCATTAAGTTCAGTATTTCACAAACAGAATGACGTATCAATACGAAATTTGGCATGGTTCATCAGTGACATGTTCTGAGCGCACCTGTAAATCTTTAGGACAGCGCCACCTAGTGGTCAGGATATGTAAAGTAATTGTTTAAAATCTTTATAGCATTTGATTAAATTGCCACTATGACATAAGACTTCACTCTATTGATTCCTTGGCTCATGCTGAGTCCGACTGTACCAAATATGTCTGAGTCAAACCTACTTCCTGTCAGCCATTTTGAATTATATTGAACACCTACTTTTTCAAACTCCTCCTAGAGCGCTCGTGTGATTGGCTTGATTTTTGGTATGCATCATCTAAAGACACTCCAGACAAAAAGTTATCAAAAGCTTTTCGGTAGACCTATCCGTTGTTGTATAACGCATCAAAGAATGCGAGGGCGAGCACGCCAAAATGTGTTTGAGCCTGTATCTTCGCAAAACTTTTGCGTATTAATATGAGACTTGGTATATGTCATAACAGTGATGACCTGAGGGTGCATGCAACATTTCGTCACACTGCCCCCTACTGGTCACGAGATATAAAAAATGTCTATTTTTGCTTATAACTACTGCAAACTTGAATGTAAAATTATGAGACTGGTCTTGTTAGATTTCTTGAGGCATACCGAGTCAAACGATACCAAATGGTTTTTGGTCGGCCATTTTGTGTGTCGGCCATTTTGAATTTTTTCTTTAAATTCAAGTATTTCAGAAACGCAATTGCGTATTGTTATGAAACTAGGTATGGTTCATCAGCAACATGTTCTGGGAGGACTTGTAAACTTTTTGGCGCCCCCTAGTGGTCAAGAGATTTGAAGCTATATCTCTGCATCTCTTTATCGTATTTACACCAAATTTGGTGGGTGTCATCACAATCAAGGCCTGAGTTACAATTTATTGTTTGGTCAGTGCCCCCTAGTGGTCAAGTCATTTGAGGCTATATCTCTGTATCGGTTTATCGTATTTACACTTAATTCGGTATGTGTCATCACAGTCATGACCTGAGGCACCATCTATTGTTTCGACACAACGCCACCTAGTGGTCTCAAGATACGAAAAAATTGCTATTTTTTCATAAAACTAATGCAAACTTAGATCTTAAATCATGACAGTCATCACGTATGAATCATTTTTTGCCATGTTTGGCTTGACCCCGGTATCGCTGCTTGCAGCTATATTTATATATTATTCTTCTTCTTGTTCTTCCGCCATTGAAGTCAATGGCAGCCCATAGAACCGTACATAGGAAAGTTATGAAATTTGGCACACATGTAGAGGACGGTCTTAGAAGTTACTATAGCAACATTGGTGTGTCTGACTCAAACCCTCTAGCGCCACCAACAGCCCAAAAATCCACTTATGTTCATGCTCATAACTTCTGACCCGTGACTCCTAGAAACTAAATTCTTGTTTCCTCTGAATCCTTGGCTCATGATGATTCAAATGCACACATTGATGTCATTTGTGTCATGCACGTCTTTCCGCCATTTTGAATTTTTCGTAAAACCTACTTTTTTGAACTCCTCCTAGACCGTTTGTCCGATTTGCATGTCCTTTGGTATGTAGCATCTAGAGACACCCAAGACAAAAAGTTATCAAAAGCTTTTTGATAGACCAATGCGTTCTCGTATAAATTGACAACATATATGACGGCGAGCACGCCAAAACGGACGTGAGGCCTTATCTTCGCAAAACTTTATTGTATCGACACGAAACTTGGTATATGTCATTACAGTCATGACCTGAGGGTGCCTGCAACGTTTCGTCACAGCGCCACCTAGTGGTCACGAAATTCGAAAAATGCCTATTTTCGCTTATAACTACTTCAAACTTGAGTCTAAAATCATGAAGGTGGTCTTGTTAGATTCCTTGATGCATGCCGAGTCAAACGATACCAAACGGTTTTCGGTCGGCCATTTTGGGTGTCGGCCATTTTGAATTTTCTCATTAAGTTCAGTATTTCACAAACAGAATGGCGTATCGCTACGAAATTTGGCATGGTTCATCAGTGACATGTTCTGAGCGCACCTATAAATCTTAAGGATGGCGCCACCTAGTGGTCAGGATATGTAAAATTTTTTTTTTAAATCTTTATGTCATTTGATTAAATTGCCAGTATGACATAAGACTTCACTCTATTGATTCCTTGGCTCATGCTGAGTCCGACTGTATCAAATATGTCTGAGTCAAACCTACTTCCTGTCGGCCATTTTGAATTATATTGAACACCTACTTTTTCGAACTCCTCCTAGAGCGCTCGTGTGATTGGCTTGATTTTTGGTAGGCATCATCTAGAGACACTCTAGACAAAAAGTTATCAAAAGATTTTCGTTAGACCTATCCGTTGTCGTATAACGCATCAAAGAATGCGAGGGCGAGCACGCCAAAATGTGTTTGAGCCTGAATCTTCGCAAAACTTTTGCGTATTAATATGAGACTTGGTATATGTCATAACAGTGATGACCTGAGGGTGCATGCACCATTTCGTCACACTGCCCCCTACTGGTCACGAGATATAAAAAATGTCTATTTTTGCTTATAACTACTGCAAATTTGAATGTAAAATTATGAGACTGGTCTTGTTAGATTTCGTGAGGCATGCCGAGTCAAACGATACCAAATGGTTTTTGGTCGGCCATTTTGTGTGTCGGCCATTTTGAATTTTTCTTTAAGTTCAAGTATTTCAGAAACGCAATTGCGTATTATTATGAAACTTGGTATGGTTCATCAGCAACATGTTCTGGGAGGACTTGTAAACTTTCCGGTGCCCCCTAGTGGTCAAGAGATTTGAAGCTATATCTCTGCATCTCTTTATCGTATTTACACCAAATTTGGTGGGTGTCATCACAATCAAGACCTGAGTCACAATTTATTTTTTGGTCAGTGCCCCCTAGTGGTCAAGTCATTTAAGGCTATATCTCCGTATCGCTTTATTGTATTTACACTAAATTTGGTATGTGTCATCACAGTCATGACCTGAGGCACCATCTATTCTTTCGGCACAGTGCCACCTAGTGGTCTCAAGATACGAAAAAAAAAATTTTCATAAAACTAATGCAAACTTAGATCTTAAATCATGACAGTCATCACGTATTAATCATTTTTTGCCATGTTTGGCTTGACCCCGGTATCGCTGCTTGCAGCTATATTTCATCTTCTTGTTCTTCCGCCATTGAAGTCAATGGCAGCCCATAGAACCGTACATAGGAAAGTTATGAAATTTGGCACACATGTAGAGGACAGTCTCAGAAGTTACTATAGCAACATTGGTTTGTCTGACTCAAACCCTCTAGCGCCACCAACAGTCCAAAAATCCACTTATGTTCATGCTCATAACTTCTGACCCGTGAGTCCTAGAAACTAAATTCTTGTTTCCTCTGAATCCTTTGCTTATGATGATTCAATTGCACACATTGATGTCATTTCTGTCATGCACATCTTTCCGCCATTTTGAATTTTCCTTAAAACCTACTTTTTCGAACTCCTCCTAGAGCGTTCGTCCGATTTGCATGTCCTTTGGTATGTAGCATCTAGAGACACCCCAGACAAAAAGTTATCAAAAGCTTTTTGATAGACCAATGCGTTCTCATATAAATTGACAACATATACGGCGGCGAGCACGCCAAAACGGACGTGAGGCTGTATCTTCGCAAAACATTATTGTATCGACACGAAACTTGGTATATGTCATTACAGTCATGACTTGAGGTTGCCTGCAACGTTTCGTCACAGCGCCACCTAGTGGTCACGAAATTCGAAAAATGCATATTTTTGCTTATAACTACTTCACACTTGAGTCTAAAATCATGAAGGAGGTCTTGTTAGATTCCTTGAGGCATGCCGAGTCAAACGATACCAAACCGTTTTTGGTCGGCCATTTTGGTTGTCGGCCATTTTGAATTTTCTCATTAAGTTCAGTATTTCACAAACCGAATGGCGTATCGCTACGAAATTTGGCATGGTTCATCGGTGACATGTTCTGAGCGCACCTATAAATCTTTAGGACGGCGCCACCTAGTGGTCAGTATATGTAAATAAATTGTTTAAAATCTTTATATCATTTGATTAAATTGCCACTATGACATAAGACTTCACTCTATTGATTCCTTGGCTCATGCTGAGTCCGACGGTATCAAATATGTCTGAGTCAAACCTACTTCCTGTCGGCCATTTTGAATTATATTGAACTCCTACTTTTTCGAACTCCTCCTAGAGCGCTCGTGTGATTGGCTTGATTTTTGGTATGCATCATCTAGAGACACTCTAGACAAAAAGTTATCAAAAGATTTTCGGTAGACCTATCCGTTGTCGTATAACGCATCAAAGAATGCGAGGGCGAGCACGCCAAAATGTGTTTGAGCCCGTATCTTCGCAAAACTTTTGCGTATTAATATGAGACTTGGTATATGTCATAACAGTGATGTCCTGAGGGTGCATGCACCATTTCGTCACACTGCCCCCTACTGGTCACGAGATATAAAAATGTCTATTTTTGCTTATAACTACTGCAAATTTGAATGTAAAATTATGAGACTGGTCTTGTTAGATTTCGTGAGGCATGGCGAGTCAAACGATACCAAATGGTTTTTGGTCGGCCATTTTGTGTGTCGGCCATTTTGAATTTTTCTTTAAGTTCAAGTATTTCAGAAACGCAACTGTGTATTGTTATGAAACTTGGTATGGTTCATCAGCAACATGTTCTGGGAGGACTTGTAAACTTTTCGGTGCCCCCTAGTGGTTAAGAGATTTGAAGCTATATCTCTGCATCTCTTTATCGTATTTACACCAAATTTGGTGGGTGTCATCACAATCAAGACCTGAGTCACAATTTATTTTTTGGTCAGTGCCCCCTAGTGGTCAAGTCATTTAAGGCTATATCTCTGCATCTCTTTATTGTATTTACACCAAATTTGGTGAGTGTCATCACAATCAAGACCTGAGTCACAATTTATTGTTTGGTTAGTGCCCCCTAGTGGTCAAGTCATTTAAGGCTATATCTCTGCATCTCTTTATTGTATTTACACCAAATTTGGTGGGTGTCATCACAATCAAGACCTGAGTCACAATTTATTGTTTGGTTAGTGCCCCCTAGTGGTCAAGTCATTTAAGGCTATATCTCTGTATTGCTTTATCATATTTACACTAAATTTGGTATGTGTCATCACAGTCATGACCTGAGGCACCATCTATTGTTTCTGCACCACGCCACCTAGTGGTCTCAAGATACAAAAAAATTGCTATTTTTTTCATAAAACTAATGCAAACTTAGATCTTAAATCATGACAGTCATCACGTATGAATCATTTTTTGCCATGTTTGGCTTGACCCCGGTATCGCTGCTTGCAGCTATATTTAGGGGTCAAGCCACGAAGTGGCGTAGACACCTATTGTTATTGTTAGTTTTCTTATTATTATTTTTCTTCCTCGTTCTTCCGCCGAAATTCAATGGCAGCCCATACAACCGTACATAGGAAAGTTATGAAATTTGGCACACATGTAGAGGACAGTCTCAGAAGTTACTATAGCAACTTTGGTGTGTCTGACTCAAACCCTCTAGCGCCACCAACAGTCCAAAAATCCACTTATGTTAATGCTCATAACTTCTGACCCGTGAGTCCTAGAAACTAAATTCTTGTTTCCTCTGAATCCTTGGCTCATGATGATTCAAATGCACACATTGATGTCATTTGTGTCATGCACATCTTTCCGCCATTTTGAATTATATTGAACACCTGCAAATTTGAATATAACTGCAAATTTGAATATAAAATTATGAGACTGGTCTTGTTAGATTTCGTGAGGCATGCAGAGTCAAACGATACCAAATGGTTTTTGGTCGGCCATTTTGTGTGTCGGCAATTTTGTGTGTCGGCCATTTTGAATTTTTTCTTTAAGTTCAAGTTTTTCAGAAATGCAATTGCGTATTCTTATGAATCTTGGTATGGTTCATAAGCAACATGTTCTGAGAGGGCTTGTAAACTTTTCGGCGCCCCCTAGTGGTTAAGAGATTTGAAGCTATATCTCTTCATCTCTTTATCGTATTTACACCAAATTTGGTGGGTGTCATCACAATCAAGACCTGAGTCACAATCTATTGTTTTGGTCAGTGCCCCCTAGTGGTCAAGTCATTTAAGGCTATATCTCTTCATCTCTTTATTGTATTTACACTAAATTTGGTATGTGTCATCACAGTCATGACCTGAGGCACCATCTATTGTTTCGGCACAGCGCCACCTAGTGGTCTCAAGATACAAAAAATTGCTATTTTTTTTTATAAAACTAATGCAAACTTAGATTTTAAATCATGACAGTCATCACGTATGAATCATTTTTTGCCATGTTTGGCTTGACCCCGGTATCGCTGCTTGCAGCTATATTTATTGTTATTCTTGTTCCTCGTTCTTCCACCCAAAAGTCAATGGCAGCCCATAGAACCGTAAGTAGGAAAGTTATGAAATTTGGCACACATGTAGAGGACAGTCTCAGAAGTTACTATAGCAACTTTGGTGTGTCTGACTCAAACCCTCTAGCGCCACCAACAGTCCAAAAATCCACTTATGTTCATGCTCATAACTTCTTGTTTCCTCTGAATCCTTGGCTCATGATGATTCAAATTCACACATTGATGTCATTTGTGTCATGCACATCTTTCCGCCATTTTGAATTTTCCGTAAAACCTACTTTTTCGAACTCCTCCTAGAGCGTTTGTCCGATTTGCATGTCCTTTGGTATCTAGCATCTATAGACACCCCTGACAAAAAGTTATCAAAAGAATTTCGATAAACCAATCCGTTGTCTTAAAGCGCGTCAACAAATTTTACGTAGAGCGCAAAAAAACAGATTTTAGGCTGTATCTTTGCCAATCTTATGTCTATTGACGCCACACTTGGTAGTTGTGATGCCAGTCAAGAACTGAGGGGGCATGCTGAGTTTCGTCACAGCGCCACCTAGTGGTCATACGAATGTTGTACATGCTTATAACTTTGGCTGTGATCAACATATTTTCACGGGACTTGATTTTTTGGAGTCCTGAATAGTTGCCAAGTCCAAAAATACCAAACATGCCAGAATTCGCCTTATAATTAACCCTGCGCAGCAAAAAAAGTACTTAACAAACACGCGCAAATATCTCCGCGAGCGTTATTCTGATCGACTCGAAAACACCATAGGAAGAAACTAACCTTACCTTCTGAACAAAAAGTTCTATTGGCATTATATTAAAATTTTCATCAGAAATGGCCGAAATTTGCAAAAAACGAAAAATTACCTTTACGTTTTGTGTTTTTTTACACATAAATGGTTATAACTTGGTAAAGCAAAGAGATTTTTTCACCATATTTGATACGCTAATGTACGACCACAGTCTGAGGCTACACAAAAAAAATTGTATGCTTGCACCACTAGTTGGCCTTATAATTGAACAAAACCTTTGAAATCATGCCACCCTATGGTCATACAACTGTTTCTTCACTAAACTAAAGTGTATAGTCATAAAACTAGCTAGATGTAACACAGTTATGACCTGAGGTTGCATGCACAATTTTGTCATTACGCCACCTAGTGGTTTTGAGATAGAAATATGGTATTTTTGCCTAAAACTATTCCATATATAATCATTGGTGCATGCCAATTAACTCCTTAGCAACCAATTAGGATACCTTATAAACCCTTTTTAGAAGAGCTATATCTCTGCATCAGAACAACGTAGAGACATGGGGGTGGTCTCTTTCGACTCATTAACCCCCAGGGGTCCAAAAACGCGGGGACGCGTTTTGACGTGTTTTCTCCTTATCATAGCAGAATCAACTTAAAATACTCCATCATTAATAATCAAACACTTACGTGTTTGACATCATTTGAAACTCTGAAGGTTCCTCTTTAATTAGTGTACATTTACAATAACAAGAGATCTTTGTGTTTTTGTCAAATAAAGAAAATAAACAGGGTGCTCATTCAGACATTTCTGTCTCCGCCAGCTGTCTCTCAAATCACGTTACAAAAATTAGTTGAAACTCCGCGAATACTCGTCACACAAACATAATACACATATCCAAAGAAAGCCTGAAATGTCTACTTTTAAACAAGCTAATTATTATCAAAAACAAATATTTCCTGTTTATATAATCTGCATTGAAGTAAAGAGAGTACCGTTTTTCCTGGCTGAGCTCATTATCTATAATGCGGTCACGCCCACACGCTGTTGACATGGTAATGAAGAGACGAGCTGTTCAAACCAGCAAAGCGTAATGTTTGATAAGATTTAAAGACTTTAGCGCATGTTTGGATTATAAACTTTATACACACACGTGAGGAATATCTTCATTTATGTCTGGACATTGAGGAAGAGAAGCGTTTATCTTTAACGTTACCTAAGAAGAAGAACAATGGAAGGCGCAATGGAGGCGGATATATTCCTGAAGAAACTGTAAGTCATTTGTCTTCATTTATATTTGCTATCCTGTAATATGTTATGGCTTGTGCAGTTCAGCCTACATAAGCAACCTTAACAGACTGCACGCTTTGGATTGAAAAACGTTCGCATTGTTTACAAACGAGTAACTTACGCGTGATCACGTAATGGCGGATTTCATTGTTTGCTGTACAGTGTTTGACACAGTTATTCACTTTCGTATCCTTCATGGCAACTTTGAGTAATGCTGCACTGCTGTGTCTTTTAAGTGTGTGCTGTAAGATTCCATGTTTACATGCTTATTTACAAACGAGTACGCGTGATCACGTAATGGCAGATTTCATTGTTACATGCTGTACAGTAGATACTTTCGTATCCTTTATGGCAACTTTGAGTAATGCTGCACTGGGGGGGTCTGCTGTAATATGATATTGTTTACATGCAATGCATTCCATACATTGCGCTTTACACGCGACACCGTTTTATTATGAGCTCCGCGTTGTTTACACGGAGACTCGCCTTTTTTTTAATTATAAATTTACCTTGGCCAGTCTACCTAGGTGTGTGAAAGACATCAAACACGTGACCAAATGGTGGCGCAGTGGTAGTGCGTTAGGCCGCCACGTGGTAGACCCGGGTTCGAAACCCGCCTAGGCCAAGTTTTTTTATACAGTATATTGAGTTTAGGCGACCACCGTTACAAGTGCTATCATTTACCCATCAGTTATGTATGTAAGGGTATTTCTGTGGACAATTTATGCTAACAGCTGTTCATAACTCTCTTACAGGTCTGCATCCCTCTCATCAGTAAACTATGAAGTGGAAAAACATATTCACACTCTTTGGACATAAAGTTGTATGGTAACATGAGCCACATGAAGTTTACAGCTCTGTTGTTTATCAGTTTCTTATACAAGTTAAGTTTTTGAATAGGGTCCTACTGACCTTCATTTCTATTTTGATTATATTGTTAACTTCTTAATAAACCTCAAACAAACATGTTCATTTGTCCTCACATTCTTTACTGTAGTTCCCTCCTCCCTCATTATGCAGATCATTATGCAGCTCATTATGCGAGCCTTTGTTTGCTAGCTGTCAATCAATCCTTCTCGCATACGGCCCCTCTAAACAAAAAGTGTCTTACAATTTCTAAATCAATATACTGGTTTATGTGAATGAGTAGGCAGGATGATTTTAAAGAAAAAACTCTAGACTACTAGATTCTGTTTCGGAAAGTCTTGTTAAAACATGTTTAGTATGGGTTTTGTGGACTTATATCAGTGACTTAAAATTTTAGCTTTTTTAAAAACCACGCATAAACCTTTTTCTCTCAAAAATACAAACATGTACATACATGTAGCTCATATAATATTTTAGCCCAGTTTGTGCTGAACACAGTGGTATGAGACACTTGCCATTATTATGTTTTAAAGCAACTGAAAAAAGACCAAATGTAAGAGCATGTCAGAACCTCTGACAGTGTCCCAAAATGGTCGGACCCCAGAGGGTTAACACCACTGTAACATTTTGTAAGCTGAGAATTGCCACTGCAAGCACAACTCACATTTTCTTCAGTGTTCTAGTTGTCAATGCTCCTCGAGAAGAGAGGGAGAGATTACACTGAATGAAAACAGCTTTTTTGCTGATAACTGTCATATTATTTGCCTGAAATCAAGAGATTTTCCTAGGTTCTTTAAACTGCTCATCCGAATTCAACTTTACTTTCTTCTGTGCCCTTTTTGGCTTGACCCCGGCATTGCTGCTTGCAGCTATATTTAGGGGTCAAGCCCAGAATAGGCGAATACCCCTATTGTATCCGTTAGTTTTCTTTTTATAACAATTATTATTATTCCTCCACCATTGCGGTCTATGGCAGCCCATAGAACCGTACGTAGGAAAGTTATGAAATTTGGCACACTGATAAAGGACACTCCAATGTGTCCTCATAGCAAATTTGGAGTCTCTATGTCTAACCCGCTAATGCCACCAACAGTCCAAAGTTGCACTTATGTTCTTGCTTATAACTTCTGATCAGTAAGTCCTAGAAACAAAATTTTTACGCCATTTTGAATTATTCGTAAAACCTACTTTTGCGAACTCGTCCTAGAGCTTTTGCCTAATTTCCACGAAAATCGGTATGTAGCATCTATAGACCCTCATGGCAAAAAGTTATGGAATTCATTTCAATTCGTCAATCCGTTTCCGTAAACCGCGTCAACGAATCTTATGTAGAGCACAAAAAACGGATTTGAGGATGTATCTTCGGCAAACTTAAGCCTATTGACACGATACTTGGTACTTGTGATGCCAGTCAGGAACTACGGGTGCTTGCAGAGTTTCGTCACAGCGCCACCTAGTGGTCAGACTTATGCTTTACACGCCTATAACTTTGGCTCCCATTGACGTATTATCACGGGACTTGTTTCTTTGGAGTTCTGAATTGTTGCCGAGTCCAACGATACCAAATATGACAGAATTCGCCTTACGGTTAACCCTGCGCAGCAAAATAGCGCTTAAGAAACACGCGTGAATATCTCCGCGAACATTTTTCCGATCGACTCGAAAACACCATAGGAAGAAACTAGCCTTACCTTCTGAACAAAAAGTTTCTATTGGCATTATATAAAAATTTTCATCAGAAATGGCCGAAAAATGCAAAAAACAAAAAATTACCTTTAAATTTGGTGTTTTTTACACATAAATGGTTATAACTTCGCAACGAAAAGAGATTTTTTCACCAGATTTGATACGCTGATGTATGAGCACAGTCTGAGGCCACAAAAAAAAATGGTATGCCTGCACCACTAGGTGGCCCTATAATTGAACAAAATCTTTCATATCAAGCAAGCCCTATGATCATACAACTATTTTATAGCTAAACTAAAGTGTATAGTCATGAAACTAGCTAGATGTAACTCAGTCATGACTTAAGGTTGCATGCACAGTTTTGTCATAGCGCCACCTAGTGGTTTTGAGATAGAAAATAGCTATTTTTGCCTAAAACTACTGCAACAACACATCTAAAACCATGAGTCTTCATGGATTGTTCCTTTCATGGCTTGGACTATAATCACTGGTGGAAGTCAATTTACTCTCTAGCAACCGATGAGAATACCATATCAACTTTTTTGCAAGAGCTTTTTCTCTGCATCAGAACATCGTAGAGACACAGGGATGGTCTCTTTTGACTCATTTAACTTGTTGTAACATGTGGTGACCCATGTTTTGCCACTGCAAACATCACTCACATGTCTTTCAGTGCTCTAATGTTCCATGATTGTCAATAACAGAAGGACAATTGCAGTAGACAAGAACATAGATTATTTTTGTTGCTTACTTTTGTGTTCTTCATCTGAAATCATGAGGTTTACCTAGGTTCTTTAGTCTGCTTATCCAAACTCAACTTTACATCCTTCTGTGCCCTTTTCGGCTTGACCCCGGTATTGCTGCTTGCAGCTATATTTAGGGGTCAAGCCCCGAAGGGGCGAAGATCCCTATTGTATTTGTTAGTTTTCTTATTATTAGGGGTCAAGCCCAGAATGGGCGAAGACCCCTATTGTATCCGTTAGTTTTCTTTTTATTTCTTTTTATTATTAAATTTGGCACACTGATAAAGGACTGTCCAATGTGTCCCCATAGCAAATTTGGAGTCTCTATGTCTAACCCGCTAGCGCCACCAACAGTCCAAATTTGCACTTATGTTTTTGCTTATAACTTCTGATCCATAAGTCCTAGAAAAAAAATTATTGCTTGCTCTGATTCCTTGGCTCAAGACGATTCGAATGGACCATATGACATCATTTTCCGTCATGAAAATTTTTCCGCCATTTTGAATTATTCGTAAAACCTACTTTTGCGAACTCGTCCTAGAGCTTTTGCCCGATTTCCACGAAAATCGGTATGTTGCATCTACAGACCGTCACGGCAAAAAGTTATAGAATTCATGTCAATTCGTCAATTTGTTTCCGTAAACCGCCTTAACGAATTTTATGTAGAGTGCAAAAAAACAGATTTTAGGCTGTATCTTTGTCAAACTTACCCCTCTGGGGTCTAAGGGGTTTTTAGGGCCCTGGGGAAGTTTTGACATGCACTGACATTTGTGCTTTTTTCAGTTGCTTAAAAACATATATATGGCAAAGGTCTCATAACACTGAGTTCAGCACAAACTGGGCTACAATATTATATGATCAACATGTATGTACATGTTTGTATTTTTGAGAGAAAAATGTTTATGCGTGGTTTTTGAAAAAGCTAAATTTTTAAGTCACTGATAGAAGTCCACAAAACTCATTCTAAACATGTTTTCCCAAGACTTTCCAAAACAGGATCTAGTAGTCTAGAGTTTTTTCTTCAAAATGATGTGAAAATCATCTGGCCTGCTCATTCACATGAAACAATATATTGATTTACAATTTCTAAGACACATTTGCTTGGGAAAGGCCGTATGCGTGGAGGCGGGAAAGCTCCTGAATAATCAGTGATTGACAGCTGAGGAACAAAACAGTCGCATAATGAGCCGCATAATGAGCCTTGTAGGAATGTTCAACAGGAATGTAACTTTCCCTGAAGTAAAACCATGATAAGGTGTACTTGGGAATTTATAACAAAAAAATTATATATATAATGTGTGTATATATAGAAATATTTTCTATTAATTTCACAAGTATACCTAAAACCATAGTAATCATAGTAAAGGTACTGTTACCATGATAAGGTTTACTTGGGAATTTATAACAAAAAATTATATATATAATGTGTGTATATATAGAAATATATAGAAATATTTTCTATTAATTTCACAAGTATACATTTAAAACCATAGTAATCATAGTAAAGGTACTGTTTGGTCATCATAAGGTTTACTTGGGAATTTATAACAAAAAAATTATATATATAATGTGTGTATATATAGAAATATTTTCTATTAATTTCACAAGTATACCTTTAAAAACCATAATAATCATAGTAAAGGTACTGTTTGGCCATCGTAAAAATTAACACAGGGTTAGTATTTGGTTGGCCAGCGAGAGGTTTACTTTTGTGCAGTAAACAACTCTAAAGAAGAACTGCCTATCGTTGTCTGGACTCTTATTTGTGTTTTAGTAATCATTATAGTAGAAATCCAGATAGCACACGTACGTCTCAGATACGTCTTGTAAAGATCTTTACATCTGCTGACGATCGTCTTTGAATAATACGTCTTCCATATCTCTACAAGACGTATTTAAGATCTTAAAAAATTCTAAATCCTACCTGCCTGCAATGCATCTCCTTTTGGTCTTGAATCCGATCAAACGCAGACGAATCAGCAAAGACCTCCAACTCATTTCATTTTTTAAATAAATGTCTTGTTTAATTGTTTTAAAAATATAGTCAACAGGTTTTTAAGGGTTTGCATTAATTTCGAAGCAAAAATATAATTAAATATAATTAATAAAAGCCCATATCACGTATAATAAAAAAGCAATATAGACATTTTGCGTTTAGTCCAAAACGTTAAAAAGGCACTTAGATAAAGCACCGTGCACAAGAAAAGGTGATCTCATACTCTTTCTGACTACAAAATATTAACAAAACCAAAACACACAGGAACATCATTGTCAACAGCCACTGCCCCTCTGACTGTTGTATCAGTCTGAAATGAGAAGTTATACATTTAAATAAATAAAACAATTGCCAACAAGCTGATTATCTTAAAGTGACCCTGCTTTAATGCTTTCTGCAATTCCTGCTTATTATACTGGGTGTGACCCACATTAAGTGTGTTTGTCATCAGTTAGGCCTATATCACAGTATCTAAGGTTGAAACTTTTGATAGTTTTTGACCCCACACCATCCATTGAAATTATGTACCACACCTTGCATTTTCACATTTAGTTTTAAAAATCATCTGAACAAACTCTGAGCAAACCAAAGGTGATATTGAGAATGTTTATATAGATGAAGAAACCTCATAAAAAAGTGAAAACACAATACACATTCATTTGACCAGGTTTAATCCAGCATCACACCATGAATTATATTGACTAGTTTGTTTACCAAATTTGAATAAAATGTTTAACCTATGTGTTAATACGATTACAGCCACAGTGTAACAAAATACTGCAAAGTTATTGATCACATTCTCATTACATTACTTCACAAGACCCAGGACACTTTAAGAGCACTGTAACGTAGTAACTGCTGAAAGAACCATGTAATACTGTGAATATAATGACAAACTGCTCCATAACACTTAGATTTGACTTTAATTACAATACAACATACTCTTACTCATACTCAGTGTTTTTAAACTGTGGGTGAAGACCCACTTGTGGGTCGCACCGTAAGATAGTGAGTGTTGCATTGTAGTGATGCTTTGTCCAATTAATTATTAGCAATGGTTTGATATACTATAAGATTACACCTGTCAAAAGCCTGTAATACACGGCACGATTTTTGGCTGTCCCAGATGAAAGATTACCAATCGTGAAGATTTCTGTGATCGTGGCTCTTAATTGGTGGTCCTATCTCGTACAGTGTGAGAGGTTTAAAGACGTCTGTTTTCCCAGTCCTGGGACCAAAGACACCAAAGATAGTTTTATGACAGTGTAAGAAGTTCAGCATGATCAACGCACATCAACAACGTGTGTGCTAACGACCTGCGTACCTGTATTTGTTTACCACTAGCGCATGCTGATGACGGATGTTGTAGCCTCAGATGCAATAGGTGTCTTCGTCGACAGTCTACTGCTAAAGTTTAATGTGATAAGGTCTTATTGGATTGCAAAAATCCTGCCGTGTGTCCTGGGCTTAATATGTTTTGGAATGAAAGGTTTGGAAACCCCTGCTTAACACAAAGTCTCATTTAAAGTTTATAAGAACTTTTGCAATAGACCGACACTAAACGAAACTGATGGCAGATAAGGTGTTGGGATGACAATGGGCCAGAGTTGAATCTGTGCATCTTAGCAGATCACAGGCAGGTTTCTCCTGAAGTGCTGCATTAAGAAAAGAAAGGAAAAAGATGTTAGAACATTTTTAAGGAAATTGAAATAATTCTCACAATCAATATTGGACTATAAACAATAAATTATTACCAATGCAATAACATGCAAACAGACCTGTCTACCACCTAAATAATAGATGCTACGCGGTAGGCATGGGCTGGTTACCGGTTTTAAGGTATACTAAGGTTTTAAACAGTCAAGGTTACAAAACCACTAAAATGGTCTGTGATACCGTCTCCAAGCTATGAACTGTATTTATATAAAATTAATTAAACCATTAAGTCATGTGATTGATTTGATGTTTACATGTAATATACATTATGAAAATATTATATAATATAATTTAAAGGCTTTATTTTTACCTGGCATTTAAAAATAACAAATTTTATTGTAGCAATGGCAATACCGCAACACCATGAAACCGTGGTATTTTTTCTAAAGGTAATCATACCACCAGAATCTTATACTGGCCCATGCCTAATACGCGGTTGTACCATGTGTCGTGAAACATCAAGATTCTCAAATTGTTTAGGGCTAGCGCAATACCACAGTTTTGGCTATTCTTCATGTTCTCTAGGGCAGTTATTTTGCACCAGTGACAGAAACCGTGACAGTGACCAAATAATTCGTTACCTTATCTACATGTGGGAAGAGGCCCACAGGTGAAGGAAGATTTTTGGCCTGCACTTTCACAGCTGGTAAACATGGATTGTGGTGAGCTAGTGACAGAATGAAGAAGTTTAAAATTTCCTTTACAACCAGAGGTTGCATTAAACTTTCTCAATGTCTGTCATTTTGACAGACAAGGGCTGTAAGAAAATTGTCAAAATCAATAATAATATGAGCCAACAGCCAAACAATTACAACTAAACTCAATCTAAACTATCTTAATCTGCCTGAACTCAAATCTTGTGGTCTATAAAGTAGGTGTTTATCTGTGTGTAATTCAACCATCATGTTAGACTGAAGGAGTTGCAGTTATCATTAGATTTCACGACAGCACTGGACAAATGACTTCTCACACTCAGTGTGACTTGAGACAAAGAATAAACAAAGACATTGAGTATGTTTACATGCACATAATAAGAGGACAATTATCTTATTATGATATTATAAAAATCAGCTTATTACATTGACATGTTTCAAGTGTTTTAATTTACTTTCATTTGTGAAGTTTATCTATCACAGGTGGAGACATGCGCACATCCGAAACGGCAAAAAAAACGTTAAGACGCTTACATGCAATGTTAAAATCTGGTTTAAGAGCAAAAAACTACCTGTGCCAATCAGTTTTTGCCATTTATGGGCTTTACCCTATAAAAGAAAACCATTTTACGCATTTAAATGACCTTACACGTTATCAGTTTATTAAGCGTTTAGACTATGTAGACACACTCACTGTGAAAAAAATTGGTTAACACGACCACTCGTGGTGGCTTCACTCAGAGGTTGGAGAAGACAATCGGTGGACTAAACATCAAGCCAGAATTCTGCACGATTCAGGTAAGTGGAATAAAATACATTGTAAATAAACATTATTAAACAGATTTTGAAGTCATTCATTCAAAACTTGCTATGACTTAAGCCTTTCATATTCAGATAAATGACTTTTAGAATTAAGACAACCTTTAGACAACCTTAGCAGGAGAGCCCCAGCAGTAACTTTCTCTCAAGCAGATGAGCAATAAGTTGCTTTGTATGAACAAGGTAAAAGAGCATTAAACATTAAAGGTACTGCGCAAAATTTTCTTTTTCCGGGTGGATCATCAAGACTATTGGTCCTCCTAGTTGTCAATCTGGAGTGTTGCGCAATAGGCTTTATGCCCAGCTGCACTACTTCCTGAACTTCAGCCAGCTCCTTGTTTCCTGTCTGCCATTATTGGACAAACTGATTAATCCAGGTGTGTCTGATTATTGTTGTTGTGACTACTGAGTTCAGGCACACCTGGAATAATCAGTTTGTCCAATAATGGCAGACAGGAAACTTTTCTTTTCTAAAATTCGAGAAAATCCTCTGCTACACCTTTAAGTGGAACATTTATATAGCATGCTGCTTATAGATAGTGAGGAAGATAATCTAATGGATCTACCATGCATATCCTTCAAATAACTTAAAGGGATAGTTCACTTTAAAATGACAATTCTGTCATCATTCGCTCATCCTCATGTTGTTCTAGGGCTGTATGAATTTCTTTTTTCTGTTGAACACGGGGGAGGATGTTTTGAGAAGTGATGGTAAACACACAGCAGTAAGTGACCATAGACTTCCATAGTGGGAATAAAAAATATGATAGCATTTAATGGGTACCATCAACTGTGTGCTTACCATCATTTATCAAAACATTTTCTTAGTCATTTATCACTATACTTCCAAAATATTTTTTTCCTACTATGCAAGTCTATGGTCACTTACTGCTGTGTGTTTACCATCATTTCTCACAATATCTTCTTTTGTGTTCATCAGAAAAAGTAAATTCATACAGGTTTAGAACAACACGAGGATGAGTAAATGATGATAGAATTTTCATTTTAAAGTGAACTATCCCTTTAACAGAACAACTGAACATGTATAATATGTAATTTAATATGTACATCATTAATAATAATTGTAAATAATATTTAATATTTGTGAAATTATATACTTGTGAATTCATTATATTTGCAATGTTTATACATTACCTGTTTTTAGGTAAACAGATTATCCATCAGTGGATGTCATGCAAAAACTAGCCTCAAGGTCGGCTCTGTAGATCTGCATGTTTCCGAGCACACGTTTACCAGGACACACTAATATTAAACAGAAAAACAACATAAATCAGTATTAAACACAAAAAAATTTAGGTAAATTAAATAAGGTTTTAATTTTCAATCAATATAAAAGAAATAAACGCAATAAAAAACAATGTCAGTGACGTAATAAATATGTGTAAATTTACACGCATCATTTATTAAGCATTATAAAAATTATAAAAAATCCAGCAATATTATTAAACTTTGGTTATTTGTTATTATCCCTGGGTGCTTGTCTTGGCTAGCTAATGTTTACTCCACCACCACTGAGAAAAGTTACTTAACGTTAACGTACATTTTCAACGTGCCTTGCCTTCAGGATTTGCAGCTCAATATTGCCTTGCATTGATAACGTTAAGCGTTAAAAACAAACAAACCAAAAAAAATTATGATCATATACGACAATCAATCTGTAGATCCACTAAATGCATAACATATAGTTAGTTACTTACCTCTACTGATGAAACTCCTTCGTCAGCGTTGTTACTTCAAATGTTGGTTTTGGTAAATCACAAGAGGCCAAAGATCGAGGTGAAAAAGATAAATAAATCGTCTGCGATCGTTTAACGCGAAGAGCCATGAAGCCTCAAAAACCACAGGCTAAGATTAGTGCAGCCCTTGTGTCCAACTTCACGTGGCTTATCGTTAACCAGTATGACATCACAGTACCGCGTGATTACACTGTTTCCTGGGCTTTTGAACCGCTCTCGCAGTACTTCGATGTCTGCATGAAGTCAAACACTCATGCCTGTAACTGGGGTAGCTAATGATTTAGGGTGTAACAAAACAAGATTAGTACATTAATATTATCAATTAGTATTGTAATAAACCTTTTTAAATGTTTGTTAATGATTAAGTGTCATTAACAAACTCTGATTTAAAACATCAATATATGCTACGTAAATTTTCCTTAAATCATCAAAACATCCAAATTCAATGAAAAAAACAACAACAATGTATTTAAGATGAGACACATTCAGCATTTATAATTTTTTCTCTTTTTTTGTTTGACTTTGTTCAAAGTTTGCTACAGTAGACTGTTCGGTAACACTTTACAATAACAGTACATGAACAATCATGCACTAATACACAAATCAACAATCACTTCAACATGAAGTAATGACAAGTCAAGCCATGTACTAATCAATAACTAACCATAACTATGTCATGAGTCATATGAATTCATGCATGAATTACAGCCACCTTAACTACACATTAATACATGTTTGTTAGTTAATGCATTAATTAACACTTTGGGTAACCGAAATAAAACATGCTCTAAAACAGTGGTCAAATAAAGATGCATAAAATGTTCCACTTATAATTTTAGAAACAAAAGATATTTTTCAAATTCATGTGCTCACAATACCAAGATAGCAGGTAATTAAAGTATTTTAATTGTTCTCTATTTTTGTATGCTTGTCAATGTAGATTGCAAAATCAAAAGGAAGGTGGATGTAAACGTTACAGCCTACAACAGGCTGCTAGCTCGTTGCACTTGTGGTCTGCTGCTTTTGGCGCTGTCAAAATATTTCAGTTAAAATCATTCTGACTATTCATCAGAAATGACAAACATGTTAACCAAAGTCACAATGCCAAATGTATAGTGTTCATATAAAGACCATCAAACCGTCAATCTTACCAGTTTATTTGTGAAAGCTATTAAAATGTTATCTTGATGTTATTTTAATTATTGTTTAATAAATGTTTCGCATTGTATCAGGATCAGCGTTCAGCCAGGGGCGGATCTACGAGTGGATTGACAGCTTGCCCATCCAATCAGATTCATGGAAATACATTATGTTTTTTTCATTCAAACCGTAATTCTTCAAACATTTGAACTATCAAAAAATTTGAATTGCTCCTAAAGAAAACAAATTGCGCTTTTTGGCAATATATGGTTTATTACGGTAATGTCTTGCTTTCCGTCCACCAATCGCTGCTGTCATCTAGAGCGGAAGAGGCGGGTTTGAAGAGAGCGCGGTAGGTTAGATTGCACTGAGTAGCAAATTCGTGTGAACGTGTGGATCACTGCGAAAAGACTTCTAAATAAAAATGGTGTACACCAGCAACACTAAAGTAAACTCGCTCTTGGTGGCTCGGGACTTGACGGCCCGACTGGACTGTTTAAGTTGATTTTCAATAAAGCAGTGTTGAATTTTTTGCTTCTGGGTCCTCTATGTTTCAGAACCAGTGCTTAGGTAAGCCACGGGCGTTTAGCTAAATAAATGCTCAATGCTTAAATAGTTAATCGTAAATCGTTGTAATATGCTTATGACTTGCGAATGTTATGCTTATTTAATTGAAATAAACCAAGCTTAATGACGTATGCAGCCTGCATATCCGACCTCCGGAGGATGCAGCCTTCTGTTTGAGAGACGGCCGATTGTAATACAGTTAGATTGAATAACGTAATTCCATCTTAAAATGTACAAAACTGATGGAAAAAACAGTAATTTTATCTTCCCAATTAACGCAAGTTAAAAAAAGTATGTGAATTCTTCTGGCCCGCAGAAGTATAGATGCCCACCCATCTAAAACACTTTCTGCCTCCGCCACTGGGTAACTTATATTTTTATTTGTTAATGTATGATAAGGTCATGACTTTACTAAGGGGGCACATCATTTCTAACTCATCGTTAACTACTCATAAACTAACATAAATTCATGATTTATTAATGTATGATTAGGTCATGACTTTACTTGAGGGGGCACAGCATTACTAACTCATCGTTAATTACTCATAAACTAACAAAAATTCATGATTTGTTAATGTATGATTGGGTCATGACTTTACTTGAAGGGGCACATCATTATTAACTCGTTGTTAACTACTCATAAACTAACATAAATTCATGATTTGTTATGGTATGATTAGGTCATGACTTTACTTGAAGGGGCACATCATTATTAACTCATCGTTAACTACTCATAAACTAACATAAATTCATGATTTGTTAATGTATGATTAGGTCATGACTTTACTTGAGGGGGCACATCATTATTAACTACTCATAAACTAACATAAATTAATGACTTGTTAATGTAATATTGTGTAGGCCCTACACAATGACTTTTCTTGGAGGGGTACACTGTTAAAAAGTTATCAATTACACATTCTATACAAATTCAGCTCATCTAATTTTTGGTGGTTTTAAAGGAGAGGAGCAAATGTGAAAATTGGTCAGACATTTGGAAGGGGTAATAATGGCTTAAAAGAAGAACAAGACAGATACTGTATGTGCATTTTGATAATAAGACAAGCCAGTTCACACAATAACCATCGTCTGTAGGCTAATACTGATTTAAATTTAGAAAGAATAGCGTCTGTCACTCTTAATGGCAGCACTGGAACTAATTTTAATTATTAATCCATAATTGCACATTTAATGATTAAAGTTAACTGTAAATGTTGCAAGAAATCCAGTGCCATTCAATGTTTTTAGCTCAGCTGCAGGAGCAAATGTATAAACAGTTTTGCATTACAAACCTAAACATTTTGAATTAACAAAAGTTATTTTCGTTCTTCTACAGAGCTTGTTTGATATGGGGTACGCAAAGTGTTAATTAATGCATTAACTAACAAACATTTATTAATGTGTAGTTAAGGTGGGTGTAATTCATGCATGAATTCATATGACTCATAACATAGTTACGGTTAGTTATTGATTAGTAAATAGCTTAACTCATCATTAGTTCATATTAAACTGATTATTAATTTATGTATTAGTACATGATTAATTATGTACTGTTATTGTAAAGTGTTACCCAAAAGGTAATGTCTTAATAGAATGACTATACATTTTTTGCTTTTGTTACATAGTTCATACATCAAAATCCTTAAACGTTTATAATTATGTTTTCCAACTTGTTGCAGCTTGACAAAAATGTAGTTTGAAGGAAAAGGAACAGCTGAGTAACAAAGTCCTGGTACGCAGACGACGATACTATTACACTGACAAGAGTGTAATGATGATGGAGACACAAGCCAGAGAAAGGGGGGACCAAACACCAGGCCAGAATTCTGCACGAGTCAGGTAAGCATAATGAGTTACACCAGTGGTTCTCAACTCTGTTCATGGAGTCCCACTGCTCTGTGCATTCTGTATGTCTCTTTGATCTGACAGACTGAGGCTGCGTCCAAATATCACTTTGTGCATCCCATCGTGCATCATGTTCTGGATGTAAAGCACGAGACTTTTAATTGTATGTTAACATTTCTATGGTGTTCACTGCATTATTGTTATGTATTTTGTGAAACATCTGCAACTGCAACATTGTGTCGTTTATTTAGGGACTACTGAATAAATAATACACTTTAATAAAGCTACATACTCAAAAAAAAGAGCTTTTTTACAGGAGCAAAGAATTCTGCATCTAAAAGTTTGAGATAAGTGTAGATAATAATCTTTAAGTTCAGCAAATGTTAATTTCAGAGTGTTCGTTTTATTTACAGAAAAACTTAAAAATGTTAAATATAAATTAAAAGTAGTAAATAAAACACAAATACGTTTGGTGCAAATTGCTGGCACTACCTGGATTGACATTTTTACACATGCTAAGTGTGTCCCATATGGTGAATAATTCTACATGCACGCTTGGGATCTTCACGCCCACTAGAATACTTAGGCCAAATATTAAAAAAAACGTCATGTAAGTAGTCTAGTGCAAAGACAACAAGTGTGAACATTTGGACACAGCCTCAGTTCAGTTCATGAAGATCTCTACTAATGAGCTGATGATTTGAATAAGGTGTGTTAAATAAGGAAGACATACAAAATGTGAATAGCAGAGGACCTCCAGGAACAATGTTTAGGAACAGTTACACTGTATAAAACATTAACAACTAAACAGGCAGTACAATCAATAACAAATGATTTGTCATAGCTTCAATAAACAAAACAATGTCACCTGCATTTTAGTTTCCAGCATTTTCCACAATGCAGCCAAACTGGAAGAAAATAAGCTTCTGCTTTGCATCTGACATCAATTCAGAAACCTACAAAAATAATCACAAGAGAATGAAGAATGTTTTAAATATACATAGAAATAAGCTCTAAGGAGCGGCATGGTTTACAGTAAAATTATGGGGTACTCACACTATGCATACTGTATCATACCAAAGTATGTTTTACATCCAAAGTTTGGTGTGACTAGTGTGAGCGCTCCGTACCCTACTACACGTGGTCTCTGCGACAGTCCAGTTTAGTTCAAGGTAGGGGGGCAATATTTTGAAACATAAATATTTTAAAATTATTTGCGACCCTTACAAAGACACTAATTTCCCACAGCCAGCAACAGCACAATGTTTGTCTGACATCACAATCTTACTGTTATTACAACTTTATGATTGTCAACAACTACTACTTTAGACTGAACACCAGTGGGCGGAGCCAACGATATAATGATGTGATGTGTCTTTCTGTGGGGGAGGTCAAATGAAAATTAATCTAGCTAGCTAGTGACATCACTACTCCAGCCATTTAACATTCGTAAAAGAAGAATGCTGTCTGTGATTCACTTATGTTTCCATGAATGCAAAAACTTTTATCGAAGTACATATAGAATTGTTTAAGTGTCATAATTAGAAACATGCCTAAATTGGCAGTGACCCTGTCGATACAAAACTCAAGTGCAAATCATGACACTCATATTAACTGCAGTTTTGGAAATTATTGTTAACACAGATATCAGATATGAATCGTGTCTTATGTAAATATAAAAAGAGCAGAACAACAAATGAATATAGTCAAAAAAATCTGATCTGTGCATTAAGATTTGCAATGTAAATGCAGTCTTATTGTGACGAGAAAACTTTGTTATTGCTGGAATCATGAATGGTCTGAATAGGATTTGAGTTTGTTTACTTGTGAAACTTACCTGCTCAACCATTTACAGCTCCAGTGGGTGCAGATTATCATACAGATGGTTAAAGTGTGGATCCACCTAATATTCAAGGTAAAAGAGCATTTGTTTACAGCATTATCTAAGAAAACATATCACTAGATATTACATATTAGATGTTAATGTCTGACTCTGATCCATACGAAACAGATTTTCTGTCCTGAGACCCTTGGCTGACCATCAAGAAAGAACACAGTAGGTTAACAAGAATCTGACCTCACTTTTGATCATTACGAAATTATGGCAGTACATTACACATTTAAGGACTGTTATTCCTCTGGCTGATTTAAAAATACCCAAAAGTTCTTAAAAAGAAGCAGCCCTAGTTATTTTGGCTTATCAAACATAAACTATATAGACATAACTATTGTGACGCCTCCTCCTAATAAACAGGTTTAAATACTTAACTTATTTCCATGAGCACAAATCTTAATGCTACAGCATATGATATTCTAGAACAGTGGTTCTCAAACCTTTTCAGCATGCGGCCCCCTTTGTGTACGGTGCATTTCTTCGCGGCCCCCCCACAGAAAATGTATGACAAAAAACAGTTCTAAAACTTCACATTTTAATTAAACAAAACATTAAATTATACAAAGTAGTGCTGCCTTATTTTTTTATAGGTTTAATTTCACAGAATTCATGATAAATAAATGTATTTTATAAAATGTCATAAAACTGGGGCCCCCATGCAGTGTTGGGGTAGTTACTCAAAAAATGTAATTAGTTACTAGTTACTAGTTACTTCTTAAAATTGTAATGAGATTACTTTACTAGTTACTGCATTTGAAAAGTAACTTCACTACTTATTACTTTACTTTCCTTTTTCTTAATTTACCACATAGATACATGGACATGGTTTAGGCGGGGTCGGCTGATGATGAGTGACTACTTTAAATGACCGGCCAGGGCTCTAGACTAACTTTTTGCACTGGTTGCACTGGTGCGCCTAACATTTTTTCTTAGGTGCACCAGCACAAAAGTTAGGTGCACCCTAATTTTTGACCCCATCGGATTTATAGTTCGCCCAAAAATTAAAATTCTGTATAATTTATTTGTAAATCAGGTTTGTAACTCTCATGTTGTTACAAACCTGTATAAATGTCTTTGTTCTGGTGAACATGAATGAAAATATTTTGAGGAATGTTTGTAACCAAACCATTCATGAGCCCCATTCACTTCCATAGTATTATTTTTTCCTACTATAGAAGTGAATGGGGCTCATGCTTGGTTTGGTTATTAACATTTCTCAAAATATGTTGCTTCGTGTTTATCAGAACAAAGATATTTATACAGGTTTGTAACAAAATTTATAATTTATTTTTGGGTGAACTGTCCCTTTAACACCGCAAGTTTAGCGCCCATGGTGGTTTCATACAGAATATAAACATGTAGGCTATTTTATAATTGTCTTGTTGTCATTCCATTTTCCTTATACGAGTCATGCACAGTCCTGTTTGATAACCCGCATCCGCGCGATTAAAATAACAGCTGACCTGTTATCCGACATCAGCATCAATTTATTTCATACCCGTTTTTTACATAAAGACTGCGACCGGCCGCACCGCAAATCGTGATGTAAGTAGAAACCTTTAAAGATCTTCATGCAGAACATTGACAGAAATAAGCACAGGACCATGCTTGTTCAAATATATTATCATTTAATCTGAAACTTTGTGAGGGTCGGCTGATTGACAGCTGAGCGGTCAGCAGTGTTTGAACACTCATAAGCGCTGCGCTTATATTTATTATTACCTTATAAATTGATGATATGATTGCAGTGATTCCAAAGGGATGTCCAAAAAAACTCAAGTAGAATGTTAAATGTTTAAAGTTTAATGTCTCTTTCTCGCTGCCCTGTGTAAACCCACGCGGGTGATGGCATGAAACGCGTGAGGAGCTTGCATTTTGCATTACCTTAAATTACCTTAAATTATGGTCATACAAATAAAAGTAAAACAACATTCAAAACTGTAATGTGTACATTTATTTATGTAAAGTTACACTCGCAATAATAACAAAACATTGTGCTTTTTTAAATAGGTAAAAAGTGTTTTGTGCTGCATCGGTTTGGGAGCGCGTCACACAATAAACAAACTCATATAGGCTATAGGCTACTTTTGAATTCGTTTTGTTGATTTGCTAATTATTTAAGTGAAACACATTTCATATAGGCTTATTTATTTTATTATTTTTTTCACCAAAGAAAGACGTAATCATCACGTTCTATTCATTTGAATGCTTTTTGCGCATAAACTAAACCATTGGGGGAATTATTTATAAATGAATCAACAACGCAAATCAAGGAATTAACTTATTTCTCTATTTAAGACAGTCTGGCAGGGCGGTAACAGTGATACATCAAACACCGAAAAGTTTATAGGATTAGATTTGGAAGTAAGATTATGAAGAAAACAGCGGTCCTGACTCCTGGCTTTTTTCTATAAATTGAGCGCACGCGACATTGCTGTTCGGGTTACGTTCAAATAATTTTTTTAAAAGAATTATGCTCTGGCTCTGACTCGATTGAGGTTCATACCTAATTCCGTCTTCGGGTTCGGACCTCTCGATCCCTGACCGGTAAAGTTAAGCAGGATCTTTCGCCACAAGTGTTGTATTGCCATGCTGGGCTTACAAATGCTCAGACAGGTTGCTCATCGCGTTGTCAGCAGTTGAAAAGACACTTGTCGTGTGGGCATAGTGTGCATTTCACACGAATATTTTTGTCCTTTCGAGCAATACCCTGAAAGTTATGTGAATATCGCCCCAGTGGCTGAAACCCTCCGTCTTCATTTCACGCTCCCCTTTGCACCAGCAGCTCCGTCAAATCAATATCTATGGCAACGGCACACGTACAGGGACACGCATGCACGCACCACTTAAATAGACAGAACTTTACACCCAGGCAAACACTGCTTGGGTAACGCAGGAAAGCGCGTTCCTATAGTCTAGTAAAGTAGTGTAGTTACCAATATTATTAGTGTAATGCGTTACTTTACTTCGTTACCCAAAAAAGTAATGTACTTACTGTAATCCGTTACTTTGTAACTCGTTACCCCCAACACTGCCCCCATGGCACCATCTCGCGGCCCCCCTGGGGGCCCCGGACCCCAGTTTGAGAACCACTGTTCTAGAAAAATCGTTTGATGCTAAATTTATAGCAAGAGTTTTGGCAGGGCCCTTTTCAATACCAACTTTTTAGCCAAAGACTCATCACCTAAACCTATCAATGACTTGTACAAGAAGCTGTAGTCATTTTGGAACAGAAAAAGGCACTTACAAAACTGTTGCAACAAAAATCAAAACAAAACTTTTTGAAGTGGTATTATATGGTATAGAATTTATATTTGTTTTGATTGGAAATACTGGAATAAATAAACATGTTTATTAGAATGAGGCCTCCCAATACTTTTGTCTAGTGTATTTGCCACAGACAGGGTAACGCAAGCCTTAGAGTGTGCTTCTTTGTAAATGTGACAAATGAAAATGACCTGATCCATCATTTCCAGCTCCAGTGGGCATCCTTTATCCAGACCCTCATACAGATGGTTGGAGTTTTGATTCACCTAAAGTACCATGCAAGGTAAAAGAGCATTTGTTGACATAATTAGGAAGAAAATATAAACACATTGTTCATGGCATTTAAACACAACATAACACTGTGTAATACTACCTTTCCTGTTCAATCCATAGAGCACTCATTTTCACTCTTGAGACCATGGTGTGACCTGCAAGGTAGAATGGAGAGTAAGTTACCTAAAACATTTTTTATTTAAAATTGTCATCAGCTAAACATCAACATGTCCGAGGCAGATGCAGGTCTGATGGTCTGTCCAACATTCAAAACCTCACAGTAAATCTACAGTCTTGAATACTGTTTTAAATCAATGTACACATATGCTCATTATGAATTTTATTAAAAAATACTAAATGTATATAAAAAGCCTCAATTCAATTATTTGTTGATATTGCAGCTGTAGACGAGACAATCTTGGAGTCACCTGCCTTCACTGGTCCAGTTGTTAGCCCATCACAGATGGAGAGTATTGAAGAGGATGGTGTCTTTTCTCCAACATCTTTCTAGACTGATAAAAGATCTAGACAGGCTCGAACAAAAGTTAACAGACAGAGGGGCTTATATAGAGAATGGTAAGAACCATTTTATCCGTCAAACTTTTTACCAATTATTGTAAACATAAACAATATTATAGGGCTTAATTTGTTTTAAACATTCAATGTACTGAATCTGTTTAAGGTGAGCAGCTACACATAAAAGAAAACATGGAGAATCTGCTCAAAGGTGTTAATCAGCAATGCAGCTATACAACTAAATTGATGCAGGCAGAAACACAAGCGAGGTATGCATGTTCAATGTGTGTATGTTATGTCCAAATGTTGTTATGTTCAAATGTTTTACAATATACTTAAACTAAACTGGTGGACCTGTCATTATTGCATTAGTCAAGTACAACTGAGTAGGTTAATAAATATATATAAATAAATATCAGTCTTGACAGCAAACATAATGTTTTATAAAATAATTACAGCTTTTTAAGAAATTTACACGAGGCTCAAACTATAAGTGAAATTAACTATCAACAACCTAAAATAACCACAGACACGTGCATAAAATATCTAACGTCAGGGATGCAAACACATGTATGGTCAAAAAAGAGAGAGATAATCGAAGCCCTCGCTCAGCGGCAAATATTCAGATACTTACATTGCCACCGGCCCCTGCAATCCCCGGCCCACTCCATAGGCATATTTAGTAAAATGAAACTTTAAAAATGGCCCACTCCATAGGCATATTTAGTAAAATGAAACTTTAAAAATCAAAATATGCCGACACTAATTTGGAAAATTCAATTTAATTTTTATTAAACAAACTCAAAATATATAGCACTTCTTCTTGCTTTAGTAATTCTTCCTCTTCTTCCTGGCCACCTCCTGCAATGTATCCAGTGCCTTCCGTCTGGAATACAGATTTGAATTTTTTGCAAAACTGTATCATAACGGAGTGCAAATAGTTCACTTATATCTTGACCCTTACGAAAATTAACCATGGTTTTACTACAGTTAAAACCAAAAAACCATGGTTACTGTAGTAAAACCATAGTAACCACAAAACCATGGTTTTCAAAAACCATACTTAAACCAGTGCAGTAAAACCATGGTTTTGCTGATAGTAATCAATACACCAAAAAACCATGGTTACTACACTTTTACCACAATAAAACCATGGTTAATTTTCGTAAGGGGAGTCAGCTTGAGCTTTGCTCGTTCAGTAGCCTGGTAATACCATCCTCTGCTATTTTGCTTCGCTTCATAGACAGAGTCTGGCTGGGCACAATTGACAATCGTTTTCCTTCTCGTGGGAGGGGCTTGTCTGAAGTTTAAAATCATTGGTCTAAACGTAAGCCAATCACACATAACATTTAGATATGATGTGCTTTATGCGCCGGATCAGCCGAATCGATCGAATCTCTGCTGTAAAATACACGTATGATGTGAAAACAAACCCATCGAGCGAAATACCAGAGTTAACATGGCTATGAACGACTTTTGCAGATTATGTAAAGTAAATCGGGCCATAGCTAGTTGAACACTATCCTTACGGTGGCTTTCCACTCACGTCTAACGGGAGGAAAGCCCCTCTCTCCTCTCAAACTCTTCCACCAGACAACCATAACTACATGTAAATTAAATCTTCCTACCTTATTTTCTGGTTAATCAGGAATGTCACCAAAGAATGCTTGCCCACGCGTCCTCCACCATTAACTGTGAACAAGATAATTCCATTCCATGATTTCTCGATCGTTGTGCACGTCAAGCTGTGCTGCACACAGTTTCTCGCTGATGATCGGTAAAGTTGATAAATTAAACTTTTCCAAAAACTTGTCGGGAGTAGGGCAACAACATAATCTCCATTCAAATGTTTAACAAACACTTTTCTTGTTCGGGTTTTAGTTGGCAAGTGCCGGTTCTCCACAACAGAGCAAATAGCTTTCTGTGTCTCCATGTCCACAACAAACTACAACCGTGACTCGGCGTTTAGCGTCTACGTCACGGCTCTCAGCCCGCCCTCTGTTCGTTGATTGGACGGTCGTTTTGAGACCGGGGGAAAACGGTTTGAATGGGAGGTATCTCAGACTGAGTACAGAAGCGTAATGAAATTTAGCGGAAGTACGAAGTCTGACGTAGTCAGGCTACTCGTTCAGTGCAATGGGCTTGACATTTGCATTGCTTTTTTTGCTACCATCTCTGTGATTTCTGAGCAAAATTTATTATTATTATTATTATTAATGAACCATCTTTTATATTTAAAAAACATAGGAGAAATAAAGTGCAGCGCGTGGTCGTGACTTTCAGTTGTTATCGCCATAGAAACCAGTGGCGCACTTTAAACTGCACGTTACACACAATGTTAATCGGACTCCCGGTGGCGCACTTTAAACTGCACGTTACACACAATGTTAATCGGACTCGGGACCAGTAATTGAACTGGGACCGACCCGGACCTGACTGCCAATTTAATATATAGATTCGAAACTGTACGGGTGTCGGGTCCTCCATGAAATGCATACAACTCTGCTCAAGTTCAGAAACACGTGAGCTCGCTTCACGTCGCACCAAACTCATCTGAAGAGACACGATGTGCTTGCACGCAAAATATCATTATCAAAGAGTGTTGTTATAATCACGGCAGAACAAATAAGACTAAATTTAATGCCAGATATACTGGAACGCTTCTAGTAAAGTCCATTGGTGGGAAACACTGCAATTTACAGGTGAATTTGATGAAGCTAAAACGTTACACACACACACAAACACTACCTACCCAATTGAACTATGCCTAGCTGAAATGTTTAATCAATTACATGATTAGTAGATTATATAACATTATAAACCAAAAAGATCCTTACCTCCAGTGATGTCTTCAGTTGCTAGTCAAACAGGCGCTGCGGCAAACTCAGGTCTCGGGGAGAAATTTGTTAGATACGCAGCACGAATGCGGCGCCACAAAAAAGACAGGTGGATGACGTCAAAGTACCGCGAGAGCGATTCGAGAAACCATACGGAGAAGTCTAATTTCACCTCGCTCTCGCGGTAACTTTGACTTCACCCTCCTGTCATTTCTTGCACACTAGTGGTTCGCGTGCATGATGTTTTGCCGCGCAGTGTTGTGATTCGCTTATTTCCTATTTACTTGTCACCTATTGGTGGCATTGTCATCAGACCCCCCCCCCCCAAAAAAAACTCTTCGGATCTGCACGAGTCACACAAGTCACCCAAACTGACGTGAAAAAAGCGGGAGGCGCCGAAAAGCGCCGTGTTTGCATCCCTGTAACGTGAACCAGCTAGTTACTGTACATACATGGCTTATTATCAACGAAATTTTAGTTAACTGATCCCACACTCAGCATTATTAAAATGTATTATTACTACATACCTTAAACAAATGTTCCCTAAATCGGCAGACAAAGGACAGGTTTCTTTCTTGCCCTTCTTCTTTTGCATTGCGACGTCGATAAAGTGCATGGCGTGGTGAAGCACGAATTTAACGCAAAGACGCTCATATTAATAATATACACGATATATAACGATAAATACACTTTAGGATGATTTTATCTTTGTTTGACATCCTAATCAGAGTTATATTGAGGAAACAAATAAAACATATGACATAGTTTGTAAAATTAATTTTTCCTCTTTTTTTGTTATGGTTTCTTTTAGAATGCAGCTGCAGATGAAGTCCTCCGTCTACCACTGAAGGAGACACAGAAAATTCCATCCAAGATGATCTTTGCCCAAGGAAGCATTTGATTAATTTAAAGATGTTGTGTTTCTTTGTATGTTATAGAAAAACGTTGCTTTTTTTGCATACACTCGTATAAATATGCATCTTATGAATGTTTTCCTTTGTCTAATTTTAATAAATTTTACGCAATCAACTGCCTGTTTTATTGAAAATACTGTTTTAATTGTTGTCAATGATATTTTGTAATAATATGTGTGTATAACTGTGTAGATGTAGTTTAGAGCAATTTTTTAAGTAAGGAATAATTGACGACGGGCCATTGAATTATAAGAAAATAATGCACACCAAGGTGGTAATGCGGCACGACGCGAAGCGGAGTGCCGTTACACCGCAGGTGTGCATTATTTTCAAATAATTCAAAGGACCGAAGTCAATTATTCCGCTTATACCACGGTTACCACAAACATTGCTCTGGTGCCTACTTTTAAGACATTTGAAAAGTTAGGTGTGCGGTTTACAGAAAAATAATCAACACCCATAGAACACTTCTCAGCCAATCAGAATGCAGCATTCAACAGACCCGTGGTATAATGATCTTTTAATCCTCGTTTAAAGATCTAAGAAACATCTTGGAAATATCTTAGAAACATCTGCTAACCATCATTCTAAATATCAAGCGTCTTGAAAAGATCTTAAAAGCGTCTTCAAAACGGCTGGGCTCGTACATCTCAGATACGTAATTCATATAGGCAAACAACCTTTATAATACGTTTTCCAGACGGAATGGAAATCTGAGTGATTACCTCGCAGATACGTATCTGAGACGTACGTGTGCTATCTGGGAACACACACAACAAGGGACAAGCGTGACAAACTTGTTTGTTTACATCCGCCGCCGCCATTACTCCCTCACGTGTTGATCATGAAAGCAATGCGAGTGATCCTGTGTTTAATAAACTTGCTGTGCGGAGATCTATTTCGACCTCACTCAGACCGTCACCACGGTCTTATCCTGAATGACGCCATTCTTCCGCCTATCCTCGAGACCTAATATCAACAATGTCAGGTGACTGACCCTAGGTTGGCTATATAACATCCGGATGAACCAACCACTTCCTCTTGCCTTTCTCGCCTCATCTGAGACCAAAGCGGTAGAGCGCATTTTTTGAACTTATTTACAGAAGAAGACTAAACATTTCAATCCATCACATTTTTTTCGTGCAGGTGCTTTATGTCCCTGAGGATTGCACGGGTTTTCTTCTTATTTATCTATCTCGGCACGTTGTTGGAACGCTAGTCGGTGAGTATTTCTCATTTTATAGTTTGTTTTTCAGGTGCTCTGTCTTACGTCAGCTGTTCGCAGCAGACAGTTGTTTTTCCATTACAGTTTACTGCGTGTACGCACGTAGAATGATGGATATATAATTTTCATAAGACCATATGATTTTCTAGCAGTTTTGTTCGCAAACTCAGTTTTGAATTTATTACGAGCGGTGATTCGTCACAATCAATATTATAATGGTACACGGTTAATTATATTGTTTAACTAATACCAAGTAGTTTATTTTTCAAAATTACAGTTTATAAATAGATAAATAAAATAAAGTGTTTTTTCTGCCAACCTAAGAGCTCTGTTCGCAGACTTAAAAGGTGATTTAATGAAGGGTGATTCGTCACAATCTATTTGTTAATGGCATGTTATTTGTGTTTGTTAACTAAGTGCCAGACAGTTTATTTTGAGATTTTGTTTATCTTCAATCAGTAAAAATACTGTGATTTGTTACAGCTAATTGTTGCTGTCTCTTTCATATCTTAGACTGTTATCATATTAAGTGAACTCTGACTTTTCATTATGAGTCACTCAAAATGTAGATTTTGTCAATCTGTTATGCACCCACGGGATGGGCACCGGGAATGCCCCTCCTGTTTGGGTATGCAGCATTTATTAGATGACATTGAAAGCCCATGTGCAGCTGCAAAGGAGCTTTCCTTACAAGAAAGAATACAGAGAGCAAGACATTCAACTGGTGGCAGTAAAGTGATTCCCAGTGGGTCTTCTCAAAAGCGTAAGAGGCCTGATGAGTCCACTGTATCCTCATACTCTGACACGCCTCAGGATAAAAGGGAGAGTGCTGCGGCAACTCAAGAGCCCAAAGATGACACACAATTACATATTTTGGCAGCATTACGTGACTTAGCTAGTAAGCTTGAAACGCGTAGTTCTCCAGTAAGCACACAACCATCTGTACTAACTGTTGCACCCTCTCTCAGAGATGATTTAACATCATGTCAGGAAGAGAGGGAGGATTCTATGGATGCTGTATCACTCCACGCTAATAATTCTTTGTATGGTAGTAGTGAGGGGGATGCTGAAGAAAATGAAGAAGAGGAGTCTAAGTCAGACGTGTCAATAGGGAATCCTCAGTCTGATATTCTTTCACACATCTTAAGCGCAGCAAGAATACTGGGCCTTGATACTCAGGAAGAAGCTGCAGCAGCCCCAGCCCCCACACAAGGTGTATGGACGGGCATTTCTCGTACACAACCTCCTGTGTCTATTCCTGTGGCTGATGATTATTCCCAGATGTTAAGGAAAGCCTGGAATAATCCAATAGCTGCACCCCAGTTTAACGCAGGCTGTAGACGGTTTGCTAAATTAAATTACCCCGCTGAGAGTGGTATGGGAAACATGCCTCCAGTGGAGCGAGAGATTGCAACATTAACAGCTCTGGGACCAGACAAAGTTACAGACAATCCCCGTTGTCCTGGTAAAGAATGTCAAAAGACTGATCGATTAATGAGCCAAGCGTATAATGCAGCTACCCGGGCCGCTCGATCAGGAAATGCTTTGGCAATAGTGTTGGCTGCCTTGAGGAAAGTTGTCAATACAGAAGAGCGTGATGTCATGAACCTAATTGACACAGCACTTATCACACATTCGCAGCTTACCAGGGATATTGGAGCATCTATGTCTTCAGCAATTTTAGCCAGAAGACAGATTTGGTTAGCTCAAACAGATTTGCCTGAGACTATTAGGAGAGAACTGACTAGTATGCCAGTGGTTCCAGGACGGGTATTTCACACTGATTCCCAGTCCTTACTGGATACTGCTGACCAGGCAAGACGCAGAAGAGAATCAGTTCAGCAAACGTTTGGTGGACCTACTAGATATGGCCATAGAGCTGCTCATTCCTTTCAGCCCTCACGCTTTCCTCATTCAGAGCCTTGGGGGCATGACAGAAGACGGACTAGGGGTTACCAGTCCCATGACAGGGGAACTAGACCGTTTTACCAAACTCCCCAAATGGACCAGTCCCACACTCCAGGTAGGGGAGGACCTCTTAAAAGGCGACCTACCAGGGGTTTCAAACCCAGAGGAGGCCCTGCATAGCGGTCTTGGAGTTGCTGGAGAATTCCCTCAACTATGCCTGCAGAGTTGGGAGAAAGTAACATCAGATCCTTGGGTTCTAGATACCATCAGGAAAGGATACAGGATACAATTCCGGCGACGTCCTCCTACCTTTTCAGGGGTTCACATGACTATAGTCAGAGACCCAGCCCAGGCAGAAATCTTGACCAACGAGATCATGGTCTTACTACAGAAAAAAGCAATTGTACAGATAAACACCAACAAACAGCTAACTGGGTTCTATTCGAAATATTTCCTAGTACCCAAGAAAGATGGGGGGCTTCGACCCATTCTGAACTTACGACAACTGAACAAATTCATAAAGGTATTACCCTTCAAAATGCTGACTACAGTACAAATTCTGGAATCCATAGAACTGGGAGAATGGTTCACTTCCATAGACTTAAAGGATGCATATTTCCAGATACCCATCTGTCAGGATCATCACCCCTTTCTTCGCTTTGCCTTTCAAGATCGGGTTTACCAGTTCAGGGTCCTCCCATTTGGCCTGTCTCTGTCTCCAAGGGTCTTCACCAGGGTGGTCTCAACAGCCCTTCGTCCTCTTCAGTGTGCAGGTTTGAAAATTTTGTCATACCTGGACGACTGGCTAATTTGTGCTCCTTCCCGCAGTCAAGTTATGAAGGACACAGAAATAGTTCTTCAACATGTCCAATCTCTTGGCTTCAAAGTGAACTGGGAAAAGAGCAATCTAATTCCCAGACAACAGACAGTGTTTGTGGGAATTTCGCTAGATTCCAGACTGATGACTGCATCGTTATCACCCCAGAGGGTGGTACAATTGTTACGTCTAGCCCAGTCATTTCGCATGAACAAGAAAATAAAGTTAATACAATTTCAGCGATTGTTGGGTATGATAGCAGCAGCAGCAGTGGTGATTCCACTCGGCCTTCTCAAAGCACGTCCTCTACAGCGGTGGCTGAACAGTTTTCAATTACATCCCAAATTGCACAGACATGTAAGAATAAAGGTCACACGGAAGTGTATCCAAATGTTACGTCCTTGGAACAGCAATGCGTTGCTATCACAAGGGGTTCCCTTAGGCAACATCCCAGCGAGGCGGTCTGTGATAACAACGGATGCCTCTCTATCGGGATGGGGAGCAGTGTGGGAAGGCAGGTCCATCAGGGGTCTCTGGGAATACCCTTGGACCTTAGAGCACATCAATGTGTTGGAACTCAGGGCAGTGTATCTTTCCCTGAGAGCTTTTCTCCCATTGTTGCAGAACAAACATTTCTTGATAAGAACAGACAACATGTCTGCAGTGTACCACATCAATCACCAAGGTGGCACAAGATCAGCATGATGCCTCGAGGTGGCAAAGGAACTGCTTTCCTGGGCATTTACGAAACGTTCATCACACAGGGCAGTATACATTCCCGGAGAAGCAAACAAAGCTGCAGACTTGTTATCCCGAACCGGACCTCTCCCAGGGGAATGGCGTCTCCATCCCGAAGTGGTGAGGCTCATATGGGGTCAGTTCGGTGTGCCGAAGATCGACCTGTTCGCGACTGCCGAGACAACCCATTGCAATCTATGGTACTCCTTGAACAACCAGGGGGATCCCCTGGGGATAGATGCACTATCTCAAGAATGGCCGGAAGGGTTGTTGTACGCTTTTCCTCCCCTACCTCTGATTTCGCTGGTGCTCAGGAGGATAGCATTGGGCCATCACAAAGTCTTACTTGTAGCCCCGAGGTGGCCAAAGAAGCATTGGTTTCCGGCCCTTGTACATCTGATCCAAGGTCACCCTTGGCAGTTACCGAAGAGAGCCGATCTCCTCTCCCAAGCGGAAGGCCAGATTTGGCACCCCAGACCAGAGATGTTACAACTATGGGTATGGCCCTTACTAAGTCCCTCTCTAAAGACTTAGATGAAGCTGTGTTAAGGACAATAAATAGTTCTAAAGCACCCTCTACATGGAGTAATTACTCTAGCAAGTGGCGAATATTCTCAGCATGGTGTCAAGATCATCAACTAAATTCAGCCGATTGTGACACCAGTATGGTTCTACGGTTTCTGCAAACATTACTGAGCTCCGGAAAATCAGTCAATACCATAAAGGTTTACATTGCAGCTATTTCCCACTTCCACACATTAATAGATGGTGTAAGTGTTGGTAAACACCCCTTGGTATCTCGATTCCTTAAGGGGGCACATCGTTTAAACCCTGGGAGATTTATGAGATCTCCTACTTGGGACCTTACCATTGTTTTACATTCTCTGACCAAAGCACCTTTTGAGCCTTTGGAAGAAACTGATCTTAAGTTGTTGACATGGAAGACCGTTTTCCTCCTGGCGATATGTTCAGCCAAGAGAGTTGGTGAATTGCATTCCTTATCAGTAAGTGAAGACTGCTTGAGATGGAAGGCAGAAAGAACAGGGGTTTTTCTTTGGCCAAACCCATCATTCCTACCCAAGATTCTTAAGCCTAGTACCATAAATCAGGTAATTGAGCTTGATGCTTTCCAACCTGACCCTCTTTGTTCAGGTACAGGGTTAGATAATTATACCCTTTGTCCTGTTAGAGCGTTGCACACATACATTGAGCACACTCGATCATTGCGGCACGCACACACACAACTATTTGTATGCTTTGACAAGAAGTGTACAGGTAAGCCTGTGTCTAAGCAACGTTTGTCTCATTGGATTGTTGATACCATTTCACAAGCGTATTTCAGCCAAGGTCTGCCCATTCCTGGTGAGCTGGTTGCTCATTCTACCGGGAGCATGGCTACTTCCTGGGCAGCACTCAAAGCAGTGGCACTCTCAGTCATTTGTGCTGCAGCCTCTTGGAGTACTCCATGTACGTTCACAGAGTTTTATAGGATTAATGTGACAAATCCTAACTCTTTTGGGTCTACTGTTTTATCTGTAGCTAAACTACCAGGGTAGGGAAAAGATGCTAATCCCTCGTGACCCTGATGTTATAAGTCATCCAGGATAAGACCGTGGTGACGGTCTGAGTGAGGTCGAAATAGATCGTAAGTTATGTCCATAACTATGGATCTATGAGACCGAACGATGACCGTCACCATTTCTTGTCACTCGGGACGAGCTGGGGCGTTCCAGGCAAGAGGAAGTGGTTGGTTCATCCGGATGTTATATAGCCAACCTAGGGTCAGTCACCTGACATTGTTGATATTAGGTCTCGAGGATAGGCGGAAGAATGGCGTCATTCAGGATAAGACCGTGGTGACGGTCATCGTTCGGTCTCATAGATCCATAGTTATGGACATAACTTACGATATTACCTTAGACACAAGTAAATAAGGATTGTACTGTTTGCAATCGCGTATTTTATACGAATACCAAAAACAGCGTTGATTTCATGACTCGTGTGTTTGTGTATGTGCGTTTCCCCTCGCGTGAAATGTTTGACGGAAGAACAAAGAAACACTCGCGTCTGGAGATATTGACACACATACGGAAGTAAATAAGGATTTAGATGTCATGTTTTGGTGCAATCGGATGAAACAACAACGAATGGAGAGACTGGATTGTGGATTGCGTATCCATTGACTGCAGGAGGCACAAGTTATGCATATGGATGTCTCTGCTCATTCACTTCAATGGCGCGGGGGTGTGGCGATCTCATCTCATTATAGATAATCAGGTAACATCAGAGAGACGGTCTCTCTCCTACTCCTCATACAGTTTACACCGAATGACAATATATGTTTTCGATCTCACTTACATCATTTAAAAGCTGACATTCCAAGCATTATGTAGACATTTATCTTTTGTTTCTAAGACATGTATTCGTTATGTTACAGTTAATTTTTCTGACGCGTTTGAGAAAGGACTTCCCTGAGGGAGAGAGAACAAAACGCACATCATGTTTATTTTCTTAATTTTGCGAAAAGCACAACATTTCTGTTTGGGATTGGACAGATAAAAAATAGACACTTTAACGTTTTAAATGATGTATAAATCATATCTGTATGTCAAAAATCAGCAGAGTTATCTAAGTCTCTTTGCGGAGTGATTGAAAAAATAAAGAGTAAAGTTTTGATAGAGATGTCTTTCAAATCTCTCGCTATGTTTAACCCATTTGTGCCCAAATTTTTCTGAATGGTTTCATGCATATAATTGTGTTAATAGTGTCCTCTGTAAACATGTTCTGCATTTATTTTACCCAAAAAATTTTTTCTTTTTTTGAAAATCGTATTTGAATGTGCGGCAACTATAGTTGCCGGTGGGCAAATAGGTTGTATGCACCCCTTCAATGTCAAATTTGAATACATTAGGCATCTAACTCAAAATAACTGCTTTCAACAGATCAACCTTTATTCATAAACACATTTATTATGTATAACAGTCAAAGAACATTCGAAAAACCAAAAAAAAAACAAAAAAAAAAACTGCATCTAGCTTATAATCTCTTGTGTATGATAAACAAAACAAACAACAAATACATTTGTCTTAAAGTGGTGGAACATAATGCAGAACAAAGTGCAGCCATTAAGTTGCCCCAACAGGGCATTGTGTATAGAAAAAAAAAAAAAGTTAAAGGACTACTCCGGTGAAAAATTATCCTAGGGGTAATTAATACATGGTTACAGAGTAGATCGTTCTCTGGGATGCGTTTTCATTATAATCGAAAAGACATTCGGATTGGGAAGTTATGTTGTGCCCTCCCCGCTCCCATTTTTCTATCTCTCTTCTCCCTCTGCTCCTCTCTCTCCTGGGTAGATTCTTAGTGGTTTCCATGGAATTTCTTGAAGCACTCAACATGCAAGGCAACACCGCATTTCTCACATGCAAAGGTAGTGCGGCCATCACATTTTCGACACCTCATGTATTTTCTCCCTGTGTTGTGGGGCCAGTGGTTCATGTTGTCAAATCTGGCAGCCTCACACATTGCAGAAGCCAACACTGACCTTCTTCCATGCCCCTGTGGCCTCATCCCATGGCGCTGGAGGAGACTCTGGGCAACCAGTCTGTGGAAGGAGAGGAGATCTCCGTCTCCCTCTTTACATGACCTGTATGAATGGATGGATGGATGGATGAATTAATTTTCTATTGGTGGGTATTGAATGAAATAAATACTTAATGAATACTTGTTTTGTTTTTGTCATGCCACTTAAGATATAGACCCTTCCACCCAGCAGCCTCACCTCCCACTTCCCATTACACCCCCATGTACCTGTAATAACACCAGGCGTTGACCATAGCACTGTTGAGTGCCCAGCTGTAGCATGGCCACCACCACTTCTTTGATCGGATGCCAATCCGGTAACGGTTCACACATTGGTCGTGCAGGTCAACACCTCCCATATGTGTGTTGTAGCTCTTTATACAAGTAGGCTGTTTCACTTTATCCATTGCATGTTTTTGTTTGTTCCACCGTTGAGTGTCGACATCGGAGTACTTATTCTCCATATTGGTCACAACAGTGACCACGCTGTTGTCATTCCATCTCACAATCAGTTTTCCATCTTCAATAAGGAATTCGACATTGCCTCTTGAGGTCTTCCGGAAGATCTTTGATGGTGTCAGTGGGATATCAAAGAGGCGATTTTCCCGAAGTGTGCCGCAGCTGCCGTAGCCCCTTTTGGTCATCTCATCAACCAGGGTGAGTGTTGTGAATAGGTTGTCATGATAGAACTTGCATCCAGGTGGCACTCCAGCTTTCTCTGCCAAGCCAAGAACCACACTTGGACCCTGACCCAGTCCAGTTTCAACAAGACGAGTGTGGCTACCTGCGTATGGCTCCATCTGGTAGACAAAACCAGATGAGGAAGCAAGACTCCAGATCTTGAAACCAAAGCGAATGGGCTTCCCCCTGATAAATTGCTTGCATCCATGCCTACCAAAGTACTCAATCATCATCTCATCCACTGCCAGATATTCCTGAATAGTCATGGTTTTGTTGACTTTATTCAGCTCCTCAAACACGGGACGCACCTTGAAGAAAGGGTCATCTGTGATTTTCATGTTATCCACAACATGAATGGAAGCCATTATCTCATCAAATCTGTTCCTCCGCATGGCATCTTTAATGCTTGTGTTGCTGACATCATTGTCGCCTGACCAAAGAAGACGTCGTCTTGGGACTGAGTTGTACCCAGTGGTCAAAAGAATGCCATAGAATGTTAGGAGCTCTTCATCAGTGAGATTGAGGGTGGCACCTTTCTGTGCTGCATATGTATTTGACATTTCCAGGGTGATATCCCGTAGTGATTTGGGATAGAATGTGAGAAAGATGTCTGCTGGATCATTTGATGTGATGATGGGATTGGTTGGCTTGGGTTGATAGGGAGGGAGTTGATGACGCTTAGCCTGTATTGTTTTTTTGGTATCTGCCTTAAATTTCTTGAACTTCCGCTCTTTGTTTTTTATTTTCTTAAGCATGGGCCCAGGGGTTGTTGGACTATTTTCCTTTTCCTCAACAGCATTGATGGTGTTTGGCTCTGTAGATGCACTAACTAAGGCAGGGCATTCAAGTACATCTGCCATGTCAAGGAGGGGAAGCTGAAAAGCATCATCAGAGATTAAGCCCTCTCCTTTCAGCAACCTTGATGGTAGGCGCTTGTAATCGCATGCCACGTCATCATCAGATCCATCGCTGTCACAATCTGTGTCATGAGCTTTCTTCTCAGACTCTGGCACAACTGTTACATTACAAAAATTTCCAGATGGATTATCTGTATCAAGAATATCCAAAAGCTCTGCCAAGGTATACCTGAAAGAAAATTACACATTTTTTTTAGGTCCATTGTATTAAATGGCTGACTATAGTATAGGTGATTTCATATAATAATGCAAAAGTAAACTCATTACTTGTCCGAATTTCAACATTATAATGGAATCATAAGCTACTAGTCATAAAAATAATTAGGGTCCTTGACTTATTAGAATGAAACACATCCAAACTGGATGAAGGGGCCTCAATATTTTGCCCCTTACAAGACATAATATTATAAAAGGGAGAAAAATATAATCTACAGCAATTAATCCCATGCTTTAACTCTTTATCTTTCATTCTTCCTTTTGTGTGATTGACTGAAGTTTGGAAACTGCTGCTGTCACTTTAGACAGCCCATCCCCCCAAAGTAACAACAGACACAGGGGTGGGGGAGTAGAGCTGTGGAAAGATTGCTCTCTCATCTCATCCTTTTAACAGATTTATTCCCTATCAAATTAAGGTCTAATGGACAGTAGAGATGTTAATTAAAGGGTTTAGGTATGATATTATAAAATAAAAAAGCACTTTGAAAGACCAAAAACCTTGATTTATTAACCTATTAACACAGTATACCCCATTTCCCCATGATATATGTACTTACAAGGCATTTGCCCAGCGGCAACTATAGTTGCCGCTTGGACATTTGACTAAGTATATAAAAAACTATAGATCTCTTATCAGATTTGTTTTGTTTGGATGACTCTAGAGACCTTCATGATTATGTAGATATATAAATGTCAACCAAAAATACTTGTTAGTAAAATGAAAATTACCTTTCTTTTGGAGGGTTTGCCTTCGCCATGTTTCTTGGAAGAAGAGGTAAGAAGTTTACAGCCTCATGTGACAGGACGGAAATAAATACCTTTTTTTTTTTTTTAAATCCTTTATTTGGTTGTTAGCTTGCATGTTATTGAGAAATAAAACATGGAAAACATCTTAAAAAATTATTAAAAAAAGGAAAATGACAACTATGCACTGTGGCAACTATAGTTGCCGGTGGGCTTAAATGGGTTAAAGAGATAACAATATTGAACTTTTTGGTCATGAGAAATAAAAAATTACACAGGATTTTAACAACATGCAATTGCATAAATTATTACAGAATTTAGAATTTTTGGTCAAGTTTACCTTTGAATTAAATAGAAAACCTTGCCATAGGTATACAATTGAAATAAACAAAAGCCAAAAATCTATAAATTTTGTTTGTTTTGGTGTAATGTAGAAAACTTTTCATAGAGAATTTTTGAAATGTCTCAGTATGTTTAAAGAGATGAAAATATTGACCTTTCTGGTCATGAGAAAAAAGAAATTACACAAGTTTGTAACAGCATGCAATTGAGTAAATTAATACAGAATTTAGATTTTTAGGTCAAGTATACCTTTAAATCAAATAGAAAACCTTGCCATAGGTATACATTTGGAATAAAGAAAAGCCAAAAATCAATGAATTGTCATATGTTTAGTGTAATGTAGACAACTTTTGATAGTGAGACATTTGCAAGATTTGTCCATGTTTAAACATATGAAAATGTTGACCTTTTTGATAATGAGAAAAAAGAAATTTCCCAGGTCTGTAAGAACATGAAATTCAGTAAATTATTACAGAATTTTGATTGAAAATAAGACAGTTCACAAGTAAACTATTTTCGGAACATGTGAGCAATTGTTTGTAAAATATGCTAATGTGAAACAAAAGATTGCAAATAGTAACGCTTTGGTGTTGTATACATAGCAACTTCTATAAAAAGAACGAAGTTGTTAGTACCGCGTTTGTAAAAGAAAGAAATGAATCATGTTCATGTATTAAGGTTTCCCTTGGTACATTTTTTATACACTTTGTGTTTTTGTTTTGGGTTCATGTCACATTTTGTAAGGTTGTTAGACTGAATTAATGCTTGTGGCATTATATCACTTGATTGCTTTGTTGTCATTTGACTGTTTGTGTCATCATTGGTCGTGGTATCCTTTTCAGACATTTGTTTGCTGTTTTCTTGTGTAACTACTGCAACATTATTTGCGGTGTCAAAGAAATTGTTTAGCACGAGTTGATCTGACAGATCAGTAGCCTGTTCACAGTTAGTTAGTGTTTGTTGAAGCTACATCAGAAGCTGGCAAAAAGTTAGCCTCGATTACTCTGTTTCTTCGAGATTTGATTTGCAAAATATCTGCTTCCAGTAATTTTGCTGCCAGAATGTCTGGTTCTGTCATAGTGTCTTTTTGTATTTTGAGAAGTTTCCGAAGTACGTAATCATCAATGACAAAGTCAGCCATTTTCCCATTGTTCTCTTCAATGGTTATGTTTGCTTTCAACACCTTTGAGATAGATCCTGTTTTACAAAATGCAGAACATTGCTCACATCGGGTTATTGTTGTTGATAGGTTCACCTGTGGTAACACATGCTGCTTTGGGCAAAGGTAGTTTATTTTGACCTCAGCAGTCATGACCTGTCCTTCATTTGTATTGCTGTCATCCATAACCGGAGCAACATCACATGCAAGATCTGGGATAAGGCTAAGGGTGGATTGAGCTGTAGTGGATAAACATGTTCTTGAATCAATTTGCCTAACAGAGGTATTTGTCATGTTGTACCACTTTCCAATTTGTAAGATTTGGTCACCCCAGACACACAGATATAAGCTGGCAGTGTCGTCAGCAATGGCGTATAATCGTTTATGTAACTTGTGGCCAGATCTGGTTACACCAGGACAATCTTCTTTGAGCTCCATGATTTTAGCAGTTAATGTTGACCTAAAAAGAAAGAAATTTACATTAATTTGCAGAATAATTTCAATAACTACAGAAAATTAACTTATGAATCTTAAAAGAAAATGTAGCAAATGCTTCAAATTGTGTGTTTATGTTTAAGACTACAGATAAGTATTTTGCCTAATAAGTTCATTAGTGGTATATGTATGCATGCATGTATATATATGTATGTATGTATGTATGTGTATTTTACTACGTTCTTACATAAACTTAGACAAAGTAATACATACCTATGTTTTGTCAATGCATGCATTTCATGTTTGTACAGTGTTTCGCAAATAAGTTAGCATTTAGGATAAGTCATTCATTTTTTAGGATCCAAACAGTAATGAATTTTAAAGTCACGAACACTTCCTTGTTTTCCCTACTTAAAGACTGTTAGATGAGTAGTTACATGGGTAAGTATGGTGGCAAAAAATAAAACGTGGTGATACTATATTGTATGTAGGAAGAGCAGTTAGTTTGCAGCTTTTCAAAGTTTTTGCACATTAACATGATCTCTCCCATTTTTACTGACTTTGAGCAAGAGGGTTAGTTAACAGGACTGATAATGTTAAGGCATCAAAGGTCAAAGTGCTGCAAACTGTGCAAATGATGCACTGTGCTAAGATGAAGTGCACCCATTTGAAAAACATAGGTATGTATTAATTTGTCTAAGTTTAGTTAAGAACATATTAAAATATTGAAAAACATTGGGTCTACTTTAACAGTTCTATGTGTAAAATTAGTGTATGTTGATATCAATCCAAATGTGTATGTTTATCCATGAAATTAATTGACAATATTAAAATAAACAATAATTTTACCCTTTGATATTCTCTGGGGTCTTCTATGATGTCTATCAGTGTCTGGTGTTGAACTGTCTCCTGCAACTTTTCTTCCAAGGCAAATGGAAGGTGACAGACACATTTTAATGATGAATAGGAATTCACCATTATGTCCATGTCTCCTATAAATTATAACATAGAAAATTTAAATGTTGTGTTTGCAGAAAAGTTTGTATAAATAAGGTAGTTTTTATTTGGATGCATAGTATGATAATAGTATGATGTAATGTATTTAAAAGTGTATTTATTTATTGTGATAAAGTACATAATTACTTTTTGCTTTTAAGTATAATGTCAGATCCAAATACATATATACAGGGTACCCCCAGGATTGTCAAACCTAAATTCAAGGCTTTTAAAGACCTTTTTAATACCACTTCAAATGAAATTCAATACCTACATCGCACCCATTCGGGTAGAATAAATCCTTTTAAATAACGTAATATACCTCAAATAATTACTATTTACAAGTGTTTGAACATTCATGACAACATGCCTCTGAAAGGCTGAGTCCAAGGCCCAAACGGCCTAACCCTTATCTTTACCCATCATTTAAAACCAACAATCAAATAGATTTAATAGATTTAAATGTACATTTATTGTAAATTTGAAAATCTCTCAATCAGGGATGGGCAACTGGAGGGCCAGGACCATTATGTTGGAGAAGGTAATTTATGTTAAAACAATAGCCTTGTTTGATCCATGAAATAAGCTGCAAACCAAACAATAACACCAATTTTAAGTAATTTTTTTTGCTGTTTAATATAGTTAAGATAATAACAACATCTAATAACACTCATCAGTAATGCTCTGAACCAGAACAATACTGACAAACCAAATTAACCATATTATGGAAATTGAAAGAAAAACCCCTCAAACACAACAACAAATTAAAATGTTATGCTATTTTGACCCTAAAAGACAAGAGATCTGTTCATTGCACCAGACAAAAAACTGGACACAAGCTCATATATAGATATATTTCTGTTAATATTTTCTGTTAATCTTTTTACAGGACCATACTAAAGTTTTCTAATGCTAACTTAGTGTGACAATGTAAATATGTAGCCTATAGTATATATTGCAAGATGATATTATCTAATTAAACAGTAAACAAAATATATAATAGCTTTCAAATTTGCGTTATTGTTTGCAGCTTATTATTGCATGGATCACACAAGACTATTGTTTAACATATAAATTACCTTTTCCGACATAATGATCATATTAAAACGTGTCTTCTCTACCTAGATTTACTAGAGACGGATTATGTAACAGAAGATTGTGTGTGTCACTGATTAAATCAAACAACCGATCACAGGTGAGAGGACACCCGTCATTGTCCCACCCCCACAGTCCCAAAGTCAACTTGATCGAGCAAGTGCGTGTTGTGCAGCTGCGAGCGCATAGAGAGAGTCGAGCGAGCGCTCATCCCAGCCTTTACTTTATCATCCCAGCCTTTTTACTTAACTTTTTACTTTGCTCGCGTGACTGTGTTTGTGCGCTTTGAACAGAGGTGCGCTCTCGGGAGGATGTTTTTCAGCGCGCGAATAGTGTTCTGTGAACACGCGAGAATGCTTTTCCGCACACGAATAGTGTTCTGCGCGCTCGCTAAGATGCTTTTCCGAACATGGATAGTGTTTTGCGCTCGTATCTATCGCTCGCGCGTGGTTTTTGTGCACGCGAGTTTTTTGTCTGAATTAACAGCATATAAATCTATTGATCATTTGAAAAATTAAGACCTCCGTGAAAAATTCAAGACTTTGAGGTGAATTCAATACCTTTTAAGGCCTTAATATGGGAAAATGAAATTCAATACTTTTTCAAGACTTTCAAGACTCCGCGGGTACACTGATATATATATGAAACTATTTTATTGTGGTAGCAGTGATAAAGCACATTGTACTTTGGGTTCAGCGTAGTGAGATTGGACCCTGAGAAAGTTGGTCTTTACAGTTTATACAGTTTCAAACCTGTTTTCCCACTCCTCACTTATGTTACTGAGGTATTCTCTTTTAAATGTAAATTAAGTGGAGTGCTGGAAATGATCCCTATCATCAACTGTGTGCCCAAACAGATAATTGGATTGATATGATCAGACTTTAGTGATACCCAAGTGCGTGCTTACCTAACTCATTGAATGATGTTTAGACAGATGGTTTTTATTATGACCGAACCCTTTTGACCTGTGCTGGTTGTCAAAGTCTCACTTTTGCTTCCATACTACTACTAAAAAAGTATCACTTCAGGTTGTATATTGTATTGCTTGAATAGAGATTGCCTTTATGATTATCAAGCCTTTTAGCTGGATGGGCTTGTTTTAACAGCTAAGTTGGAGTAGAATCTGTGTCAAGGCAGACTATACATTCTTACAATATATATTTTGTGCAACACTCGATTGATGCATATTTCCAAATGAGCTATAGGTTCATATATAAATATCTAGAAGACTTGATTTGTAATTTTGAAACAACCTAAATATTGATAATGTAAACGTTATGAAAAATGTAAAAGAAAGCATCAATTTATCTGCTACTGTATGTGTTTGACAATCTGAGATTAGAGTAAAGAATAAATTGTGCCAAATATGTTTTTATTCAGAATGTGATAAGTTGCAAAGTTTTAATAATTCCTGTGATGTTTCAAATGTTTTAATGTTTTCATTAGGGCTGCGTGATTAATTGAAAAATAATCAAAACCGAAATGGAAAAACTTTAACTGACCATATTTTATCATATTGGTTATTTTTGGTTTTTAATACTGTTAATACTTTCTATATCGTGTGAGGTTACGTGACTCCGCCCCGTTCAGTCAGTAGCACAGAGACACATAGAGGAGAACTCAAACACTGTGTTAACTGAGCAGATCATTTAGTGCCATAGAAATACGAAGTAGTTGTGCATGTGCGGCCCCCGTGATAAAACTACAAAATGCGCGATTGGGTTTTTATCGCAAATTTGCATGATGCGTAAAAGTTTTATGTCACCTTGCGCTCAGTTGAATCTACCGATGAGTCTATGCAGTCCGGGTAAAGTCAACACATACCTCAGAACCGCGAGAAGATGTGGGCAAGCAGGTTTAATTAGACATGGCAGACATAAGAGAGAGAGAGAGAATGGGAGAACTTCTGGTCTACATTAACACCAGAAACATTATAGATGAGCGTAAAGGTCTTAAACAGCAGAGCCCAGTTAAGGAAATCTGAATAGAAGACAAGAAACGTGTAACCGATACAATGTGTATTACCATGCCACTCATCTCATTATCTGGATATAACTTATTGTGTAAGTATGTACCTTACAGTATGGCTAGAATTAGTTATGTGGGTTGTATGAATCTTTGGTTTTTAAGTTCTTATTTTGAAAGTTTAATCATTTATGCATAATAACATGTGCAGCAACTGCATATGGTCAAGTATATTTAGTATTTTTCAGTAATGCAGTTATTTTGGGGGGTAATGTGAATAATTGCATTGCAGGCTGATTTAAGGTGTGCCCTAAATTTTCTGCTTGTGCTCCTAAAGTTTTCAGTCAGGGGGTACAGTACTCCTAATAACAGAAAAGTTAGTGTGGTGCGCTGAATTACTTGACAAAAAATATTGTTAAGTTACTTATTTTCTACTTTTTTTTTAGGAAACTTGCAGTATACAGAAAACTAAAATGTGACTGTTTTCATTTCAAGCAATGTGTGATTTGATTTCAGTTGAAGTCAAAATGTTCAATAAATAACCTTAGCTACTAATACTTTCATCTTCACTTAATTTTTTTAAAATCACAAAAAGATAACAACAAATGGCCTTTCAATAGATAAATCTATCCCACCTTTAATATTTAAGCATAATTAAAATACAAACACTGCCAGTAAAGTATGAGGCAAAAAATAATAATAATTGCCCATTAATCGTAACAGATGTCAAATGTTAAATTAACCGAGGTTTTGATTTTATGTCAAATAGTTCAGCCCTAATATTCATGAACAGCAGTGTGTGCATAGTTTATCATGGAATTTGGTGTAAGTTGTTTGACCGCAAATATGGTAGATTAATACTGCTGTTGGCTTTGACAAAATTTTAATATACATATTTTACAAAAATAACATTTTTAGTATAATATGCTGATTTTTTTTGGCAGGGTTTGAAATATTTAAAACTTGAGCGATCCGATTAAAATACTCAAATAAAAATTAATTTATCAAAAATTTTGCATTTTTATTTTTTGTGTAAGTGCTGTATAACAAAACTTTGTTTAAATTAAAATACAAATATTTTTAGGGTGATTATTTTAGAAGTAATAATATTTTTAAAACATTATTTGTATTATTTAGAGTAGTACAAATAATAAAGTAATAAATAGTAATAAAGTAGATTTAAATATTCAATAGTAATATATTTATGTCAACTTCACTGCATTTAAAACACTTTGATGGGTTGTTGGTTTGTATGTGATGATTGCATTTCTGAATGAAGCAATGAAATCTGTGTGAACTGTGGCCGCAGCTCAGCCTCTAAATATGAATTTCATGTATTCGTGTGTTAAAACCATCTATGTAAAGTTTAATTGATGACTATGAGACATTGCACAGTATATGCAAATGTTTCATAAAGAAATGAAAACAGGTTGCAAATGCTCCCAAATATATTTTGAGGTTGTGCAAATAAAATTTCAGGAGCATTTAACTAAAATGGTCAAATTTTGAGCACTGTTTTGTACACATTATGTACACATTATGAACAAATGTATCGGTGTTGTAACACATTCTTAAAGTACATTTTGATAAATTAACCTATTTAAACATGTTAAACATGTTTAAAGGGCTCGAAATTGCAACTGTTTTGGTCGCATATGTGACCGAAATTTTATCTGTGTAACCTTAAAATATATTTGGGAGCATTTTTGCAACTGCCTATATTGTTGTGGTGTGACTTGATTGAGATTGTGTATTGTGTGTGCTGTTCCAGGTTCTCTCCAAAATTACATAAGCAATCAAATTTCACCATTAAGTTCTTGCGTTTAATAAAGAGCGCAGATTGGCTAATATGAATGACAATTATTCCTTGTTGATGTCCATACGTTGATACGCAAAGCGCGAAAATGGGAAAAGCTAAACCATTAGCATGAAGAGAACAAGCCGACTACAGCCAATGTTACTACTGTATTAATTCATAATGACGGTCCGGATTTAAATGCAACTTCGCCACTGGAAAATAAGATTTGAAACCTTTGGGAGAGAGTGGCTTAAAGATCACGAGTGGCTCCACTATGAAAATGGCTCGATGTTACTGTGTTTACTGTAAATTGACACATTTTGAGCGCGAGACTTTGCTTAAACATGACGAAAGTGCCAAAAACACAAGAAGTGTTGTGACAAATGTGTTCATTATTGATGGAGACACTGACCTGTCTATTAAATAGTGTTTGATGATGTATGTGCGCATCCTGCTTGAGGGACATCTGACAAACATCCTTGTGTTACATGTTAAGGTGGAAGACGACAATGCTGATGGTATGTTTTAAAAAACATTGCCTATGTAGAATTAATACAGTGTTTCCGCTTTATACATTCAACCGTGGCAGGCCGGCACGCCTAAAACATCCCCGCCACGCCTGCGGTTGTGTATAGAAGGGATACAGCAAACGAAATCTCGCCGGATGAGCACTGTTTTATCCTAATCCTTCACCCAAACCGAACTCTAAACACAAAATTTCACAGGATTGTAGGATGTATTTGTATCTCATTTAGCCAGAGACGCTGTTTTCATCCTAAAAATCCTACCTCCAAATCTAATTCTATACTTTTCGGCATTTTCTGTATCCCTTCTAGACAAAACCCATGGCGGCAGCTCGCAAAATAAATAAAGCTACCGAAATGTCCGCCCTGCCAGACTGGCTGTTTTAAATAAATAAATTCCTTTCTGGATTTGCGTTGTTCACTCATTTATAATAAATAAATCTCCTAAAATATCATCATTTCCCCCATGGGTTTAGTTTCATGCACAAATAGATTTAAATCAACAGATGATGATTAGGCTACGTCTCTGTTTTGAGAAATAATAATAAAATAAACTAGATAGAAAAGTTTGTAGACAAACTTTATGTTGGCTTGACAAAGCCTGGGCTAAACGTTTAAAACAGTTTGAGAGAAATTTAAAACAAGTTTAGTTTAGTATTATAACTTTCCGTAAACATGATTTAACATAAAGTTAGCATGTTAGCATGATTTAGCACTAAGTTAGCATGATGCTAACATATTTAGCATGAATTAGCATGATGCTAACATGACTTAGCATGATGCTAACATGAATTAGCATGAAGCTAGCATGATGCTAACATGATTTAACATGAAGCTAACATGAATTAGCATGAAGGTAACATGATGTTAACATGAATTAGCATGAAGCTAGCATGATGCTAACAGGAATTAGCATGATGCTAACATGAATTAGCATGATGCTAACATGAATTAGCATGAAGTTACCAAGATTTATTATGAAATTAGCATAAAGCTAGCATGAAACTAGCATGAAGCCCACCCACTTATCTCTACGATACTGTAAAGCAAAGATATCCCATCTGGAACTGTTTTATTCCCTTATATGGGCATGTTTCCTGCCCCATTATACCCACTTATCTCTACGATACTGTAAAGCAAAGATATCCCATCTGGAACTGTTTTATTCCCTTATATGGGCATGTTTCCTGCCCCATTATAAGTCAATGGGAATTTTCGGGTGCCTCTTTTACCCCAGGGGTACAACTTACACCCCAATGTCATGTATGTTCTTACATAGCCTACCACCCTCTTCAAATTTAGTAAACCACATGTTTCTACAAAATCCTCACTCGTACCTATGACCCGTCAAAATTTTTGCAATGGTAAGTCTATGGGATTTTGCCCCATTGACTTTTCATTGGGCATTTTTGGGCACCTCTTACACCCCAGGGGTACAACTTACACCCCATTGTGATCCATGTTCTTAGAGAGCCTACCACCCTCTTCAAATGTTGTAACCCACATGTTTCTATAAAATCCTCGAGCGGAGCTATGACCCGTCAAAGTTGGGCGCAATGTTAAGTCAATGGGATTTTTCGGGTGGTTTTTCGCCCCCCTTTCGGAAACCCTGCACCCGATCGCTTATAAAAGTCATAGCAGACGTGTCCTCAACAAGCCGGTCGTTTTGAGCCCTGTTTCATTGGTCCACGACAAACCGTGCGGGACGAGTTAATCGCCGAAAAAGTGTCCAGATATAAGAATAAATAAATAAAGATATAATAAGTATGAGCAATAGTAATAGTGATGCCTTGCATAAATGCAAGCACCACTAACTAGATAGGTACATTTCCTGAAGAAAATGTGAAGTGGTGCTTGCCGTGGCAAATTTCGGGGGACAGTATATGTTTATACTCCATACCACAAGTAAAGCAATCCAACCCCCATGTCTCTACGATGTTCTGATGCAGAGTTATAAGGCTTTGTTTACTCTGTTGCTAGGGTACTGTATTTGGTTGCTAGGGGAAAAAATGGCATCCACTAATGATTACACTCCGAGTCACGAGTCAAACGGTCCAACCCCGTGTCTCTACAATGTTCTGATGCAGAGATATAAGGCTTTCTTTACTCTGTTGCTAGGGTACTGTATTTGGTTGCTAGGGAAAAAATGGCATCCACTAGTGATTACTCTCCGAGTCATAAGTCAATCGGTCCAACCCCCGTGTCTCTACTATGTTCTGATGCGGAGATAGAAGGGTTTGTTTACTCTGTTGCTAGGGTACTGTATTTGGTTGCTAGGGAAAATATTGGCATCCACTAGTGATTACATGCCGAGTCACGAGTAAAACGGTCCAACCCCTGTGTCTCTACGATGTTCTGATGCGGAGATATAAGGCTTTGTTTACTCTGTTGCTAGGGTACTGTATTTGGTTGCTAGGGGCGTGGCTTGGGAGTGGCCATTGATGTGCCCAGTGATTACACTCCGAGTCACAAGTAAAACGGTCCAACCCCCGTGTCTCTACGATGTTCTGATGTCGAGATATAACTGTTATGTTGCTGGGGTGCTCAAAAGTGGTTGCTAGGGGCGTGGCTTAGTAAGTTTTTAAGGATCCAAAGATACTGATTGGATGCCTGAGTAAAATGAGCCCACCCCCATGTCCCTATGACACTGTGGTGCAAAGATATTTATCTGGGCATTTTATAATGGCAGTCTATGGGATAGGTTGCTAGGGTGCCCAAAATGGTTGCTAGGGTAACCTTACACCCCATTGTGGGGGACTTTCTGACAGAGTCTAGCACCCTCTTTAAATTTAGTAACCCACATGTTTCTACGAAATCCTCGCTCGTACCTATGACCTGTCAAAGTTTTTGCAATGTTAAGTCTATGGGATTTTCCCCCATTGACTTTTCATTAGGGCACTTTTGGGAGCCTCTTACACCCCAGGGGTACAACTTACACCCCAATGTGATGTATGTTCTTACAGAGTCTACCACCCTCTTCAAATGTTGTAACCCACATGTTTCTACAAAATCCTCGAGCGGAGCTACGATCCGTCAAAGTTGGGCCCAATGTTAAGTCAATGGGATTTTTCGGGTGGTTTTACGCCCCCCTTTCGAAAATCCTGCACCCGATCCCTTATAAAAGTCATAGCACACCTCTCCTCAATAAGCGGGTCGATTTGAGCCCTCATTTATGAGTCTACGGCAAACCGTGCGGGACGAGTTACGCGCCGAAAAAAGTGTCCGGATGTAAGAATAAAATATAACTAGATAGGTACATTTCCTGAAGAAAATGTGAAGTGGTGCTTGCCGTGGCAAATTTCGGGATACAAAATCTTCTAATAATGATTATTCTCCCAGTTACCAGTAAAACAGTCCAACCCCCGTGTCTCTACGATGTTCTGATGCGGAGATATGAGGCTTTGTTTACTCTGTTGCTAGGGTACTGTATTTGGTTGCTAGGGAAAAAACTGGCATCCCATAGTGATTAGACTCTGAGTCACGAGTCAAACGTTCCAACCCCCGTGTCTCTACGATGTTCTGATGCGGAGATATAAGGTTTTGTTTACTCTGTTGCTAGGGTACTGTATTTGGTTGCTAGGGAAAAAATTGGCATCCCATAGTGATTACACTGTGAGTCACGAGTCAAACGGTCCAACCCCCGTGTCTCTACGATGTTCTGATGCTGAGATATAAGGCTTTGTTTACTCCGTTGCTAGGGTACTGTATTTGGTTGCTATGGAAAAAAATGGCATCCCATAGTGATTACATGCCGAGTCACGAGTCAAATGGTCCAACCCCCGTGTCTCTACGATGTTCTGATGCGGAGATATAAGGCTTTGTTTACTCTGTTGCTAGGGTACTGTATTTGGTTGCTAGGGAAAATATTGGCATCCCATAGTGATTACACTCTGAGTCACGAGTCAAACGGTCCAACCCCCGTGTCTCTACGATGTTCTGATGCTGAGATATAAGGCTTTGTTTACTCTGTTGCTAGGATACTGTATTTGGTTGCTAGGGAAAAAATTGGCATCCCATAATGATTACACTCCGAGTCACGAGTCAAACGGTCCAACCCCCGTGTCTCTACGATGTTCTGATGCGGAGATATAAGGCTTTGTTTACTCTGTTGCTAGGGTACTGTATTTGGTTGCTAGGGAAAGAATTGGCATCCCATAATGATTACACTCCGAGTCACGAGTCAAACGGTCCAACCCCCGTGTCTCTACGATGTTCTGATGCGGAGATATAACTGTTTGGATTTTATGTTGCTAGGGTGCTCAAAAGTGGTTGCTAGGGGCGTGGCTTAATACCTATGTAAGGATCCTGAGAGACTGATTGGATGCCTGAGTAAAATGAGCCCACCCCCATGTCTCTATGACACTGTGGTGCAAAGATATCCATCTGGGCATTTTATAATGGCAGTCTATGGGAGATGTTGCTAGGGTGCCCAAAATTGTTGCTAGGGACGTGGCTTAATAGCTCTGGGATGATCCTGATTGTCTGTCTCTACTGATTGGATGTCCGAGTAAAATGAGCCCACCCACTTATCTCTACGACACTGTAAAGCAAAGATATCCCATCTGGAACTGTTTTATTCCCTTATATGGGCATGTTTCCTGCCCCATTATAAGTCAATGGGAATTTTCGGATGCCTCTTACACCCCAGGGGTACAACTTACACCCCAATGTCATGTATGTTCTTACATAGCCTACCACCCTCTTCAAATTTAGTAACTCACATGTTTCTACCAAATCAACTAGCGGAGCTATGACCCGTCAAAGTTCGGCCCAATGTTAAGTCAATGGGATATTTCAGGTGGTTTTTCACCCCCCATTCGGAAATCCTGCACCCGATCGGTTATAAAAGTCATAGCACACCATTCCTCAATAATCCGGTCGATTTGAGCCCTCTTTCATGGGACTGCGACAAAGCGTGTGGGACGAGTTACGGGACAAAATTTTGTGACATAAGAAAATATAATAAGTATGAGCAATAATAATAGTGATGCCTTGCATAAATGCAAGCACCACTAATAATAGTGATGCCTTGCATAAATGCAAGCACCACTAATAATAATATCTTTGACGAATAATAATAGTGATGCCTTGCATAAATCCAAGCACCACTAATAAGTATGAGGAATAGTAATAGTGATGCCTTGCATAAATGCAAGCACCACTAATAATTATTATAATAAGTATGAGCAATAGTAATAGTGATGCCTTGCATAAATGCAAGCACCACTAGTAATATCCCTGAGCAATAGTAATAGTGATGCCTTGCATAAATGCAAGCACCACTAATAATAAGCTTAGATCGAAGAACAGTATGTTGGCTTTGTCAAGCCAACATAATAAGTATGAGCAATAATAATAGTGATGCCTTGCATAAATGCAAGCACCACTAATAAGATTAGATCGAAGAACAGTATGTTGGCTCTTTCAAGCCAACATAATAATAAGTTTAAAAGCAATAACAGTATGTTGGCTTTTTCAAAGCCAACATAATAAGTTTAAAAGCAATAACAGTATGTTGGCTTTTTCAAGCCAACATAATAAGTATGAGCAATAATAATAGTGATGCCTTGCATAAATGCAAGCACCACTAATAACTAGAAAAAAAAGTTTGTTGAGACAAACTTTAAGTTGGCTTGAGAAAGCCAGACCAGAGAGTTTGAAGATGTTTAAGTTTGATAGATAGACTAGTCAGAAAGAAAGAATAGTTAGAAAGAAAGAAAAATATTTGTTAGAAAGATTAGTTAGAATGAAAGAAAGATAGATTAGTTAGAAAAAAAGACAGATTAGTTAGAAAGAAAAAGGATAGAAAGATAAGTTAGAAATAAAGAATGAAAGAAAGAAAGATTAGTTACAAAGAAAGATAGATAGATTAGAATAAAAGAAAGAAATATATTAGATAGACAAAAAGATTAGCTAGAAAGTAAGAAAGATTAGTTAGTTAGAAAGAAAGAAAGAAAGAAAGACAGACAGATAGATAGATAGATATCGCATGGAGGCGAGAAATCGTCGGATGCCCTGCCTCATCCACCCAGATTCTAAAGTACTGATCGATGGATGCTTTTCTATCCCTGCTTCCTAGGATGCCACACAGTAAAACTCCCAGTGTTAAATTAACTTTGCTGGGAGTATATATGGTCCCAATCTACAGAGTGTTAAAAAAGGTCAAAATATTAAATGCAATAGATCAGGGATTCCCAAAGTGTGGTGCGCGCACCCCCAGGGGTACGCGAGCTGCCACCAGGGGGTGCGCGAGAGGAAAAATGTAATGGCGGTCTGTTTCTTTAAGTCTTTTTCCATACAATAAATAAATAAAAAAATGAACAGTAAACATTTCCTTTGTAATCGATCGCTTTTATTTTAAATAAAAAACTATAATGTATAATTATATTTTTGATAGAAATGTAGAAGACAGCTGCTGTCTTTATATATGCACTGCTCTTCTGTTATGCACTGCTATCAGAGAACTGTCAAGTGTGGGACGTCTTATGATAAAGTTGTTAGTCGCGAAGGAGGAGAGGGACCAAGAGAGAGAGAGACTTTTTTATGGCAAAAATTGAAATAATGAAATGTGAAGAGACATGGGCACGTCTAATGCACAGGATACGCGAGCAATGTGTTTTCATGCATGGTAAAGAGACCGCCAATGAATTATATAATAAAATACATAAATACTTACAAAGACACTGTAGAGAACTTATTAAAAGCTTTCATTTAATTTTGTTTTAAACTTGTTATAATGAATCTGCAAACTATTATACACCTTTTGTGCGAACAGTAAAGGTTTTCGTGAATGATGGGTCTGCACGTTACGCACACATCTAGAAGGAGATGTCGAATGGCATCTAAATATCACAGTGGTTAAACGCATACACGGGGGCGCGCATCATCTACGCTGAGCGTAGCTGCGTCTGGTTGTAGTTTCAGATGGTGCAAAACGCGTATATATTTTTCACAATGTCAGATGTAGCTAAGCTTGACGTAGGACTTACACCCAACTTCTTAACGTCCGGCTGTTGCAACCGGCCACTGGTTATTTGCGCATGATTAAACATGAGTCTTTAAAAAAATATTTTTAGCGGTTTTTTTTTTGAAGTGGGGATTGGGGGTGCGCCAACCCGGTTGGGACATAGAAGGGGGTGCGCAGGAGAAAACGTTTGGGAACCCCTGCAATAGATGAAATCCCCAGAGTTAAATGAACACTGCTGTGTGTGTATATATATATATATATTAGGCCTGTCAAAATAAACGCGTTATTAACGCGTTAACGCAAATTCATTTTAACGCCACTAATTTTATTAACGGAGATTAACGCAAAGCGCAATTTCTGTTTGACCCTTGGTCCAGCCCGTAGTTGAATGAACAGAGACGCAGACAAATGTGACTCTCTCTAAATGAGTAAAAGGTTTTCATAGAAATAAGAACATTAAGCAAATCGTCTACCAAATCCAATGCTCTAAATGCTCGTTGGACATCTGATATGATCTTTATTTATACGTCTGAGAGGTGTAACGTTACCGTCCTCCTAATGCTTAATCTAATACAAAAATGCGTCTCAATTCATTTTGGTTTCGCTTTTGTGCATGACTTAGAAAATAGACTGCAGGACTTGCTTGATGTTAAAATAGTCATTAAGAGAGATAAAGTTCGGTACCTGATTAATGTTAAAGAGTTATTAAGAGCGACAAGACTCAAAAGCGATCCCCTCACGCTAACTGACTGATATCTGAAGCGCGTGCACACATACGCGCGAGTGCGCGACCCGGATATATAGACATCTTCACAAAATTGAAGTTTTACAAATATCTGTTTTGATAAGAATTCACGCAGGTAGGCTCTATAATCTGTTATGTTTTAAGTAAATGTTCGGTTAACTGTTGGGTAAAAATATCTGATGTGTAACATTATATTAGATCACTTCGATTTTAAGCAGTCTGTCTCAATGTCAATCAAACAAAAGGAAAAAAAGTTGAACATACATTGATGATGTTTTTGCTTTGTGTGTGCTAAATCTATTAGTTTTACCAGTGATTTTAAGGTATTGATGTGGTAATATAATGTATGGATGTGAAATATTTTGTGGTAATTTGACTCTTTCAACTTCAAGCACGTGTAGTTCTGTCATATTTTGTTATATTTCAACAAATCATGCATTGTTCTATGTTTTAATAGAGAATGTCAAAATATGAACAACTATTTTCTTTTAAATTTGCTAATTCCGACTCAACTTGCCAGCACAGGTCACAAATGATGCAGCAGCAAACAAAAATGGAGAAAGAAAAATCTTCTGAAAGGAAAATTCATATACAAAACAATGGCTGGTGATTCTGTTAAAATCTAAACAGGCTGTTGTTAACATACATTGGATAAAGCATCTATATATGTATATATGATTAGAATATTAAAAACCTGAAAAGTGTTAAATTAGGGTAAATTTAGAATGGATAAAAATGTGCGATTAATTTGCGATTAATCGCAGTTAACTCATGAAATCATGCGATTAATCTAGATTAATTTTTTTAATCTATTGACAGCCCTAATATATATATATATATATATATATATGACTCCATTTTACAGAGTTTTAAAAAGTAACACTGAAGCAGAGTTAAAAGCTGCAATCTTTCACTTTTACCGCTCTATCATCATCTCTGTTTAAAACAAAAAATTACAACTTGCTTGTAGAATTACATGGATGATAAATTTAATCTCTATACAACAGCTGTAATTCTGGTTAATAAAGTGAGTCACCATTGTGCCAATTAGTGTTTCCATTAGTTGGGAACTTGGGTCTTGAAGTTTTGAGTTAGTCTTCTTTTGTTCCTTGTGTTTATTAAACACATCTGTTAGAGGAGAGGGAGGTGACATAGATGAAGTCTTAAAATGTTGATATACTAGTTGTTAAGTATTGTGATTCAATGATCTTAAACAAAAAAATCACTAAATGTAAGTTATAATTTTATGTTCTGTCAAACCTGTGATGTTCCTGTGCCGTAAATCCATACCCTTCGGAGTTAAATTTTTTACACAAATCTAATCTGTGGTTTCAGGCGGACAATCAGCCTATAAAACTCAACCATGTTGACAATCAACAACAAAGCTTCATGCCGCAATGCATGCTGGGTACCAGGATTGTAGAAAACTCTTTCATAACTCCCATCATGCATTGCAGCATGACACAATTGTGCAAATTTCTTAAGATTTACTGTCATTATTGTTGATATTTGTATCAGAAGTCGTGAAGTCTCTCTGAACCAAAAAAAACAAACTATAGCATCAAAGCACTCTAATTCAAAACTGTGTCATTTGCATAGAGAATCATTTTTTATGCTTCATTCTTTACCTAGCTTTATGATTTATCTAAAAACTATGACTTCCAGTGAGCCGTTTTGACGGCTGTTTAATGTTTATTATGAAATCCAAGAAGACCGACATTATTTGTGCAGTTATGGGTTGCCATAGCTAATACAAACGCAGTAAATCTTTTAAAACATTTGTTTAACCCCATGCACAAGAGCTGAATGTGTGTACATGTGTACTCATGTACAAATCCATCCAAAACCTTTCATAGAAACTACCAGTAAACAATAAATAAAATAATTGTTTTAAAACAACTAATATAGCCTAATGCTGATAAAAATATGCTGATTTAGCTGGTTTATTTATTCTGCTACTATATATATTATTACAAAAATGCGATTACAGTACAGAATATATACGACATAATCTGCTTAGTTAATGTTTATAATAGTTCGTAATGTGTTTGCACATACTTTTGTTATGTTTTAAATCAAAAAGCAGGCAAATAATTTCATAAGCTCATATCCACCTGCGTAAGAAGCCATGTAATAATATTTTCATAAAACAAAAACAATACTCAATACATGGAGTAGTTTATTGTGTTTATTATGGTTTGTTTAAATAACTTACAAAGTGTTGAATGATACTGCTGTGTCAGACCGCGTGACGTGTCGCAATAAACAAGTTCATTAAAAATTGCTGTTTAAAAAAAGCTCACACCAGAGGGACAGTTGTGACATTTTAAACCAGCCCCTGAAAAGTTAAAAACACGACGTCTTGGTAAATTCCATGTACAAACACTTGGCTGACTTTCCTATTGTAAAGATACTGGTATGTCTCTGTGCTTTTATATTTGCTCATTGTCACCTCCAATCAACAACACGAAATGATCGAATATATCTTCATACATCAAGCCACTTAATTTTGCCCTCACACTGGTTCATACATGTCAGGTTTAGTAAATATTAACTGTTTATATCATGTTTTATGCGTGCTCACTACGCCCTTCTACCGGCGGGCAATTAAAACTGAAGTCTTGGACCGGAGAGGAAATACGTCAGATCACTTACTTTCGAGTTCGAGAAACAGGTGGATCCCAGCAGTGTTAATTTAACACTGGAAGTTTTACTCTACAGGGGAAAGCAAAGTAAATCGTCATATAGCGACCGGAGATCAGCAGGTGTTTTCAAATGTAAGTAGCTATTACAAACAAATAACGTGATTCCTTCTGTTATAATCGCATTTGTTGACCTACTGAATAGTAAATTGGACAATTTTGTAGGTGTCAAGACAGAACTATAGTATATTTGTGATTTTGATGTAAAACACGTTTTATTATTTATAGCTAACAGTGGAGCTCCATTAAATTGACACTTAGTTTTTCAACCTTCATAATATATTTTCAAGACCCTTATAGTACATCGACTTAAAATAGGTTGAATGGCATGTCTACCATAGCCTGACGGGGTCTATTCGTACTTTTAAACTTGGGGTTTCGGGTAGTAACCCGAGCACAAAAAGAACTGCAAAATTCGACTGCTTTACGGCATACGTCACTTTCTTCACTTCATCAAAAGCGGACGTAAGAGTGCAACTATTTATTTTCCTGATGTTTTTTTATTGCCAAAGCAGCAACAAAGAAAAAGAAAATGGGAGAGTAACAGAATTAATGGAAGGATGAGGATAAATATTGGGCCAGAGGAGGAGGGGTTCCTGACGGACGCTGACTCAGCTGTCATGCTTCAAGTAAGTAATGTTTTATTGCTTGCATATACAAGTCCTGTCTGGCGCCCGAATACTATTTTTGTGGTTTTGATCGTGGATTTTGCTGGAGGCTACTTGTGGAGTATGGAGAGTAATTTCTATCACGTGACTCTGTGGCCCTGTTGTAGTGTAATGGGACTACGGCACGGTCAACCCATGTTCGATTCCCCATTAAGGCACTTTTGTTTTTATCTAAACTTTAACCAAGCGATCACTGTTACGACTGGCTTGTAAACGATCTTTTGGCGTTTAAATAAATAAAACCCACAAAACTATATTCATATGACATGCTGGAAGTCATATGACTTTGCGACAGTGCTGCTGCGGTGCTTGTGGCCTCTAGTGGCACTAGACGTGAAAAATACATGTCTAGCGCCCCCTAGTGACCAAAAAGTTCCGCGGTGTGCCTTCTCACATACGTCTCTCATGTCGATTTACACACACATTAAACCACATGTTAAGACACATAGGCTACTAAATGTCTATTTAACATCTGTATACTATAGAAATAAATGAGAATCTATTTAAATGTCAAGCTGAAGTAAATTTTAACTGTTGTAAATTCAAACAGAGGTATTACAGTACTTTTATGATTTATGGCAAGTATTTTTAACATACATGGCAACATTAAGATCATAGCAACATTAACCATTTATGATTTGTGTTTATAGTAGGGAGGTAATAAAATGCATCAGACTTAGGCTAATGATTATTTACTTTATATTTATGGAATGCATATAAAAAACTTAAAGCAAAATGTATTAAAACACATTTTATTTAACTGTAAAATAAACAATTCATGAACAATAAAAATAAAATAAAATATTGAACTAATATTGAACTAATAAAAACAACAACGTCAATTTATTCAAGTTCCTCCATAAAATAACACAACAATAGGGTAGTAGAGAGCATTGAATCGTTGGAGGAGCTTGAGATTTAATTGGCTACCTCCAACACCCTCTGGCCACACCGGAGAAACAGGTCTCTAATGGGAACCTCTCCTTCAGCCACTCGGGTCATCCTGGGTACCTGCAACTGCATGATCATAAGGATAAAATTATTCACTTGCATTGCATTAACAACATAGTTACTAGTGCTTAGACTTAATTTTGGCGGTGAATCTGATTAAAAGGCATCTTAAAACATTACCTTAATTCAACCTGTATGTATTAAACCTTAGTCACTTTTAACAATGAAAATGATGGTGGAGATCATCTTAATATTAATGTATTAATAAAAATGGCAAAACATTTGTGGTTAGAATTCCACTTTTCAACTTTTAAACAGTTGAATTTAATTATTTAATAAAATCTTATTAAATTTGTTTGCTCACTTTTTCAATTTCTCCTATCAGGGAGATGTATCCTCCCCTTGTGAAGAGGTCCTCCTCTTCCCCAGACATCAGGACAGTTGGTGGGTTGATGAGGTGTCTGGCAGATCCTTCTGCTGCTTCTGGCAACTCAAAGGGAGCTGTTTGAAATTTTTTGGATTTGGGGTTGAGGAAGATGCACTCCCGTCCAAATTTCTGGGACAGGTTATAGTTTCTTATTATATAGGCCCTCCCGGTTTTAAAAACTGGGCTGTCACCATCCACGGGAGCAATAAATGCTCTCATGCCAGTACTAAGAGCACTTATTGTGGTGGTTTTGTAAGATGCTATTCTTATGTTTTCAGACACCTCGTAGGTTTTAGCACGGCGGTTTGTGCGATTGTCCACGCAGAAGATCCGGGTGGATGCAGGCCTGCTGTATGGCGAATTTTCCGCTGACATTCTGGAGGGTAAGAGAAAATACACATTAATTGAGTAAAGGTGATGATACACCGGGCAACTTTGAGCAATGTTGCTTGGGCACTTTCCCATTGAGAATGGGCAACAAATTTCCCTCTGGAGATTTCAATGGGAAAGTGCCCAGCAAAGGTGTCCCATGTATCATCATCTTTGGACAGAAGAACGATGGCAATTCATTATGCAAATAATACATCTATGTCCAACAGATTCACCATTTAGTTGGTTTAGTGAGTGGTGTCAAACTCAATTTAGAGTCAAGTTAAAATTTGACCTCGGAAACTACATTTTTTCTTGTCAGAAAAACTTCTCTCACAACTAATCCCATCATGTAGCTTACAAATAGTATTGTCATGTCTTCATTACGTTTTAAAAATCATCAATTTAATTTGAATTAAGGTAAAAATTACTTCAGAAACTTAATTTTCTGTCACAAATACTCCACTCACAACAAATCCTTTGACAATATAGTTTATTGTATTGTCATGTCTTCATTACGTTTTAAAACTCATTAATGTAATTTGAATTAAGGTAAAAATTACTTCAGAAACTTAATTTTCTGTCACAAATACTCCTCTCACAACAAATCCTTTGACAATATAGTTTATTCTATTGTCATGTCTTCATTATGTTTTAAAACTCATTAATGTAATTTGAATAAAGGTAAAAATTACTTCAGAAACTTAATTTTCTGTCACACACACATTCCCCTCAAAACAAATCCTGTCACAATATAGTTTGCTTGTCTCCATGTCCTCTATTGTCAGCCTGTCTTCTTACCATCATATTAGGCCCTATAACTTTAATATTATTGGAATAATTATGTTTGTAGTTACAACTTTTAAGCAATATTTATAGAAAAGTATAAAGTAACTTACCTCAGACAATTGATGTAGTTCTTGATGACCTGAGACAATTGGTGTAGCTCTTGATGAATTATCAAGAGGGGGGGCAGCTGGGGTCTTTTATTCTTGGCAGCAGTCCAATCAGACGTATCACCAAGGCCCATGACGACCTTTAGCCAATGATTTTCTTTAGCTCTGCCCCCTTTTCGGTGCTGCTTGGGTTCGTTAACTCTAATTTGTTGTTCTGTTTGTTTTTCTACAGTACATTGGACGCCTGGTGGAATGATTTATTTTAAAAGAAAATTTTATGTTTTTATTCAAATTAATTTTTAAATGATTTTATTAGGTATGCATTAAAATAACTTATTTTTAATGAATTGTATTTATTTTTAATGAACATCTATTATGTATGAAATAAACATATTTTTAATGAATTGTATTTTATAATGTATTTAAATGAACTTATTTTTAATGAACTTTATTTATTAAACTGCACTTAAAGTTATTTTTATTTACTAGTATGCGTATTAATTATAATAATGGATGTATTTAAATTAATTAATTATCAAACCGAATTTATCAAAAACGGAAGTTAAAAAGATTTCATGATTTATTTTAACTGCCTTTATGTTTGATAGTCATTCTGAGTCTGATCTCTAACATAAATTCCTTTACAAAAACGCAATTTTTTAAAGCTTTTTGCTCAAAATGTTGTATTTTTGAAGAGAAATATCCATATTTAAGTGGTTAAATTAAGAAGAAAAAGTAAATATATAATGAAACGTTTTTTCCCCATTTTATTTGTTTGTTTGTTTGTTTATTGTTAGTTTGAAAGCAGAGGGTGTGTTCTTTAATTTGATATAATTTGTATGTTTATATATTTATAGAAAATAATTTTTCCTGCAAGGAATTTTGTGAAAATATTGTTAAAATCACAAAAATGCAGGTGGGCAACTTTTCTCAAAAAAGCTGGCGGTGAATGAGTTAAATACAAACGTAAACTAAGCTTTATTTCATGTGAATTTAATACTGTTGGACAAAATGGTCGGATCGCCTAACGTTAAACTCCATGTGAAGTGAAGCGTATGATTCATGCTCTGGCCACACACGCTTCACACACACGATGTATTTACATGTAAAGTATGTTTTTGCTTTACATCATTGCGAAGGTTAACGTTAACCTTACTTCCATTGGCTGTGAGCGCTGATTTGCATAAGTAATACTACAATCAAAGTAAAAAATGTAGGCCATAGAGACAGAACGCAGCGCGTCATAACATGAAAACCACGCCCACCGCTGGGAAACAATCCATTTGTCTCCATTGACTTTGTATTGTGTGGGGCTGCCTCCTTGTCATTTCTGGCTTATAACAAAAACTGAATAATGCCTAAAAGCTGCTCCTTGCTGAAAAAAACAACATCAAACCAGCATGGGAATTATGCTGGTCTATGCTGGTTTAGCTGGTGGTCAAAAGCATACCAGCACCAAAACACATCATATGCTGGTCTTGCTGGTATAACCAGCATGGGATGCTGGTGCTGGTTTGGTGCTAGTTTAGCTGGTGGTGATGCTGGTTTGGTGCTGGTTTAGCTGGTGTTCACTAGCAAACCAGCACCACAATACAACACATGCTGGTCTTGCTAGTTTTTTCAGCAGGGCTGTCTGACAAGATGCACAGCAAACAAAGCAAAAAAACAGCAACTTTTCATAGTACTCCTATTAGTAGAACTGCGCCCACTAGGGGGAAACGTAGTCGGCGATCCGCTTTTTTCTCCTTAAAGGCTGGGTTTTACTGCTTGTCAGCTTATAAAATCTTATTTCTTGTTTTTTTTACTTGTTAGCTGTACATGTTGTCACACAGCAGCTTTTAGGCATTATTCAGTTTTTTGTTATAAGCCAGAAATGACAAGGAGACGGCCTCTCGCAATACAAAGTCAATGGAGACGGTTGGATTGTTCCCCCCGGCGGGCATGGTTTTCAAATTTGCATAACTGTGCTCTGTCACTATGTTTACATCATGAAAAAATACAATTAACTTATGTAAGTAGTAAATATTTTTCTGTGACACATGATGATTCTTTTACAGTTAAAGTGCCGTTACATTTCTGTACTTAGCCAGTGGCTAACTATAAATGATAACACTTGTGTATTACATAATAATAGTATAGCATTTTGATATAATGTCTGTTGATACTGTAGCCTACTGAAATGGAACATACACATATTTAAGCACATATTGTCCACCCAATTCTTTTTCCGTAATTTGTTGCAGTATGATCTACTTATGATGTTCGTATTCCTAACATATTGGTGTAATAATTTCTATTGACTGTATAAAGTTAAACATTATATTTCTCACGATTCTATTCAGACTGACTGTATATGATTATAGACATAGCAAATTGATTGGTCAGTGTTAATTTCTCTCTAGATTGTATAAAATTAATCTGCACATTGACTCGGATATTCAGTGATGGTTTATTCTTCTTTCTTTTTCACTTTAGAAAACAGTCTTTGCTATGTAAGTATTCTTTTTGATTTACACTTTCCAACTTGTCACACACCTATATAATATATAAGAGTTTTTGGTGATTTGTTTCTTCTTTTTGTGATTTAATTTTTTCTTCCTTTTTTTTCTCTTAACAGTATAACACAAACCATATAAGCGAACCCAAAGGCTCTTTTAAGAGCCATCTGGAATCACAGGTAAGTACATATTTGTTGCTGTCATTCAAGTTATTTTAGATTCAAACATGCCCTGCTCATCCATTCAGACGAGGCATTCTGCTGTTTTCATGCAGTTTATTTTTATTATGGAACATATTATTATTTAATTTTTTGCCAAACCCAGAGCTATAACTAAATATTCCAAAATTATTGGGAGTATTGGGACTTGATATTAACCTGAATTAATCCTTATACATTTATCTAAAGTCTGTTTATTGAAATGAATAATATTTGCATTGTGTTTTTACATTGTTATGATTATTTCATTTCTTTATTATACCTTTTTTCTTTTGTTTGCAGTCTTGGTCATCTCTGGAGAAGCTCACTATGTAAGTATTACTGTAATGCTACTTTGTTGGGCATTTACACTGTATGTTTACTTAATTTTGATTGGTTGAAAGTTTTAAAATCACTAAAGCATGTTAATGAATTATTATGGGACAACATACTATAACTTTGAAGAAGAGTGTATAACAATACACGATTTTGATAAATGTAAACATGGGGAGTTATTTGAGCTGTGAACAAATCTAAATTGTCTCTTTTTTCCTCCTTTTTTGCTTTTGTTTGCAGTGTTGGTCATCTCTGGAGAAGCTCACTATGTAAGTATTACTGTAATCAAAGAACTTATATTGACAAGAAGTGAAAGTCAATAGAACGTTCCATTGCAACATCAGGGCCCAGCAGCAGCCCTACGAATCCGCCATTTTGGAATGAGAGCGACTCGGGAGTCAACTAGAAGTGATGGCAATATCAGCTACTTTGTACATTAAAAGATCAAATTCAAACTGAATGATGATAACACAGAATAACATACAATCAGACCAGTGATCATTAATCCCTTTTAACAGCTTATTTTCAGATGTTTAGACAAGTCTTCCACTTTTATATATGCGAATTTTACATACAAACATACCCAAACAAATTAGCGTCGCACACCTGAAGTCAATAGATAGGTGCGTAGGATAAGAGGACAAAAGGCCTCAAAATATACAAAGAACAATTCCCGCACACTATCTGGTTGCTGAAAAAATTTTTTTGAATGAAAGTTGCGTTGCAACGTTTTGATCAACTGATCTTCATCAGGCAACTGAGTTCCTGATAGAAGATCAGTTGATCGAAACGTTGCAACGCAACTTTCATTAAAAACATTTTTTTCAGCAAGCAGATAGTGTGCGGGAATTGTTCTTTGTACATACAAACATTAGAGCCCGACCGATTTATCGTTTTGCCGATTTTATCGGCCGATATGATCATGTCGCAGATATATCTGTATCGGCGTATAAGCCGCAGATATGCGCCGATATGAACGTTTGTTACAGAACACATTAAATGCATTTGAAAGATGTAAGTACTTGTTTGTCCAGCAGAGTGCGCCATACTGGTTGCTAATGGCGACCCAGATCACTCACTGTAGTGACACCAGCCAATCCCCCACCCCCTTCACTTCAGTCAGTCTCTCAGTTCAGGTGGCATGGAAGCAATCACGCAGTGTCTTCTTCACAACATTGTTACACCTGGTATTAAGACGCGCTTTGGTCGATTGGATTATAAATGGACAAGAGAGACGCATTCCCGCTTACATTTGGTGTTTTTAATCCGTCTCTTTGTCGACTTGCAAGTTAAAACGCAAGCGGGAGAAATGACGCGAGACGGAGAAATGACACGTTTAAACTACGCGCAGCCGTGCACTTATATAACACTAACTTATATGAGATTACTGCTGCTTGTGTTGTTAGGTAACATGCTCATTTCAGAGCAATTGATTCAATAAGCTCGCGCAAATCTACACCCTTGCTAAATAAAAGAGGCGGAGCGAAGACGCTTTAGTTTTATAAAAGTCTAAAGTTTGCACGGAACCCTGGGTTTGTGTTATAAAAACGTTGTGCACAACATTAAACATAGCGTACATTAGTATGTGCTCCGTCAAGCATTGTCTTCGTAACTGTGAGTGGCTAACTCATTTGTGAAGAACACAACTTACTGTAAAGCTAATATTAATCAATGACTTCATAAGTTTCTCTTTATAACGTTATTCTCGTCAAAACTGCAAATGATGCAAGTTTTATGTATTTTGTTCTCTTTGTGTTTTAAAGTTATTTATAATAAGTCAAGTTTACTGTTTAGTGCACTGATATCCAAGTAATTTTGCATAATAAAGTTTATTGTTAACTTCTTGCCTATAGTACATATCTTTGTCACATCAATATAAGTGTTGGATCACCACATTTGTGAGTGATCACCACATTTGTGAGTGATCATTGCATTGCATTATATTTATTCATAGTATATTATGTTAAAGTATATAGTGTATTCTATGTACAGTACTGTAGTATAATATACTGTAGTATATACTGAACTATCATATACACATAAAGAATATCGGCCGATATATCGTTATCGGTCTTTTTTTACTCCCTAATATCTGTATCGGCATTGGCCCCGAAAAAACGCATATCGGTCGGGCTCTAACAAACATACCGACATAAACTCATCCACACATAATATTTTGGCTCCATATACATACACATATACACACATATACATCAGAATTGCTCGAAATTGATTAACTCATTAACCGCCATTGACGAGTTATCTCGTCATTTATGAGTTCATATTTAACTAATAAATATGCCTTTTTGGACGAATTTCAAAGTGAAAGTGTAATACCGCTTTTATCCACCAGATGGCGCCGAATCGATATATAATGAAACGTTTTTTTCCCATTTTGTTTGTTTGTTTGTTTGTTTATTGTTTGTTTGAAAGCAGAGGGTGTGTTCTTTAATTTGATATAATTTGTATGTTTATATATTTATAGAAAATGATTTTTCCTGCAAGGAATTTTGTGAACATTTTGTTAAAATCACAAAAATGCAGGTGGGCAACTTTTCTCAAAAAGGCTGGCGGTGAATGAGTTAAGTAAAAAAAAAACAGCCACCGTCCAAAAGTGGCAATTATAGGATAACAGACAGAGCAATGCATCATGTTCTATAAGATTATCGTGTTTGTAGCGGGATACATTAATATGTACAAAATGTATTTCATACCTAGTGGAGTTGGTAACTAATAATAATAGTAAATGTGTAAAGTAGCATAAATTAGAATTACATAATAAAGCAAGAAAAAAACTACCTCAAATGTGTATCTATTTAATGATTGGATTCCACAACTGATAACAACAACAACACAACACATACATCCAAGACAATAGAGCGCTTAATGTAGGTGTAGCAAGTGAACAAAATTTTAATTTAAGAAACTTACTATTGCACCTCTGATTTGGCTGTGAGATTCGCTAAGAATGAATTGGCTGTGAGAATTGTTACAAATGTTAATGCAATATTAACATGCAATATTGGACTACATAAACAATATATCGTGATGGACATTGTAGAACAACTTTTAGCTAATTTGTCTTTTTTTTATCACCTACAGTAGATTGGACATCTTGTCCATCCAGGTAAGTAAAGTACTATTATTAAATATGTCAAATTACACAGATTGTTAGCTTTATCGTCATAGTGAATGAAAAAATGTTGGCAGTTCTGTTTTGCTGTTAAATTTTTTTTCTCGTTTGCAGTGTTGGTCATCCCTGGAGAAGCTTACTATGTAAGTATTACTGTAATGCTAATTTGTTGGGCATTTACACTGTATGTTTACTAGTGCTGTGTTCAAAATAATGATACGACGATACATCGTCATGAATGCCTGACGATGCGCGCATCGATACAGCACCTTCCGTATCGATTCGGATGCACTTTTGAAAGTAGCGTGACGAATAGCTGTTGATCTGTGATCCATATGGAAAGGACGCATGTGTCCCGTGGGGTACGTAGAGTTAAAGGTAGCGGGGTATACTTTCACTTTGCGTGTCTGTCTCGCTGGTGCACGTGTCTGAATAGCGAGCCGCATACTCGCGCTCTCTCTCTCTCTCAGTATGAAAGCGCAGATATTAGCTTTATTAGGCACTCTCTTATAAAACAATACTAACGCATTTGAGAAGAAACACAACAAAGATTTGCATGTGAAAAGTGAACTTCTAGAGAAGAGATACAGAGCTACTTCAAACTATAGCTGTCACATTAATAATCTGATTTCTACTAAATAGTCTTAACTCTGACTGCATGTTTATAGATATATTCATAGATATGGAATAATTAAGTGAGAGTCAAATATAATACCTAGAGTAAGGCACTATCTTTGTAAAACTGCTTTAAAATAACATAAGTACTAACTCTGGGATTTTAAGCATTTCTATGTTACCCCAAAAGCTAATAAATGAATGGCAAAAACACAACTGTTACAACACTGCTTATTCAATGTACAATAAACAGATGATGATAATAATAATAATAATGTTACTGAATTCTGAATAAAAAATGTAATTCAAAATAGTCTTGTATCGTGATGTGTATCGTATCGGGACCCTTGTATCGGGATACGTATCGTATCGGGAAATGGATGGCGATACACAGCCCTAATGTTTACTTAATTTTGATTGGTAGAAAGTTTTAAAATCACTAAAGCATGTTAATGAATTATTATGCGACAACACAATGTAACTTTTATCAATAGTGTGTATTGTTATACACTCTTCTTCAATGTAAACATGAGGACTTATTTGAACTGTAAACAAATCTAAATAGTCTCTTTTTCTCCTTTTTTCTTGTCTACAGTAGATTGGAAGTCTTGTTCATCTAGGTAAGTATAATTGTTAAACAGAGGTTTTTACAACATGAAAAAATATACATTGAAAAATGGGAATGTTGATTAATAAGATTAAAAAAAGAAAATTCCATCTTCATTAATACCAAAAATGTAAGTTACTTATTGATGTATTCAAAATGATTATTGATTCATGCAGTGGCAATTGTTCTTATTTGCATTTAATTCCTGTACTTAAATATAAGCGTGTTTGTCTGTATTAACAATGTAACTAACTTGTTTTTTTGTGTGTGTGTGTGTGTGTGTGTGTGTGTGTGTGTGTGTGTGTGTGTTTGTTTGTATCTATCCTGTCCTGTCTTATCAACACCTTTTATCCATTTGCACTCAAACCTTTACTCTGCTTATTTGCTTAAACCTTTGCCATTTCTTCACTTTCTCTTCCCAAACTGAAAAAAAATCTGGCCTTGCATCCCCAAACGCCGCTGCTCTGCTTGCTGCTTGCTTGCTATGCAACCCAAACGCAACCAATCTGCAATCTCCTCATGCAAAACAAACCCAAACGCACTGAAGCAGCTTGCTAACGCACCTTAAAAAAAAAACGAGCCAGAAACCCAAACTTTGAACCCAAAAACCAAACCCAAACTTTGAACCCAAAAACCAAACCCAAACTTTAAACCCAATAACCACCCACAAATAAATAAAGAATTGATTTACAGTGCCGGACAGCCTGAAAGAGGAACCAGCTCCAGTCTGCCCTGCTGCCTTCCTGATCTGAGGACGCCAATCACCATCCATCCAAACACACACACACACACACACACACACACACACACACACATTTGTTTGATAACCAACTGTTATCCAAATTGTCCAAATTGTCTATCTTTTGGGTGTCATTCAGGGCCGGAGTGGGACTCATTTTCAGCCCTGGAGTTTCATGCCTTAGACCGGCCCACTTTAGTTCACGACTGACTATTAAAATAATATCTTTAAACCCTCAGTAGTATAAGTCTGCAGTAGTGCACTGTTCTCTGCAGCCTTGCAATTCACTGTATTTTTCAATAATTTCATATTCCGTGCAAATGCAGTAAACAATTATAATTTTTGCCATAATCATGCAGACCTACCATAGGACCATAATATTACTAAATTAAACTTATTCAAAAACTAAAGGAAACAAATGTGTTTGTGTTTTCCCCTATATTTCTATTTCTAAAAAATGGTGAGTCTTGAGATTAACTGTTGGGTTGATAACGTTTGGAAACCCCTGATATACAATACACAAGCAAGATTTATTAAGTATGCATTGGAAACAAATGGAAGAAAGTCTTTTAGTACTTAGATCATGTCTATTGCTAAATAACGTAGGCTAAGGTAGGCCTACATTGTGTTAAAAAAAAGAAACATCATGGATATACTTTTGAAACTACTTTTTTCAAATAAACTGAGTTTTGCATTAAATAGATTTTTGTTCCTCTCGCAATAAACGATGAATAATGACTATTCATAGAATATTCATCTATGACTTGGATAAAAAAATACGTTTTGTAAATTCTTTTCCTTTTAGAGGCCAGCCCGTTTGTATTAAGACACGCTCAAGTTTATTTAAAATATAATAGACGCGCGGCCGGCAAGCGCACTCAAAAGACGCGCTCAAGTTTATTTAAAATATAGACGCGTGTCCGGGGAGCGCACTCAAAAGACGCGCTCAAGTTTATTTAAAATATAGACGCGTGGCCGGCAAGCGCACTCAAAAGACGCGCTCAAGTTTATTTTAAATATAGATGCGCGGCCGGCAAGCGCACTCAATATAGACGCGTCTGAAACAAAACTCGTTTTCAAGTAAGCGCTTTGAAAACCAGAAGACAGCGGCACGTCCTGCGTTTCCCATGCGTTTTAGATGTCAATGAACCCTAATGCAAGAATTCTTCCAATAAGTGGTCGGGACTCGGGACACAATCAACTTGTGCATAAAGCGGCGGGGACATCTCTCACCCGCAAATACGCGTCATCCCGGTGGCATGACAACACCGGCCCTCGTGGCCAAAAAAAACAGACCGGCCCACCGGGAATCCTCCCGGTTCTCCCTATGGCCAATCCGGGCCTGGTGTCATTTCATACACTAGTCTTATATTGTTTAGTGATATTGGTGGTTAGTATTTTGTGAATAACATTTAACCTAACTTACAGTTTATACTTTGAGCTATATCTGGTTTAGCATTGCATTAGTTAAGTTTCTGTTTTCTTTTGTATATCACATTTAACTATCTGTTACATTAGCTTTACATTACATCGTGTTCATTTTCTGTAGTCTTATTACATATTTAACTTTATTTAACTTTTGTATAATTGACTGCTTTAAATCGTCTTTGGTATTAGTAAAGCCCAGTTTCTGTTAAGTAAGTTAAGTCTAATAACATCTATATTTAATAGTTGATTTCACAATTGTCTATCTTTTGGGTGTCATTTCATACACTAGTCTTATATTGTTTAGTGATATTGGTGGTTAGTATTTTGTGAATAACATTTAACCTAACTTACAGTTCATACTTTGAGCAATATCTGGTTTAGCATTGCATTAGTTGAGTTTCTGTTTTCTTTTATATCACATTTAACTATCTGTTACATTACAGACAGTAGATTTTTTTGTTCAATTTTCTATATTAGTAAAATATTTTTAGATAAATTGTTAATACTTATACAAGTTTCTGTTTTATATTTACTGTACAATATATTCATTGTTAGGTACAGTCATATGTTCCTTATCATAGATTAATTACATATTGTGTAATATTTCATTCAATAAATACTAAACTATATTACATTGTTTCTTATTAGAGCTGCCATTAAGTGAGTGTGTTTATTTGGTGTTTTACAAACTGCTCTTTCACTAGCTACATATTAAGACCGTAAGAAGATAAATTTCCTTTTACACGGTTTTCATATTTTTGAAGGAGACTTTGACTAACTTTTCGATAGTTTGAGTTCCATTTAATTTATAAGTATATATATACACATATATATTCAATAATTAGTAATTCAATACATTATTATAATATTTACTACGTTTATTTTATCGGTGTTGAAACATCACCATGCTAAGAAAAGGTAAGAGGAGTGAATTTTTTTTTTCGTCCCAGGGAGAGTCAGCCAACTTTGGCTTAACTTAGCACTTTACTGTATACGTTACATTATTAATATGCTCGCTTGTATGGTTTAACCGCTTTCTCTACTTCTTATATTATCTATTGATTTTCTGTGTTCTCCTCTACATCTTCTCATGTAAAGCTGCTTTGCAACAATTAACACTTGTGAAAAGCGCTATATAAATAAAATTGAATTGAATTGAATCTCAGAAACTGCGCAGAAAGCAAGAAGCTTTGTGTGGCTCCAGTAGTGGTAACTCTGTGTCAAATAGCTTCGATGCAAACCCGTATGTTCTGTCTGTTGCAGCGTCCCACTGTCAAAGTGATTATAGGTACAATATTTACTCCAGAGGTAATCAGTGTACTTGCAATGCCTTAATGTTCCTAGCTGTACATAATGAATGTAATGAGCTGCGCAGTTCTGATTTAGACCGCATTTTACAGGAAGGTGATGCAGTTTACACTAGTGTCAAACGAACACTGCAGAGCAAAGGACAATTTATGAATAATCTTTTACATTTTGATGAGCTGCCAAGCACTGTTAACACCAACTCAAACTGCTACAACATCCTGAAACATACGCAGAGATTTGGATTTCTAAAAGATACACCTGTTCCAGATGGGTACGAAAACCTTGAGAATACTCTGCAATGTCTCAGAGCTGATGTGAGTGATGCGTTGCTGCTGTGTGGAGCATTGTGTATCGCTGTATTCAGAGATCGTTCAGGGAGGTTTGGTTATTTTGATTCTCCCTGCAGAACGATATATGGAATGCCCGGTGAAGAAAAACTGAACAAGACTCAGAAGCGAAAGGCTTACTGTAAAAAATGGCAAAAAGAAATGGTTCAGAGGCAAGGTGTTTATGACAAAAAACAGCCTGTATGTAATGATAAAAGAAGTAGGCCTAGAGAATACAGGCAAAAACACAAACAAGCATTGAAAAATAATTATAAACATATTAATGAATACAGAGAAAGAAAAAAAGCATATATAATTAGCAAGTACAGAAATAATGAACAATTCAGGGAGAAACAAAAGAAGTATATAATTCAAAATTACAGGAATGATGAACAATTCAGGGAGAAACAAAAGAATTATATAATTCAAAACTACAGAAACAATGATAAATATAAGGCAAAGCATAGGCAATATATTGTTGATAGATATTTAAAGGATCCCATTTTTAGGCAGAGGCAAAAAGACCATTATAGAAACTGATGCAAAAATGATTCTAACTTCTATGAAAAAAGGAAGAACATTTTTAAACAACTTTATCACTGTAATGCACATTTTAGGGCTCGTCAGAAAGAATATCATTTATTCAAATCTAAAAACAAAATATCTGCTCTCAAGATACTTCACAAAGTACACTGTGCACAAGACATACAGCGCAAATACAAAAAAATGCGCCGGCAGGGAGACACATCACAAAATCGCCATCCTGAAGTAGTACAAGATCCAACTGTGTTAAGAGCCTTAAATGTTTTCAGAGATGTTATAAAACAGGGGCCAACTTATGTCTGTACATGCTTTGCCAGAGCGCTCTTCTCAAAGTCAAATCATGTGATCGTGAGCGTTATCAGAAGAATCCAACAGTTGCTTCCGTTTGCTTGACTGGAAACTATGTTCACGTCTGCTCCACCTGCACTGATCAATGTGCCTTGGAAAACAGAAAAACAGAGTGGATCTGTCACTGCTGTCATAACACACTATTGGGAGGTCTGATGCCAGACATTGCTTTAGCCAATAAACTTAACTTCACTGCCATTCCTCCTGAACTCTGCGATTTGAACGTTCTTGAAAGACACATTATTGAAAAGTACATTCCTTTTGCTAAGATTGTTACACTACCGAAAGGCCAGCAAAGAGCTATAAAAGGCGCAGTGATTTCTGTTGCATCTGAAGTAGAAACAAAAGTGAATTGTTTACCCAGACCCAGAAGTGAATCACAACTGCTAACAGTAAAACTCAAAAGACGTTTGTGTTACCAAGGTCACTATCAGTTTCAGACTTTGAACATGCAAAAGGTTTTGTTTGCATTAAGAAAGCTAAAATATATCCATACAGAATATAAAGATATCTCTATTAATGCAGAACTCTCTGAAGAAGAAATGTTCAATGAGCATGAACAGTGTGCAAATGACATCAGTGCTCCTGATGAGGAAATGGATATTGAAAACACTGAAGAACAGAGCAATGAGAATGAACAAAATGATTCTAATGATGACACTACTGTAGAAGAGCAATCGAGAGGCCTTGCCTTAGATACATGTCTTCAGCCCCCAGATCTCGGCCAGCAGCTGTTGACTTATGATGATGGAATGTTTTGCATTGCCCCAGCAGAGAGAAACAGTCCTGTAAACACTTTCAAAATTCCTAAACTTGAGTCTATGGCATTTCCAGTTTAGTTTCCAGATGGCAAGAACACCTTTGATGAGCCTGGTAGAGCAAAACATGTTTCCCCCAGCAGATACTTTAACTCTAGACTATTCTCTGTTGATAATCGTTGTGCGAAGGATACCAACTATATCTTTTTTGCGCAGTTTGTCACTGAAATGCACATGGCCACATCTAGTATGTCTATCCAGATGAGGAAAGCAAAACCCATGACTCGTGATGGACGGAGAATAAATTGTTCAATGCTACAGGACAAACAGGAGTTAGAAAAGCTTGTAATAACTAAGGAAGCTACACGATTCATGCAACCATTAAGAGGGACTCTAGCATACTGGGAGATAGCTGGGCACTCCTACATTTTTCTGTACATGTAGTGCTGCGGAGATGCGATGGCCTGATGTGATTACTGCTATTAAAGCACAACAAGGTGAAACTGTGAACTTTGCTGAATTAGATTGGTCCGAAAAATGTGAAATCCTCAGAAGAAACCCTGTCACAGCCATGCGGATGTTTGAAAAACGAGTTGAAGCCTTAATGAGAGATTTGATAAATTTGCCTGCTAGACCAATCGGTGAGGTTATTGACTTTTTTTACAGAGTAGAGTTCCAGCTACGTGGCTCTCCACACATTCACTGCTTATTTTGGGTGAAAGATGCTCCAGAGTTTGAAAAAGATCAAGATCAGGATGTGTGTGATTTCATTGATAAATATATCTCATGCAAATTACCAGACCCAGACAAAGACCCAGAACTATATAGAATTGTGAGTGAAGTACAGATGCACAGCCGTAACCACTCAAAATCTTGTAGAAAGAACAAGAAACACTGCCGGTTTGGATTTCCTAAACCACCCATTTACAGGACCATGATATCCCGGCCCAGGCCTCCTCCTGTAGATCAGTCTGATGAAGAGAATGAACCAGAGGAAAGGAATGAAGCCAGTTTTGCAAAAGAACAGCTACAGAAGGTGTGGGATCTACTGAATGACTCAACTCAGAGTTTTAATAGCATTACACAGCTACTTCATAAAGCAAACATGACTTATGAAGAGTATGAGAAACATATTAATACTATTTCTACATCAAGTTCAATATTTATGGAAAGACGACCACAGGACTGCTGGGTGAACGGCTATAATCCACTGCTGTTAAGAGCCTGGAATGCAAACATGGACATACAGTTCATTCTGAACCCCTACAGCTGTATCATGTATATTGTCTCGTACATTTCAAAAGCTGAACATTAGATGAGTGATTATCTCAAAAAAGTGATAAAATACACAAGCCATGATAACCTGTCTGAACGTGAGGGCATGAAGCAGGTCATGAATGCATATTCAAAGAATAGAGAAGTCAGTGCACAAGAAGCAGTTGCTCGCACATGCAGTCTGAAATTAAAGTCTTCATCACGTGCTGTCAAATTCATACCTACTGATGACAACGCTGTAAAGATGAGTTTACCAATGAGCTGTTTGCAGACCATGGATGATGACATAGAGAATGTGTGGATGACTGGATTGCCAGAAAAGTACAAGGCCAGACCAAACAGACCTCAATTTGAAAACATGTGCATGGCCGAATTTGCAAGTGAATACCGCATTGTTTATGCAGGACAGAAAAAATTTAAAAATGTTTTACCCCTTCAAAAAAACTTGGGACACATACAGAAAAGAACAAGAGGAAAACCTGCTGTCATAAGGTTTGCTCGTTTCTCACAACAAAAACATCCAGAAAAATTCTATGGAACGCTTCTAAAACTTTACTTGCCATATCGCTCAGATGAGCAGCTGAAGTCGACCAGATTCCAGACATATGAATCATTTTATGCGTCCGCTTCAGTAAAACTACCAGGAACTGATAAACTGCAGCGTGTGTGCAAGATTGTAAATGAAAACCGTGAGAAATATGAAAAACATAACGAGGCTATAGAACAGGCTATTGAGGATTTTGAACAGAATGGTCCAGTTGAAGATGCATGGACTACATTGGCAGCGGCAAATGAACTAATCCGATTGGAGAGCATATCTGAACGTGAACCCACTGATCCTAATGACGTGAATGAGCAGGACAATATTCCTGAATACACAGCATCTACCTCCATCAGTAACACAGCTATGCCACTCATGGAAGCTACCCAACAAAATCATGCACAGATGCGCAAAATGTACCAGAGCTTGAATCAAACACAAGCTTCCATATTTTATGCAGTCCGAGATTGGTGCAAAAGATGTGTCTCTGGTGAAAACCCACAACAATTTCTGTATTTTTTGAATGGAGGAGCAGGAGTTGGTAAATCACACGTTATCAAATCTATTTATGCAGAAGCAACCAAGATTTTGCACAGGCTTCCATGCATACGAGAGCATACTGACATTTTCAAGCCAACCGTTCTTTTAACAGCATTCACAGGAACTGCAGCCTTTAACATCTCTGGTAAAACACTGCACTGTCTTCTGAAACTCCCAAGAAGCTTGAAGCCTCCATACCAAGGCCTGGGAAACAGCTTGGATGAAATAAGGGCAGACTTTTCTAATGCACACATTTTAATTATTGATGAAATATCAATGGTGTCAAAACAGTTGTTTGCGTATGTTAACTGGAGACTGCAACAGATTAAAGGAAACCAGAAACCTTTTGGAGGATTATCTATACTAGCTGTTGGAGATTTTTTCCAGCTACCACCTCTTGGAAGAGCAAAACCACTCTGTGTGTATGAGGACCATGTGCTGGACTTCTGGACAGATAATTTTCAAATGATAACTATGACACAGATCATGAGACAGAGAGATGATCTTGCATATGCTGAATTATAACAGTGAAGCCATATCCTCCCGCTTTTCAAATATTATTAACATCGATGCACATGATTACAAAAAAGATCCCCGAACAGGAGAAATGAAAAGGCAAGCGGCACCATTTAAAGGAGACAAGCACAACCTTATTGACACACTACAGATTGCTATTGGTGCACGAGTGATGCTTACCAGAAATATTAATGTAGATGATGGATTGGTTAATGGCACTTTTGGCAAGGTGGCAAAAATAACAGCACATCCTTGAGATGGATTTGTTCAATTAATTGGTCTTCATTTAGATAATGTGGCTGCTGGACACAAACATCGCAACAAAGCACCTGATGGAGATGAAAACATTGTCTATATTGAGAGGTCAGAGGAACCACTGAAAAGAAAAGGAACAGTTCGTAGACAAGTTCCCATGAAGCTTGCTTTGGCATGTACCATCCATAAAGTGCAAGGAATGACAACTGATTGCGCTGTTGTATCTCTCAAACACATATTTGAATCAGGCATGGCATATGTTGCACTCAACAGAACAACATCACTCCGTGGACTACACATCACTGACTTTGATGAAAAAAAATCTTCTGTGATCCAGAAATAAGTGCCTCCTTGGAGAACATGCCTAAAGCAGATTTTTACAGTATCCAGCCTATCCTACATATTGTACAGGATTCCAACATGAATTCAGCTCTTAAAATCGTTCATCATAACACAGAGGGACTGGAGTGTCATATGGATGATTTAAAATGCCACCATGAGCTTCTCTTGGCTGATGTTTTGTGCCTCACTGAAACACACCTGTCAGACTCAGCTGTTCCTGCACATCTACATCTGGATGGATACACCATGTACAAACGCAACAGGCATGCATCCTACACAAACTATGCACATTTGGCAAACAAGAATGGTGGTGGAGTGGCCATTTATGTGAAGAACAGCTTTCAAGTTTGTCCTCTGATGTACATCCAGAACGTTACTGACTTGGGATATTTGGTTTTGAAGATAGAAGCCCCCAAACAAGCACTTCTTGCAGTAATCTACAGACCACCAAGTTATAATTTGGCAGAGTTTTTGGCACACCTGAACACTCTCTTGACATCTCTGGAGAACATTGATTTCAGGCCTCTAATCATCTGTGGCGACTTCAATGAAGATCAGCTTTCTCATTGCAACAAACCTATTCGGAATTTGTTTGAAGATAAAGGATACACACAGCTAATCAGCACAGGGACAACAGAAAAAAACACTCTTCTGGACCCTGTCTTCATAAGCGGCGCACACTCAAACGTCAGAGCAGGAGTTCTACAGACATATTATAGCTATCATGATCCTGTGTATTGTTTTTTAGAATAGATACATCAAATATATCAAAATCTGTATAGATCACACATTCAATACTGCTATATGATAACATCATCATTTTAGAAAAAATATTAATGCCTAATGCAAATAAATGCAATGTATATTAATACACTTTTTACTTCTTGTGTGCATATGTGTGTGTTAGTTATAGACCTGGTGTGTGTGTACTCGTTTACCTATCTAAGTGGGGATCTTGGTGTTGTTACACACCCCCCAACAGGGGATTGCTGAACCAAATGGGGACATTTTTGAAGTACCTGCTAGGGAAATCCTGGATCACTCCCTTATCCATGATTACAATCGACAGGTAGGTTGTTCTGGGAACGCCAGGAGGCGTCCTAGGAGAGGGTGTACCGTCACGGTTGTCAATACTAATCTTCTCATGCATGTGTGTTTGTGAACTGACTGTTTTCACGTGGGCATTCCGCATATTGTTCACCTCATCAGGGCCAGTGCAGCTACAGCTAATGCAGCCTTTTTCATTTAATGCCTTGTTTCTCATCTTGTCTTTGTCAGGTCGTTGTTGGAGTTCATGTTTGGTTTTCCGGTTTTCGGTATTCCGACTCTTTTCCTGTTGCATGGACATCCGGTGTACCAAGCCGTGCGACTAATTCTGCTAGGACATCTCAGTCAACATTCTCTGGATCTATCACTGAGAATTGCTGTGGTTCTGTTCATTGGCTGGCATCTCTGACTCAACTACTTTGATAATAAAGACTCTGTAAACTTGCATATGCTTCCCCCTTTTTACGTGACAATTCTTGATTTAAAAGCATATCTATAATGTGTTTGATAATTGTATTTTCATACTTTTTTTAATTATCATTTTATAATTTCTAAATGAATATCACATTATTTACAAAGCAGTTATTTAGGAGTTGTCAGTGGTTCATAAGATCACTTAGAAAGTGTGAGTAGATGATTAATAAACTATTTCAATGTACATTCATACATCTTATTATTGAGTCATATAGTAATAGTTACTTAGTGGGTTAATTGATTGTTTATAAACAGGTATTTCTACTGTAATTCAGGGTTAATTCAAGTAGTTATAAAGCATTCAGTAGTGGTCAGTTAATTATTTTTGTGTGCTCATCTCAAGTGAGGACTAGTTATGCCTTATAAAGCAATTATAAAGGAGATTTAAAGGCTCAATAAAATATGTATATATTCTGTATCCACTGGAAAAAATGACTTTCTTAGTATTTTTGTCTTGTTTTCATTAAAATACCTTAAAATTTTTAAATTAAGATTTTCCTGATGAGCAAAATTACCTAAGAAGATAAATCTAGTTTATTGACAAAAATATACAATTTAAGCTAATTTAAACTTAAAGGTATAGCGGAAGATTTTCGTTTTCCGGGTGGATCACCTCTGTTATTGGTCATCTCAGATGTCAATCATTCTGATTATATGTTGACGTATAACCGTCGTACGTGCTCTCCTCTCGGTTCGCTTTCTGCACATGCGCACTTTCACTGGATGTGTGTTGTGCTACGGTTTCAACCATTCATTGAAGCTCGCGTTCTCGCTGTGTTTTTTTTTCAAAATGTCTCAAGGGTCGCAAGAGAAAAAGTGTCTACGAATTGTATGACAAGAAGAGAAAGGACTATAAAGAAAGAAACAAGACCAGAGTGTTTATGGGAGACTATTTCACACGCTGGCGTGAGCTAATAGGACAGGTTGGGTTTTCCACACGAAATTTCTACAGGAAAGGTACATTTTGTCATGCTATTTGGAGAAATCCATTTAAAATCACTGCTAGTAAAGTTGATGTAAGTTATGATTAGCAATGCTAGCCCTGGCACGAGTCACGAACCGCACAGACACGGTAAACATGCCGACAGAAACTTGTAAACAGAGCGAATAGAAGAACTAGGCTCCTGCATGCTCTCTCTCTCTCTCTCTCTCTCTGTCTCATGCACGCGTTTAACAGGCATTCCCTCTCGGGAGGAGGTAGAGAGTTTCGTGTGCATTTTTTAAAAAATACGGAGGGGCGGTTCTTTTAAATAATTCGGGGAAATCTTTTGCTATACCTTTAAAACAATCAAAAATATATCCTCATATGCAAGTTTAAAGTAAATCCCTCACTGAGATTTAAAACAGAGTTTAAAGTAATGGAGTAACAGGATTAAAGATAATCTAGGTTTACTGTCAAATTTAAACTTGGATCAAAATGGCAGTTTAAATGAAAACCTGATTATATTTAAACAGGTTTAAAGTTTTGTGCTACAGAATTATTAAATAAGCTTAGATTTAAACCAAATTTAGGCCAAATTTAATCCTTGTTGGTGCAACCCACCATACGAATATTTAATGAATTTAAGAATTTAACGAAGCTAGCATGAAGTAAGCATGATTTAGCATGAAGGTAGCATGATTCAACATGAAGCTAGGATTACTTAAAGGAATTCTTCATCCAATTGAAATTTGAATATATTATTAAATTGTGTCACCTATGTAGTAGAACTGTGGAGTTATTTTAGAAATTGGTGCCTTCTAGGCCGAGAAAAGTCAGAAAATGTGTTTTTTTGCTCGTGGATGAAAAACACCAAGTCCCAGAATGCATTGCTTCGCTGCTCTACGAGGCCACTCCCTAGTCATGCCTACACTGTAAAAAAAGTCTGTATTTTTATGGGAAATAGTGTGTATATTTTACAGTTTCTTTCTGTTTTTGTGGAAAACAGTATTGTTTTGATAATAGTACAGAAATGTACTGTGGAATTAGATTTGTAATATAAAATTACAGGAAAAAACTGTTAATGTAAATAATCATGATTTTCCGTTTTTTCAAAGAAAATGTCCTTTATTTCATAGAAAATGTCCTTTATTTCATATGAAAACACTGTTAAAATACAGGGGCCCAAAACATATTTTATTTACAGTTTGGGGAAATTAATTTTACAATGTTTTCTCTGTTTTTTTACATGACAGAAAACGTGTGTTCAAATCACAAGAATATACTGTTTAATAAAATGTGTAACATGATTTTACAAAGAAATTCTGTATAAATGTACTACACAAAATATCAGTTTTTAAACAGATTCCAAATGATTTTAACAAAGTAATCATAAAAATACAGTTTCAATTATGAAAAATTAACTGTAAAGTGAAGTTTACTCATTTGTTAATTTTACTTTTGGAAATAAGGCACAAGACCTTCATGACTATTGATTTGAGGGCAACTTGATGATAGTCATTTAGGCAAGACGGTTTATTGTTATTGGGTATATTATACATAACTTTGCTATAAGGTTGTTTTTCTTCCTCTGCTTTTCTCTTTTTCTCTTCAGCTAGGGTAAGGAACCATTTTGATGCCATAGTTTACTTAAGCCTACCACCGCAACATCACTAAAATAAGTCTTGTTTTTATCTTTATTGAAAGTAACATGAACATTACGTTGCTATACGATACTACATTACCCATAATCCCAAACGTTTCATTTCAAAGCATGCGCAATGAGACGTATTTGACGCACCTCTGCAAGCGCGTCATTAACATTATGCAAATGAGCCCACTCTGCTCCTATTTTGTAATGTTTTCTGTCTTTATTTATACTGATGTTTTGTATTTATTGTCACTTTACTGTCGATTTTGGTGTGGAGAGTTTATCCTGCTATTAAATCCCTGTATTTTTTTTCACTCACCGTCTTTGTGATGCTTATGTTAATCAGTAAGGTCCCTGAGCATGCAGCGTGTGTACGCGCTTAGACCATAACAGACATAGACATATGTTCGGAAGGTCTTGGCTTGTTCTGAAAGCTAGGCAATTGCCTGTGCTTCCTGATTGGATGAGGTTGATTTTAGTGTTTTGCATATAGTTTAAAAGCAAGTATTATTACAAGTAAATATCATTAATTAAACATGAAATGGCTGCATTATAGCAGCGTTTACCCGTATTTATAGTTTTTTTATTGTAACGTTGTAACGGTATGTTCAACCAAAACCGGGAAAGGACAAGCAGTAAGTTTTCATCATTTGCCGCGGTGTAAACAATGGCTGCGGGCTATCAACCACGCAAAGTTCAGAGAAGACAACGATGCGGTAAAATTTAAAAACCTGAGGGTTTGCAGTCTCCATTTCAAGCTGGAAGATATCGAACCCAATGTACTTGGAATGAAGCGAAACACGCTAAAGGACACTGCGATTCCGTCTATATGTACCTTCACAGACACGACGAACAGCCGGAGCCATCTGGCATCAAACGCATTCGTCTACGTTAGAGGTAAGACTTTTGCTAATACTCGTTCTGATCACACAGTAGCCTTTACATAGTGATACAGTTGTAAGCAGTAAAGTTAGCAAAGTAACGCCAGATAGACAATGACATATAAGTTGACTGTTCTCAACATAAAACAACTGTTAGCTACCGAGCTACTTCTAGAGTTTTACTTTACCTCTCAAGCCTGTTGCTGTAAAGTTATTCGAGATAACTGCAGATACATTTGCGAGATGTACATTATTAATTCAATAATATTTATGCTTGCTACACGTACCATATTCTTATTCAGACTTTATTGATAAGGTGGTGTTGATAAATTCAAAAACTACATGCAAAGTCAAACTTCTGCTGTTATTTTGGTGAAAGTAATGCAAAAGTATTGTTCTGCATTTACTCACAGGTTTCCAGAAAAAGATGCAGAAGAAGGGGAAAAAATAACAATGAAATCCTCCTTGCATGGACCAGGTCAGTGTTGGTTTGTAATATGGGAGACTTTACATTGGTTTGCAAGGTTCAAAGTTACTAATTGTATTATCTTTCATAGGTCTGTCATAAATCATATGTGGTTTTCCTGTGCAACCAGTAAGGGGGACGTAAAGGTAAGACATTTGATTCTAATTTGTTTATTTTTTTAGGAAAAAAGATTTTTCTAGACTTATTGATAATAATCATATTTTCATGCAGGTACTGAAATGCCGGTGGAAGTCCATTCTACACCATATATTAAACATAATATTATATTACTACTCTTATAATGTTAGTTCCGGCACTACAATGGTACCACACTGCCCATAGCTGTACATATCTATATGGTTCTTGCTGAATATGAATATTTATTGTGTTTTTCTTATAATATATTCTGTTTATACACTACATCAATATTATTTATACCATCAAAGGAGGCTGCCAAGACTTCTTTCAAAAGTCGCTTCTGAGACTGACACTTTCTAATAATAATAATAATCACCTCTTCCCCGAGTCCTATTGCTGTCTCTAATCAGATTCTGCCACCACTCTTTATATTTATATTATTATATACTGTGTGTATATATACACAATGTTTTTGTATATATTTTTGCTTTGTTTTTATTTTGTGCAGGACATTTTTAGATGTAAATTATGTCATTGTTTATTTTAATGTGTTCTTTTCACTGGTGACACAATATTTTTCCTTTGTGAATAATAAAAAATAAATTTCTTCATCTAACCCTGTCTTTGTACACCAAATGTATACATTATAGACTTGTAGAGGCGCAATGATTACTGTTACTGTGATTTAGCTGTCATTACTTACTTTTCAAAATCATTTGGGTTAAAAATAAAGCCAAATATTATATTTGTTACACAATTTGGACTTAAACTTTTAAAAAAAGGCAAGAATGCTTTCCTCAAATTGCAGTCACTCTAATGTAGCAGCAATAAGGACTACAACACGAACCACAATCAATGTGAGTTTTAACTTTTTATTAAAAAACATAAACAATTCACACTTATAGCTCATCTAGAGCTTCATCCGTTTATTTATAGCCACTATAATGTGCGTGAGGAGCTGGATATCTACGTCTGATGTCCTGGACAATGAACACAGGCAGGTAAAACAAGTCGATGTCCTTTCCCCAGTCTTTCGCCTTGCAAAACTCATTCCAAGAAATGACGATAGGATGTAAGTCGATTGTCTAAAAACAGCAAGCATGACGTTAGCAATGCAAGCTATTTTCACATACAATAGGCTAACATAGGTGTAAATATAACAACCATAGCTCAGCTGACGGACATGAAAAACAAAATACTCACTTTATACTCATGCCTCCGTTTCTCCTTGCGGGGTTCAAGAAGAAAATGCCATGGCTGAAATTCGCGACAGCAATATGATTCTCTTTCGGTGTCCATAGGCGCACAGCGAGAGCGCTCACACCACCAGACCGGCACCACCTCGGCTACAGCAGCCGCGGTGGCAGCCTCTTGTTCCACAATCATCCGTAACTGTTCCTCGTTGTATTGCGGCTCGTACAGGTACCACGACCATCAGATTCGAGCAACAGCGAGGCGCACAGCGAGAGCACGTAAAACCACCAGACCGGCACCACCTCGGCTACAGCAGCCGCGGTGGCAGCCTCTTGTTCCTCGATCATCCGTTCTGCTCCTCGTTGTATTGCGGCTCGTAAAGGTAACCACGACCATCAGATTCGAGCAACAGGTCACCCTGAGCAACAAAATCCCCTTCTGCCATCCGTTTTCAAAACTACACTCTGCCGTCGTGGTTTGTTTACTCTGCTTTCTCCACAAAGCAAGATCCAGGCTAGCTTAGCTTAGCGAAGATTAAAGATGGCTGACTCTCGTTTTGATTCGGGCTTTTCCGAATGGACTCGCAGTCCAACCCCTATGGGCGGGGAAAAAAACATGCGGAAGTAGCTCCTAATACTGGCTGTAGTCTTTGCCTTTGGCCAAAATCTCCTCCGATGACGCAAAAATCGTCATTTTGCGTCATCTGAGGACTTTTTTGCACAACCAGAATACAGATATCTCTCCTCTCACGGGGACATGAGGTAGGGAAACACTGTCATTCAGAAATACTGCCAGGTTTCTACTGATACAAAGCTGAATGCTAAATTGGTGAAGTTAGCATGATTTAGCATGAAGTTAACATGAAGCTAGCATGCTTTAACATGAGATAACATGAAGCTAGCATTAAGCTAGCCTGATTAAACATGAAGTTAGCTTAACATGAAGCTAGCATGATTTAACAGGAAGTTCCCATGAAGCTAGCATGATTTACGATGAAGCTAGCATGATTTAACATGAAGTTAGCCTAATTTAACATGAAGTTAGCATGAAGCTCACATGATTTAGCATGAAGCTAGCATGATATTTAACATGAAGTTATTATGAAGCTAACATGATTTAGCATGAAGTTAGCATGAAGCTAGCATGATGCTAACATGATTAGTATAAAGCTAGCATGATGTTAACATGATTAGCATGAAGCTAACATAATGTTAACATGATTAATATGAAGCTAGCATGATGCTAGCATGATTAGCATGAAGCTAACATGAATTAGCATTAATTAACATGAAGCTAGCATGATGCTAACATAAATTAGCATGAAGCTAACATAATGTTAACATGAATTAGCATGAAGTTAGCATGATACTAACATGAATTAGCATGAAGTAGCATGAAGCTAGCATGATGTTAACATGAATTAGCATGAAGCTAGCTAGCATGATGCTAACATAAATTAACATGAATTAACATGAAGCTACCATGATGTTAACATACATTAGCATGAAGCTAGCATGATGCTAACATGAATTACAATGAAGCTAGCATGATGCTAACATGAATTAGCATGAAGATAGCATGAGGCTAACATGAATTAGTATGAATTAGCATGATGCTTACATGAATTAGCATGAAGCTAACATGATGCTGACATGAATTATGATGAAGCTAGCATGATGTTAACATAAATTAACATGAAGCTAACATGATGCTAACAAGAATTAGCATGAAGCTCGCATGATGCTAACATGATAAGCATGAAGCCAGCATGATTCTAGCATGATTAGTATAAAGCTAGCATGATGTTAACATGATTAGCATGAAGCTAACATAATGTTAACATGATTAATATGAAGCTAACATGATGTTAGCATGATTAGCATGAAGCTAACATGAATTAGCATTAATTAACATGAAGCTAGCATGATGCTAACATGAATTAGCATGAGTAAGCATGAAGTTAGCATGATGCTAACATAAATTAGCATGAAGCTAACATAAATTAACATGAAGCTAGCATGATGTTAACATGAATTAGCATGAAGCTAGCATGATGCTAACATAAATTAGCATGAATTAACATGAAGCTACCATGATGTTAACATAAATTAGCATGAAGCTAACATGATGCTAACATGAATTACAATGAAGCTAGCATGATGCTAACATGAATTAGCATGAAGATAGCATGAGGCTAACATGAATTAGTATGAATTAGCATGATGCTTACATGAATTAGCATGAAGCTAACATGATGCTGACATGAATTAGCATGAAGCTAGCATGATGCTTACATGAATTAGCATGAAGCTAGCATGATGTTAACATAAATTAACATGAAGCTAACATGATGCTAACAAGAATTAGCATGAAGCTCGCATGATGCTAACATTAATTAACATGAACCTAGCATAATGCTAATATGAATTAACATGAAGCTAACATGATGCTAACATGAATTATCATGAAGCTACCATGATGCTAACATGAATTAACATGAAGCTAACACGATGCTAACTTGAATTAGCATGAAGCTAACATGGTGCTTACACAAATTAACATGAAGCTAGCATGATGCTTATATTAATTAGCATGAAGCTAGCATGATGCTAACACAAATTAACATGAAGCTAGCATGATGCTAACACGAATTAGCATGAAGCTAGCATGATGCTAACACGAATTAACATGAAGCTAGCATAATGCTAACACGAATTAGCATGAAGTTAGCATGATGCTAACATGATTTAGCATGAAGCTAGCATGATGCTAACACGAATTAGCATGAAGCTAGCATGATGTTAACATAAATTAGCATGAAGCTAGCATGTTAGCATCATGCTAGCTTCATGCTAATTCGTGTTAGCATGAAGCTAGCATGATGCTAACATGAATTACCATGAAGCTAGCATGATTTAACATGAAGTTAGCAAGATTTATTATGAAATTAGCATAAAGCTGGCATGAAACTAGCATGAAGCTAACATGACTTAGCATTAAGTTATCATGAAGCTAACATGTCCCAAAGACCCAACCCCCATGTCTCTATGATGTTCAGATCCAGAGATATAAGGCTTTGTTTATTATGTTGCTAGGGTGCTCATATTTGGTTGCTAGGGGCGTGGGTTAATACCTCAATAAGAATCCTCAGAGACTGATTGGATGCCTGAGTAAAATGAGCCCACACCCATGTCTCTATGACACTGGTGCAAATATATCCATCTGGGCTTTTTATAATGGTAGTCTATGGGAGATGTTGCTAGGGTACCCAAAATTGTTGCTAGGGGCATGGCTTAATAGCTCTGGGACGATCCTAAGAGACTGATTTGATGACTGAGTAAAATGAGCCCACCCCCATGTCTCCACGACACTCTAAAGCAGGGGTGGGCAATTCCTGGTCCTGAGGGCCACAGCCCTGCAGAGTTTAGCTCCAACCCTAATCAAACTCGGCTGAAAATCTAATTGAAGTCTTCAGGACTGTTTGGAAATGACATTCAGGTGTGTTCGATTGGGGTTGAAGCTAAACTCTGCAGGACTGTGGCCCTCGATGCCCACCCCTGCTCTAAAGTGAAGATATTCCATCTGGGATGCTTTTATTCCCTTATATGGGCATGTTTCCTGCCCCATTATAAGTCAATGGGAAATTTTGGGGGCCTCTAACACCCCAGGGGTACAGCTTACACCCCATTGTGAGGTATGTTCTTACACAGCCTGCCAGCTTCTTCAAATGTGAAAGTCCACACGTTTCTACGAAATCGAGACTCAGAGTGATGACCTTTCAAAGTTTGTTGCAATGTTAAGTCAATGGGAATTTTGGGATGTTTGATCCCAATTTTTAGGAATTCCGTAAGTCTGATCCCTTAGAAAAGATATAGCAACTCAAGTCAGATAAGACTGAAGGTCTGACCTGAGTTTGGAGTATGTAGAGTTAAAGCTCTAGGAGGAGTTAGAGTCAGAAAATTTTGGATCGGAATAATAATAATAAGTTTAAATAGCATTTCAGTAAGTTGGCTTTCTCAAGCCAACTTAATAAGCCTACACGCAATATGTTATAATTATCAGATTGACAATTAAAAAAGTATTTGAGTTGCTGTTCTTTTTTTTGTGACGCGCTGTTAAACCAAAGCAGCAGAAAGCACGTCATGTTTTTAATGATTTTAAAGGGATAGTTCGGCCAAAAACGATATTAAACCCATTATTTACTCACCCCCAAGCTGTCCAAGTTGCATATGTCCATCGTTTTTCAGACAAACACATTTTCGGATATTTTAGAAAATATTTTAGATCTTTCTGTTGATTAAATGTAATGTTACGGGGTCCAGCAATAGTCCACGACCTTTAAGTCCAAAAAAAGTGCGTCCATCCTTCACAAATTAAATCCAAACGGCTCCAGGATGATAAACAAAGGTCTTCTGAGGGTAATCCGTGCGGTGTTGTTGTAGAAATATCCATATTTAAAATGTTATTAACGTAATTAAATACCTGCCGGTAGCGCCGCCATCTTAGAGTCATCCGCATTCAGGATGAGCGCTTACGCAGCATACAGCGGTTTCTCTGCTGCTGCTCTGTCCCCCGCCCTCCGAATTTGTCATATGTCACTAAGAAAAGTGCGTACACTACGCTAATACTCTCTCCTGAGTCTAAGATGGCGGCGCTACCGGAAGGTATTTAATTACGTTAATATCATTTTAAATATGGATATTTCTACAACAACACCGCACGGATTACCCTCAGAAGACCTTTGTTTATCATCCTGGAGCCATTTGGATTTAATTTGTGAAGGATGGACGCACTTTTTTTGGACTTGAAGGTTGTGGACTATTGCTGGACCCCGTAACATTACATTTAATCAACAGAAAGATCTAAAATATTTTCTAAAATATCCGAAAATGTGTTTGTCTGAAAAACGATGGACATATGCAACTTGGACAGCTTGGGGGTGAGTAAATAATGGGTTTAATATCGTTTTTGGCCGAACTATCCCTTTAAATAAGCACAAGGTTTTCTCCTTATTGTGAGTTGACACAAATAAAAAATTTAGTTTCGAATGTTATTTTACTTTTATCTGTATGGCAATAAATTAAGGGTAATTTAAGTTGCAAGGTCATCACGCGTATGCTTTTCACATGTGCATATACCCGAACGCAGCGCTGGGCTGCGAGAAAAGACATGATTAAACTTTCGATTTAACATATTACAAGTTTTTTGGACATTCATTTGGAATCACTGTACTCATATTATCAACTTATCAGGCCATTAGTTATTCAGAATATAAACGCAGCGCGACTTCTGTGCTTTAGATCGACCCTCACAAAGTTTCACATTAAATGATAAGATGTTTGTTCAAAAACAAAAGGCTAAACACTGAATACTACTTAAATGCGACTGCAAGACATTACTAGTCGAATCTGTTTGGAAGGAAACTTACATTATTCCCGTGGAAGAGACGGACGTTGGTAATAAAAACTTGAGGCAGACGGTGAGACAGTTTCATCTGTTTTCAGACAGCGGGATCAGGGTACCCGCGGGTGAACCGCATAATATTTGTTGTAATGGGTGTAATAATATTAACGTGTCATTTGCGTTGTAGATGCAGGTCGGGACTCAATAAGCAAGAGTAGGCTAAACTGCAGGTCTAACATCCAAGACCAAAATTCGACTCGATTCCGATAGGTAGCAAAAGGCTTATTTGTGTTTAAGCTCTGTCTGAAGAACGTTAAAGGTTTATATTTAGCTGTCGATTTGCGGTGTGACCGGGTCGGGCTCGTTATGTCAAACAGGCCGGGTGTGGAATGCTGGAATAAATTGCTGCTGATGTCGGGTCAGGGGTTCAATCACAGCGGTGCGGATTATCAAACAGGACTGTGCGTGACTTTGCAACAGCTCTGTAACGCTAAACATGAGCATGAACTTGCACACTACATTAAAACTACAATGAAAGATCCGTATGAAGCTATAAAACGTACGTATTTTTTATGAAAATACAGTTTAGATCAAACACAGAAAAGCAATATGCTATAAATATAAGGAAACGTAAATGACAGCATGAAAATGATAAAAAATACAAGTTAGTTTGCTGTAGCCTACAGTAAACTACAGTAAAAATAATGTACATTTATAATCATCATGGGCGCCCCCTGCCGCAACAGCTGGAAAAAAATCCTAGTGGAAACACTGTAATAGCATCCTGGTAATGGAGTTATCAACACAAATATATGTTAGCCTTCTATATTAGGGTCACTTTTGTAATGTCACAATTAATCAGTGTTTTACGTGTTTGCTAGATTTTTTATTGTAATCATAATTATGTTACCTGTAATTGTTAAATTATTATTGCTGCTATATTATTTAAACAGCATTTGGGTATTATTTTAGGAATCTATGCAGCAAAAAAAGACCACATTTCAAATCCTGGCCATAGGATGTGTAAAGCCCAGTTGTGGTGTTTAATTTTTAATAAAATAAATCTATTAACTTGTACATTGTTGTCAGCTTTGGATAAATGATGTAACATTTTAATATAAAATACATATTTTTGCCATAATTTTACCTTTTTTCTGTCGAAAAGGAGAGAAGCTTATGTCACATAATTTCACTGGAGTTCTGTACAAAAAAGCAGATTATGTTATATTATATAAGTAATATTTAAACAAAATAATACAATATGTATCAATAAAAATTTTTTACCCATACCTGTCTTTTTCTGCGCTTACATAAGCATTGTGACGATGTGCTTCAAAGACCACTACACGGCTATTCCTTTGAGCCTCCTGTAATAATCCTGTGAAATATTTTCGTTGATCTCTGGTTTGATAAAGGTCAGAGATGTTGTGCAGGTATCCTTCCACTTCAAGTTTTGGCTGTTTTGGCTGCTTTGCCATATTCAGAGTAACTGATATTAAGTGAGAGAAAATAAAAATTGTTAGATTAAAATTGTTTAGTTTTAGCATAGGGGTTACATATGTTACTTTACAAGAAACAATTTAATAAAATTGTATATTCATTAGGGGTGCACCGAAATTTCGGTCGCCGAAAATTTTGGCCGAAAATAGCATTATCGGTTTCGGGACGAAATAAAAAATAGAGCCGAAAATGTAAACCGAAAATGAATGTCAACCGCGCCCCTCCCATCTGTGCGGTAGCGCTTGGGTTTCACTCACGGTGATCAGTCCAGTCGTCACACAACCCTCCCCTTTGTGCTCAAGCAGGTTTTACTCAGGGTTGAGCCGTTTGCACGCGTCTGCAAAGATTAAGCATGTCTTGATGTGTAAACTTTAGAGAGAGTCGCGCTAATGTGTCTCATACTGTAATCCATTAACATACATTTGGTGAATAAAGCAATGAAACACAACATAACGTTTTTATGTGGAGCGACTGTTGCGCTGTTTGAGATTCACCCTCCTTCTCTGTTTGAGCGCGCGCGTTTAAGTGCCCTTGGTAGTGCACATACTAGAGAGACGCGTTTAAAAAAAAAACAAGCAAACATAAAATCTCTCTGTTATTGCTAGGGCACATATAAACAAAATTCTCTCCACAGTATTCTTTTTCTAATAAAAAAATGTGTTTATGTCTTAAATGTATGTATAGATTACAGTCAGATTAACCTACTTAAGTCTGTGTCATTAATGATAATAAAACAACCCATGACAAAGAGACAAATAGCTCTAAAAATAATAATATAAATTTATTGTGTTATGATTCATTTAATTTGATTTCTGTAATGCTAATTTCAGACCTTATTAATGTACAACTTTGTTATTTTTTATAGATGTTTGTAGTTATGCACCGAAATGAAAATTCTTGTCCGAAACCGAAAACCGAAAAAAGCAAACCAAGGCCGAAAAACCGAAACCGAAACACAGAAAGAAATTATTATGCCAATTATTAGTACAATTGCATTTATGGCTTTCACTGTGTACTAACTAGGGGTGTGTGACGAATCAAAAAACTCACAGTTCGGATCACATTACAGTTTTTGAGGCACAGATCAGATTATTTTTCCGATCAGCAAAAAGCGGGTGGGAAAAATCTAATAAACAATAAAGAAATTGCAAACATCTATAAAAAAGAACAAAGTTCTACATTAATAAGGTCTGAAATTAGCATTACAGAAATCAAAATAAATGAATCATAACACAATAAATTTATATTATTATTTTTAGAGCTATTTGTCTCTTTGTCATGGGTTGTTTTATTATCGTTAATGACACAGACTTAAGTAGGTTAATCTGACTGTAATCTATACATACATTTAAGACATAAACACATTTTTTTATTAGAAAAAGAATACTGTGGAGAGAATTTTGTTTATATGTGACCCGTCACGGAAACCAGGGACACAAGTCGGCAGCACAAGTTTCGAGAAAATGAGAAACAACGTTTTTTTTTTTCAAAATTTGTGATTTTCGTTTTATTGCAGAATCTGTTAGTTGAGATCACGAAGAAGGCTCTCCATGTTTGAGATAGCAGTTTATGTTTATTTAAAAGCGTACATTTTGCGGTTAAAATAGGCTTGTTTTCCGGAGATTCTAGCGTGCAGCGGGGGGCGTCATTGTCTGTGTGTATATTTACATACTGGATAAGCTTGTGTTTTCGCCTCCGCCCCCAAAGGGAACAGCGTGACGGATAGTTCGCCCAAACCTGAAAATAATGTCATTAATGACTTACCATTATGTCGTTCTAAACTCGGAAGACCTCCGTTCATCTTCGGAACACAGTTTAAGATGTTTTAACATTAGATATAGTCCGAGAGCCTTCTGTCTCCTCCATTGAAAATCTATGTACGGTTTCCATGTCCAGAAAGGTAATAAAAACATCATCAAAGTAGTCCATGTGACATCAGTGGGTCAGTAAAATTGTGTTGATGCATCGAAAATACAGTTTGGTCCAAAAATGGCAAGAATTACGACTTTATTCAGCATTGTCTTCTCTTCCGGCTCGAGCGTGAAGTCACGTGACTAGTGACGTGGCTGCTCTGTCCCTTAGACATGTTTGCTTAGTTTTTTTTTTCAAACTTATAGCGTGCGTCTCCCCAGACTGTAAATGAAGCTCGGGCGCACAAAACAAAAGAAATATAAAAGAAGCTGGGGCGGAACAAATAACAGTCAACAGCATCGTACGTCAGCCGCGTCACTGACTTTATAGAGGGGTTGCAAGTTTACAAACATTGCAGGGTGCGCGCGCATCCAGGGGGCAGAAAGCCCGATTGGTGAGCTGATCCGCTACTGCAACAACCTTAATTATTGAAGCGTTCTTTATTGTTTGTATATAAATAAGACTTGATTTTAGTTGGATCTGTTTTTTTGTCTTTATTTTTGCAGTGTTACTGTGATACATGTATGAATTATAATGTTATAATTATAATGCTAGTAACGTAATAGTCGCATCTACTGGTATGTTAACATCAGGCACCCAGCACTGACTCTGTTGGTACTATTTTCCACGCAACAACTTCTTGGCATTTTGACTTACAGACAGAGCCGGATTAACCCAAAGGCAAACTAGGCACGTGCCTAGGGCCCGATTGGCGGGATGGGGCCCAGACAGAGGGGGATTTTTTTTTTTTTACAAATGTCCCATCTACAATTTTGCAGCTGTCGGGTGGGATCCCCGTATGTCCAAAACCATTGTTTTTCAGGAAATTAAAAAAACGCCGTATTTTTTAAGTTATTAAACATTATTTCAATTAAAGACGAGCTTTATGACTCGGGAGCAGAGAGATACGAACTTATGCTCTCATTGATAAAATGGTACGGACACAGACGTCGCCGCTGCCAGCAGTGTTCAACAAATACTGCGGTCACATTGAGCCTTAAAGACGATGCTTCAATAGTTAACCAAAGCTGACTGTAGTATACATCTTACTAAACTCGATTTTAAAGGTTTACGATCTTTAAGTGATGCAATACAAAACACGATGAGCGGACTGCTGTCTAATAAGTGGAAATGAATCTGCTCGCAAACTTACCTTCGTGGCTCACGGGCTTCCTTCTGCACAGAAGCATTACAGCTATCGAGTTTGAATAAATGTACTTAAACCTAACTATTTTCACTTGTTAGTGCCTAACAAACAGAAGTATTATATTAATTAAACAGCCATTTTATCTCCAATAAATAAAACATTTACTTGTGTTTAACATTCACAAAATAATTTAATGGTGGTATGCAAAACATTCAATTGAATTCAAAATTGAATTCAATAAAAACATTGCTACTTGTGTTTTACATGCACAAAATAATTTAATTGTGGTATCCAAAACATTCAATTTAATTCAAGTATTATATTAGATACATTTTAAAACTTCAATGCATGTATGATAAGCCTATAATACGTAAATATTTAAAATCAATAACTGATATCATAGGTTAACACAGATAAAATCATAGTTAAGTCTTTCTTTATTAAGCGCATTACTGAGTGTATTTGTGTTTGTGAGTTTATGACTGTTGTTGTCTGAGGTGGTGACTCGGATGGGGACGCCAGTCATCAGAATGCTTGATTTTCAAGTTCATCGTTCCACTCTGTACCTGACAGAGTTCCTTTAAGGACACAGACATGGTTGCTGCAAAAAATAAATAAATAAAGGACAAACGATCATTTCCCTACGTTATATAAGGCATGTTTGCGTATAATAACGAGGCAAAAAAAAAAAAACAGTTCCTGGCATAATAATTCTGCAATGGCAGAACTAGCGGGGTCAAGATTTTTTTTTCTTTAAGCCCCACAAAAATCACGTTAGATATCAAACATGATAACAAAACCAATGGATAGTGGCTAACTAAGTCAACTGCAAGCAATCTGTGTTTTAAATTCACTTCACAAACGTGAATAGCGTAAAGAAAAATCTAGCAGCCTCAGAAACGATACATTAGACTTTAGCACTACCATTACTTTGAGATAAAACTGTTTTAAATAATATAAAAACTGTTATTATATAATTCATATAACTGAAACATAAATAACCAGTGTTTTGAGGACATTTACCTCAGTGGACGTGTTGCTCGACGAGGATTTGGTTGCGATTCAATCTTGAAGAGAAATATGCAGCGAAGCTCTCCCGCGGATTACTGACACCTATTGGTTATTTACTGGTACTACTGCCTTAACAATGACACTCCCAATGGATAAGGTGAGGATAATTTCATAGCATTTAATAGAGCCGTGTAATGACGTATAAATAATAAATTTAGCAAAAAATTGTCTGATAGACTGGTTAATATACAACACATGACTTAATTTGGTATACAAACAACCAATTTGTAACCAAAGACTAGGCTATGTAAAATGTGAATTAACTTTTATTAGTAACTTTGGTAAGTTTCAGATTTCAATTCATAAATAACCTCGATGGGGGGGCCCAAAAAATGCAGCCTGCCTAGTGTAGTCCATTTATTTAATCCGGCTCTGCTTACAGACACCGCTACTAGCATACAACACAATGCACTTCTCTTCTTTCTGCCTCTCGGTTGCGCGCGCAACCAGTTAGTGACGTCGCCGTGCAACCCGTCTATGGGGCGCCACAGTCGGATGACGTCAAAGTACTTTGACGTCATCCGACTGCGGCGCCCCATAAAGTCAGTGACGCGGCTGACGTACGATGCAGTTGACTGTTATTTGTCCAAACACACAGAAGTTACACAGAGATCGTTGTATTCTTTATATAATTGGCTACATGTTTTGTCTATCAATATTTTCCATGAAGTCATTGGCTGATGGAGGAACGAGCGAGCCATTGGTAACATCTCTTAAGGACTTCACGTTTTCGACGGTGCTGTTTTTGGATTATCTATTATTTTAAATACAAACTTTGAAGGCGGGTTCATGTGTTTAACGGAACGTAAATACCGGAGTGTAATCTGATATACCCTTACATGTTACGATGTAAATAGTCCTCAGATTGTATATTATATTATATATTACCAGAAGTTCATGCGAAATAGACTATATGTCTATATTTCACGGATTATACGCATTTGTGGACAAAAATCATTGGATGATTCACACATCTGAAACAGACTGGATTCGACTTGTGATCCCCGCAAAGGTAACGTTAAAAGTCCTGTTTATTTTTGCATTTTGTCATTCGGACTTCTGTAATAAAATACTATATGTTGCTAGAACCTCTGTATCTCAAAACGGCTTTACAGGGGGTATGGCTTAGCTAAATGAGATGTAAATGAGCCCTATTGTCTCTCCAGCCAGGGAAAAGGGAAAGTGTTAACTTTTTTCTTTCTCAAATTTCTCAGCATTCTCTTTCTTGAATGTGTTACATTCAAATGGCCACAACTTCTCCAAATCTTATCAGATTTCCATGTGTTATACATCATTGGAAAGCTTAGAATCCACACTTTCAGAATCTATGAATAACTCAAAATGCCCCAGATCCGACTTGTGTCCCTACTTTCCGTGACTGGTCACATATGTGCCCTATCAATAACAGAGAGATTTTATGTTTGCTTGTTTTTTTTTTTAAACGCGTCTCTCTAGTATGTGCACTACAAAGGGCACTTAAACGCGCGCGCTCAAACAGAGAAGGAGGGTGAATCTCAAACAGCGCAACAGTCGCTCCACATAAAAACGTTACGTTGTGTTTCATTGCTTTATTCGCCAAATGTACGTTAATGGATTACAGTATGAGACACATTAGCGTGACTCTCTCTAAAGTTTACACATCAAGACATGCGTAATCTTTGCAGACGCGTGCAAACGGCTCAACCCTGAGTGAAACCTGCTTGAGCACAAAGGGGAGGGTTGTGTGACAACTGGACTGATCACCGTGAGTGAAACCCAAGCGCTACCGCACAGATGGTAGGGGCGCGGTTGACATTCATTTTCGGTTTACATTTTCGGCTCTATTTTTTATTTCGGCCCGAAACCGATAATGCTATTTTCGGCCGAAATTTTCGGCGACCGAAATTTTGGTGCACCCCTAGATGTTTGCAATTTCTTTATTGTTTATTAGATTTTTCCCACCCGCTTTTTGCTGATCGGAAAAATAATCTGATCTGTGCCTCAAAAACTGTAATGGGATCCGAACTGTGAGTTTTTTGATTCCGTCACACACCCCTAGTTAGTACACAGTGAAAGCCATAAATGAAATTGTACTAATAATTGGCATAATAATTTCTTTCGGTGTTTCGGTTTTTCGGCCTTGGTTTGCTGTTTTCTGTTTTCGGTTTCGGACAAGAATTTTCATTTCGGTGCATAACTAATATTCATTAAAACAAATATACACTTTTCAAGTTTTTAATACTCAAATTAATATGGACATTAAGAAAGATGGAAGGTTTGTGCAAATGTATATTTATTTTTATGTAATAGTTAACAAAAGTGATTTTGAATAAAAACAAAAATGTAAGGTTAAAAACCTAATTCACTGTTTTCATATCTTTAAATAACTGATAAAATTAATAAATTTGTGCCAAATAAAGTCAAACAATATAAATTCATCTGGATTATGTGATGTCACCGTATTGTCCCTGCCTACACTGGTTTAGTCCCTGTTTGCTTTTCTTGATCCTTTAATTATAACTGTAGAGTTGTAAAATATTATATAAATTTTAAAGCAATAAAAACTTTTTTGAAACAGGCCAATATAGTGTTAACACTTTCCAGAAAAAGAAAAATAATAATTAAACCATGTAATAAAATAAATTTAAGTTTTACTGTAGTTTATGAACTTTAAACAACTTCCAATCAGTAAGGCTTTAAGGATAGAGTCACTCAGTCAATTGACCTAGTTTTTTATCATTATTAATTAAGCATGGGCCAGTTACAGGTGTCAAAATATACCAAGGTTTTAAAGAGTTAAGGTTTCAAAATAACAAAACATTTCTGTGATACCATTTTCAAGGTATTTGTGTTTACACAAAATTAATTAAACCATGTAATTGAATTCAAGTTAACATTTTGATTACATATTTTTGAAAAAATATTGTCATTTAAAGGATTTATTTTTACATGGCATAAATGTAGTATTTTGCTAAGTAAAATCTATTGTGTCCGGTTGAAAAGTTGATGTTTAATGCGCAGATATTTGAAAATTACACATTTTAGTGTTACAATGGCAATACTGCAAAATTGTGGTATGTTGCTTACATTATCATACTGTTTGAACCTCATACTGCCCTATGCTTATTATCAATGCTGAGAAAAACAACAGTTGTAAAATATAGCTGCAAGCAGCGATACCGGGGTCAAACCAAACATGGCAAAAAATGATTCATACATGATAACTGTCATGATTTAAGATCTAAGTTTGCATTAGTTTTATGAAAAAATAGCATTTTTTTCGTATCTTGAGACCACTAGGTGGCGCTGTGCCGAAACAATAGATGGTGCTTCAGGTCATGACTGTAATGACACATACCAAATTTAGTGTAAATACGATAAAGCGATACAGAGATATGGCCTTAAATGACTTGACCACTAGGGGGCACTGACCAAACAATAAATTGTGACTCAGGTCTTGATTGTGATGACACCCACCAAATTTGGTGTAAATACGATAAAGAGAGGCAGAGATATAGCTTCAAATCTCTTGACCACTAGGGGGCGCCAAAAAGTTTACAAGCCCTCTCAGAACATGTTGCTGATGAACCATACCTAGTTTCATAACAATACGCAATTGCGTTTATGAAATACTTGAACTTAAAGAAAAATTCAAAATGGCCGACACACAAAATGGCCGACCAAAAACCAAGTGGTATCGTTTGACTCGGCATGCCTCACGAAATCTAACAAGACCAGTCTCATAATTTTACATTCAAGTTTGGAGGAGTTATGAGCAAAAATATAAATTTTTTATATCTCGTGACCAGTAGGGGGCAGTGTGACGAAATGGTGCATGCACCCTCAGGTCATCACTGTTATGACATATACCAAGTCTCATATTAATACGCAAACGTTTTGCGAAGATACAGGCTGAAACACATTTTGGCGTGCTCGGCCTCGCATTCTTTGATGCGTTATACGATAACGGATAGGTCTACCGAAAAGCTTTTGATAACTTTTTGTCTAGAGTGTCTCTAGATGATGCATACCAAAAATCAAGCCAATCACATGAGCGCTCTAGGAGGAGTTCGAAAAAGTAGGTGTTCAATATAATTCAAAATGGCCGACAGGAAGTAGGTTTGACTCAGACATATTTGGTACAGTCGGACTCAGCATGAGCCAAGGAATCAATAGAGTGAATTCTTATGTCATAGTGGCAATTTAATCAAATGATATAAAGATTTTAAACAATTTATTTACATATCCTGACCACTAGGTGGCGCCGTCCTAAAGATTTATGGGTGCGCTTAGAACATGTCACTGATTAACCATGCCAAATTTCGTAGCGGTACGCCATTCTGTTTGTGAAATACTGAACTTAATGAGAAAATTCAAAATGGCCGACACCCAAAATGGCCGACCGAAAACCGTTTGGTATTGTTTGACTCTGCATGCCTCAAGGAATCTAACAAGACCACCTTCATGATTTTAGACTCAAGTTTGAAGTAGTTATAAGCAAAAATAGGCATTTTTTGAATTTCGTGACCACTAGGTGGCGCTGTGACGAAACGTAGCAGGCACCCTCAGGTCATGACTGTAATGACATATACCAACTTTCGTGTCGATACAATAAAGTTTTGCGAAGATAAGGCCTCACGTCCGTTTTGGCGTGCTCGCCGCTATATATGTTGTCAATTTATATGAGAACGCATTGGTCTATCAAAAAGCTTTTGATAACTTTTGTCGTGGGTGTCTCTAGATGCTACATATCAAAGGACATGCAAATCGGACAAACGGTCTAAGAGGAGTTCGAAAAAGTAGGTTTTACAAAAAATTCAAAATGGCGGAAAGATTTGCATGACACCAATGACATCAATGTGTGCATTTGAATCATCATGAGCCAAGGATTCAGAGGAAACAAGAATTTAGTTTCTAGGACTCATGGGTCAGAAGTTATGAGCATGAACATAAGTGGATTTTTGGACTGTTGGTGGCGCTAGAGGGTTTGAGTCAGACACACCAAAGTTGCTATAGTAACTTCTGAGACTGTCCTCTACATGTGTGCCAAATTTCATAACTTTCCTATGTACGGTTCTATGGGCTGCCATTGACTTCAATGGCGGAAGAGGAAACATAATAATAATAATAATAATAAATATAGCTGCAAGCAGCAATGCCGGGGTCAAGCCGAAAAGGGCACAGAAGGATGTAAAAATTGAGATTGGATAAGCAGATTGAAGAACCTAGGTAAACTTAATGATTTCAGATGAAGAACGCAAAAGTAAGCAACAAAAATAATCTATGTTCTTGTCTACTGCAATTGTCCTTCTGTTATTGACAATCATGGAACATTAGAGCACTGAAGGACATGTGAGTGGTGTTTGCAGTGGCAAAACATGGGTCACCACATGTTACAACAAGTCAAATGAGTCAAAAGAGACCATCCCTGTGTCTCTACGATGTTCTGATGCAGAGAAAAAGCTCTTGCAAAAAAGTTGATATGGTATTCTCATCGGTTGCTAGAGAGTAAATTGACTTCCACCAGTGATTATAGTCCAAGCCATGAAAGGAATAATCCATGATGACTCATGGTTTTAGATGTGTTGTTGCAGTAATTTTAGGCAAAAAATACCATATTCAAACTTAAAACCACTAGGTGGCACAATGACAAAATTGTGCATGCAACCTCCAGTCATTACTGTTTTACATGTAGCTAGTTTCATGACTATACACTTTAGTTTAGTGAAGAAACAGTTGTATGACCATAGGGCTGGCTTTAAATCAAAAGTTTTGTTCAATTATAAGGCCAACTAGTGGTGCAAGCATAGAATATTTTTTGTGTAGTCTCAGACTGTGGTCATACATCAGCGTATCAAATCTGGTGAAAAAATCTCTTTTCGTTGCGAAGTTATAACCATTTATTTGTAAAAAATACAAAATTTAAAGGTCATTTTTCGTTTTTTGCAATTTTCGGCCATTTCTGATGGAAATTTTAATATAACGCCAATAGAACTTTTTGTTCAGAAGGTAAGGTTAGTTTCTTCCTATGGTGTTTTCGAGTCGATCAGAATTACGCTCGCGGAGATATTCACGCGTGTTTTTTAAGCGCTATTTTGCCGCACAGGGTTAACCGTAAGGCGAACCCTGGCATGTTTAGTATTGTTGGACTCGGCAACTATTCAAAACTCCAAGGAAACAAGTCCCATGAAAATACGTTGATCATAGCCAAAGTTATAGGCCTATAAAACATTTGTCTGGCCACTAGGTGGCGCTGCAACGACACTGTGCATGCACCCTCAGTTCCTGACTGGCATCTCAAGTACCAAGTTTCGTGTCAATAGGCCTAAGTTTGGTGAAGATACAGCCTAAAATCTGTTTTTTTGCGCTCTTCTTAAAATTCGTCGAAGCGCTATACGACAACGGATTGGTTTATCGAAATTCTTTTAATAACTTTTTGTCTTGAGTGTCTCTAGATGCTGCATACCGATTTTCGTGGCAATCGTGTGAAAACTCTAGGACGAGTTCGCAAAAGTAGGTTTTACAAATAATTCAAAATGGCGGAAAAATTTTCATGACGGAAAATGACGATATAGGGTCCAATCGAATCGGCTTGAGCCAAGGAATCAGAGGAAACGAGAATTGTGTTTCTAGGACATACGGATCAGAAGTTATAAGCAAAAACGTAAGTGCAACTTTGGACTGTTGGTGGCGCTAGAGGGTTTGAGATAGAGACTCCAAATTTGCTGTGGATAATATTTGGACTGTCCTTTATCAGTCTGCCAAATTTCATAACTTTCCTATGTACGGTTCTATGGGCTGCCATAGACCGCAATGGCGGAAGGAGAAGAATAACTAATAAATATAGCTGCAAGCAGCAATGCCGGGGTCAAGCCGAAAAGGGCACATAAGGATGTAAAATTGAGATCGGATAAGCAGATTGAAGAACCTAGGTAAATCTTATAATTTTAGATGAAAAAACAAAAAGTTATCAACAAAAATAATCTAAGTTCTTGTCTACTGCAATCGTCCTTCTGTTATTGACAATCATGGAACATTAGAGCACTGAATGACATGTGAGTGGTGTTTGCAGTGGCAAAACATGGGTCACATCATGTTATAACAAGTTTAATTAGTCAAAAGAGACCATCCCCGTGTCTCTACAATGTTCTGATGCAGAGATATTGCTTTTGCAAAAACGGTTGATAAGGTATTCTCAATGGTTGCTAGGGAGTTAATTGGCAACATCCAGTGATTATAGTCAAAGCCATGAAATGAATAATCCATGATGACTCATGGTTTTAGATGTGTTGTTGCAGTAGTTTTAGGCAAAAATACCATATTCTATCTCAAAACCAGTAGGTGGCGCAAAGACAAAATTGTGCATGCAACATCAGGTCATGATTGTGTTACATCTAGCTAGTTTTATGACTATATACTTTAGTTTAGTTAAGAAACAGTTGTATGACCATAAGGCTGGCTTGTTATCAAAGGTTTTGTTCAATTATAAGGCCATCTAGTGGTGCAAGCATACAATTTTTTTTGTGTAGCCTCAGAATGTGCTCATGCATCAGCGTATCAAATCTGGTGAAAAAATCTCTTTTCGTTACAAAGTTACAACCATTTATGTGTAAAAAAACACAAAATTTGAAGGTAATTTTTCGTTTTTTGCAATTTTCGGCCATTTCTGATGAAAATTTTAATATAACGTCAATAGAACTTTTTGTTCAGAAGGTAAGGTTAGTTTCTTCCTATGGTGTTTTCGAGTCGATCGGAAAAACGCTCGCGGAGATATTCACGCGTGTTTTTTAAGCGCTATTTTGCTGCGCAGGGTTAACCGTAAGGCGAATTCTGGCATGTTTGGTATCGTTGGACTCGGCAACTATTCAGAACTCCAAAGAAACAAGTCCCGTGAAAATACGTCAATCGGAGCCAAAGTTATAGGCGTGTAAAGCATAAGTCTGACCACTAGGTGGCGCTGTGACGAAACTCTGCATGCACCCGTAGTTCCTGACTGGCATCACAAGTACCAAGTATAGTGTCAATAGGCTTAAGTTTGCCGAAGATACAGCCTCAAATCCATTTTTTTGCGCTCTACGTAAAATTCATCGACGCGGTTTACGGAAACGGATTGACGAATTGACATGAATTCCATAACTTTTTGCCGTGAGGGTCTGTAGATGCTACATACCGATTTTCGTGAAAATCGGGCAAAAGCTCTAGGACGAGTTCGCAAAAGTAGGTTTTACGAATAATTCAAAATGGCGGAAAAATTTTCATGACGGAAAATGACGTCATAGGGTCCAGTCGAATCGTCTTGATCCAAGGAATCAGAGGAAACAAGAATTTAATTTCTAGGACGTACGGGTCAGAAGTTATAAGCAAAAACGTAAGTGCAACTTTGGACTGTTGGTGGCGCTAGCGGGTTAGACATAGAGACTCCAAATTTGCTATGGGGACACATTGGACAGTCCTTTATCAGTGTGCCAAATTTCATAACTTTCCTACGTACGGTTCTATGGGCTACCATAGACCGCAATGGCGGAAGAAGAAGAAGAAGAAGAAGAAGAAGCAGAATAATAATTATTATAATAAGAAAACTAACAGATACAATAGGGGTCTTCGCCCATTCTGGGCTTGACCCCTAAATATAGCTGCAAGCAGCAATGCTGGGGTCAAGCCGAAAAGGGCACAAAAGGATTTAAATTGAGATTGGATAAGCAGATTGAAGAACCTAGGTAAACCTAATTATTTTAGATGAAAAAACAAAAAAGTTATCAACAAAAATAATCTAAGTTCTTGTCTACTGCAATCGTCCTTTTGTTATTGACAATCATGGAACATTAGAGCACTGAAGGACATGTGAGTGGTGTTTGCAGTGGCAAAACATGGGTCACATTATGTTATAACAAGTTTAATTAGTAAAAAAAGAGACCATCCCCGTGTCTCTACGATGTTCTGATGCAGAGATATAGTTTTTGTAAAAGTGGTTAATAAGGTATTCTCAATGGTTGCTGGGGAGTGAATTGCAACCATCAGTGATTATAGTCAAAGCTATGAAAGGAATAATCCATGATAACTCATGGTTTTAGATGTGTTGTTGCAGTAGTTTTAGGCAAAAATACCATATTCTATCTAAAAACCAGTAGGTGGCGCAATGACAAAATTGTGCATGCAACATTAGGTCATGATTGTGTTACATCTAGCTAGTTTTATGACTATACACTTTAGTTTAGTTAAGAAACAGTTGTATGACCATAAGGCTGGCTTGTTATCAAAGATTTTGTTCAATTATAAGGCCATCTAGTGGTGCAAGCATACAATTTTTTTTGTGTGGTCTCAGAATGTGCTCATGCATCAGCGTATCAAATCTGGTGTAAAAATCTCATTTTGTTGCAGAGTTATAACCATTTATGTGTAAAAAACACCAAATTAAAAGGTAATTTTTCGTTTTTTGCAATTTTCGGCAATTTCTGATGGAAATTTTAATATAACGCCAATAGAACTTTTTGTTCAGAAGGTAAGGTTAGTTTCTTCCTATGGTGTTTTCGAGTCGATCGGAAAAACGCTCGCGGAGATATTCAGGCGTGTTTTTTAAGCGCTATTTTGCTGCGCAGGGTTAACCGTAAGGCGAATTCTGACAAGTTTGGTATCGTTGGACTCGGCAACTATTCAAAACTCCAAGGAAACAAGTCCCGTGACAATACATTGACCGCAGCCAAATTTATAGGCGTGTAATACATTAATCTGACCACTAGGTGGCGCTGCGACGAAACTGTGCATGCACCCTCAGTTCCTGACTGGCATCACAAGTACCAAGTGTCATGTCAATAGGCCTAAGTTTGACGAAGGTACAGCCTAAAATCAGTTTTTTTGCACTCTATGTAAAATTTGTTAAGGCGGTATACGACAACGGATTGGTGTATTGAAATTCTTTTGATAACTTTTTGCCATGAGTGTCTCTAGATGCTACGTGCCGATTTTCGTGGCAATCGGACAAAAGCTCTAGGACGAGTTCGAAAAAGTAGGTTTTACGAATAATTCAAAATAGTGGAAAAATTTTCATGACGGAAAATGACGTCATAGGGTCCTTTCGAATCGTCTTGAGCCAAGGAATCAGAGAAACGAGAATTGTGTTTCTAGGACATACGGACCAGAAGTTATAAGCAAAAACATAAGTGCAACTTTGGACTGTTGGTGGCGCTAGCGGGTTAGACATAGAGACTCCAAATTTGCTGTGGGGACACACTGGAGTGTCCTTTATCAGTGTGCCAAATTTCATAACTTTCCTACGTACGGTTCTATGGGCTGCCATAGACCGCAATGGCGGAAGAAGAATAACTAATAATAATTGTAAATATAGCTGCAAGCAGCAATACCGGGGTCAAGCCGAAAAGGGCACAGAAGGATGTAAAGGTGAGTTTGGATAAGCAGACATAAGAACCTAGGTAAACCTAAAAATTTCAGATGAAGAACGCAAAAGTAAGCAACAAAAATAATCTATGTTCTTGTATACTGCAATTGTCCTTCTGTTATTGACAATCATGGAACATTAGAGCACTGAAAGACACGTGAGTGATGTTTGCAGTGGCAAAACATGGTTCACAACATGTTACAACAAGTTAAATGAGTCAAAAGAGACCATCCCCATGTCTTTACGATGTTCTGATGCAGAGAAAAAGCTCTTGCAAAAAACGGTTGATAAGGTATTGTATTGGTTGCTAGGGATTGAATTGGCAACCACCAATGATTATACTCCAAGCCATGGAGGAGTAATCAAGGAAAAATCCATGAAGACTCATGGTTTTAGATGTGTTGTTGCAGTAGTTTTAGGCAAAAATAGCCATTTTCTATCTCAAAACCACTAGGTGGCGCTATGACAAAACTGTGCATGCATCCTTAAGTCATGACTGCATTACATCTAGCTAGTTTCATGACTATACACTTTAGTTTAGCTATAAAATAGTTGTATGACCATAGGGCTTGCTTGATATGAAAGATTTTGTTTAATTATAGGGCCACCTAGTGGTGCAGGCATACAATTTTTTTTGTGTGGCCTTAGACTGTGTTCATACATCAGCGTATCAAATCTGGTGAAAAAATATTGTTTTGTTGCGAAGTTATAAACATTTATGTGAAAAAAACACAAAATGTAAAGGTAATTTTTCGTTTTTTGCAATTTTCAGCCATTTCTGATGGAAATTATAATATAATGCCTATAGAACTTTTTGTTCAGAAGGTAAGGTTAGCTTCTTCCTATGGTGTTTTCGAGTCGATCGGAAAAACGCTCGCGGAGATATTCACGCGTGTTTTTTAAGCGCTATTTTGCTGCCCAGGGTTAACCGTAAGGCAAATTCTGGCATGTTTGGTATCGTTGGACTCGGCAACTATTCAGAACACTAAAGAAACAAGTCCCGTGAAAATACGTCAATCGGAGCCAAAGTTATAGGCCTATAAAAGATTCGTCTGGCCACTAGGTGGCGCTGCAACGAAACTGTGCATGCTCCCTCAGTTCCTGACTGACATCTCAGGTACCAAGTTTCGTGACAATAGGTTTAAGTTTGTCAAAGATACAGCCTAAAACCTGTTTTTTTGCACTCTACGTAAAGTTTGTTGACGCGCTATACAACAACGCAATGGTTTATCGAAATTCTTTTAATAACTTTTTGCCGTGAATGTCTCTAGATGCTGCATACCGATTTTCGTGGCAATCGGGTAAAAACTCTAGGACGAGTTCGCAAAAGTAGGTTTTACAAATAATTCAAAATGGCGGAAAAATTTTCATGACGGAAAATGACGTCATAGGGTCCAGTCGAATCGTCTTGAGCCAAGGAATCAGAGGAAACAAGAATTTCGTTTCTAGGACTTACGGATCAGAAGTTATAAGCAAAAATGTAAGTGCAACTTTGGACTGTTGGTGGCGCTAGCGGGTTTGAGATAGAGACTCCAAAATTGCTATGGATATTATTTGGATTGCCCTCTGTCAGTGTGCCAAATTTCATAACTTTCCTACGTACGGTTCTATGGGCTGCCATAGACCGCAATGGAACAGGAAGAAGAATAATATTTAAAAAAAGAAAAAGAAAACTAACGGATACAATAGGGGTCTTCGCCCATTCTGGGCTTGACCCCTAAAAAGAAAACTAACAAACACAATAGGGGTCTTCGCCCCTTCGGGGCTTGACCCCTAAATATAGCTGCAAGCAGCGATACCGGGGTCAAGCCAAAAATGGCAAAAAATGATTCATACGTGATGACTTTCATGATTTAAAATCTAAGTTTGCATTAGTTTTATGAAAAAATAGCATTTTTTTCGTATCTTGAGACCACTAGGTGGCACCCACCAAATTTGGTGTAAATACGATAAAGAGATGCAGAGATATAGCTTCAAATCTCTTGACCACTAGGGGGCGCCAAAAAGTTTACAAGTCCTCCCGGAACATGTTGCTGATGAACCATACCAAGTTTCATAACAATACGCAATTGCGTTTCTGAAAAACTTGAACTTAAAGAAAAAATTCAAAATGGTCGACACACAAAATGGCCGACCAAAAACCATTTGGTATCGTTTGACTCGGCATGCCTCAAGAAATCTAACAAGACCAGTCTCATAATTTTACATTTAAGTTTGCAGTAGTTATAAGCAAAAATAAACATTTTTTATATCTCGTGACCAGTAGGGGGCAGTGTGACGAAATGGTGCATGCACCCTCAGGTCATCACTGTTATGACATATACCAAGTCTCATATTAATATGCAAAAGTTTTGCGAAGATACAGGCTCAAACACATTTTGGCGTGCTCGCCCTCGCATTCTTTGATGCGTTATACGACAACGGATAGGTCTACCGAAAAGCTTTTGATAACTTTTTGTCTAGAGTGTCTCTAGATGATCCATACCAAAATTCAAGCCAATCACACGAGCGCTCTAGGAGGAGTTCGAAAAAGTAGGTGTTCAATATAATTCAAAATGGCCGACAGGAAGTAGGTTTGACTCAGACATATTTGGTACAGTCGGACTCAGCATGAGCCAAGGAATCAATAGAGTGAAGTCTTATGTCATAGTGGCAATTTAATCAAATGATATAAAGATTTTAAACAATTTATTTACATATCCTGACCACTAGGTGGCGCTGTCCTAAAGATTTATAGGTCTGCTCAGAACATGTCACTGATGAACCATGCCAAATTTCATAGCGATACGCCATTCTGTTTGTGAAATACTGAACTTAATGAGAAAATTCAAAATGGCCGACACCCAAAATGGCCGACCGAAAACCGCTTGGTATCGTTTGACTCGGCATGCCTCAAGGAATCTAACAAGACCACCTTCATGATTTTAGACTCAAGTTTGAAGTAGTTATAAGCAAAAATAAGCATTTTTCGAATCTCGTGACCACTAGGTGGCGCTGTGACGAAACGTTGCAGGCACCCTCAGGTCATGACTGTAATGACAGATACCAAGTTTCTTGTCGATACACAAACGTTTTGCGAAGATACGGCCTCACGTCCGTTTTGGCGTGCTCGCCGCCATATATGTTGTCAATTTATATGAGAATGCATTGGTCTATCAAAAAGCTTTTGATAACTTTTTGTCTGGGGTGTCTCTAGATGCTACATACCAAAGGACATGCAAATCGGACGAACGCTCTAGGAGGAGTTCGAAAAAGTAGGTTTTACGGAAAATTCAAAATGGCAGAAAGATTTGCATGACACAAATGACATCAATGTGTGCAATTGAATCAACATGAGCAAAGGATTCAGAGGAAATAAGAATTTAGTTTCTAGGTCTCACGGGTCAGAAGTTATGAGCATGAACATAAGTGGATTTTGGACTGTTGGTGGCGCTAGAGGGTTTGAGTCAGACACACCAATGTTGCTATAGTAACTTCTGAGACTGTCCTCTACATGTGTGCCAAATTTCATAACTTTCCTACGTACGGTTCTATGGGCTGCCATTGACTTTTGGGTGGAAGAACGAGGAACAAGAATAAATATAGCTGCAAGCAGCAATGCCGGGGTCAAGCCGAAAAGGGCACAAAAGGATGTAAAATTGAGATTGGATAAGCAGATTGAAGAACCTAGGTAAACCTAATAATTTTAGATGAAAACACAAAAAAGTTATCAACAAAAATAATCTAAGTTCTTGTCTACTGCAATCGTCCTTCTGTTATTGACAATCATGAAACATTAGAGCACTGATGGACATGTGAGTGGTGTTTGCAGTGGCAAAACATGGGTCACATCATGTTATAACAAGTTTAATAACTCAAAAGAGTATCCCCGTGTCTTTACAATGTTCTGATGCAGAGATATAGCTTTTGCAAAAACGGTTGATAAGGTGTTCTCAATGGTTGCTAGGGAGTAAATTGGCAACCACCAGTGATCATAGTCAAAGCCATGAAAGGAATAATCCATAATGACTCATGGTTTTAGATGTGTTGTTGCAGTAGTTTTAGGCAAAAATACCATATTCTATCTCAAAACCAGTAGGTGGCGCAATGAAAAAATTGTGCATGCAACATCAGGTCATGATTGTGTTACATCTAGCTAGTTTTATGACAATACACTTTAGTTTAGTTAAGAAACAGTTGTATGACCATAAGGCTGGCTTGTTATCAAAGGTTTTGTTCAATTATAAGGCCATCTAGTGGTGCAAGCACACAATTTTTTTTGTGTAGCCTCAGAATGTGCTCATGCATCAGCGTATCAAATCTGGTGAAAAAATATATTTACGTTACGAAGTTACAACCATTTATGTGTAAAAAACACAAAATTTGAATGTAATTTTTCGTTTTTTGCAATTTTCGGCCATTTCTGATGAAAATTTTAATATAACGCCAATAGAACTTTTTGTTCGGCGGGTAAGGTTAGTTTCTTCCTATGGTGTTTTCGAGTCGATCGGATAAACGCTCGCAGAGATATTCACGCGTGTTTTTTAAGCGCTATTTTACTGTGCAGGGTTAACCGTAAGGCGAATTCTGGCATGTTTAGTATCGTTGGACTCGGCAACTATTCAGAACTCCAAAGAAACAAGTCCCGTGAAAACACTTCAATCAGAGCCAAAGTTATAGGCGTGTAAAGCATATGTCTGACCACTAGGTGGCGCTGTGACGAAACTCTGCATGCACCCTTAGTTCCTGACTGGCATTACAAGTACCAAGTGTCATGTCAATAGGCCCAAGTTTGACGAAAATACAGCCTAAAATCTGTTTTTTTGCGCTCTACATAAAATTCGTTAAGGCGGTTTACGAGAACGGATTGATGTATCGAAATTCTTTTGATAACTTTTTGCCATGAGTGTCTCTAGATGATACATACCAATTTTTGTGGCAATCGGACAAAAGCCCTAGGACGAGTTCGAAAAAGTAGGGTTTACGAATAATTAAAAATGGCGGAAAATTTTCATGACGGAAAATGACGGCATAGGGCCCAATCGAATCGTCTTGAGCCAATGAATAAGAGAAAGCAAGAATTGTGTTTCTAGGACTTACGGATCAGAAGTTATAAGCAAAAACATAAGTGCAACTTTGGACTGTTGGTGGCGCTAGCGGGTTAGAGATAGAGACTCCAAATTTGCTGTGGGGACACATTGGACTGTCCTTTATCAGTGTGCCAAATTTCATAACTTTCCTACGTACGGTTCTATGGGCTGCCATAGACCGCAATGGCGGAAGAAGAATAACTAATAATAAATATAGCTGCAAGCAGCAATGCCGGGGTCAAGCCGAAAAGGGCACAAAAAGATGTAAAATTGAGATTGGATAAGCAAATTGAAGAACCTAGGTAAATCTAATAATTTTAGATGAAAAAACAAAAAAGTTATCAACAAAAATAATCTAAGTTCTTGTCTACTGCAATCGTCCTTCTGTTATTGACAATCATGGAACATTAGAGCACTGAATGACATGTGAGTGGTGTTTGCAGTGGCAAAACATGGGTCACATCATGTTATAACAAGTTTAATTAGTCAAAAGAGATCATCCCCGTGTCTCTACAATGTTCTGATGCAGAGATATTGCTTTTGCAAAAACGGTTGATAAGGTATTCTCAATGGTTGCTAGGGAGTTAATTGGCAACATCCAGTGATTATAGTCAAAGCCATGAAATGAATAATCCATGATGACTCATGGTTTTAGATGTGTTGTTGCAGTAGTTTTAGGCAAAAATACCATATTCTATCTCAAAACCAGTAGGTGGCGCAAAGACAAAATTGTGCATGCAACATCAGGTCATGATTGTGTTACATCTAGCTAGTTTTATGACTATACACTTTAGTTTAGTTAAGAAACAGTTGTATGACCATAAGGCTGGCTTGTTATCAAAGGTTTTGTTCAATTATAAGGCCATCTAGTGGTGCAAGCATACAATTTTTTTTGTGTAGCCTCAGAATGTGCTCATGCATCAGCGTATCAAATCTGGTGAAAAAATCTCTTTTCGTTACAAAGTTACAACCATTTATGTGTAAAAAACACAAAATTTGAAGGTAATTTTTCGTTTTTTGCAATTTTCGGCCATTTCTGATGAAAATTTTAATATAACGCCAATAGAACTTTTTGTTCAGAAGGTAAGGTTAGTTTCTTCCTATGGTGTTTTCGAGTCGATCGGAAAAACGCTCGCGGAGATATTCACGCGTGTTTTTTAAGCGTTATTTTGCTACGCAGGGTTAACCGTGAAGCGAATTCTGGCATGTTTGGTATCGTTGGACTCGGCAACTATTCAGAACTCCAAAGAAACAAGTCCCGTGAAAATACGTCAATCGGAGCCAAAGTTATAGGCATGGAAAGCATAAGTCTGACCACTAGGTGGCGCTGCGACGAAACTGTGCATGCACCCTCAGTTCCTGACTGGCATCACAAGTACCCAGTGTCGTGTCAATAGACATAAGATTGACGAAGATACAGCCTAAAATCTGTTTTTTTGCGCTCTACAAAAAATTCGTTAAGGTGGTATATGACAACGGATTGGTTTATCAAAATTCTTTTAATAACTTTTGGCCTTGAGTGTCTCTAGATGCTGCATACCGATTTTTGTGGCAATCGGGTAAAAACTCAAGGACGAGTTCGAAAAAGTAGGTTTTTTGATTAATTCAAAATGGCGGGAAAATGTTCATGACGGAAATGACATCATAGGGTGCAATCGACTCGTCTTGAGCTAAGGAATAAGAGGAAGCAAGAATTGTGTTTCTAGGACTTACGGATCAGAAGTTATAAGCAAACACATAAGTGCAACTTTGGACTGTTGGTGGCGCTAGCGGGTTAGACATAGAGACTCCAAATTTGCTGTGGGGACACATTGGAGTGTCCTTTATCAGTGTGCCAAATTTCATAACTTTCCTATGTACGGTTCTATGGGCTGCCATAGACCGCAATGGCGGAAGAAGAATAACTAATAATAATAATTATTATTATTATAAAAAGAAAACTAACGGATACAATAGGGGTCTTCGCCCCTTCGGGGCTTGACCCCTAATAATAAATATAGCTGCAAGCAGCAATGCCGGGGTCAAGCCGAAAAGGGCACAAAAGGATGCAAAATTGAGATTGGATAAGCAGATTGAAGAACCTAGGTAAACCTAATAATTTTAGATGAAAAAACAAAAAAGTAATCAACAAAATTAATCTAAGTTCTTGTCTACTGCAATCGTCCTTCTGTTATTGACAATCATGAAACATTAGAGCACTGAAGGACATGTGAGTGGTGTTTGCAGTGGCAAAACATGGGTCACATCATGTTATAACAAGTTTAATTAGTCAAAAGAGACCATCCCAGTGTCTCTACGATGTTCTGATGCAGAGATAAAGCTTTTGCAAAAACGGTTAATTAGGTATTCTCAATGGTTGCTAGGGAGTGAATTGGCAACCACCAGTGATCATAGTCAAAGCCATGAAAGGAATAATCCATGATGACTAATGGTTTAAGATGTGTTATTGCAGTAGTTTTAGGCAAAAATACCATATTTCTATCTCAAAACCACTAGGTGGCGCAATGACAAAATTGTGCATGCAACATCAGGTCATGATTGTGTTACATCTAGCTAGTTTTATGTCTATACACTTTAATTTAGTGAAGAAACAGTTGTATGACCATAGGGCTGGCTTGTTATCAAAGGTTTTGTTCAATTATAAGGCCATCTAGTGGTGCAAGCATACAATTTTTTTTGTGTAGCCTCAGAATGTGCTCATGCATCAGCGTATCAAATCTGGTGAAAAAATCTCTTTTCGTTACAAAGTTACAACCATTTATGTGTAAAAAACACAAAATTTTAAGGTAATTTTTCGTTTTTTGCAATTTTCGGCCATTTCTGATAAAAATTTTAATATAATGCCAATATAACTTTTTGTTCAGAAGGTAAGGTTAGTTTCTTCCTATGGTGTTTTCGAGTCGATCGGAAAATCTTTTGCGGGGAGATTCACGCGTGTTTCTTAAGAATTTTTTTGCTGCGCAGGGTGAACCATAAGGCGAATTCTGGCATGTTTGGTATCGTTGGACTCGGCAACTATTCAGGACTCCAAAAAATCAAGTCCCGTGAAAATACGTCAATCGGAGCCAAAGTTATAGGTGTATAAAACATTTATCTGGCCACTAGGTGGCGCTGCGACGAAGCTATGCATATACCCTCAGTTCCTGAGTGGCATCACAAGTACCAAGTGTCGTGTCAATAGGTCTAAGTTTGGCAAAGATACAGCCTAAAATCTGTTTTTTTGTACGCTACGTAAAATTTGTTGACGCGCTATATGACAACGGATTGGTTAATCAAAATTCTTTTAATAACTTTTTGCCGTGAGGGTCTCTAGATGCTACATACCAATTTTCATGGCAATCGGGTAAAAACCCTAGGACGAGTTCGCAAAAGTAGGTTTTACGAATAATTCAAAATGGCGGAAAAATTATCATGACAAAAAATACAAAAAAGTAATCAACAAAAATAATTTAAGTTCTTGACTACTGCAATCGTCCTTCTGTTATTGACAATCATGGAACATTAGAGCACTGAAGGGCATGTGCGTGGTGTTTGCAGTTGCAAAACATGGGTCACATCATGTTACAACAAGTTTAATTAATCAAACGAGACCATCCCCGTGTCTCTACGATGTTCTGATGCAGAGATATAGCTTTTGCAAAAACGGTTGATAAGGTATTCTCAATGGTTGCTGGGGAGTGAATTGGCAAACACCAGTGATTATAGTCAAAGCCATGAAAGGAATAATCCATGATGACTCGTGGTTTTAGATGTGTTGTTGCAATAGTTTTAGGCAAAAATACCATATTCTATCTCAAAACCAGTAGGTCGCGCAATGACAAAATTGTGCATGCAACATCAGGTCATGATTGTTTTACATCTAGCTAGTTTTATGTCTATACACTTTAGTTTAGTGAAGAAACAGTTGTATGACCATAGGGCTGGCTTGTTATCAAAGGTTTTGTTCAATTATAAGGCCATCTAGTGGTGCAAGCATACAATTTTTTTTGTGTAGCCTCAGAATGTGCTCATGCATCAGCGTATCAAATCTGGTGAAAAAATCTCTTTTCGTTACGAAGTTACAACCATTTATGTGTCAAAAACACACAATTTTTCGTTTTTTGCAATTTTCGGCCATTTCTGATGAAAATTTTAATATAACACCAATAGAACTTTTTGTTCAGAAGGTAAGGTTAGTTTCTTCCTATGGTGTTTTCGAGTCGATCGGAAAAACGTTCGCGGAGATATTCACGCGTGTTTTTTTAGCGCTATTTTGCTGCGCAGGGTTAATCGTAAGGCGAATTCTGGCATGTTTGGTATCGTTTGACTCGGCAACTATTCAGAACTCCAAAGAAGCAAGTCCCATGAAAATACGTCAATCGGAGCCAAAGTTATAGGTGTATAAAACATTTCTCTGGCCACTAGGTGGCGCTGCAACGAAACTATGCATGCACCCTCGGTTCCTGACTGGCATCTCAAGTACCAAGTGTCGTGTCAATAGGCCTAAGTTTGACGAAGATACAGCCTAAAATCTGTTTTTTTGCGCTCTACGTAAAATTCGTTAAGGCGGTATACGACAACGGATTGGTGTATCGAAATTCTTTTGATAACTTTTTGCCTTAAGTGTCTCAAGATGATACATACCAATTTTCGTGGCAATTGGACAAAAGCTCTAGGACGAGTTCGAAAAAGTAGGTTTTACGAATAATTCAAAATGGCGGAAAATTTTCATGTCGAAAAAAGACGCCATAGGGTCCAATCGAATCGTCTTGAGCCAATGAATAAGAGAAAGCAATAATTTTGTTTCTAGGGCTTACGGATCAGAAGTTATAAGCAAAAACATAAGTGCAACTTTGGACTGTTGGTGGCGCTAGCGGGTTAGACATAGAGACTCCAAATTTGCTGTGGGGACACATTGGACTGTCCTCTATCAGTGTGCCAAATTTCATAACTTTCCTACGTACGGTTCTATGGGCTGCCATAGACCGCATTGGCGGAAGAAGAAGAAGAAGAAATATAGCTGCAAGCAGCAATTGCCGGGTTTCGAGCATTAAAGCACGTCAAAAACGTCAGACGTCGATTACCAGGCTGAGGAGTTGCACCCGAATACAGACACAATGAATGATAGACCACCTCGCTCCAGAAAAACGAAAGAGATGGTCAAAAACGGATCATACAGACTATTTATGCTTACACACGTGCACCTATAAGACAAACATGTAATGTCCTTAATGTGACGTTATAAGGATAATTTGTTAACGAGAATAAGTTATTCAGATTTATACGGAAACATACAATTCAGAAATGGCTGTGTTTAGTTTAACTAAAAGGCCATTGAGTCGTGGTATGGTCATCAATGGTCCAAACAGACTGCGGACGTGCATATACGACACAAACAGCAGCGCAGCAGACCGCAAAGACTTACAGTGGACAGCACATCAAAGATGTCAGACGTCGTCGACCAGGCTGATCCAGCATCCACAAAAACGAAAGAGATGGTCAGAAACAGTTCATACAGACTATGTATGCTTAAACACACGTGCACCTATAGGACAAACATGTCACGTGCTTAATGTAAAGTCATTCGCTTGGGTTCAAGCGATTTGGGATCTTATGACCTTTAAGGGCATGCCTGAGTAGATTTGCTGCATTGTACAAAATAAATGATGAAAAGTAAGCTACCAGACACACTTGTTCATAGTTGTCGTCATAGCCGAACCCCATGTCTCTAAGATGTTCTGATACTGAGATACAGCTCTTGCTAAATGGTTGCTAGGGTATTCTCATTGGTTGCTAGGGAGTGAACTGCAATCCACCAATGATTATACTCAAAGCCATGAAAGGCACAATCTATGATGAATCATGATTTTAGATGTAAGGTTGCAGTATTTTTAAGTGAAAATAACAAATAACCACTAGGTGGCGCTATGTCAAACTCGTGCATGCAACCTCGGGTCATGACTGTGTTACATGTAGCTAGTATCACGGCTATTCACTTTAGTTTAGTGAAGAAACAATTGTATGACCATTAGGCTTACTCAATGTCAAAGGTTTTGTTCAATTATGAGGCCAACTACTGGTGTAGGCAAACAATTTTTTTTGTATTGCCTCAGACTCTGCTCAGACATCAGCATATCAAATCTGGTAGAAAAATGTCATTTCATAGCGGAGTTATAACCATTTATGTGTAGAAAACACAAAAAATGAATGTAATTTTTCGTTTTTTGCAATTTTCGGCCATTTCTGATGGAAATTTTAACATAACGCCAATTGAGTTTTTTGTTCAGAAGGTAAAGTAAATTTCGTCCTATGGTATTTTCGAGTCGATCGGAATAACCCTCGCGGAGTTATTCACGCATGTTTTGTAAGCACAGTTTTTGCAATGCAGAACTAACCGTAAGGCAAAACCTGGTATGTTTGGTATCGTAGGACTTGGAAACAATTCAGGATGATAAAAAAAAACAACTCCCATGAAAATCTCTTGACCACAGATAAAATTATAGGCGTGAAAGTTGTAACCATTGCATAATCACAGTATTTAGTGCCATTTTCCTCGTTATAGCGCCATCTAGTGTCCGATTGGCGAGCTTTTTATATCACGGCCTTAGACCGATGGCCTACAAATATGATTCAAGCCCCGTGATGATATCTCAAACGACTCTCGAGTTATGGCCCTTTTAATGTTTTATTCTCCGCCCAGTTTGGTTTTTGGCCACTCCTTGCGTGATTGAATGTAAATTTCAATTTTTTTTGATAATTATTTATAGTCACACTCCACAGAATCAATCTGCCTTGGTTAGGTTCAGATCGGGCGAAAAACCAAGGACTAGTTCGCAAAACTAGGTTTGAACGTTATCGCCAATAACTCACAAACCGTTTGATTGACAGCAACGCTTCCAGAGGCAAAGTTTTTCGTCATGAGCCGATCTATCATATGATGTCATGTTTGTTTGTGTACGTCAAACGTCACGTGATACAGGCACCGAAATACATTATTACGCCCCCTAGTGGCCAAATGACACCAAAATTCTTACAGGCCTTCAGGAGCAGTACACGAAGAAGCACAGTGCGTTTCGTTCCGATCGACCTTTGTTAACCCTGTCAAATCAGTCCTCAACCTTCATTGGCCGACGACGGCCATGTTTTTGAAGATACGCCAATGTCCTTCTAGACCCTCATGGTACATTGCACAAAGACATACAATACAAAATATTAAGTGTATCGGGCTAACGGTTGTGTAGTAATAGCCATTCCCGATCTCAAGCCTGTTACAGCGCCACCTAGTGGCCAAAATCCGCATCTTTTTTACTGTGATCCCGGAGTGAGCTGGTACATATGTGTACCAAACCTCGTTAAGATATCTCAAACCGTTCACGAGTTATAGCCATTTCAGTGACGATAGGCTACTTCCTGTATGGAGTTTTGGTGCCCCCTAGTGACCCTGAAGCGGAATTTCAAATTCTGGTCGATAATTATTTACCTACTCACTCCACAGATTTCTCCTGCATTAGAACGATTCCAATCGGGCAAAAACCTAGGACTAGTTCATTTTGGCTTGAAATGTATATTATGCAAATTAGCGAAAAATTTGCATACCGGAAATGAAATCGGAGATATACATTTTTTAAGTTTGGAGCCAGGGATTACAATGATACCAAACACTTGAGTGTATGATGTCCGGTTTAGGAGTTATGAGCCCAAACGCGTCGGGCATTGCTATAGCGCCACCTATGGGCCGATTTGGCTGATTCACTGTATCTGAGTAGCCTGCTAATATACAACCAGTTGACCAAGTGGCAAGTTTCTACGACTTACGGTTTGTGCTGGGCGATGCGTTTTAAGGCGGAAAAATAATAATAATGAAAGCTGCAAGCAGCATTTACCGGGTTTCGAGCATTAAAGCACGTCAAAGACGTCAGACATCGCCGACCAGGCTGATCCAGCATCCACAAAAACAAAAGAGGTGGTCAGAAACGGTTCATACAGACTATGTATGCTTAAACACACGTGCACCTATAGGACAAACATGTCACGTCCTTAATGTGAAGTCATCCGCAGCTACCAGACACACGTGTTCTAAGTTGTCAGCAAAAAAGGTGTTATCATTCAGTGAAAGTGGTGCTTGCAGTGGCAAAACTTGGGTCACAAAATGTTAAAATAGTGTTAATGAGTCAAAAGAGCCAAACCCCATGTCTCTACGATGTTCTGATACAGAGATACAGCTCTTGTAAATGGTTGCTAGGGTATTCTCATCGGTTGCTAGGGAGTGAATTGCAATCCACCAATGATTATACTCAAAGCCATGAAAGACATAATCCATGATGACTCATGATTTTAGATGTAATTTTGCAGTATTTTTAAGTGAAAAAAACAAATAACCACTAGAAGGCGCTATGACAGACTCGTGCATGCAACCTCAGGTCATGACTGTGTTACTTGTAGCTAGAATCACGGCTATTCACTTTAGTTTAGTACAGTTGTCACCAGTCAACAGTTGTATGGCCATTGGGCTTACTCAATGTCAAAGGTTTTGTTAAATTATCAGGCCAACTAGTGGTGCAGGCATACCATTTTTTTTGTATTGCCTCAGACTCTGCTCAGACATCAGCGTATCAAATTTGGTGAAAAAATGTCATTTCCTTGCAGAGTTATAAGCATTTATATCTAAAAAACACAAAAAATGAATGTAATTTTTCGTTTTTTGCAATTTTCGGCCATTTCTGATGGAAATTTTAACATAACACCAATAGAACTTTTTGTTCAGAAGGTAAAGTTAATTTCTTCCTATGGTTGTTTCGAGTCGATCAGAATAACCCTCGCGGAGTTATTCGCGCATGTTTTTTAAGCGCTATTTTGCTGCGCAGGGCTAACCGTAAGGCGAAACCTGGCATGTTTGGTATCGTTGGACTCGGCAACAATTCCAAACTCTTAGTAAAAAAGTCCCATGAAAATACGTCAAACTTAGCCTAAGTTATAAGCATTTAAATGATTCGTCTGACCACTAGGTGGCGCGGTGACGAAACGAGGCACGCAACCTCAGGCCATGACTCTCATCACAAATACCAAGTGTCGTGTTGATACTTCATTTCTGTCCCCAGTTATAGCCAAAAAAGTTTAATTGGCTGCGCACACTTCAGACGTTTGGGCGTGGCATGTCGACCGTGAGTCGAAAGTTCAACTTTTTTTTAATAATTATTGATATTCAAACTCCAAGGAACATTTTAGCACTGGAACGATTCCGATCGAGCGAAAAACCTAGGACTAGTTCGTTTTTATTTTTTTCGACAAAATCGGAAATAACGGAAAATTTTTAATGACGGAAATGAAATCGGAGATATACATTTTTTAAGTTTGGAGCCAGGGATTACAATGATACCAAACACTTGAGAGTCTGATTTCCGGTTCAGGAGTTATGAGGCCCAACGCGTCGGGCATTGCTATAGCGCCACCTATGGGCCGATTTGGCTGATTCACTGTATCTGAGTAGCCTGCTAATATACAACCAGTTGACCAAGTGGCAAGTTTCTACGACTTACGGTTTGGGCTGGGCAATGCGTTTTAAGGCGGAAAAATAATAATAATAATAAAACAGACAAATACAATAGGTTTTCAGCACTTCGTGCTCGAAACCCTAATAACTAATAATAATAATAAGAAAACTAACAAATACAATAGGGTTCTACGCCCCTTCGGGGCTTGACCCCTAAATATAGCTGCAAGCAGCGATACCGGGGTCAAGCCAAACATGGCAAAAAATGATTCATACGTGATGACTGTCATGATTTAAGATCTAAGTTTGCATTAGTTTTATAAAAAAAAGCAATTTTTTCGTATCTTGAGACCACTAGGTGGCACTGTGCCGAAAGAATAGATGGTGCCTCAGGTCATGACTGTGATGACACATACCAAATTTAGTGTAAATACAATAAAGCAATACGGAGATATAGCCTTAAATGACTTGACCACTAGGGGGCACTGACCAAAAAACAAATTGTGACTCAGGTCTTGATTGTGATGACACCCACCAAATTTTTTTTTTTTTTTTTTTATTGGAATAGATAAAAAAGACATGTATACATATATATACATATATATGAAATACAAATATCAATTCCTTTTGTTTTTCCCTCATTAACAAGTACTAAGGGTTGACACAAACATGAACAATCCCAACCCTCAGTCACCACCCCCCACCCACCCCGAAGGAGGAGAATAAATACATATTTCAATTGAAAAAAAGGTAAATAAATAAATGAATAGAATAATCATAAAAAGGAATAAAAAATTGAATAGAAAAATAAACCGATGAATCTGTGGAATTATTAAACAAACATATTAAGGATCAGCAAAAGTAAGTGATGTGTTTTTAACAAAAGCAAGTAGAGGACCCCAGTCCTTGTAAAACTTGTCATTGGAACCTCTTAAAGCAAACTTAATTTTTTCAATGTATAGAAAAGATAACAAATCTTCTAGCCATGAAAAAGTGGGAGGAGGTTTAGAAGATTTCCAATGTAATAAAATTCGTCTGCGAGCTATTAGCGAGGCAAAGGCAAGAACATTGGCATACTTTTTTGTGTTTATATTCAGGGCCGATGAAACACCGAAAATAGCAATCAGAGGACACGGTTCAAGTGGGATATTCAAAACTTTAGAAAAAGTATCAAAAAAGGAATACCAAAATTTTTTAAGTTTCGAACAAGAAAAAAACATATGGGTATGGTCAGCAGGAGCGATAGAGCACCTATCGCAAGAAGCCTCTACATCTGGAAATAATTTACTTAATTTGAGATTAGTAAAATGAATTCTATGAAAAACTTTAAATTGAATCAGACTCAATCTGGCACAGGATGATGAAGAGTTCACTCTAGAAGCAGCTAATTCCCACCATTCCAAATCCAGACTACAGCCGAGTTCTTCTTCCCACTGATTTTTAAAACGAGAGGAAGAAGGCAAAACATAGGGAAGAATTAAATGATATAGGGAGGATACAGACCTATAGTTCTGTACTAAGCACTTCTCAAGTAAAGAAGATTCAGGCAAATCCGGAAACGTGGGACAATGAGATTGAACAAAACTGCGTACTTGAAAAAAAACGAAACATATTAGATTGTGGTAAACTGAATTTTTCAGCAAGCTTAGAAAAAGTAGAGAAAACTCTATCAATAAATAAGTCTGAAAAGTACATGAGGCCTTTAATTTTCCATGAAACGAATACAGAATCTAAGGTTGAGGGGACAAATAGATGATTATTGCAGATAGGTCCATAAAGAGAGGCATTAGCAAGCTTAAAATGTTGTCTAAACTGCCTCCAGATCTTAAGAGAGGTACATACTACTGGATTAGTAGTTAACTTTGAGGGGCGGTTGGAAAGAGGAGCACATACCAAGGCAGAAAGCGAAGATGAGGGGCAGGACTGTGCTTCTAGCCTACACCAATCTAAATGCGGAGAATTATACCAGCTATGAATTTTATTGATATTTGCTGCCCAGTAATAAATCAAAAAATTAGGCAGCGCAAGACCCCCATCTTTTTTATGTCTCTGAAGATATGTCTTCTTTAACCTAGGAGGTCTGCCCTGCCATATATAAGTAGAAATAATCCCATCCAAAAGTTTAAAAAAGGACTTGGGTAAAAAAACTGGGAGAGTCTGAAAAAGAAATAAAAACCTAGGTAAAATATTCATTTTAATTGATTGGATTCTACCAAATAAAGTAAGAGGTAGTTTATCCCAACGTTGCAGATCTGTTTTAACTTGTGTGAGCAGTTTAGAGAAATTATACTGATATAATAAATCAAAGGAATGTGAAATAATTACTCCCAAGTAACGAAACTTTGTGGAGGATATCTGAAATGGCAACATCCCAGACAGAATTTGTTTAGCCAAATTATTTACTGGGAAACATTCACTTTTATTTATATTGAGCTTATATCCAGAAAAGGATCCAAAAGTGTCAAAAATATGCAGCAAATTAGAGACCGAGCCGACAGGATTTGAAACATAAAGCAAAAGGTCATCAGCATAGAGTGAGACACGGTGTTCTATCCCTCCCCTAGTGATACTTGAGAAAAGTAAGGACTTTTTCAAAGCTATGGACAGAGGTTCTATAGCTAAGGCAAACAATAATGGAGAAAGAGGACACCCCTGACGGGTACCTCTTGTGAGGGGAAAATATTGTGAACACAAAAGGTTAGTTCTCACACTGGCAACAGGTGCAGTGTATAAAAGGCGTATCCATGATGTAAAATAAGGGCCTAGACCAAATCTGTCTAATATAGTAAACAAATACTTCCACTCAACCCGGTCAAAAGCCTTTTCAGCGTCCAATAAAATAATCATCTCACTAGAAGCAGAGGTAGAAGGGGAAAAAATAATATTTAAAAGTCGTCGAATATTTGAAGATAATTGTCGCCCTCTAATAAAACCGGTTTGATCTTCAGAAATTATTTTAGGAAGGCATGGATCCAGGCGGCAGGCCAGCACTTTAGCTAATAATTTGACATCTGAATTTAACAAACTAATGGGCCTCCAGTTGCCACATTCATCCGGATTCTTATCACGTTTAAGTATAAGTGAAATTGAAGCCTGAGTTAGGGTTAAGGGAAGAGAGCCATTGATTAAAGAATCGTTATACATGTCTAATAATAAAGGTGCCAATTGTTTGGCAAACCTTTTGTAAAAATCGTTCGGAAAGCCATCTGGTCCCACTGCCTTACCACTTTGTATTAATTGAAGGCCTTGCAAAATCTCGTCTAACTCTAAAGACCTCTCCAGATTCTCCACTATAGTTGCATCAACATGAGGAATATCTAGACTGTCTAAAAAATTATCCATAACAGAATTATCATCGGGAGATTCTGATTTATATAGGTTAGAATAATAAGAGAAAAAAACATCATTAATGCCAGATGGATTTTTAATTAGAGAACCAGAGGAATCATAGATTTGAGTGATTAAACGAGAGGCTGCTAGTCCCTTAAGCTGAGATGCTAATAGCCGGCCAGCTTTATCTCCATACTCATAATAAGTTGCCTTAGTTCTTCGCAACATATATTCAGCATTTTTGGTACTGAGCAAATCAAATTCTGTTTTTAGCTCCACTTTCTTAGCGTGCAGATCAGGGGTAGGATTATTAAGAAGCTGCCTGTCAATCTCAATAATGGAATTGACCAAGTCTTGTAGTTTTTGTTTTCTTTGCTTGTACCTATAGCCAGAGTATGAGATAATATGACCCCGGATTACCACTTTAAATGTTTCCCATAGTAAGGAGGGAGAAACCGAATCTGATTTATTAGTCTCAATAAATATATCAATATTATTACTAATATACTCACAAAATTTTTCATCTGATAGTAATCCTGAATCAAACCTCCACTGATTTGCCCTCCCTTTAATATGGGCAAAATTCAAGCTGAGGGAATGTGGGGCATGATCAGAAATAACTATAGCCGAATATTCAGAGGTACAGACTAATGGCAAAAGAGCTTTATCCACGAAAAAATAATCAATACGTGAATAGGTTTGATGAACATTAGAAAAAAAAGAGAATTCCTTTTTTGAAGGATTCAAGTAGCGCCATGGATCGATACAACCAATCTGATCCATAAATGCTGACACTGCCTTAGCCATGGCTGTTTGTTCTAAAGTTTTAGGGTTGGACCGATCATACTTTGGATTTATGACACAGTTGAAATCCCCTCCCAATATAAGATAATGAGAGTTCAGATTCGGAATAGAGGAAAAAAGGGAAGTAAAAAATGTGGGATTGTCCCAGTTTGGTGCATAAATATTTACAAATACAACTGAAATGTGAAAAAGATGGCCAGCAACTATAACGTAACGTCCCTCAGGATCTGAAATAATCTGAGAGGGAGAAAAATTAACTCGTTTATGCACAACAATAGCAGTACCTCTGGATCTGCTGTTAACGTTAGAATGGAACACCTGGCCTATCCAGGGTTTTCGTAATCTAATGTGGTCTATGTTACGTAGATGTGTTTCCTGAAGGAAAACAATATCCGAATTCAAATTTTTGAGATGAGAAAACACTCTAGAACGTTTGATTGGTCCTCCTAAGCCTCGAACATTCCAACTAACAAGTTTAACAGAAAATCCTCCACTATTTAGCCCTGTATTAAAACTATCCATGCTGTAAAAAAGAGAAAAGAAAATCCCTGCAAACTAAAGCAGAGGGGAAAAAATGCAATTAAATAAACATTCTCCTCCATATAAGTATAAACAACTTTACAACAAATAGAACACAAAGAACAACAAAAAAACAAATATCCTAAACTCGACATAGAAACCTTCACGAGTTGCAGGACTAAGACGTAGTACAACCGGAAAACCATGCAGTGAAATCCACTCCGAGAATGAATTATACTAATAACAAGACAAACGTAATAATAGTATTTACAAAATACCGCAATTATCAACACATACTATAGAAACAATTGTTTCTTTATATGTCAAAAAAAAAAAAACGGTCCAACTGAAGAAACCCTTGTAAATGTGGAACAGCGCACCAGAATGAACCATGCTGATCGGTGGCACCTTACTGGTGTGAGACCGTGAGACAGCATATGAAATAGTTCACTGTCACTGACTGTTGAGAGAGGGCAACGCAACTGCACATTATCTGTCTTGAATATGTTCCTGAAAGTAACGTTCAGCTGCTTCGGGGGTGTCAAAAACGTGCTCACCGTTATGAGTTATACGCAGACGGGCTGGATAAATCATACCGAAGCGTATGCCCTTTTTGTACAAACTTGATTTCACCCTATTGAAGGCTGCGCGTTTTTTGGCGACACCCGCGCTGAAATCTTTATATTGTTACCTTGATAGGAGATCTCTTTGTGTTCCTTGGCCCAACGCAGAACAGTGTCTTTATCTAAAAACCTGTGGAACTTGACTATAAGCGGCCGCGGTCTGTCGCCATGACGAGGCTTGGGTGCCAAACTTCTATGGGCACGATCGATTTCAGGAGGGGCTGATAGGACATCTTTCAGAGTGTTAGAGAAAAAGTCGGTGATGAAGTCTCTTGTGTTTCTGCCCTCGATCCCCTCCGGGAAACCTACCACCCGCAAATTCTGTCGTTTCGATCGGGAAACCAAATCATCTACTGCAGAACCAAGCGTTGCATTTAGGTCTGACGCCGCCGTTAATTTGGTCTTTAGCGAAGTGACTTCGTTCTCCAACTCCGTAATCCTGTCACTGTGGTCAGTGAGAGCAGTCTCCATCTCCGAAATAGTGGTGGCGTGTGAAGTCAAAGTGCTGTGAATACTCTCCAGAGACGATTGTAAAGGGGATAAAGAAGAGTTTAGCAAAGTTGTGAATTCGTCTGTCAAACTTCGCCTTGACTTCTCGAGCTCCGACACGAGGACTTCTACCGTTAAAGGCGTAGGTGCCGTCGCCATGTCGGATGCTTCACCGTCTTTACCTGAGGCTTCTTGGTTTTTAACACCGCCGGGTTTCGTATTTTTGCCCATTTCTGTATTGATTCTGATCCCTTGACACCAAAGGCACTGTATCGCGTACAAAATATAAGAAATGATAACTATTATAAGCACGTAAGCAAACAAGAAAACGGAGCGCACACACACGCGACCTCTCACTACATCGTGAACCCGGAAGTCGTCCGACACCCACCAAATTTGGTGTAAATACAATAAAGAGATGCAGAGATATAGCCTTAAATGACTTGACCACTAGGGGGCACTGACCAAAAAATAAATTGTGACTCAGGTCTTGATTGTGATGACACCCACCAAATTTGGTGTAAATACGATAAAGAGATGAAGAGATATAGCTTCAAATCTCTTGACCACTAGGGGGCATCGGAAAGTTTACAAGTCCTCTCAGAACATGTTGCTGATGAACCATACCAAGTTTCATAACAATACGCAATTGCGTTTCTGAAATATTTGAACTTAAAGAAAAATTCAAAATGGCCGACACACAAAATGGCCGACCAAAAACCATTTGGTATCGTTTGACTCGGCATGCCTCACGAACTCTAACAAGACCAGTCTCATAATTTTACATTCAAGTTTGCAGTAGTTATAAGCAAAAATAGACATTTTTTATATCTCGTGACCAGTAGGGGGCAGTGTGACGAAATGGTGCATGCACCCTCAGGTCATCACTGTTATGACATATACCAAGTCTCATATTAATACGCAAAAGTTTTGCGAAGATACAGGCTCAAACACCTTTTGGCGTGCTCGCCCTCGCATTCTTTGATGTGTGAAACGACAACGGATAGGTCTACCGAAAAGCTTTTGATAACTTTTTGTCTAGAGTGTCTCTAGATGATGCCTAATAAAATTCAAGCCAATCAAAAAAGCGCTTTAGGAGGAGTTCGAAAAAGTAGGTCTTCAATATAATTCAAAATGGCCGACAGGAAGTAGGTTTGACTCAGACATATTTGGTACAGTCGGACTCAGCATGAGCCAAGGAATCAGTAGAGTGAAGTCTTATGTCATAGTGGCAATTTAATCAAATGAAATAAAGATTTTAAACAATTTATTTACATATCCTGACCACTAGGTGGCGCCGTCCTAAAGATTTATAGGTGCGCTCAGAACATGTCACTGATGAACCATGCCAAATTTCGTAGCGATACGCCATTCTGTTTGTGAAATACTGAACTTAATGAGAAAATTCAAAATGGCCGACACCCAAAATGGCCGACTGAAAACCGTTTGGTATCGTTTGACTCGGCATGCCTCAAGGAATCTAACAAGACCACCTTCATGATTTTAGACTCAAGTTTGGAGTAGTTATAAGCAAAAATAGGCATTTTTCGAATCTCGTGACCACTAGGTGGCACTGTGAAGAAACGTTGCAGGCACCCTCAGGTCATGACTGTAATGACATATACCAAGTTTCGTGTCAATACAATAAAGTTTTGCGAAGATATGGCCTCACGTCCGTTTTGGCGTGCTCGCCGCCATATATGTTGTCAATTTATACAAGAACGCATTGGTCTATCAAAAAGCTTTTGATAACTTTTTGTCTGGGGTGTCTCTAGATGCTACATACCAAAGGACATGCAAATCGGACGGACGCTCTAGGAGGAGTTCGAAAAAGTAGGTTTTACGGAAAATTCAAAATGGCGGAAAGATTTACATGACACAAATGACATCAACGTGTGCAATTGAATCATCATGAGCAAAGGATTAAGAGGAAACAAGAATTTAGTTTCTAGGACTCACGGGTCAGAAGTTATGAGCATGAACATAAGTGGATTTTTGGACTGTTGGTGGCGCTAGAGGGTTTGAGTCAGACACACCAATGTTGCTATAGTAACTTCTGAGACTGTCCTCTACATGTGTGCCAAATTTCATAACTTTCCTACGTACGGTTCTATGGGCTGCCATTGACTTTTGGGTGGAAGAACGAGGAAGATAAATAATAATAATAAGAAAACTAACAGAAACAATAGGTGTCTACGCCACCTCGTGGCTTGACCCCTAAATATAGCTGCAAGCAGCGATACCGGGGTCAAGCCAAACATGGCAAAAAATGATTCATACGTGATGACTGTCATGATTTAAGATCTAAGTTTGCATTAGTTTTATGAAAAAAATAGCAATTTTTTAGTATCTTGAGACCACTAGGTGGCGTTGTGCTGAAACAATAGATGGTGCCTCAGGTCATGACTGTGATGACACATACCAAATTTAGTGTAAATACGATAAAGCGATACGAAGATATAGCCTTAAATGACTGGACCACTAGGGGGCACTGACCAAAGAATAAATTGTGACTCAGGCCTTGATTGTGATGACACCCACCAAATTTGGTGTAAATACGATAAAGAGATGCAGAGATATAGCTTCAAATCTCTTGACCACTAGGGGGCGCCGAAAAGTTTACAAGTCCTCTCAGAACATGTTGCTGATGAACCATACCAAGTTTCATATTAATACGCAATTGCGTTTCTGAAATACTTGAACTTAAAAAAAAATTCAAAATGGCCGACACACAAAATGGCCGACCAAAAACCATTTGGTATCGTTTGACTCGGCATGCCTCACGAAATCTAACAAGACCAGTTTTACATTCAAATTTGCAGTAGTTATAAGCAAAAATAAACATTTTTTATATCTCGTGACCAGTAGGGGGCAGTGTGACGAAATGGTGCATGCACCCTCAGGTCATCACCGTTATGACATATCCCAAGTCTCATATTAATACGCAAAAGTTTTGCGAAGATACAGGCTCAAACACATTTTGGCGTGCTCGCCCTCGCACTCTTTGATACGTTATACGACAACGGATAGGTCTACCGAAAATCTTTTGATAACTTTTTGTCTAGAGTGTCTCTAGATGGTGCATACCAAAAATCAAGCCAATCACACAAGCGCTCTAGGAGGAGTTCGAAAAAGTAGGTGTTCAATATAATTTAAAATGGCCGACAGGAAGTAGGTTTGACTCAGACATATTTGGTACAGTCGGACTCAGCATGAGCCAAGGAATCAATAGAGTGAAGTCTTATGTCATAGTGGCAATTTAATCAAATGATATAAAGATTTAAAAAAATGTTTTTACATATCCTGACCACTAGGTGGCGCCGTCCTAAAGATTTATAAGTGCGCTCAGAACATGTCACTGATGAACCATGCCAAATTTCGTAGCGATACGCCATTCTGTTTGTGAAATATTGAACTTAATGAGAAAATTCAAAATGGCCGACACCCAAAATGGCCGACCGAAAACCGTTTGGTATCGTTTGACTCGGCATGCCTCAAGGAATCTAACAAGACCACCTTCATGATTTTAGACTGAAGTTTGAAGTAGTTATAAGCGAAAATAGGCATTTTTCGAATCTCGTGACCACTAGGTGGCGCTGTGACGAAACGTTGCAGGCACCCTCAGGTCATGACTGTTATGACATATACCAAGTTTCGTGTCGATACAATAAAGTTTTGCGAAGATAAGGCCTCACGTCCGTTTTGGCGTGCTCGCCGCCATATATGTTGTCAATTTATATGAGAACGCATTGGTCTATCAAAAAGCTTTTGATAACTTTTTGTCATGGGTGTCTCTAGATGCTACATACCAAAGGACATGCAAATCAGACAAACGGTCTAGGAGGAGTTAGAAAAAGTAGGTTTTACGAAAAATTCAAAATGGCGGAAAGATGTGCATGACACAAATGACATCAATGTGTGCATTTGAATCATCATGAGCCAATGATTCAGGGGAAACAAGAATTTAGTTTCTAGGATTCACGGGTCAGAAGTTGTGAGCATGAACATAAGTGCATATTTGGACTGTTGGTGGCGCTAGAGGGTTTGAGTCAGACACACCAATGTTGCTATAGTAACTTCTGAGACTGTCCTCTACATGTGTGCCAAATTTCATAACTTTCCTATGTACGGTTCTATGGGCTGCCATTGACTTTTGGGTGGAAGAACGAGGAACAAGAATAACAATAATAAATATAGCTGCAAGCAGCGATACCGGGGTCAAGCCAAACATGGCAAATAATGATTCATACGTGATGACTGTCATGATTTAAGATCTAAGTTTGCATTAGTTTTATGAAAAAATAGCAATTTTTTCGTATCTTGAGACCACTAGGTGGCGCTGTGCCGAAACAATAGATGGTACCTCAGGTCATGACTGTGATGACACATACCAAATTTAGTGTAAATACAATAAAGCGATATGGAGATATAGCCTTAAATGACTTGACCACTAGGGGGCACTGACCAAACAATAAATTGTGACTCAGGTCTTGATTGTGATGACACCCACCAAATTTGGTGTTAATACGATAAAGAGATGAAGAGATATAGCTTCAAATCTTTTGACCACTAGGGGGTGCCGAAAAGTTTACAAGTCCTCCCAGAACATGTTGCTGATGAACCATACCAAGTTTCATAACAATACGCAATTGTGTTTCTGAAATACTTCAATTTAAAGAAAAAATTCAAAATGGCCGACACACAAAATGGCCGACCAAAAACCATTTGGTATCGTTTGACTCGGCATGCCTCACGAAATCTAAAAAGACTAGTCTCATAATTTTACATTCAAGTTTGCAGTAGTTATAAGCAAAAATAGACATATTTTATATCTCATGACCAGTAGGGGGCAGTGTGACAAAATGGTGCATGCACCCTCAGGTCATCACTGTTATGACATATACCAAGTCTCATTTTAATACGCAAAAGTTTTGCGAAGATACAGGCTCAAACACATTTTGGCGTGCTCGCCCTCGCATTCTTTGATGCGTTATACGACAACGGATAAGTCTACCAAAAAGCTTTTGATAACTTTTTGTCTAGAGTGTCTCTAGATGATGCCTACCAAAATTCAAGCCAATCAAGCAAGCGCTCTAGGAGGAGTTCGAAAAAGTAGGTCTTCAATATAATTCAAAATGGCCGACAGGAAGTAGGTTTGACTCAGACATACTTGGTACAGTCGGACTCAGCATGAGCCAAGGAATCAATAGAGTGAAGTCTTATGTCATAGTGGCAATTTAATCAAATGAAATAAAGATTTAAAACAATTTATTTACATATCTTGACCACTAGGTGGCGCCGTCCTAAAGATTTATAGGTGCGCTTAGAACATGTCACTGATGAACCATGCCAAATTTCGTAGCGATACGCCATTCTGTTTGTGAAATACTGAACTTAATGAGAAAATTCAAAATGGCCGACACCCAAAATGGCCGGCCAAAAACCGTTTGGTATCGTTTGACTCGGCATGCCTCAAGGAATCTAACAAGACCACCTTCATGATTTTAGACTCAAGTTTGAAGTAGCTATAAGCGAAAATAGGCATTTTTCGAATCTCGTGACCACTAGATGGCGCTGTGACGAAACGTTGCAGGCACCCTCAGGTCATGACTGTAATGACATATACCAAGTTTCGTGTCGATACACCAAAGTGTTGCGAAGATACGGCCTCACGTCTGTTTTGGCGTGCTCGCCGCCGTATATGTTGTCATGGTATACGAGAACGCATTGGTCTATCAAAAGGCTTTTGATAACTTTTTGTCAGGGGTGTCTATAGATGCTAGATACCAAAGGACATGCAAATCGGACAAACGCTCTAGGAGGAGTTCGAAAAAGTAGGTTTTATGGAAAATTCAAAATGGCGGAAAGATGTGCATGACACAAATGACATTAATGTGTGCATTTAAATCATCATGAGCCAAGGATTCAGAGGAAACAAGAATTTAGTTTCTAGGACTCACGGGTCAGAAGTTATGAGCATGAACATAAGTGGATTTTTGGACTGTTGGTGGCGCTAGAGGGTTTGAGTCAGACACACCAAAGTTGCTATAGTAACTTCTGAGACTGTGCTCTACATGTGTGCCAAATTTCATAACTTTCCTATGTACGGTTCTATAGGCTGCCATTGACTTTCGGCGGAAGAACGAGGAAGAAAAATAATAATAATAATAATAAGAAAACTAACAATAACAATAGGGTTCTACGCCCCTTCGGGGCTTGACCCCTAATAATAATAAATATAGCTGCAAGCAGCAATGCCGGGGTCAAGCCGAAAAGGGCACAAAAGGATGTAAAATTGAGATTGGATAAGCAGATTGAAGAACCTAGGTAAACCTAATAATTTTAGATGAAAACACAAAAAAGTTATCAACAAAAATAATCTAAGTTCTTGTCTACTGCAATCGTCCTTCTGTTATTGACAATCATGAAACATTAGAGCACTGATGGACATGTGAGTGGTGTTTGCAGTGGCAAAACATGGGTCACATCATGTTATAACAAGTTTAATAACTCAAAAGAGTATCCCCGTGTCTTTACAATGTTCTGATGCAGAGATATAGCTTTTGCAAAAACTGTTGATAAGGTATTCTCAATGGTTGCTAGGGAGTAAATTGGCAACCACCAGTGATTATAGTCAAAGCCATGAAAGGAATAATCCATGATGACTTATGGTTTTAGATGTGTTGTTGCAGTAGTTTTAGGCAAAATACCATATTCTATCTCAAAACCAGTAGGTGGCGCAATGAAAAAATTGTGCATGTAACATCAGGTCATGATTGTGTTACATCTAGCTGGTTTTATGACTATACACTTTAATTAAGTTAAGAAACAGTTGTATGACCATAGGGCTGGCTTGTTATCAAATGTTTTGTTCAATTATAAGGCCATCTAGTGGTGCAAGCATACAATTTTTTTTGTGTAGCCTCAGAATGTGCTCATGCATCAGCGTATCAAATCTGTTAAAAAATATATTTTCTTTACAAAGTTACAACCATTTATGTGTAAAAAACACAAAATTTTAAGATAATTTTTCGTTTTTTGCAATTTTCGGCCATTTCTGATGAAAATTTTAATATAACGCCAATAGAACTTTTTGTTCAGAAGGTAAGGTTAGTTTCTTCCTATGGTGTATTCGAGTCGATCGGAAAAACGTTCGCGGAGATATTCACGCGTGTTTCTTAAGCGCTATTTTGCTGCGCAGGGTTAACCGTAGGGCGAATTCTGGCATGTTTGGTATCGTTGGACTCGGCAACTATTCATAACTCCAAGAAAATAAGTCCCGTGAAAAAAAGTTGCTCACAGCCAAAGTTATAGGCGTATAAAACATTCGTCTGGCCACTAGGTGGCGCTGCAACGAAACTGTGCATGCACCCTCAGTTCCTGACTGGCATCACAAGTACCAAGTGTCGTGTCAATAGTCCTAAGTTTGATGAAGATACAGCCTAAAACCTGTTATTTTGAGCTCTACGTAAAATTCGTTAAGTTGGTATATGACAACGGATTGCTGTATCGAAATTCTTTTGATAACTTTTTGCCATGAGTGTCCCTAGATGCTGCATACCGATTTTCGTGGCAATCGGGTAAAAACTCTAGGACGAGTTCGCAAAAGTAGGTTTTACGAATGATTCAAAATGGCGGAAAAATTTTCATGACGGAAAATTACGTCATATAATCTAGTCGAATCGCCTTGAGCCAAGGAATCAGAAGAAACAAGAATTTCGTTTCTAGGACTTACGGATCAGAAATTATAAGCAAAAACGTAAGTGCAAATTTGGACTGTTGGTGGCGCTAGTGGGTTTGAAATAGAGACTCCAAAATTGCTATGGATATTATTTGGACTGTCCTCTATTAGTGTGCCAAATTTCATAACTTTCCTACGTACGGTTCTATGGGCTACCATAGACCGCAATGGCGGAAGAAGAAAAATTTACTAACAGAAACAATTGCCAATATAGCTGCAAGCAGCAATGCCGGGGTCAAGCCGAAAAGGGCACAAAAGGATGTAAAATTGAGGTTGGATAAGCAGATTGAAGAACTTAGGTAAACCTAATAATTTTAGATGAAAAAACAAAAAAGTTATCAACAAAAATAATCTAAGTTCTTGTCAACTGCAATCGTCCTTCTGTTGTTGACAATCATGGAACATTAGAGCACTGAAGGACATGTGAGTGGTGTTTGCAGTGGTAAAACGTAGGTCACATCATGTTACAGCAAGTTTAATCAGTCAAAAGCGACCATCCCCGTGTCTCTACGATGTTCTGATGCAGAGAAAAAGCTCTTGAAAAAACGGTTGATAAGGTATTCTCAATGGTTGCTAGGGAGTGAATTGGCAACCACCAGAGATTATAGTCAAAGCCATGAAAGGAATAATCCATGATGACTCATGATTTTAGATGTGTTGTTGCAGTAGTTTTGGGCAAAAATAAAATTTTCTATCTCAAAACCAGTAGGTGGCGCAATGAAAAAATTGTGCATGCAACATCAGGTCATGATTATGTTACATCTAGCTAGTTTTATGACTATACACTTTAGTTTAGTTAAGAAACAGTTGTATGACCATAAGGCTGGCTTGTTATCAAAGGTTTTGTTCAATCATAAGGCCATCTAGTGGTGCAAGCATACAATTTTTTTTGTGTGGCCTCAGAATGTGCTCATACATCAGTGTATCAAATCTGGTGTAAAAATCTTATTTTGTTGCAGAGTTATAACCATTTATGTGTAAAAAACACAAAATTTGAAGGTAATTTTTCGTTTTTTGCATTTTTCGGCCATTTCTGATGAAAATTTTAATATAACGCCAATAGAACTTTTTGTTCAGAAGGTAAGGTTAGTTTCTTGCTATGGTGTTTTCGAGTCGATCGGAAAAACGCTCGCGGAGATATTCACGCGTGTTTTTTAAGCGCTATTTTGCTGCGCAGGGTTAACCGTAAGGCGAATTCTGGCATGTTTGGTATCGTTGGACTCGGCAACTATTCAGAACTCCAAGGAAACCAGTCCCGTGAAAATACGTCAATCGGAGCCAAAGTTATAGGCGTATAAAACATTTCTCTGGCCACTAGGTGGCGCTGCAACGAAACTGTGCATGCTCCTTCAGTTCCTGACTGGCATCACAAGTACCAAGTGTCGTGTCAATAGGCCTAAGTTTGACAAAGATACAGCCTAAAATCTGTTTTTTTGCGCTCTACGTAAACTTCGTTAAGGCGGTATTCGACAACGGATTGCTGTATCGAAATTCTTTTGATAACTTTCTGCCATGAGTGTCTCAAGATGATACATACCAATTTTCGTGGCAATCGGACAAAAGCTCTAGGACGAGTTCGAAAAAGTAGGTTTTACGAATAATACAAAATGGCGGGGAATTTTTCTTGATGGAAAATGACGTCATAGGGTCCAATCGAATCGTCTTGAGCCAAGGAATCAGAGGAAGCATGAATTTTGTTTCTAGGGCTTACGGATAAGAAGTTATAGGCAAAAACATAAGTGCAATTTTGGACTGTTGGTGGCGCTAGTGGGTTAGATATAGAGACTCCAAATTTGCTGTGGGGACACATTGGACTGTCGTTTATCAGTGTGCCAAATTTCATAACTTTCCTACGTACGGTTCTATGGGCTGCCATAGACCGCAATGGCGGAAGAAGAATAACTAATAATAAATATAGCTGCAAGCAGCAATGCCGGGGTCAAGCCGAAAAGGGCACAAAAGGATGTAAAATTGAGATTGGATAAGCAGATTGAAGAACCTAGGTAAACCTAATAATTTTAGATGAAAAAACAAAAAAGTAATCAACAAAAATAATTTAAGTTCTTGACTACTACAATCGTCCTTCTGTTATTGACAATCATGGAACATTAGAGCACTGAAGGGCATGTGAGTGGTGTTTGCAGTTGCAAAACATGGGTCACATCATGTTACAACAAGTTTAATTAATCAAACGAGACCGTCCCCGTGTCTCTACGATGTTCTGATGCAGAGATATAGCTTTTGCAAAAACGGTTGATAAGGTATTCTCAATGGTTGCTGGGGAGTGAATTGGCAAACACCAGTGATTATAGTCAAAGCCATGAAAGGAATAATCCATGATGACTCGTGGTTTTAGATGTGTTGTTGCAATAGTTTTAGGCAAAAATACCATATTTCTATCTCAAAACCAGTAGGTGGCGCAATGACAAAATTGTGCATGCAACATCAGGTCATGATTGTGTTACATCTAGCTAGTTTTATGACTATACACTTTAGTTTAGTTAAGAAACAGTTGTATGACCATAGGGCTGGCTTGTTATCAAAGGTTTTGTTTAATTATAAGGCCATCTAGTGGTGCAAGCATACAATTTTTTTTGTGTAGCCTCAGAATGTGCTCATACATCAGTCTATCAAATCTGGTGAAAAAATCTCTTTTCGTTACGAAGTAACAACCATTTATGTGTAAAAAACACAAAATTTGAAGGTAATTTTTCGTTTTTTGCAATTTTCGGCCATTTCTGATGAAAATTTTAATATAACACCAATAGAACTTTTTGTTCAGAAGGTAAGGTTAGTTTCTTCCTATGGTGTTTTCGAGTCGATCGGAAAAACGTTCGCGGAGATATTCACGCGTGTTTTTTAAGCGCTATTTTGCTGCGCAGGGTTAATCGTAAGGCGAAATCTGGCATGTTTGGTATCGTTTGACTCGGCAACTATTCAGAACTCCAAAGAAGCAAGTCCCATGAAAATACGTCAATCGGAGCCAAAGTTATAGGTGTATAAAACATTTCTCTGGCCACTAGGTGGCGCTGCAACGAAACTATGCATGCACCCTCGGTTCCTGACTGGCATCTCAAGTACCAAGTGTCGTGTCAATAGGCCTAAGTTTGACGAAGATACAGCCTAAAATCTGTTTTTTTGCGCTCTACGTAAAATTCGTTAAGGCGGTATACAACAACGGATTGGTGTATCGAAATTCTTTTGATAACTTTTTGCCTTAAGTGTCTCAAGATGATACATACCAATTTTCGTGGGCTCTACGTAAAATTTGTTAAGGCGGTATACGACAACGGATTGCTGTATCGAAATTCTTTTGATAACTTTTTGCCATGAGTGTCTCAAGATGATACATACCAATTTTCGTGGCAATCGGAAAAAAGCCCTAGGACGAGTTCGCAATCGGACAAAAGCCCTAGGACGAGTTCGAAAAAGTAGAGTTTACGAATAATTCAAAATGGCGGAAAATTTTCATGACGGAAAATGACGCCATAGGGTCCAATCAAATCGTCCTGAGCCAAGGAATCAGAGGGAACAAGAATTTTGTTTCTAGGACTTACGGATCAGAAGTTATAAGCAAAAACATAAGTGCAACTTTGGACTGTTGGTGGCGCTAGCGGGTTAGAGATAGAGACTCCAAATTTGCTGTGGGGACACATTGGAGTGTCCTTTATCAGTGTGCCAAATTTCATAACTTTCCTACGTACGGTTCTATGGGCTGCCATAGACCGCAATGGCGGAAGAAGAATAACTAATAATAATAATTATTATAAAAAGAAAACTAACAAATACAATAGGGGTCTTCGCCCCTTCGGGGCTTGACCCCTAATAATAATTATTATAAAAAGAAAACTAACAAATACAATAGGGTTCTACGCCCCTTCGGGGCTTGACCCCTAAATATAGCTGCAAGCAGCAATGCCGGGGTCAAGCCGAAAAGGGCAGAAAAGGATGTAAAATTGAGATTGGATAAGCAGATTGAAGACCCTAGGTAAACCTAATGATTTCAGATGAAAAAACAAAAAAGTTATCCACAAAAATAATCTATGTTCTTGTCTATTGCAATCGTTCTTCTGTTATTGACAATCATGGAACATTAGAGCACTGAAGGACATGTGAGTGGTGTTTGCAGTGGCAAAACATGGGTCACATCATGTTACAACAAGTTTAATTAGTCAAAAGGAAAATCCCCGTGTCTCAACGATTTTCTGATGTAGAGATATAGCTTTTGCAAAAACGGTTGATAAGGTATTTTCAATGGTTGCTAGGGAGTGAATTGGCAACCACCAGTGATTATAGTCCAAGACATAAAAGGAATAATCCATGATGACTGTGGTTTTAGATGTGTTGTTGCAGTAGTTTTAGCCAAAAATACCATATTCTATCTCAAAACCAGTAGGTGGGGCAATGACAAAATTGTGCATGCAACATCAGGTCATGATTGTGTTACATCTAGCTAGTTTTATGACTATACACTTTAGTTTAGTGAAGAAACAGTTGTATGACCATAAGGCTGGCTTGATATCAAAGGTTTTGTTCAATTATAAGGCCATCTAGTGGTGCAAGCATACATTTTTTTGTGTGTGGCCTCGGAATGTGCTCATACATCAGCGTATCAAATCTGGTGAAAAAAAATATTTTCGTTACAAAGTTACAACCATTTATGTGTAAAAAACACAGAATTTGAAGGTAATTTTTCGTTTTTTGCAATTTTCGGCCATTTCTGATGAAAATTTTAATATAACGCCAATAGAACTTTTTGTTAAGAAGGTAAGGTTAGTTTCTTCCTATGGTGTTTTTGAGTCGATCGGAATAACGCTCGCGGAGATATTCGTGCGTGTTTTTTAAGAGCTATTTTGCTGCGCAGGGTTAACCGTAAAGCGAATTCTGGCATGTTTGGTATCGTTGGACTCGGCAACTATTCCGAACTCCAAAGAAACAAGTCCCGTGAAAATACGTCAATCCGAGCCAAAGTTATAGGTGTATAAAACATTTCTCTGGCCACTAGGTGGCGCTGCAACGAAACTGTGCATGCACCCTCAGTTCCTAACTGGCATCAGAAGTACCTAGTGTCGTGTCAATAGGCCTAAGTTTGACGAAGATACAGCCTAAAATCTGTTTTTTTGCGCTCTACGTAAAATTTGTTAAGGCGGTATACGACAACGGATTGCTGTATCGAAATTCTTTTGATAACTTTTTGCCATGAGTGTCTCAAGATGATACATACCAATTTTCATGGCAATCGGACAAAAGCTCTAGGACGAGTTCGAAAAAGTAGGTTTTACGAATAATTCAAAATGGCGGACAAATTTTCATGACGGAAAATAACGACATAGGGTCCAATGGAATCGTCTTGAGCCAAGGAATCAGAGGAACCAAGAATTTTGTTTCTAGGGTTTACGGATCAGAAGTTATAAGCAAAAACATAAGTGCAACTTTGGACTGTTGGTGGCGCTAGTGGGTTAGACATAGAGACTCCAAATTTGCTGTGGGGACACATTGGACTGTCCTTTATCAGTGTGCCAAATTTCATAACTTTCCTACGTACGGTTCTATGGGCTGCCATAGACCGCAATGGCGGAAGAAGAATAACTAATAATAAATATAGCTGCAAGCAGCGATACCGGGGTCAAGCCAAACATGGCAAAAAATGATTCATACGTGATGACTGTCATGATTTAAGATCTAAGTTTGCATTAGTTTTATGAAAAAATAGCATTTTTTGTATCTTGAGACCACTAGGTGGCGCTGTGCCGAAACAATAGATGGTGCCTCAGGTCTTGATTGTGATGACACCCACCAAATTTGGTGTAAATACAATAAAGAGTTGCAGAGATATAGCCTTAAATGACTTGACCACTAGGGGGCACTGACCAAAAAATAAATTGTGACTCAGGTCTTGATTGTGATGGCACCCACCAAATTTGGTGTAAATACGATAAAGAGATGCAGAGATATAGCTTCAAATCTCTTGACCACTAGGGGGCACCGAAAAGTTCACAAGCCCTCCCAGAACATGTTGCTGATGAACCATACCAAGTTTCATAACAATACGCAATTGCGTTTCTGAAATACTTGAACTTAAAGAAGAATTCAAAATGGCCGACACACAAAATGGCCGACCAAAAACTATTTGGTATCGTTTGACTCGGCATGCCTCACGAAATCTAACAAGACCAGTCTCATAATTTTACATTCAAGTTTGCAGTAGTTATAAGCAAAAATAGACATTTTTTATATTTCGTGACCAGTAGGGGGCAGTGTGACGAAACGGTGCATGCACCCTCAGGACATCACTGTTATGACATATACCAAGTCTCATATTAATACGCAAAAGTTTTGCGAAGATACAGGCTCAAACACATTTTGGCGTGCTCGCCCTCGCATTCTTTGATGCGTTATACGACAACGGATAGGTCTACCGAAAAGCTTTTGATAACTTTTTGTCTGGAGTGTCTCTAGATGATGCGTACCAAAAATCAAGCCAATCACTCGAGCGCTCTAGGAGGAGTTCAAAAAAGTAGGTGTTCAATATAATTCAAAATGGCCGACAGGAAGTAGGTTTGACTCAGACATATTTGGTACAGTCGGACTCAGCACGAGCCAAGGAATCAATAGAGTGAAGTCTCATGTCAGTGTGGCAATATAATCAAATGATATAAAGATTTTAAACAATTTCTTTACATATCCTGACCACTAGGTGGCGCCGTCCTAAAGTTTTATATGTGCGCTCAGAACATGTCTCTGATGAACCATGCCAAATTTCGTAGCGATACGCCATTCTGTTTTTGAAATACTGAACTTAATGAGAAAATTCAAAATGGCCGACACCCAAAATGGCCGACTGAAAACCGTTTGGTATCGTTTGACTCGGCATGCCTCAAAGAATCTAACAAGACCACATTTATGATTTTAGACTCAAGTTTGAAGTAGTTATAAGCGAAAATAGGCATTTTTCGAATCTTGTGACCACTAGGTGGCGCTGTGACGAAACGTTGCAGACACCCTCAGGTCATGACTGTAATGACATATACTAAGTTTCGTGTCGATACAATAAAGTGTTGCGAAGATCCGGCCTCACGTCCAATTTGGCGTGCTCGCCACCATATATGTTGTCAATTTATATGAGAACGCATTGGTCTATCAAAAAGCTTTTGATAACTTTTTGTCAGGGGTGTCTCTAGATGCTAGATACCAAAGGACATGCAAATCGGACAAACGCTCTAGGAGGAGTTCGAAAAAGTAGGTTTTACGGAAAATTCAAAATGGCGGAAAGATGTGCTTGACACAAATGACATCAATGTGTGCAATTGAATCATCATGAGCCAAGGATTCAGAGGAAACAAGAATTTAGTTTCTAGGTCTCACGGGTCAGAAGTTATAAGCATGAACATAAGTGGATTTTTGGACTGTTGGTGGCGCTAGAGGGTTTGAGTTAGACACACCAATTTTGCTATAGAAACTTCTAAGACTGTCCTCTACATGTGTGCCAAATTTCATAACTTTCCTACGTACGGTTCTATGGGCTGCCATTGACTTCAATGGCGGAAGAACAAGGATGAATAATAATAATAAGAAAACTAACAATAACAATAGGTGTCTACGCCACTTCGTGGCTTGACCCCTAAATATAGCTGCAAGCAGCAATACCGGGGTCAAGCCGAAAATGGCACAAAAGGATGTAAAATTGAGATTGGATAAGCAGATTGAAGAACCTAGGTAAATCTAATAATTTTAGATGAAAAAACAAAAAAGTTATCAACAAAAATAATCTAAGTTCTTGTCTACTGCAATCGTCCTTCTGTTATTGACAATCATGGAACATTAGAGCACTGAATGACATGTGAGTGGTGTTTGCAGTGGCAAAACATGGGTCACATCATGTTATAACAAGTTTAATTACTCAAAAGAGACCATCCCCGTGTCTCTACAATGTTCTGATGCAGAGATATTGCTTTTGCAAAAACGGTTGATAAGGTATTCTCAATGGTTGCTAGGGAGTTAATTGGCAACATCCAGTAATTATAGTCAAAGCCATGAAATGAATAATCCATGATGACTCATGGTTTTAGATGTGTTGTTGCAGTAGTTTTAGGCAAAAATACCATATTCTATCTCAAAACCAGTAGGTGGCGCAAAGACAAAATTGTGCATGCAACATCAGGTCATGATTTGTGTTACATCTAGCTAGTTTTATGACTATACACTTTAGTTAAGTTAAGAAACAGTTGTATGACCATAAGGCTGGCTTGTTATTAAAGGTTTTGTTCAATTATAAGGCCATCTAGTGGTGCAAGAATACAAGTTTTTTTTTGTGTAGCCTCAGAATGTGCTCATGCATCAGCATGTCAAATCTGGTGAAAAAATCTCTTTTCGTTACAAAGTTACAACAATTTATGTGTAAAAAACACAAAATTTGAAGGTAATTTTTCGTTTTTTGCAATTTTCGGCCATTTCTGATGAAAATTTTAATATAATGTCAATAGAACTTTTTGTTCAGAAGGTAAGGTTAGTTTCTTCCTATGGTGTTTTCGAGTCGATCGGAAAAACGCTCGCGGAGATATTCACACATGTTTTTTAAGCGCTATTTTGCTGCGCAGGGTTAACCGTAAGGCGAATTCTGGCATGTTTGGCATCGATGGACTTGCCAACTATTCAGAACTCCAAAGAAACAAATCCCGTGAAAATACGTCAATGGGAGCCAAAGTTATAGGCGTGTAAAGCATAAGTCTGACCACTAGGTGGCGCTGCGACGAAACTGTGCATGCACCCTCGGTTCCTGACTGGCACATCACGTACCAAGTTTTGTGTCAATAGGTCTACGTTTGGCAAAGATACAGCCTAAAATCTGTTTTTTTGCGCTCTACGTAAAATTTGTTGACGCGCCATACAACAACGGATTGGTTTATCAAAATTCTTTTAATAACTTTTTGCCGTGAGCGTCTCTAGATGCTACATACCAACTTTCGTGGCAATCGGGTACAAACTCTAGGACGAGTTCGCAAAAGTAGGTTTTACGAATAATTCAAAATGGCGGAAACATTTTCATGACGGAAAATGACGTCATAGGGTCCTATCGAATCGGCTTGAGCCAAAGAATCAGAGGAAACAAGAATTTCGTTTCTAGGACGTACGGATCAGAAGTTATACGCAAAAACGTAAGTGCAACTTTGGACTGATGGTGGCGCTAGCGGGTTTGAGATAGAGACTCCAAAATTGCTATGGATATTATTTGGACTGTCCTCTGTCAGTGTGCCAAATTTCATAACTTTCCTACGTATGGTTCTATGGGCTGCCATAGACCGCAAGGTGACAGGAAGAATAATAAAGAATAAATATAGCTGCAAGCAGCAATACCGGGGTCAAGCCGAAAAGGGCACAGAAGGATGTAAAATTGAGTATGGATAAGCAGATTAAAGAACCTAGGTAAACATAATGATAACGGATAAAAACCGGCGATGTAACCAACAAAAATAATCTATGTTCTTGTCTACTGTGATCGTCTTTCTGTTATTGACAATCATGGAACATTAGAGCCCGGAAGGACATGTGAGTGGTGTTTGCAGTGCTAAAACGTAGGTCACATCATGTTACAGCAAGTTAAATGAGTCAAAAGAGACCACCCCAGTGTCTCTACGATGTTCTGATGCAGAGATATAGCTCTTGCAAAAAACGGTTGATAAGGTATTCTCATTGGTTGCTAGGGATTGAATTGGCAACCACCAATTATTATACTCCAAGCCATGGAGGAATAATCAAGGAATAATCCATGAAGACTCATGGCTTTAGATGTGTGGTTGCAGTAATTTTAGGCAAAAATAGCCATTTTCTATCTCAAAACCACTAGGTGTCGCTATGACAAAACTGTGCATGCAACCTTAAGTCATGACTGCGTTACATCTAGCTAGTTTCATGACTATACACTTTAGTTTAGCTATAAAATTGTTGTATGACCATAGGGCTTGCTTGATATGAAAGACTTTGTTCAATTATAGGGCCACCTAGTGGTGCAGGCATACCATTTTTTTGTGTGGCCTCAGACTGTGTTCATACATCAGCGTATCAAATCTGGTGAAAAAATCTCTTTTCGTTGCGAAGTTATAACCATTTATGTGCTAAAAATACAAAATTTAAAGGTCATTTTTCGTTTTTTGCAATTTTCGGCCATTTCTGATGGAAATTTTAATATAACGCCAATAGAACTTTTTGTTCAGAAGGTAAGGTTAGTTTAATCCTATGGTGTTTTCGAGTCGATATTCATGCGTGTTTTTTAAGCGCTATTTTGCTGCGCAGGGTTAACCGTAAGGCGAATTCTGGCATGTTTGGTATCGTTGGACTCGGCAACTATTCAGAACTCCAAAGAAACAAGTCCCGTGAAAATACGTCAATCGGAGCCAAAGTTATAGGCGTGTAAACATAAGTCTGACCACTAGGTGGCGCTGTGACGAAACTCTGCATGCACCCGTAGTTCCTGACTGGCATCCCAAGTACCAAGTATCGTGTCAATAGGCTTAAGTTTGCTGAAGATACAGCCTCAAATCCGTTTTTTTGCGCTCTACGTAAAATTTGTTGACGCGGTTTACGGAAAAGGATTGACAAATTGACATGAATTCCATAACTTTTTGCCGTGAGGGTCTGTAGATGCTACATACCGATTTTCGTGGAAATCGGGCAAAAGCTCTAGGACGAGTTCGCAAAAGTAGGTTTTACGAATAATTCAAAATGGTGGAAAAATTTTTATGACGGAAAATGACGTCATAGGGTTCAGTCGAATCGTCTTGAGCCAAGGAATCAGAGGAAGCAAGAATTTTGTTTCTAGGACATATGGATCAGAAGTTATAAGCAGAAACATAAGTGCAACTTTGGACTGTTGGTGGCGCTAGCGGGTTTGAGATAGAGACTCCAAATTGGCTGTGGATAATATTTGGACTGTCCTTTATCAGTGTGCCAAATTTCATAACTTTCCTATGTACGGTTCTATGGGCTGCCATAGACCGCAATGGCGGAAGAAGAAGAATAACTAATAATAATAATAAGAAAACTAACAAATACAATAGGGGTCTTCGCCCATTCTGGGCTTGACCCCTAATGAAGAAGAAAACTAACAGATACAATAGGGGTCTTTGCCCATTCTGGGCTTGACCCCTAATAAGAAAACTAACAAATACAATAGGGGTCTTCGCCCCTTCAGGGCTTGACCCCTAATAATAATTATTATTATTATAAAAAGAAAACTAACAGATACAATAGGGGTCTTTGCCCATTCTGGGCTTGACCCCTAATAAGAAAACTAACAAATACAATAGGGGTCTTCGCCCCTTCGGGGCTTGACCCCTAATAAATATAGCTGCAAGCAGCAATGCCGGGGTCAAGCCGAAAAGGGCACAAAAGGATGTAAAATTGAGATTGAATAAGCAGACTAAAGAACCTAGGGAAACCTTATGATTTCAGATGAAAAAAACGCAAAAGTATTCAACAAAAATAATCTATGTTCTTGTCTACTGCAATCGTCCTTCTGTTATTGACAATCATGGAACATTATAGCACTGAAAGACATGTATGTGATGTTTGCAGTGGCAAAACATGGGTCACAACATGTTACAGCAAGTTAAATGAGTCAAAAGAGACCACCCCCATGTCTCTACGCTGTTCTGATGCAGAGAAAAAGCTGTTGCAAAAACAGTTGATAAGGTATTCTCATTGGTTGCTAGACAGTAAATTGACATCCACCAGTGATTATAATCCAAGCCATGAAATGAATAATCCATGATGATTTATGGTTTTAGATGTGTTTGTTGCAGTAGTTTTAGGCAAAAATTACCATTTTCTATCTCAAAACCACTAGGTGGCGCTGTGACAAAATTGTGCATGCAACTTCAGGTCATGATTACGTTACATTGAGCTAGTTTTATGTCTATACACTTTAGTTTAGTGAAGAAACAGTTGTATGACCATAGGGCTGGCTTGATATCACAGGTTTTGTTCAATTATAACGCCAACTAGTGGTGCAAGCAAGCAATTTTTTTGTGTAGCCTCAGACTGTGGTCGTGCATCAGCGTATCAAATCTGGTGAAAAAATCTCTTTTCGTTGCGAAGTTATAACCATTTATGTGTAAAAAATACAAAATTTAAAGGTAATTTTTCGTTTTTTGCATTTTTCGGCCATTTCTGATGAAAATTTTAATATAACGCCAATAGAACTTTTTGTTCAGAAGGTAAGGTTAGTTTCTTCGTATGGTGTTTTTGAGTCGATCAGAATTACGCTCGCGGAGATATTCACGCGTGTTTTTTAAGCGCTATTTTGCTGCGCAGGGTTAACTGTAAGGTGAATTCTGGCATGTTTGGTATCGTTGGACTCGGCAACTATTCAGAACTCCAAGGAAACAAGTCCCGTGACAATACATTGACCGCAGCCAAAGTTATAGTCGTGTAATACATTAATCTGACCACTAGGTGGCGCTGCGACGAAACTGTGCATGCACCCTCAGTTCCTGACTGGCATCACAAGTACCAAGTGTCATGTCAATAGGCCTAAGTTTGACGAAGATACAGCCTAAAATCAGTTTTTTTGCACTCTATGTAAAATTTGTTAAGGCGGTATACGACAACGGATTGGTGTATTGAAATTCTTTTGATAACTTTTTGCCATGAGTGTCTCTAGATGCTACGTGCCGATTTTCGTGGCAATCGGACAAAAGCTCTAGGACAAGTTCGAAAAAGTAGGTTTTACGAATAATTCAAAATAGTGGAAAAATTTTCATGAAGGAAAATGACGTCATAGGGTCCTTTCGAATCGTCTTGAGCCAAGGAATCAGAGGAAATGAAAATTGTGTTTCTAGGACATACGGACCAGAAGTTATAAGCAAAAACATAAGTGCAACTTTGGACTGTTGGTGGCGCTAGCGGGTTAGACATAGAGACTCCAAATTTGCTGTGGGGACACACTGGAGTGTCCTTTATCAGTGTGCCAAATTTCATAACTTTCCTACGTACGGTTCTATGGGCTGCCATAGACCGCAATGGCGGAAGAAGAATAACTAATAAATATAGCTGCAAGCAGCGATACCGGGGTCAAGCCAAACATGGCAAAAAATGATTCATACGTGATGACTGTCATGATTTAAGATCTAAGTTTGCATTAGTTTTATGAAAAAAATTGAATTTTTTTCTAATCTTGAGACCACTAGGTGGCGCTGTGCCGAAACAATAGATGGTTCCTCAGGTCATGACTGTGATGACACATACCAAATTTGGTGTAAATACGATAAAGCGATACGGACATATAGCCTTAAATGACTTGACCACTAGGGGGCACTGACCAAACAATAAATTGTGACTCAGGTCTTGATTGTGATGACACCCACCAAATTTGGTGTAAATACGATAAAGAGATGCAGAGATATAGCTTCAAATCTCTTGACCACTAGGGGGCGCCGAAAAGTTTACAAGTCCTCCCAGAACATGTTGCTGATGAACCATACCAAGTTTCATAACAATACGCAATTGCGTTTCTGAAATACTTGAACTTAAAGAAAAAATTCAAAATGGCCGACACCCAAAATGGCCGACCGAAAACCGTTTGGTATCGTTTGACTCGGCATGCCTCAAGGAATCTAAAAAGACCACCTTCGTGATTTTAGGCTCAAGTTTGAAGTAGTTATAAGCGAGAATAGGCATTTTTCGAATCTCGTGACCACTAGGTGGCGCTGTGACGAAACGTTGCAGGCACCCTCAGGTCATGACTGTAATGACATATACCAAGTTTCGTGTCGATACAATAAAGTTTTGCGAAGATACGGCCTCACGTCCGTTTTGGCGTGCTCGCCGCCATATATGTTGTCAATTTATACGAGAACGCATTGGTCTATCAAAAAGCTTTTGATAACTTTTTGTCTGGGGTGTCTCTAGATGCTACATACCAAAGGACATGCAAATCGGACGGACGGTCTAGGAGGAGTTCGAAAAAGTAGGTTTTACGGAAAATTCTAAATGGCGGAAAGATGTGCATGACACAAATGACATCAACATGTGCAATTGAATCATCATGAGCCAAGGATTCAGACGAAACAAGAATTTATTTTCTAGGACTCACGGGTCAGAAGTTGTGAGCATGAACATAGGTGGATTTTTGGACTGTTGGTGGCGCTAGAGGGTTTGAGTCAGACACGCCAATGTTGCTATAGTAACTTCTGAGACTGTCCTCTACATGTGTGCCAAATTTCATAACTTTCCTACGTACGGTTCTATGGGCTGCCATTGACTTCAATGGCGGAAGAGGAAACATAATAATAATAATAATAATAATAATAATAAGAAAACTAACAATAACAATAGGGTTCTACGCCCCTTCGGGGCTTGACCCCTAAATATAGCTGCAAGCAGCAATGCCGGGGTCAAGCCGAAAAGGGCACAAAAGGATGTAAAATTGACATTGGATAAGCAGATTGAAGAACCTAAGGAAACCTAATAATTTTAGATGATAAAACAAAAAAGTTATCAACAAAAATAATCTAAGTTCTTGTCTACTGCAATCGTCCTTCTGTTATTGACAATCATTGAACATTAGAGCACTGAAGCACATGTGAGTGGTGTTTGCAGTGGCAAAACATGGGTCACATCATGTTACAACAAGTTTAATTAGTCAAAAGAGACCATCCCTGTGTCTATACGATGTTCTGATGCAGAGATATAGCTTTTGCAAAAACGGTTAATAAGGTATTCTCAATGGTTGCTAGGGAGTGAATTGGCAACCACCAGTGATTATAGTCAAAGCCATGAAAGGAATAATCCATGATGACTCATGGTTTTAGATGTGTTGTTGTAGTAGTTTTAGGCAAAAATACCATATTCTATCTCAAAACCAGTAGGTGGCGCAATGACAAAATTGTGCATGCAACATCAGGTCATGATTGTGTTACATCTAGCTAGTTTTATGTCTATACACTTTAGTTTAGTGAAGAAACAGTTGTATGACCATAGGGCTGGCTTGTTATCAAAGGTTTTGTTCAATTATAAGGCCATCTAGTGGTGCAAGCATACAATTTTCTTTGTGTAGCCTCAGAATGTGCTCATGCATCAGCGTATCAAATCTGGTGAAAAAATATATTTTTGTTACGAAGTTACAACCATTTATGTGTAAAAAACACAAAATTTGAAGGAAATTTTTCGTTTTTTGCAATTTTCGGCCATTTCTGATGAAAATTTTAATATAACGCCAATAGAACTTTTTGTTCAGAAGGTAAGGTTAGTTTCTTCCTATGGTGTTTTCGAGTCGATCGGAATAATGCTCGCGGAGATATTCACGCGTGTTTTTTAAGAGCTGTTTTGCTGCGCAGGGCTAACCGTAAGGCGAAATCTGGCATGTTTGGTATTGTTGGACTCGGCGACTACTCAGGACTCCTAAAAATCAAGTCCCGTCAAAATACGTTGATCGCAGCCAAAGTTATAGGTGTATAAAACATTTGTCTGGCCACTAGGTGGCGCTGCAACGAAACTGGGCATGCACCCTCAGTTCCTGACTGGCATCAGAAGTACCAAGTGTCGTGTCAATAGGCCTAAGTTTGACGAAGATACAGCCTAAAATCTGTTTTTTTGCGCTCTACATAAAATTCGTTAAGGTGGTATTAAACAACGGATTGCTGTATCGAAATTCTTTTGATAACTTTTTGCCGTGAGTGTCTCCAGATGCTACATACCGATTTTCGTGGGAATCCGACAAAAACTGTAGGACGAGTTCGCAAAAGTGGGTTTTACGAATAATTCAAAATGGCGTAAAAAATTTCATGACGGAAAATTACGTCATAGGGTCTATTCGAATCGTCTTGAGCCAAGGAATCAGAGGAAACAAGAATTTCGTTTCTCTGACTTTTAGGTCGGAAGTTATAAGCAAAAACGTAAGTGCAACTTTGGACTGTTGGTGGCGCTAGCGGGTTTGAGATTGACACTCCAAATTTGCTGTGGGAACACATTGGACTGTCCTCTATCAGTGTGCCAAATTTCATAACTTTCCTACGTACGGTTCTATGGGCTGCCATAGACCGCAATGGCGGAAGAAGAATAACTAATAATAATAATTGTAAAAAGAAAACTAACAAATACAATAGGGGTCTTCGCCCCTTCGGGGCTTGACCCCTAAATATAGCTGCAAGCAGCAATACCGGGGTCAAGCCGAAAAAGGCACAGAAGGATGTAAAGGTGAGTTTGGATAAGCAGACATAAGAACCTAGGTAAACCTAATGATTTCAGATAAAGAACGCAAAAGTAAGCAACAAAAATAATCTATGTTCTTGTATACTGCAATTGTCCTTCTGTTATTGACAATCATGGAACATTAGAGCACTGAAAGACACGTGAGTGATGTTTGCAGTGGCAAAACATGGTTCACAACATGTTACAACAAGTTAAATGAGTCAAAAGAGACCATCCCCATGTCTTTACGATGTTCTGATGTAGAGAAAAAGCTCTTGCAAAAAAACGGTTGATAAGGTATTGTCATTGGTTGCTAGGGATTGAATTGGCAACCACCAATGATTATACTCCAAGCCATGGAAGAATAATCAAGGAATAATCCATGAAGACTCATGGTTTTAGATGTGTTGTTGCAGTAGTTTTATGCAAAAATAGCCATTTTCTATCTCAAAACCCCTAGGTGGCGCTATGACAAAACTGTCCATGCAACCTTAAGTCATGACTGCGTTACATCTAGCTAGTTTCATGACTATACACTTTAGTTTAGCTATAAAATAGTTGTATGATCATAGGGCTTGCTTGATATGAAAGATTTTGTTTAATTATAGGGCCACCTAGTGGTGCAGGCATACAATTTTTTTTGTGTGGCCTCAGAATGTGCTCATACATCAGTGTATCAAATTTGGTGAAAAAATATTGTTTCGTTGCGAAGTTATAAACATTTATGTGTAAAAAACACAAAATTTGAAGGTAATTTTTCGTTTTTTGCAATTTTCGGCCATTTCTGATGAAAATTTTAATATAATGCCAATAGAACTTTTTGTTCAGAAGGTAAGGTTAGTTTCTTCCTATGGTGTTTTCGAGTCGATCGGAAAAACGCTCGCGGAGATATTCACTCGTGTTTTTTAAGCGCTATTTTGCTGCCCAGGGTTAACCGTAAGGCGAATTCTGGCATGTTTGGTATCGTTGGACTCGGCAACTATTCAGAACACCAAAGAAACAAGTCCCGTGAAAATACGTCAATCGGATCCAAAGTTATAGGCCTATAAAACATTCGTCTGGCCACTAGGTGGCGCTGCAACGAAACTGTGCATGCTCCCTCAGTTCCTGACTGACATCTCAGGTACCAAGATTCGTGACCATAGGTCTAAGTTTGGCGAAGATACAGCCTAAAACCTGTTTTTTTGCACTCTAAGTAAAGTTTGTTGACGCGCTATATAACAACGCAATGGTTTATCGAAATTCTTTTAATAACTTTTTGCCGTGAGTGTCTGTAGATGTTGCATACCAATTTTCGTGGCAATCGGGCAAAAACCCTAGGACGAGTTCGCAAAAGTAGGTTTTACGAATAATTCAAAATGGCGGAAAAATTTTATTGACGGAAAATGACGTCATAGGGTCCAATCGAATCGTCTTGAGCCAGGGAATCATAGGAAACAAGAGTTTTATTTCTAGGACTTAAGGATCAGAAGATATAAGCAAAAACATAAGTGCAACTTTGGACTGTTGGTGGCGCTAGCGGTTTAGAGATAGAGACTCCAAATTTGCTGTGGGGACACATTGGACTGTCCTTTATCAGTGTGCCAAATTTCATAACTTTCCTACGTACGGTTCTATGGGCTGCCATAGACCGCAATGGCGGAAGAAGAATAACTAATAATAATAATTAATATAGCTGCAAGCAGCAATGCCGGGGTCAAGCCGAAAAGGGCACAAAAGGATGTAAAATTGAGATCGGATAAGCAGATTGAAGAACCTAGGTAAATCTAATAATTTTAGATGAAAAAACAAAAAAGTTATCAACAAAAATAATCTAAGTTCTTGTCTACTGCAATCGTCCTTCTGTTATTGACAATCATGGAACATTAGAGCACTGAAGGGCATGTGCGTGGTGTTTGCAGTTGCAAAACATGGGTCACATCATGTTACAACAAGTTTAATTAATCAAACGAGACCATCCCCGTGTCTCTACGATGTTCTGATGCAGAGATATAGCTTTTGCAAAAACGGTTGATAAGGTATTCTCAATGGTTGCTGGGGAGTGAATTGGCAAACACCAGTGATTATAGTCAAAGCCATGAAAGGAATAATCCATGATGACTCGTGGTTTAAGATGTGTTGTTGCAATAGTTTTAGGCAAAAATACCATATTCTATCTCAAAACCAGTAGGTCGCGCAATGACAAAATTGTGCATGCAACATCAGGTCATGATTGTTTTACATCTAGCTAGTTTTATGTCTATACACTTTAGTTTAGTGAAGAAACAGTTGTATGACCATAGGGCTGGCTTGTTATCAAAGGTTTTGTTCAATTATAAGGCCATCTAGTGGTGCAAGCATACAATTTTTTTTTTGTGTAGCCTCAGAATGTGCTCATGCATCAGCGTATCAAATCTGGTGAAAAAATCTCTTTTCGTTACGAAGTTACAACCATTTATGTGTAAAAAACACAAAATTTGAAGGTAATTTTTTGTTTTTTGCAATTTTCGGCCATTTCTGATGAAAATTTTAATATAACACCAATAGAACTTTTTGTTCAGAAGGTAAGGTTAGTTTCTTCCTATGGTGTTTTCGAGTCGATCGGAAAAACGTTCGCGGAGATATTCACGCGTGTTTTTTAAGCGCTATTTTGCTGCGCAGGGTTAATCGTAAGGCGAATTCTGGCATGTTTGGTATCGTTTGACTCGGCAACTATTCAGAACTCCAAAGAAGCAAGTCCCATGAAAATACGTCAATCGGAGCCAAAGTTATAGGTGTATAAAACATTTCTCTGGCCATTAGGTGGCGCTGCAACGAAACTATGCATGCACCCTCGGTTCCTGACTGGCATCTCAAGTACCAAGTGTCGTGTCAATAGGCCTAAGTTTGACGAAGATACAGCCTAAAATCTGTTTTTTTGCGCTCTACGTAAAATTCGTTAAGGCGGTATACGACAACGGATTGGTGTATCGAAATTCTTTTGATAACTTTTTGCCTTAAGTGTCTCAAGATGATACATACCAATTTTCGTGGCAATTGGACAAAAGCTCTAGGACGAGTTCGAAAAAGTAGGTTTTACGAATAATTCAAAATGGCGGAAAATTTTCATGTCGAAAAAAGACGCCATAGGGTCCAATCGAATCGTCTTGAGCCAATGAATAAGAGAAAGCAATAATTTTGTTTCTAGGGCTTACGGATCAGTAGTTATAAGCAAAAACATAAGTGCAACTTTGGACTGTTGGTGGCGCTAGCGGGTTAGACATAGAGACTCCAAATTTGCTGTGGGGACACATTGGACTGTCCTCTATCAGTGTGCCAAATTTCATAACTTTCCTATGTACGGTTCTATGGGCTGCCATAGACCGCAATGGCGGAAGAAGAGGAAGAATAACTAATAATAATAATAAGAAAACTAACAAATACAATAGGGTTCTACGCCCCTTCGGGGCTTGACCCCTAAATATAGCTGCAAGCAGCAATGCCGGGGTCAAGCCGAAAAGGGCACAAAAGGATGTAAAATTGAGATTGGATAAGCAGATTGAAGAACCTAGGTAAATCTAATAATTTTAGATGAAAAAACAAAAAAGTTATCAACAAAATTAATCTAGGTTCTTGTCTACTGCAATCGTCCTTCTGTTATTGACAATCATGGAACATTAGAACACTGAAGGACATGTGAGTGGTGTTTGCAGTGGTCACATCATGTTACAACAAGTTTAATTAGTCAAAAGAGACCATCCCCATGTCTCTACGATGTTCTGATGCAGAGATATAGCTTTTGCAAAAACGGTTGATAAGGTATTCTCAATGGTTGCTAGGGAGTAAATTGGCAACCACCAGTGATTATAGTCAAAGCCATGAAAGGAATAATCCATGATGACTCATGGTTTTAGATGTGTTGTTGCAGTAGTTTTAGGCAAAAATACCATATTCCATCTCAAAACCAGTAGGTGGCGCAATGAAAAAATTGTGCATGCAACATCAGGTCATGATTGTGTTACATCTAGCTAGTTTTATGACTATACACTTTAGTTTAGTTAAGAAACAGTTGTATGACCATAGGGCTGGCTTGTTATCAAAGGTTTTGTTCAATTATAAGGCCATCTAGTGGTGCAAGCATACAATTTTTTTTTGTGTGGCCTCAGAATGTGCTCATGCATCATCGTATCAAATCTGGTGAAAAAATCTCTTTTCGTTACAAAGTTACAACCATTTATGTGTAAAAAACACAAAATTTGAAGGTAATTTTTCGTTTTTTGCAATTTTCGGCCATTTCTGATGAAAATTTTAATATAACGCCAATAGAACTTTTTGTTCAGAAGGTAAGGTTAGTTTCTTCCTATGGTGTTTTCGAGTCGATCGGAAAAACGTTCGCGGAGATATTTACGCGTGTTTCTTAAGTGCTATTTTGCTGCGCAGGGTTAACCGTAAGGCGAATTCGGGTATGTTTGGTATCGTTGGACTCGGCAACTATTTAGAACTCAAAGGAAACAAGTCCTGTGAAAATATGTCAATCGGAGCCAAAGTTATAGGCATGTAAAACATAAGTCTGACCACTAGGTGGCGCTGTGACGAAACTCTGCATGCACCCTTAGTTCCTGACTGGCATCACAAATACAAAGTATCGTGTCAATAGGCTTAAGTTTGGCGAAGATACAGCCTCAAATCCGTTTTTTTTGAGCTCTACGTAAAATTTGTTGACGCACTATACGACAACGGATTGGTTTATCAAAATTCTTTTAATAACTTTTTGCCTTGAGTGTCTCTAGATGGTGCATACCGATTTTCAAGGCAATCCGGCAAAAGCTCTAGGACGAGTTCGCAAAAGTAGGTTTTATGAATATTTAAAAATGGCGGGAAGATTTTCATGACGGAAAATAACGTCATAGGGTCCAATCGAATCGTCTTGAGCCAAGGAATCAGAGGAAACAAGAATTTAATTTCTAGGACGTACGGGTCAGAAGTTATAGGCAAAAACATAAGTGCAATTTTGGACTGTTGGTGGCGCTAGTGGGTTAGATATAGAGACTCCAAATTTGCTGTGGGGACACATTGGACTGTCGTTTATCAGTGTGCCAAATTTCATAACTTTCCTACGTACGGTTCTATGGGCTGCCATAGACCGCAATGGCGGAAGAAGAATAACTAATAATAATAATAAAATTAAGAAAACTAACAAATACAATAGGGTTCTACGCCCCTTCGGGGCTTGACCCCTAATTATAAAAAGAAAACTAACAAATACAATAGGGGTCTTCGCCCCTTCGGGGCTTGACCCCTAATAATAAAATTAAGAAAACTAACAAATACAATAGGGTTCTACGCCCCTTCGGGGCATGACCCCTAATAATAAAATTAAGAAAACTAACGGATACAATAGGGGTCTTCGCCCCTTCGGGGCTTGACCCCTAAATATAGCTGCAAGCAGCAATGCCGGGGTCAAGCCGAAAAGGGCACAAAAGGATGTAAAATTCAGATTGGATAAGCAGATTGAAGAACCTAGGTAAACCTAATAATTTTAGATGAAAAAACAAAAAAGTAATCAACAAAAATAATTTAAGTTCTTGTCTACTGCAATCGTCCTTCTGTTATTGACAATCATGGAACATTAGAGCACTGAAGGGCATGTGAGTGGTGTTTGCAGTTGCAAAACATGGGTCACATCATGTTACAACAAGTTTAATTAATCAAACGAGACCATCCCCGTGTCTCTACGATGTTCTGATGCAGAGATATAGCTTTTGCAAAAACGGTTGATAAGGTATTCTCAATGGTTGCTGGGGAGTGAATTGGCAAACACCAGTGATTATAGTCAAAGCCATGAAAGGAATAATCCATGATGACTCGTGGTTTTAGATGTGTTGTTGCAATAGTTTTAGGCAAAAATACCATATTCTATCTCAAAACCAGTAGGTCGCGCAATGACAAAATTGTGCATGCAACATCAGGTCATGATTGTTTTACATCTAGCTAGTTTTATGTCTATACACTTTAGTTTAGTGAAGAAACAGTTGTATGACCATAGGGCTGGCTTGTTATCAAAGGTTTTGTTCAATTATAAGGCCATCTAGTGGTGCAAGAATACAATTTTTTTTGTGTAGCCTCAGAATGTGCTCATGCATCAGCGTATCAAATCTGGTGAAAAAATCTCTTTTCGTTACGAAGTTACAACCATTTATGTGTAAAAAACACAAAATTTGAAGGTAATTTTTCGTTTTTTGCAATTTTCGGCCATTCCTGATGAAAATTTTAATATAACACCAATAGAACTTTTTGTTCAGAAGGTAAGGTTAGTTTCTTCCTATGGTGTTTTCGAGTCGATCGGAAAAACGTTCGCGGAGATATTCACGCGTGTTTTTTAAGCGCTATTTTGCTGCGCAGGGTTAATCGTAAGGCGAATTCTGGCATGTTTGGTATCGTTTGACTCGGCAACTATTCAGAACTCCAAAGAAGCAAGTCCCATGAAAATACGTCAATCGGAGCCAAAGTTATAGGTGTATAAAACATTTCTCTGGCCACTAGGTGGCGCTGCAACAAAACTATGCATGCACCCTCGGTTCCTGACTGGCATCTCAAGTACCAAGTGTCGTGTCAATAGGCCTAAGTTTGACGAAGATACAGCCTAAAATCTGTTTTTTTGCGCTCTACGTAAAATTCGTTAAGGCGGTATACGACAACGGATTGGTGTATCGAAATTCTTTTGATAACTTTTTGCCTTAAGTGTCTCAAGATGATACATACCAATTTTCGTGGCAATTGGACAAAAGCTCTAGGACGAGTTCGAAAAAGTAGGTTTTACGAATAATTCAAAATTGCGGAAAATTTTCATGTCGAAAAAAGACGCCATAGGGTCCAATCGAATCGTCTTGAGCCAATGAATAAGATAAAGCAATAATTTTGTTTCTAGGGCTTACGGATCAGAAGTTATAAGCAAAAACATAAGTGCAACTTTGGACTGTTGGTGGCGCTAGCGGGTTAGACATAGAGACTCCAAATTTGCTGTGGGGACACATTGGACTGTCCTTTATCAGTGTGCCAAATTTCATAACTTTCCTACGTACGGTTCTATGGGCTGCCATAGACCGCAATGGCGGAAGAAGAATAACTAATAATAAATATAGCTGCAAGCAGCGATACCGGGGTCAAGCCAAACATGGCAAAAAATGATTCATACGTGATGACTGTCATGATTTAAGATCTAAGTTTGCATTAGTTTTATGAATTTTTTCGTATCTTGAGACCACTAGGTGGCGCTGTGCCGAAACAATAGATGGTGCCTCAGGTCATTACTGTGATGACACCCACCAAATTTGGTGTAAATACAATAAAGAGATGCAGAGATATAGCCTTAAATGACTTGACCACTAGGGGGCACTGACCAAAAAATAAATTGTGACTCAGGTCTTGATTGTGATGACACCCACCAAATTTGGTGTAAATACGACAAAGAGATGCAGAGATATAGCTTCAAATCTCTTGACCACTAGGGGGCACCGGAAAGTTTACAAGTCCTCCTAGAACATGTTGCTGATGAACCATACCAAGTTTCATAACAATACGCAATTGCGTTTCTGAAATACTTGAACTTAAAGAAAAATTCAAAATGGCCGACACACAAAATGGCCGACCAAAAACCATTTGGTATCGTTTGACTCACCATGCCTCACGAAATCTAACAAGACCTGTCTCATAATTTTACATTCAAATTTGCAGTAGTTATAAGCAAAAATAGACATTTTTATATCTCGTGACCAGTAGGGGGCAGTGTGACGAAATGGTGCATGCACCCTCAAGTCATCACTGTTATGACATATACCAAGTCTCATATTAATACGCAAAATTTTTTGAAGATACAGGCACAAACACATTTTGGCGTGCTCGCCCTCGCATTCTTTGATGCGTTATACGACAACGGATAGGTCTACCGAAAATCTTTTGATAACTTTTTGTCTAGAGTGTCTCTACATGATGCATACCAAAAATCAAGCCAATCACACGAGCGCTGTAGGAGGAGTTAGAAAAAGAAGGTGTTCAATATAATTCAAAATGGCCGACAGGAAGTAGGTTTGACTCAGACATATTTGGTACAGTCGGACTCAGCATGAGCCAAGGGATCAATAGACTGAAGTTGTATGTCATAGTGGCAATTTAATCAAATGATATAAAGATTTAAAAAATTTTTTTACATATCCTGACCACTAGGTGGCGCCGTCCTAAAGATTTATAGGTGCGCTCAGAACATGTCACTGATGAACCATGCCAAATTTCGTAGCGATACGCCATTCTGTTTGTGAAATACTAAACTTAATGAGAAAATTCAAAATGGCCGACACCCAAAATGGCCGACCGAAAACCGTTTGGTATCGTTTGACTCGGCATGCCTTAAGGAATCTAACAAGACCACCTTCATTATTTTAGACTCAAGTTTGAAGTAGTTATAAGCGAAAATAGGCATTTTTCGAATCTCGTGACCACTAGGTGGCGCTGTGACGAAACGTTGCAGGCACCCTCAGGTCATGAGTGTTATGACATATACCAAGTTTCGTTTCGATACAATAAAGTTTTGCGAAGATAAGGCCTCACGTCCGTTTTGGCGTGCTCGCCGCCATATATGTTGTCAATTTATATGAGAACGCAATAGTCTATCAAAAAGCTTTAGATAACTTTTTGTCTTGGGTGTCTCTAGATGCTACATACCAAAGGACATGCAAATCGGACAAACGGTCTAGGAGGAGTTCGAAAAAGTAGGTTTTACGAAAAATTCAAAATGGCGGAAAGATGTGCATGACACAAATGACATCAATGTGTGCATTTGAATCATCATGAGCCAAGGATTCAGAGGAAACAAGAATTTAGTTTCTAGGACTCACGGGTCAGAAGTTATGAGCATGAACATAAGTGGATTTTTGGACTGTTGGTGGCGCTAGAGTGTTTGAGTCAGACACACCAATGTTGCTACAGTAACTTCTGAGACCGTCCTCTACATGTGTGCCAAATTTCATAACTTTCCTATGTACGGTTCTATGGGCTGCCATTGACTTCAATGGCGGAAGAACAAGAAGAAGAATAATATATAATAATAATAATAATAAGAAAACTAACAATAACAATAGGGTTCTACGCCCCTTCGGGGCTTGACCCCTAATAATAAAATTAAGAAAACTAACGGATACAATAGGGGTCTTCACCCCTTCGGGGCTTGACCCCTAAATATAGCTGCAAGCAGCAATGCCGGGGTCAAGCCGAAAAGGGCACAGAAGGATGTAAAGTTGCGTTTGGATAAGCAGACTAAAGAACCTAGGGAAACCTTATGATTTCAGATGAAAAAAACGCAAAAGTAATCAACAAAAATAATCTATGTTCTTGTCTACTGCAATCGTCCTTCTGTTATTGACAATCATGGAACTTTAGAGCACTGAAAGACATGTATGTGATGTTTGCAGTGGCAAAACATGGGTCACAACATGTTACAGCAAGTTAAATGAGTCAAAAGAGACCATCCCCATGTCTCTACGCTGTTCTGATGCAGAGAAAAAGCTGTTGCAAAAACAGTTGATAAGGTATTCTCATTGGTTGCTAGACAGTAAATTGACATCCACCAGTGATTATAATCCAAGCCATGAAATGAATAATCCATGATGATTTATGGTTTTAGATGTGTTTGTTGCAGTAGTTTTAGGCAAAAATTACCATTTTCTATCTCAAAACCACTAGGTGGCGCTGTGACAAAATTGTGCATGCAACTTCAGGTCATGATTACGTTACATTGAGCTAGTTTTATGTCTATACACTTTAGTTTAGTGAAGAAACAGTTGTATGACCATAGGGCTGGCTTGATATCACAGGTTTTGTTCAATTATAACGCCAACTAGTGGTGCAAGCAAGCAATTTTTTTTGTGTAGCCTCAGACTGTGGTCGTACATCAGCGTATCAAATCTGGTGAAAAAATCTCTTTTCGTTGCGAAGTTATAACCATTTATGTGTAAAAAATACAAAATTTAAAGGTAATTTTTCGTTTTTTGCATTTTTCGGGCATTTCTGATGAAAATTTTAATATAACGCCAATAGAACTTTTTGTTCAGAACGTAAGGTCAGTTTCTTCCTATGGTGTTTTTGAGTCGATCAGAATTACGCTCGCGGAGATATTCGCGCGTGTTTTTTAAGCGCTATTTTGCTGCGCAGGGTTAACCGTAAGGCGAATTCTGGCAAGTTTGGTATCGTTGGACTCGGCAACTATTCAAAACTCCAAGGAAATAAGTCCCCTGACAATACATTGACCGCAGCCAAAGTTATAGGCGTGTAATACATTAATCTGACCACTAGGTGGCGCTGCGACGAAACTGTGCATGCACCCTCAGTTCCTGACTGGCATCACAAGTACCAAGTGTCATGTCAATAGGCCTAAGTTTGACGAAGATACAGCCTAAAATCAGTTTTTTTGCACTCTACGTAAAATTTGTTAAGGCGGTATACGACAACGGATTCCTGTATCGAAATTCTTTTGATAACTTTTTGCCATGAGTGTCTCTAGATGCTACGTGCCGATTTTCGTGGCAATCGGACAAAAGCTCTAGGACAAGTTCGAAAAAGTAGGTTTTACGAATAATTCAAAATAGTGGAAAAAATTTCATGACGGAAAATGACGTCATAGGGTCCTTTCGAATCGTCTTGAGCCAAGGAATCAGAGGAAATGAAAATTGTGTTTCTAGGACATACGGACCAGAAGTTATAAGCAAAAACATAAGTGCAACTTTGGACTGTTGGTGGCGCTAGCGGGTTAGACATAGAGACTCCAATTTTGCTGTGGGGACACACTGGAGTGTCCTTTATCAGTGTGCCAAATTTCATAACTTTCCTACGTACGGTTCTATGGGCTGCCATAGACCGCAATGGCGGAAGAAGAATAACTAATAATAATTGTAAAAAGAAAACTAACAAATACAAAAGGGGTCTTCGCCCCTTCGGGGCTTGACCCCTAAATATAGCTGCAAGCAGCAATGCCGGGGTCAAGCCGAAAAGGGCACAAAAGGATGTAAAATTGAGATTGGATAAGCAGATTGAAGAACCTAGGTAAACCTAATAATTTTAGATGAAAAAACAAAAAAGTAATCAACAAAAATAATTTAAGTTCTTGACTACTGCAATCGTCCTTCTGTTATTGACAATCATGGAACATTAGAGCACTGAAGGGCATGTGCGTGGTGTTTGCAGTTGCAAAACATGGGTCACATCATGTTACAACAAGTTTAATTAATCAAACGAGACCATCCCCGTGTCTCTACGATGTTCTGATGCAGAGATATAGCTTTTGCAAAAACGGTTGATAAGGTATTCTCAATGGTTGCTGGGGAGTGAATTGGCAAACACCAGTGATTATAGTCAAAGCCATGAAAGGAATAATCCATGATGACTCGTGGTTTTAGATGTGTTGTTGCAATAGTTTTAGGCAAAAATACCATATTCTATCTCAAAACCAGTAGGTCGCGCAATGACAAAATTGTGCATGCAACATCAGGTCATGATTGTTTTACATCTAGCTAGTTTTATGTCTATACACTTTAGTTTAGTGAAGAAACAGTTGTATGACCATAGGGCTGGCTTGTTATCAAAGGTTTTGTTCAATTATAAGGCCATCTAGTGGTGCAAGCATACAATTTTTTTTGTGTAGCCTCAGAATGTGCTCATGCATCAGCGTATCAAATCTGGTGAAAAAATCTCTTTTCGTTACGAAGTTACAACCATTTATGTGTAAAAAAACACAAAATTTGAAGGTAATTTTTCGTTTTTTGCAATTTTCGGCCATTTCTGATGAAAATTTTAATATAACACCAATAGAACTTTTTGTTCAGAAGGTAAGGTTAGTTTCTTCCTATGGTGTTTTCGAGTCGATCGGAAAAACGTTCGCAGAGATATTCACGCGTGTTTTTTAAGCGCTATTTTGCTGCGCAGGGTTAATCGTAAGGCGAATTCTGGCATGTTTGGTATGGTTTGACTCGGCAACTATTCAGAACTCCAAAGAAGCAAGTCCCATGAAAATACGTCAATCGGAGCCAAAGTTATAGGTGTATAAAACATTTCTCTGGCCACTAGGTGGCGCTGCAACGAAACTATGCATGCACCCTCGGTTCCTGACTGGCATCTCAAGTACCAAGTGTCATGTCAATAGGCCTAAGTTTGACGAAGATACAGCCTAAAATCTGTTTTTTTGCGCTCTACGTAAAATTCGTTAAGGCGGTATACGACAACGGATTGGTGTATCGAAATTCTTTTGATAACTTTTTGCCTTAAGTGTCTCAAGATGATACATACCAATTTTCGTGGCAATTGGACAAAAGCTCTAGGACGAGTTCGAAAAAGTAGGTTTTACGAATAATTCAAAATGGCGGAAAATTTTCATGTCGAAAAAAGACGCCATAGGGTCCAATCGAATCGTCTTGAGCCAATGAATAAGAGAAAGCAATAATTTTGTTTCTAGGGCTTACGGATCAGAAGTTATAAGCAAAAACATAAGTGCAACTTTGGACTGTTGGTGGCGCTAGCGGGTTAGACATAGAGACTCCAAATTTGCTGTGGGGACACATTGGACTGTCCTCTATCAGTGTGCCAAATTTCATAACTTTCCTACGTACGGTTCTATGGGCTGCCATAGACCGCAATGGCGGAAGAAGAAGAAGAATAACTAATAATAATAATAAGAAAACTAACAAATACAATAGGGTTCTACGCCCCTTCGGGGCTTGACCCCTAAATATAGCTGCAAGCAGCAATGCCGGGGTCAAGCCGAAAAGGGCAAAAAAGGATGTAAAATTGAGATTGGATAAGCAGATTGAAGATTCTAGGTAAACCTAATAATTTTAGATGAAAAAACAAAAAAGTTATCAACAAAAATAATCTAAGTTCTTGTCTACTGCAATCGTCCTTCTGTTATTGACAATCATGGAACATTAGAGCACTGAAAGACATGTGAGTGGTGTTTGCAGTGGCAAAACATGGGTCACATCATGTTACAACAAGTTTAACTAGTCAAAAGAGACTATCCCCGTGTCTCTACGATGTTCTGATGCAGAGATATAGTTTTTGCAAAAACGGTTGATAAGGTATTCTCAATGGTTGAAGGGGAGTGAATTGGCAACCACCAGTGATTATAGTCAAAGCTATGAAAGGCATAATCCACGATGACTCATGGTTTTAGATGTGTTGTTGCAGTAGTTTTAGGCAAAAATACCATATTCTATCTAAAAACCAGTAGGTGGCGCAATGACAAAATTGTGCATGCAACATTAGGTCATGATTGTGTTACATCTAGCTAGTTTTATGACTATACACTTTAGTTTAGTTAAGAAACAGTTGTATGACCATAAGGCTGGCTTGATATCAAAGGTTTTGTTCAATTATAAGGCCATCTAATTGTGCAAGCATACAATTTTTTTTTGTGTAGCTTCAGAATGTGCTCATGCATCAGCGTATCAAATCTGGTGAAAAAATCTCTTTTCATCACAAAGTTACAACCATTTATGTATAAAAAACACAAAATTTAAAGGTAATTTTTCGTTTTTTGCAATTTTCGGCCATTTCTGATGGAAATTTTAATATAACGCCAATAGAACTTTTTGTTCAGAAGGTAAGGTTAGTTTCTTCCTATGGTGTTTTCGAGTCGATCGGAAAAACGCTCGCGGAGATATTCACGCGTGTTTTTTAAGTGCTATTTTGCTGCACAGGGTTAACCGTAAGGCGAATTCTGGCATGTTTGGTATCGTTGGACTCGTCAACTATTCATAACTGCAAAAAAATAAGTCCCGTGAAAAAAAGTTGCTCACAGCCAAAGTTATAGGCGTATAAAACATTCGTCTGGCCACTAGGTGGCGCTGCAACGAAACTGTGCATGCACCCTCAGTTCCTGACTGGCATCACAAGTACCAAGTATCGTGTCAATAGTCCTAAGTTTAACGAAGATACAGCCTAAAATCTGTTTTTTTGCGCTCTACGTAAACTTCGTTAAGGTGGTATACGACAACGGATTGCTGTATCGAAATTCTTTTGATAACTTTTTGCCATGACTGTCTCAAGATGATACATACCAATTTTCGTGGCAATCGGGCAAAAGCTCTAGGACGAGTTCGCAAAAGTAGGTTTCACGAATAATTCAAAATGGCGGAAATTTTTTCATGACGGAAAATGACGAGATAGGGTCCATTCGAATCGTCTTGAGCCAAGGAGTCAGAGGAAACAAGAATTTCGATTCTAGGACTTACGGGTCAGAAGTTATAAGCAAAAACATAAGTGCAACTTTGGACTGTTGGTGGCGCTAGCGGGTTAGACATAGAGACTCCAAATTTGCTGTGGGGACACATTGTACTGTCCTTTATCAGTGTGCAAAATTTCATAACTTTCCTACGTACGGTTCTATGGGCAGCCATAGACCGCAATGGCGGAAGAAGAATAACTAATAATAAATATAGCTGCAAGCAGCGATACCGGGGTCAAGCCAAACATGGCAAAAAATGATTCATACGTGATGACTGTCATGATTTAAGATCTAAGTTTGCATTAGTTTTAGGAAAAAAATAGCAATTTTTTGTATCTTGAGACCCTAGGGGGCGCTGTGCCGAAACAATAGATGGTGCCTCAGGTCATAACTGTGATGACACATACCAAATTTACTGTAAATACGATAAAGCGATAAGGAGATATAGCCTTAAATGACTTGACCACTAGGAGGCACTGACCAAACAATAAATTGTGAGTCAGGTCTTGATTGTGATGACACCCACCAAATTTGGTGTAAATACGATAAAGAGATGCAGAGATATAGCTTCAAATCTCTTGACCACAAGGGGGCGCCGAAAAGTTTACAAGTCCTCTCAGAACATGTTGCTGATGAACCATACCAAGTTTCATAACAATACGCAATTGCGTTTCTGAAATACTTGAACTTAAAGAAAAACTTCAAAATGGCCGACACACAAAATGGCCGACCAAAAACCATTTGGTATCGTTTGACTTGGCATGCTTCACGAAATCTAACAAGACCAGTTTTACATTCAAATTTGCAGTAGTTATAAGCAAAAATAAACATTTTTTATATCTCGTGACCAGTAGGGGGCAGTGTGACGAAATGGTGCATGCACCCTCAGGTCATCACCGTTATGACATATCCCAAGTCTCATATTAATACGCAAAAGTTTTGCGAAGATACAGGCTCAAACGCATTTTGGCGTGCTCGCCCTCGCACTCTTTGATACGTTATACGACAACGGATAGGTCTACCGAAAATCTTTTGATAACTTTTTGTCTAGAGTGTCTCTAGATGGTGCATACCAAAAATCAAGCCAATCACACAAGCGCTCTAGGAGGAGTTCGAAAAAGTAGGTGGTCAATATAATTTAAAATGGCCGACAGGAAGTAGGTTTGACTCAGACATATTTGGTACAGTCGGACTCAGCATGAGCCAAGGAATCAATAGAGTGAAGTCTTATGTCATAGTGGCAATTTAATCAAATGATATAAAGATTTAAAAAATTGTTTTTACATATCCTGACCACTAGGTGGCGCCGTCCTAAAGATTTATAAGTGCGCTCAGAACATGTCACTGATGAACCATGCCAAATTTCGTAGCGATACGCCATTCTGTTTGTGAAATATTGAACTTAATGAGAAAATTCAAAATGGCCGACACCCAAAATGGCCGACCGAAAACCGTTTGGTATCGTTTGACTCGGCATGCCTCAAGGAATCTAACAAGACCACCTTCATGATTTTAGACTGAAGTTTGAAGTAGTTATAAGCGAAAATAGGCATTTTTCGAATCTCGTGACCACTAGGTGGCGCTGTGACGAAACGTTGCAGGCACCCTCAGGTCATGACTGTTATGACATATACCAAGTTTCGTGTCGATACAATAAAGTTTTGCGAAGATAAGGCCTCACGTCCGTTTTGGCGTGCTCGCCGCCATATATGTTGTCAATTTATACGAGAACGCATTGGTCTATCAAAAAGCTTTTGATAACTTTTTGTCTGGGGTGTCTCTAGATGCTACATACCAAAGGACATGCAAATCGGACGGACGGTCTAGGAGGAGTTCGAAAAAGTAGGTTTTACGGAAAATTCAAAATGGCGGAAAGATTTGCATGACACAAATGACATCAACGTGTGCAATTGAATCATCATGAGCCAAGGATTCAGAGGAAACAAGAATTTAGTTTCTAGGACTCACGGGTCAGAAGTTGTGAGCATGAACATAAGTGGATTTTTGGACTGTTGGTGGCGCTAGAGGGTTTGAGTCAGACACACCAATGTTGCTATAGTAACTTCTGAGACTGTCCTCTACATGTGTGCCAAATTTCATAACTTTCCTACGTACGGTTCTATGGGCTGCCATTGACTTCAATGGCGGAAGAGGAAACATAATAATAATAATAATAATAATAATAATAATAATAAGAAAACTAACAATAACAAGCCAAACATGGCAAATAATGATTCATACGTGAGGACTGTCATGATTTAAGATCTAAGTTTGCATTAGTTTTATGTAAAAAAAGCAATTTTTTGTATCTTGAGACCACTAGGTGGCACTGTGCCGAAAGAATAGATGGTGCCTCAGGTCATGACTGTGATGACACATACCAAATTTAGTGTAAATACGATAAAGCGATACGGAGATATAGCCTTAAATGACTTGACCACTAGGGGGCACTGACCAAAAAATAAATTGTGACTCAGGTCTTGATTGTGATGACACCCACCAAATTTGGTGTAAATACGATAAAGAGATGCAGAGATATAGCTTCAAATCTCTTGACCACTAGGGGATACCGAAAAGTTTACAAGTCCTCCCAGAACATGTTGCTGATGAATCATACCAAGTTTCTTAACAATACGCAATTGCGTTTCTGAAATACTTGAACTTAAAGAAAAATTCAAAATGGCCGACACACAAAATGGCCGACCAAAAACCATTTGGTATCGTTTGACTCGGCATGCCTCACGAAATCTAACAAGACCAGTCTCATAATTTTACATTCAAATTTGCAGTAGTTATAAGCAAAAACAGACATTTTTTATATCTCGTGACCAGTAGGGGGCAGTGTGACGAAATGGTGCATGCACCCTCAGGTCATCACTGTTATGACATATACCAAGTCTCATATTAATACGCAAAAGTTTTGCGAAGATACAGGCTCAAACACATTTTGGCGTGCTCGCCCTCGCATTCTTTGATGCGTTATACGACAACGGATTGGTCTACCGAAAAGCTTTTGATAACGTTTTGTCTAGAGTGTCTCTAGATGATGCATACCAAAAATCAACCCAATCACACGAGCGCTCTAGGAGGAGTTCGAAAAAGTAGGTGTTCAATATAATTCAAAATGGCCGACAGGAAGTAGGTTTGACTGAGACATATTTGGTACAGTCGGACTCAGCATGAGCCAAGGAATCTATAGAGTAAAGTCTTATGTCAGTGTGGCAATTTATATCAAATGATATAAAGATTTTAAACAATTTATTTACATATCCTGACCACTAGGTGGCGCCATCCTAAAGATTTATAGGTGCGCTCAGAACATGTCACTGATGAACCATGCCAAATTTCGTAGAGATACGTCATTCTGTTTGTGAAATACTGAACTTAATGAGAAAATTAAAAATGGCCGACACCCAAAATGGCCGACCAAAAACCGTTTTATATCGTTTGACTTGGCATGCCTCAAGGAATCTAACAAGACCACCTTCATGATTTTAGACTCAAGTTTGAAGTAGTTATAAGCAAAAATAGGCATTTTTCGAATCTCGTGACCACTAGGTGGCGCTGTGACGAAACGTTGCAGGCACCCTCAGGTCATGACTGTAATGACATATATCATGTTTCGTGACGATACACAAAAGTTTTGCAAAGATACGGCCTCATGTCCGTTTTGGCGTGCTCCCCGCCTTATATGTTGTCACTGTATACGAGAACGCATTGGTCTATCAAAAAGCTTTTGATAACTTTTTGTCTGGGGTGTCTCTAGATGCTATATATCAAAGGACATGCAAATCGGACGGACGCTCTAGTAAGAGTTCGAAAAAGTAGGTTTTACGGAAAATTCAAAATGGCGGAAAGATTTGCATGACACAAATGACATCAACGTATGCAATTGAATCATCATGAGCCAAGGATTCAGAAGAAACAGGAATTTAGTTTCTAGGACTCACGGGTCAGAAGTTATGAGCATGAACATAAGTGGATTTTTGGACTGTTGGTGGCGCTAGAGGGTTTGAGTCAGACACACCAATGTTGCTATAGTAACTTCTGAGACTTTCCTCTACATGTGTGCCAAATTTCATAACTTTCCTACGTACGGTTCTATGGGCTGCCATTGACTTCAATGGCGGAAGAACAAGAAGCGGAATAATAATAAGAAAACTAACAATAACAATAGGGTTCTACGCCCCTTCGGGGCTTGACCCCTAATAATAATAAAATTAAGAAAACTAACGGATACAATAGGGGTCTTCGCCCCTTCGGGGCTTGACCCCTAAATATAGCTGCAAGCAGCAATGCCGGGGTCAAGCCGAAAAGGGCACAAAAGGATGTAAAATTGAGATTGGATAAGCAGTTTGAAGAACCTAGGTAAACCTAATAATTTTAGATGAAAAAACAAAAAAGTAATCAACAAAAATAATCTAAGTTCTTGTCTACTGCAATCGTCCTTCTGTTATTGACAATCATGGAACATTAGAGCACTGAAGGACATGTGAGTGGTGTTTGCAGTGGCAAAACATGGGTCACATCATGTTACAGCAAGTTGAATTAGTCAAAAGAGACCATCACCGTGTCTCTACGATGTTCTGATGCAGAGATATAGCTCTTGCAAAAACGGTTGATAAGGTATTCTCAATGGTTGCTAGGGAGTGAATTGGCAACCACCAGTGATTATAGTCAAAGCCATGAAAGGAATAATCCATGACGACTCATGGTTTTAGATGTGTTGTTGCAGTAGTTTTTAGGCAAAAATACCATATTCTATCTCAAAACCAGTAGGTGGCGCAATTAAAAAATTGTGCATGCAACATCAGGTCATGATTGTGTTACATCTAGCTAGTTTTAAGACAATACACTTTAGTTTAGTTAAGAAACAGTTGTATGACCATAGGGCTGGCTTGTTATCAAAGGTTTTGTTCAATTATAAGGCCATCTAGTGGTGAAAGCATACAATTTTTTTTGGGTAGCCTCAGAATGTGCTCATGCATCAGCGTATCAAATCTGGTGAAAAAATATATTTTCGTTACGAAGTTACAACCATTTATGTGTAAAAAACACAAAATTTGAATGTAATTTTTCGTTTTTTGCAATTTTCGGCCATTTCTGATGAAAATTTTAATATAACGCCAATAGAACTTTTTGTTCAGAAGGTAAGGTTAGTTTCTTCCTATGGTGTTTTCGAGTCGATCGGAAAAACGCTCGCGGAGATATTCACGCGTGTTTTTTAAGTGCTGTTTTGCTGCGCAGGGTTAACCGTAAGGCGAATTCTGGCATGTTTGGTATCTTTGGACTCGGCAACTATTCAGAGCTCCAAAGAAACAAGTCCCGTGAAAAAACGTTGATCGGAGCCAAAGTTATAGGCATGTAAAGCATAAGTCTGACCACTAGGTGGCGCTGCGAAGAAACTGTGCATGCACCCTCAGTTCCTGACTGGCATCACAAGTACCAAGTGTCGTGTCAATAGGCCTAAGTTTGACGAAGATACAGCCTAAAATCTGTTTTTTTGCGCTCTACGTAAACTTCGTTAAGGTGGTATACGACAACGGATTGCTGTATCGAAATTCTTTTGATAACTTTTTGCCATGAGTGTCTCAAGATGATACATTCCAATTTTCGTGGCAATCGGAGAAAAGCTCTAGGACGAGTTCGAAAAAGTAGGTTTTTTGATTAATTCAAAATGGCGGGAAAATGTACATGACGGAAAATAACAACATAGGGTCCATTCGAATCGTCTTGAGCCAAGGAATCAGAGGAAGCAAGAATTTCGTTTCTAGGACTTACGGATCAGAAGTTATAAGCAAAAACATAAGTGCAAATTTGGACTGTTGGTGGCGCTAGCGGGTTAGACATAGAGACTCCAAATTTGCTGTGGGGACACATTGGAGTGTCCTTTATCAGTGTGCCAAATTTCATAACTTTCCTACGTACGGTTCTATGGGCTGCCATAGACCGCAATGGCGGAAGAAGAATAACTAATAATAAATATAGCTGCAAGCAGCGATACCGGGGTCAAGACAAAAATGGCAAAAAATGATTCATACGTGATGACTTTCATGATTTAAAATCTAAGTTTGCATTAGTTTTATGAAAAAATAGCATTTTTTTCGTATCTTGAGACCACTAGGTGGCGCTGTGCCAAAACAATATATGGTGCCTCAGGTCATGACTGTGATGACACATACCAAATTTAGTGTAAATACGATAAAGCGATACGGAGATATAGCCTTAAATGACTTGACCACTAGGGGGCACTGACCAAACAATAAATTGTGACTCAGGTCTTGATTCTGATGGCACCCACCAAATTTGGTGTAAATACGATAAAGAGATGCAGAGATATAGCTTCAAATCTCTTGACCACTAGGGGGCGCCAAAAAGTTTACAAGTCCTCCCGGAACATGTTGCTGATGAACCATACCAAGTTTCATAACAATACGCAATTGCGTTTCTGAAAAACTTGAACTTAAAGAAAAAATTCAAAATGGTCGACACACAAAATGGCCGACCAAAAACCATTTGGTATCGTTTGACTCGGCATGCCTCAAGAAATCTAACAAGACCAGTCTCATAATTTTACATTTAAGTTTGCAGTAGTTATAAGCAAAAATAAACATTTTTTATATCTCGTGACCAGTAGGGGGCAGTGTGACGAAATGGTGCATGCACCCTCAGGTCATCACTGTTATGACATATACCAAGTCTCATATTAATACGCAAAAGTTTTGCAAAGATACAGGCTCAAACACATTTTGGCGTGCTCGCCCTCGCATTCTTTGATGCGTTATACGACAACGGATAGGTCTACCGAAAATCTTTTGATAACTTTTTGTCTAGAGTGTCTCTAGATGATGCATACCAAAAATCAAGCCAATCACACAAGCGCTCTAGGAGGAGTTTGAAAAAGTAGGTGTTCAATATCATTCAAAATGGCCGACAGGAAGTAGGTTTGACTCAGACATATTTGGTACAGTCGGACTCAGCATGAGCCAAGGGATCAATAGACTGAAGTTGTATGTCATAGTGGCAATTTAATCAAATGATATAAAGATTTTAAAAAATTTTTTACATATCCTGACCACTAGGTGGCGCCGTCCTAAAGATTTATAGGTGCGCTCAGAACATGTCACTGATGAACCATGCCAAATTTCGTAGCGATACGCCATTCTGTTTGTGAAATACTAAACTTAATGAGAAAATTCAAAATGGCCGACACCCAAAATGGCCGACCAAAAACCGTTTGGTATCGTTTGACTCGGCATGCCTCAAGGAATCTAACAAGACCACCTTCATGATTTTAGACTCAAGTTTGAAGTAGTTATAAGCGAAAATAGGCATTTTTCGAATCTCGTGACCACTAGGTGGCGCTGTGACGAAACGTTGCAGGCACCCTCAGGTCATGACTGTTATGACATATACCAACTTTCGTGTCGATACAATAAAGTTTTGCGAAGATAAGGCCTCACGTCCGTTTTGGCGTGCTCGCCGCCATATATGTTGTCAATTTATATGAGAACGCAATGGTCTATCAAAAAGCTTTTGATAACTTTTTGTCTTGGGTGTCTCTAGATGCTACATACCAAAGGACATGCAAATCGGACAAACGGTCTAGGAGGAGTTCGAAAAAGTAGGTTTTACGGAAAATTCAAAATGGCGGAAAGATTTGCATGACACAAATGACATCAAGGTGTGCATTTGAATCATCATGAGCCAAGGATTCAGAGGAAACAAGAATTTAGTTTCTAGGACTCACGGGTCAGAAGTTATGAGCATGAACATAAGTGGATTTTTGGACTGTTGGTGGCGCTAGAGGGTTTGAGTCAGACACACCAATGTTGCTATAGTAACTTCTAAGACCGTCCTCTACATGTGTGCCAAATTTCATAACTTTCCTTTGTATGGTTCTCTTGGCTGCCATTGACTTCAATGGCGGAAGAACAAGAAGAAGAATAATATATAATAAATATAGCTGCAAGCAGCGATACCGGGGTCAAGCCAAACATGGCAAAAAATGATTCATACATGATGACTGTCATGATTTAAGATCTAAGTTTGCATTAGTTTTATGAAAAAAATAGCAATTTTTTCGTATCTTGAGACCACTAGGTGGCGCTGTGCCGAAACAATAGATGGTGCTTCAGGTCATGACTGTGATGACACATACCAAATTTAGTGTAAATACGATAAAGCGATACGGAGATATAGCCTTAAATGACTTGACCACTAGGGGGCACTAACCAAACAATAAATTGTGACTCAGGTCTTGATTGTGATGACACCCACCAAATTTGGTGTAAATACGATAAAGAGATGCAGAGATATAGCTTCAAATCTCTTGACCACTAGGGGGCACCGAAAAGTTTACAAGTCCTCCCAGAACATGTAGGTAATGAACCATACCAAGTTTCATAACAATACACAGTTGCGTTTCTGAAATACTTGAACTTAAAGAAAAATTCAAAATGGCCGACACACAAAATGGCCGACCAAAAACCATTTGGTATCGTTTGACTCGCCATGCCTCACGAAATCTAACAAGACCAGTCTCATAATTTTACATTCAAATTTGCAGTAGTTGTAAGCAAAAATAGACATTTTTTATATCTCGTGACCAGTAGGGGGCAGTGTGACGAAATGGTGCATGCACCCTCAGGTCATCACTGTTATGACATATACCAAGTCTCATATTAATACGCAAAAGTTTTGCGAAGATACAGGCTCAAACACATTTTGGCGTGCTCGCCCTCGCATTCTTTGATGCGTTATACGACAACGGATAGGTCTACCGAAAATCTTTTGATAACTTTTTGTCTAGAGTGTCTCTAGATGATGCATACCAAAAATCAAGCCAATCACACGAGCGCTCTAGGAGGAGTTCGAAAAAGTAGGTGTTCAATATAATTCAAAATGGCCGACAGGAAGTAGGTTTGACTCAGACATATTTGATACCGTCGGACTCAGCATGAGCCAAGGAATCAATAGAGTGAAGTCTTATGTCATAGTGGCAATTTAATCAAATGATATAAAGATTTTAAACAATTTATTTACATATCCTGACCACTAGGTGGCGCCGTCCTAAAGATTTATAGGTGCGCTCAGAACATGTCAGCGATGAACCATGCCAAATTTCGTAGCGATACGCCATTTGGTTTGTGAAATACTGAACTTAATGAGAAAATTCAAAATGGCCGACACCCAAAATGGCCGACCGAAAACGGTTTGGTAACGTTTGACTCGGCATGCCTCAAGGAATCTAACAAGACCTCCTTCATGATTTTAGACTCAAGTTTGAAGTAGTTATAAGCGAAAATAGGCATTTTTCGAATCTCGTGACCACTAGGTGGCGCTGTGACGAAACGTTGCAGGCACCCTCAGGTCATGACTGTTATGACATATACCAAGTTTCGTGTCGATACACAAAAGTTTTGCGAAAATACGGCCTCACGTCCGTTTTGGCGTGCTCGCCGCCATATATGTTGTCAATTTATACGAGAACGCATTGGTCAATCAAAAAGCTTTTGATAACTTTTTGTCATGGGTGTCTCTAGATGCTACATACCAAAGGACATGCAAATCGGACAAACGGTCTAGGAGGAGTTCGAAAAAGTAGGTTTTATGGAAAATTCAAAATGGCGGAAAGATGTGCATGACACAAATGACAACAATGTGTGCAATTGAATCATCATGAGCCAAGGATTCAGACGAAACAAGAATTTAGTTGCTAGGACTCACATGTCAGAAGTTATGAGCATGAACATAAGTGGATATTTGGACTGTTGGTGGCGCTAGAGGGTTTGAGTCAGACACACCAATGTTGCTATAGTAACTTCTGAGACTGTCCTCTACATGTGTGCCAAATTTCATAACTTTCCTACGTACGGTTCTATGGGCTGCCATTGACTTCAATGGCGGAAGAACAAGAAACTGAATAATAATAATAAGAAAACTAACAGAAACAATAGGTGTCTACGCCACTTCGTGGCTTGACCCCTAATAATAATAATAATAATAATAATAAGAAAACTAACAATAACAATAGGGTTCTACGCCCCTTCGGGGCTTGACCCCTAATTATTATAAAAAGAAAACTAACAAATACAATAGGGGTCTTCGCCCCTTCGGGGCTTGACCCCTAAATATAGCTGCAAGCAGCGATACCGGGGTCAAGCCAAAAAGGGCACAGAAGAAGGTAAACTTGAGTCCGGATGAGCAGTTTAAAAAACCTAGCAAAACCTCCTGATTTCAGACAAATTAATATAACGGTAATCAGCAAAAAAGCTGTGTTCTAATTCAGTGAAATCTCTCCCTCACGTCTTGAGGAGCATTGACAACTAGAACACTGAAGGAAATTGCAGTGGTAATACTCAGCTCACAAAATGTTACTGTGGTGTTAATGAGTCGAAAGAGCCCACCCCCATGTCTCTACGCTGTTCTGATGAAGAGATATAGCTCTTGCAAAAACAGTTGATAAGGTATTCTCATTGGTTGCTAGACAGTAAATTGACATCCACCAGTGATTATAATCCAAGCCATGAAATGAATAATCCATGATGACTTGTGGTTTTAGATGTGTTTGTTGCAGTAGTTTTAGGCAAAAATTACAATTTTCTATCTCAAAACCACTAGGTGGCGCTGTGACAAAATTGTGCATGCAACTTCAGGTCATGATTACGTTACATTGAGCTAGTTTTATGACTATACACTTTAGTTTAGTGAAGAAACAGTTGTATGACCATAGGGCTGGCTTGATATCACAGTTTTTGTTCAATTATAACGCCACCTAGTGGTGCAAGCAAGCAATTTTTTTTGTGTAGCCTCAAACTGTGGTCGTACATCAGCGTATCAAATCTGGTGAAAAAATCTCTTTTCGTTGCGAAGTTATAACCATTTATGTGTAAAAAATACAAAATTTAAAGGTAATTTTTCGTTTTTTGCAATTTTCGGCCATTTCTGATGAAAATTTTAATATAACGCCAATAGAACTTTTTGTTCAGAAGGTAAGGTTAGTTTCTTCTTATGGTGTTTTTGAGTCGATCAGAATTACGGTCGCGGAGATATTTGCGCGTGTTTTTTAAGCGCTATTTTGCCGCACAGGGTTAACCGTAAGGCGAATCCTGGCATGTTTGGTATCGTTGGACTCGGCAACTATTCAAAACTCCAAGGAAACAAGTCCCTTGTAAATATGATGATCATAGCCAAAGTTATAGGCCTATAAAACATTCGTCTGGCCACTAGGTGGCGCTGCAACGAAACTGTGCATGCTCCCTCAGTTCCTGACTGGCATCTCAAGTACCAAGATTTGTGTCAATAGGCCTAAGTTTGGTGAAGATACAGCCTAAAATCTGTTTTTTTGCGCTCTACGTAAAATTCGTTGATGCGCTATACGACAACGGATTGGTTTATCAAAATTATTTTAATAACTTTTTGCCATGAGTGTCTCTAGATGCTGCATACCAATTTTCGTGGAAATCGGCCAAAAGCTCTAGGACGAGTTCGCAAAAGTAGGTTTTACGAATAATTCAAAATGGTGGAAAAATTTTCATGACGGAAAATGACGTCATAGGGTCCATTCGAATCGTCTTGAGCCAAGGAATCAGAGGAAACAAGAATTTCATTTCTAGGATTTACGGATCAGAAGTTATAAGCAAAAACATAAGTTCAACTTTGGACTGTTGGTGGCGCTAGCGGGTTTGAGATAGAGACTCCAAATTTGCTGTGGATAATATTTGGACTGTCCTTTATCAGTGTGCCAAATTTCATAACTTTCCTACGTACGGTTCTATGGGCTGCCATAGACCGCAATGGCGGAAGAAGAATAACTAATAATAATAATAAAAATATAGCTGCAAGCAGCAATGCCGGGGTCAAGCCGAAAAAGGGAACAAAAGGATGTAAAATTGAGATTGGATAAGCAGATTGAAGAACCTAGGTAAACCTAATAATTTTAGATGAAAAAAAAAAAGTAATCAACAAAAATAATTTAAGTTCTTGACTACTGCAATCGTCCTTCTGTTATTGACAATCATGGAACATTAGAGCACTGAAGGGCATGTGAGTGGTGTTTGCAGTGGCAAAACATGGGTCACATCATGTTACAACAAGATTAATTAATCAAACGAGACCATCCCCGTGTCTCTACGATGTTCTGATGCAGAGATATAGCTTTTGCAAAAACGGTTGATAAGGTATTCTCAATGGTTGCTGGGGAGTGAATTGGCAAACACCAGTGATTATAGTCAAAGCCATGAAAGGAATAATCCATGATGACTCGTGGTTTTAGATGTGTTGTTGCAATAGTTTTAGGCAAAAATACCATATTCTATCTCAAAACCAGTAGGTCGCGCAATGACAAAATTGTGCATACAACATCAGTTCATGATTGTTTTACATCTAGCTAGTTTTATGTCTATACACTTTAGTTTAGTGAAGAAACAGTTGTATGACCATAGGGCTGGCTTGTTATCAAAGGTTTTGTTCAATTATAAGGCCATCTAGTGGTGCAAGCATACAATTTTTTTGTGTAGCCGCAGAATGTGCTCATGCATCAGCGTATCAAATCTGGTGAAAAAATCTCTTTTCGTTACGAAGTTACAACCATTTATGTGTAAAAAAACACAAAATTTGAAGGTAATTTTTCGTTTTTTGCAATTTTCGGCCATTTCTGATGAAAATTTTAATATAATGCCAATAGAACTTTTTGTTCAGAAGGTAAGGTTAGTTTCTTCCTATGGTGTTTTCGAGTCGATCGGAAAAACGTTCGCGGAGATATTCACGCGTGTTTTTTAAGCGCTATTTTGCTGCGCAGGGTTAATCGTAAGGCGAATTCTGGCATGTTTGGTATCGTTTGACTCGGCAACTATTCAGAACTCCAAAGAAGCAAGTCCCATGAAAATACGTCAATCGGAGCCAAAGTTATAGGTGTATAAAACATTTCTCTGGCCACTAGGTGGCGCTGCAACGAAACTATGCATGCACCCTCGGTTCCTGACTGGCATCTCAAGTACCAAGTGTCGTGTCAATAGGCCTAAGTTTGACGAAGATACAGCCTAAAATCTGTTTTTTTGCGCTCTATGTAAAATTCGTTAAGGCGGTATACGACAACGGATTGGTGTATCGAAATTCTTTTGATAACTTTTTGCCTTAAGTGTCTCAAGATGATACATACCAATTTTCGTGGCAATTGGACAAAAGCTCTAGGACGAGTTCGAAAAAGTAGGTTTTACGAATATTTCAAAATGGCGGAAAATTTTCATGTCGAAAAAAGACGCCATAGGGTCCAATCGAATCGTCTTGAGCCAATGAATAAGAGAAAGCAATAATTTTGTTTCTAGGGCTTACGGATCAGAAGTTATAAGCAAAAACATAAGTGCAAATTTGGACTGTTGGTGGCGCTAGCGGGTTAGACATAGAGACTCCAAATTTGCTGTGGGGACACATTGGACTGTCCTCTATCAGTGTGCCAAATTTCATAACTTTCCTACGTACGGTTCTATGGGCTGCCATAGACCGCAATGGCGGAAGAAGAAGAAGAAGAAATATAGCTGCAAGCAGCAATGCCGGGGTCAAGCCGAAAAGGGCACAAAAGGATGTAAAATTGAGATTGGATAAGCAGATTGAAGAACCTAGGTAAACCTAAAAATTTTAGATGAAAAAACAAAAAAGTTATCAACAAAAATAGTCTAAGTTCTTGTCTACTGCAATCGTCCTTCTGTTATTGACAATCATGGAACATTAGAGCACTGAAGGACATGTGAGTGGTGTTTGCAGTGGCAAAACCTGGGTCACATCATGTTATAACAAGTTTAATTAGTCAAAAGTGACCATCCCCGTGTCTCTACGATGTTCTGATACAGAGATATAGCTTTTGCAAAAACGGTTGATAAGGTATTCTCAATGGTTGCTAGGGAGTGAATTGGCAACCACCAGTGATTATAGTCAAAGCCATGAAAGGAATAATCCATGATGACTCCTGGTTTTAGATGTGTTGTTGCAGTAGTTTTAGGCAAAAATACCATATTCTATCTCAAAACCAGTAGGTGGCGCAAAGACAAAATTGTGCATGCAACATCAGGTCATGATTGTGTTACATCTAGCTAGTTTTATGACAATACACTTTAGTTTAGTTAAGAAACAGTTGTATGACCATAAGGCTGGCTTGTTATCAAAGGTTTTGTTCAATTATAAGGCCATCTAGTGGTGCAAGCACACAATTTTTTTTTGTGTAGCCTCAGAATGTGCTCATGCATCAGCGTATCAAATCTGGTGAAGAAATATATTTTCGTTACGAAGTTACAACCATTTATGTGTAAAAAAACACAAAATTTGAATGTAATTTTTCGTTTTATGCAATTTTCGGCCATTTCTGATGAAAATTTTAATATAACGCCAATAGAACTTTTTGTTCAAAAGGTAAGGTTAGTTTCTTCCTATGGTGTTTTCGAGTCGATCGGAAAAACGCTCGCGGAGATATTCACGCGTGTTTTTTAAGCGCTATTTTACTGCGCAGGGTTAACCGTAAGGCGAATTCTGGCATGTTTGGTATCGTTGGACTCGGCATCTATTCAGAACTCCAAAGAAACAAGTCCCATGAAAATACGTCAATCACAGCCAAAGTTATAGGCATATAAAACATTCGTCTGGCCACTAGGTGGCGCTGCGACGAAACTGTGCATACACCCTCAGTTCCTGACTGGCATCTCACGTACCAAGTGTCGTGTCAATAGGCTTAAGTTTGGCGAAGATACAGCCTAAAATGTGTTTTTTTGCACTCTACGTAAAATTCGTTGACGTGCTATACGACAACGGATTGGTTTATCGAAATTCTTTTAATAACTTTTTGCCTTGTGTATCTCTAGATGCTGCATACCGATTTTCATGGCCATCGGGTAAAAACTCTAGGACGAGTTCGCAAAAGTAGGTTTTACGAATAATTCAAAATGGCGGAAAAATTTTCATGACGGAAAATGACGTCATAGGGTCCAATCGAATCGCCTCGAGCCAAGGAATCAGAGGAAACAAGAATTTTGTTTCTTGGCCTTACGGATCAGAAGTTATAAGCAAAAACATAAGTGCAACTTTGGACTGTTGGTGGCGCTAGCGGGTTAGACATAGAGACTCCAAATTTGCTGTGGGGACACATTGGACTGTCCTCTATCAGTGTGCCAAATTTCATAACTTTCCTACGTACGGTTCTATGGGCTGCCATAGACCGCAATGGCGGAAGAAGAATAACTAATAATAATAATTATTATAAAAAGAAAACTAACAAATACAATAGGGTTCTACGCCCCTTCGGGGCTTGACCCCTAATAACTAATAAATATAGCTGCAAGCAGCAATGCCGGGGTCAAGCCGAAAAGGGCACAAAAGGATGTAAAATTGAGATTGGATAAGCAGATTGAAGAACCTAGGTAAACCTAATAATTTTAGATGAAAAAACAAAAAAGTAATCAACAAAAATAATTTAAGTTCTTGACTACTGCAATCGTCCTTCTGTTATTGACAATCATGGAACATTAGAGCACTGAAGGGCATGTGCGTGGTGTTTGCAGTTGCAAAACATGGGTCACATCATGTTACAACAAGTTTAATTAATCAAACGAGACCATCCCCGTGTCTCTACGATGTTCTGATGCAGAGATATAGCTTTTGCAAAAACGGTTGATAAGGTATTCTCAATGGTTGCTGGGGAGTGAATTGGCAAACACCAGTGATTATAGTCAAAGCCATGAAAGGAATAATCCATGATGACTCGTGGTTTTAGATGTGTTGTTGCAATAGTTTTAGGCAAAAATACCATATTCTATCTCAAAACCAGTAGGTCGCGCAATGACAAAATTGTGCATGCAACATCAGGTCATGATTGTTTTACATCTAGCTAGTTTTATGTCTATACACTTTAGTTTAGTGAAGAAACAGTTGTATGACCATAGGGCTGGCTTGTTATCAAAAGTTTTGTTCAATTATAAGGCCATCTAGTGGTGCAAGCATACAATTTTTTTTGTGTAGCCTCAGAATGTGCTCATGCATCAGCGTATCAAATCTGGTGAAAAAATCTCTTTTCGTTACGAAGTTACAACCATTTATGTGTAAAAAACACAAAATTTGAAGGTAATTTTTCGTTTTTTGCAATTTTCGGCCATTTCTGATGAAAATTTTAATATAACACCAATAGAACTTTTTGTTCAGAAGGTAAGGTTAGTTTCTTCCTATGGTGTTTTCGAGTCGATCGGAAAAACGTTCGCGGAGATATTCACGCGTGTTTTTTAAGCGCTATTTTGCTGCGCAGGGTTAATCGTAAGGCGAATTCTGGCATGTTTGGTATCGTTGGACTCGGCAACTATTCAGAACTCCAAAAAAGCAAGTCCCATGAAAATACGTCAATCGGAGCCAAAGTTATAGGTGTATAAAACATTTCTCTGGCCACTAGGTGGCGCTGCAACGAAACTATGCATGCACCCTCGGTTCCTGACTGGCATCTCAAGTACCAAGTGTCGTGTCAATAGGCCTAAGTTTGACGAAGATACAGCCTAAAATCTGTTTTTTTGCGCTCTACGTAAAATTCGTTAAGGCGGTATATGACAACGGATTGGTGTATCGAAATTCTTTTGATAACTTTTTGCCTTAAGTGTCTCAAGATGATACATACCAATTTTCGTGGCAATTGGACAAAAGCTCTAGGACGAGTTCGAAAAAGTAGGTTTTACGAATAATTCAAAATGGCGGAAAATTTTCATGTCGAAAAAAGATGCCATAGGGTCCAATCGAATCGTCTTGAGCCAATGAATAAGATAAAGCAATAATTTTGTTTCTAGGGCTTACGGATCAGAAGTTATAAGCAAAAACATAAGTGCAACTTTGGACTGTTGGTGGCGCTAGCGGGTTAGACATAGAGACTCCAAATTTGCTGTGGGGACACATTGGACTGTCCTCTATCAGTGTGCCAAATTTCATAACTTTCCTACGTACGGTTCTATGGGCTGCCATAGACCGCAATGGCGGAAGAAGAAGAAGAATAACTAATAATAAATATAGCTGCAAGCAGCGATGCCGGGGTCAAGCCAAACATGGCAAAAAATGATTCATACGTGATGACTGTCATGATTTAAGATCTAAGTTTGCATTAGTTTTATGAAAAAAATAGCATCTATATTTTGTATCTTGAGACCACTAGGTGGGGCGGAGCCGAAACAATAGATGGTGCCTCAGGTCATGACTGTGATGACACATACTCAATTTAGTGTAAATACGATAAAGCAATACAGAGATATAGCCTTAAATTACTTGACCACTAGGGGGCACTGACCAAACAATAAATTGTGACTCAGGTCTTGATTGTGATGACACCCACCAAATTTGGTGTAAATACAATAAAGAGATGCAGAGATATAGCCTTAAATGACTTGACCACTAGGGGGCACTGACCAAAAAATAAATTGTGATTCAGGTCTTGATTGTGATGACACCCACCAAATTTGGTGTAAATACAATAAAGAGATGCAGAGATATAGCTTCAAATCTCTTGACCACTAGGGGGCACCGAAAAGTTTACAAGTCCTCCCAGAACATGTTGCTGATGAACCATACCAAGTTTCATAACAATACGCAATTGCGTTTCTGAAATACTTGAACTTAAAGAAAAAATTCAAAATGGCCGACACACAAAATGGCCGACCAAAAACCATTTGGTATCGTTTGACTCGGCATGCCTCAAGAAATCTAACAAGACCAGTCTCATAATTTTACATTCAAGTTTGCAGTAGTTATAAACAAAAATAGAAATTTTTTATATCTTGTGACCAGTAGGGGGCAGTGTGACGAAATGGTGCATGCACCCTCAGGTCATCACTATTATGACATATACCAAGTCTCATATTAATACCTAAAAGTTTTGCGAAGATACAGGCTCAAACACATATTGGCGTGCTCGCCCTCGCATTCTTTGATGCGTTATACGACAACGGATAGGTCTACCGAAAAGCTTTTGATAACTTTTTGTCTAGAGTGTCTCTAGACGATGCATACCAAAAATCAAGCCAATCACACGAGCGCTCTAGGAGGAGTTCGAAAAAGTAGGTGTTCAATATAATTCAAAATGGCCGACAGGAAGTAGGTTTGACTCAGACATATTTGGTACAGTCGGACTCAGCATGAGCCCAGGAATCAATAAAGTGAATTCTTATGTCATAGTGGCAATTTAATCAAATGAAATAAAGATTTTAAACAATTTATTTACATATCCTGACCACTAGGTGGCGCTGTCTTAAAGATTTATAGGTGCGCTCAGAACATGTCACTGATGAACCATGCCAAATTTCGTAGCGATACGCCATTCTCTTTGTGAAATACTGAACTTAATGAGAAAATTCAAAATGGCCGACACCCAAAATGGCCGACCGAAAACCGTTTGGTATCGTTTGACTCGGCATGCCTCAAGGAATCTAACAAGACCACCTTCATGATTTTAGACTCAAGTTTGAAGTAGTTATAAGCAAAAATAGGCATTTTTCGAATCTCGTGACCACTAGGTGGCGCTGTGACGAAACGTTGCAGGCACCCTCAGGTCATGACTGTAATGACATATACCAAGTTTCGTGTCGATACATTAAAGTTTTGCGAAGATACGGCCTCACGTCCGTTTTTGCGTGCTCGCCGCCTTGTATGTTGTTACTGTATACGAGAACGCATTGGTCTATCAAAAAGCTTTTGATAACTTTTTGTCTGGGGTGTCTCTAGATGCTATATACCAAAGGACATGCAAATCGGACGAACGCTCTAGGAGGAGTTCGAAAAAGTAGGTTTTACGGAAAATTCAAAATGGCGGAAAGATTTGCATGACACAAATGGCATCAATGTGTGCATTTGAATCATCATGAGCAAAGGATTCAGAGGAAACAAGAATCTAGTTTCTAGGACTCACGGGTCAGAAGTTATGAGCATGAACATAAGTGGATTTTTGGACTGTTGGTGGCGCTAGAGGGTTTGAGTCAGACACACCAATGTTGCTATAGTAACTTCTGAGACTGTCCTCTACATGTGTGCCAAATTTCATAACTTTCCTACGTACGGTTCTATGGGCTGCCATTGACTTCAATGGCGGAAGAGGAAACATAATAATAATAAGAAAACTAACAATAACAATAGGGTTCTACGCCCCTTCGGGGCTTGACCCCTAATAATAAGAAAACTAACAAATACAATAGGGTTCTACGCCCCTTCGGGGCTAGACCCCTAATAATAATAAGAAAACTAACAAATACAATAGGGTTCTACGCCCCTTCGGGGCTTGACCCCTAATAATAATAAAAATATAGCTGCAAGCAGCAATGCCGGGGTCAAGCCGAAAAGGGTACAAAAGGATGTAAAATTGAGATTGGATAAGCAGATTGAAGAACCTAAGTAAACCTAATAATTTTAGATGAAAACACAAAAAAGTTATCAACAAAAATAATCTAAGTTCTTGTCTACTACAATCGTCCTTCTGTTATTGACAGTCATGAAACATTAGAGCACTGAAGGACATGTGAGTGGTGTTTGCAGTGGCAAAACATGGGTCACATCATGTTACAACAAGTTTAATTAGTCAAAAGAGACCATCCCTGTGTCTCTACGATGTTTTGATGCTGAGATATAGCTTTTGCAAAAACGGTCGATAAGGTATTCTCAATGGTTGCTAGGGAGTAAATTGGCAACCACCAGTGATTATAGTCAAAGCCATGAAAGGAATAATCCATGATGACTCATGGTTTTAGATGTGTTGTTGCAGTAGTTTTAGGCAAAAATACTATATTCTATCTCAAAACCAGTAGGTGGCGCAATGAAAAAAATGTGCATGCAACATCAGGTCATGATTGTGTTACATCTAGCTAGTTTTATGACAATACACTTTAGTTTAGTTAAGAAACAGTTGTATGACCATAAGGCTGGCTTGTTATCAAAGGTTTTGTTCAATTATAAGGCCATCTAGTGGTGCAAGCACACAATTTTTTTGTGTTGCCTCAGAATGTGCTCATGCATCAGCGTATCAAATCTGGTGAAAAAATATATTTTCGTTACGAAGTTACAACCATTTATGTGTAAAAAACACAAAATTTGAATGTAGTTTTTTGTTTTTTGCAATTTTCGGCAATTTCTGATGAAAATTTTAATATAACGCCAATAGAACTTTTTGTTCAGAAGGTAAGGTTAGTTTCTTCCTATGGTGTTTTCGAGACGATCGGAATAACGCTCGCGGAGATATTCACGCGTGTTTTTTAAGCGCTATTTTGCTGCCCAGGGTTAACCGTAAGGCGAAATCTGGCATGTTTGGTATCGTTGGACTCGGCAACTATTCAGAACTCCAAAGAAACAAGTCCTGTGAAAATACGTCAATCGGAGCCAAAGTTATAGGTGTATAAAACATTTCTCTGGCCACTAGGTGGCGCTGCAACGAAACTGTGCATGCACCCTCGGTTCCTGACTGGCATCAGAAGTACCAAGTGTCGTGTCAATAGGCCTAAGTTTGACGAAGATACAGCCTAAAATCTGTTTTTTTGCGCTCTACGTAAAATTTGTTAAGGCGGTATACGACAACGGATTGCTGTATCGAAATTCTTTTGATAACTTTTTGCCATGAGTGTCTCAAGATGATACATACCAATTTTCGTGGCAATCGGAGAAAAGCCCTAGGACGAGTTCGAAAAAGTAGGTTTTACGAATAATTCAAAATGGCGGAACAATTTTTATGACGGAAAATAACGACATAGGGTCCAATCGAATCGTCTTGAGCCAAGGAATCAGAGGAAGTAAGAATTTTGTTTCTATGGCTTACGGATCAGAAGTTATAAGCAAAAACATAAGTGCAACTTTGGACTGTTGGTGGCGCTAGTGGGTTAGACATAGAGACTCCAAATTTGCTGTGGGGACACATTGGACTGTCCTTTATCAGTGTGCCAAATTTCATAACTTTCCTACGTACGGTTCTATGGGCTGCCATAGACCGCAATGGCGGAAGAAGAATAACTAATAATAATAATTATTATAAAAAGAAAACTAACAAATACAATAGGGTTCTACGCCCCTTCGGGGCTTGACCCCTAAAGAAAACTAACGGATACAATAGGGGTCTTCGCCCCTTCGGGGCTTGACCCCTAAATATAGCTGCAAGCAGCAATACCGGGGTCAAGCCGAAAAGGGCACAAAAGGATGTAAAATTGAGATTGGAATAGCAGATTGAAGAACCTAGGTAAACCTAATAATTTTAGATGAAAAAAAAAAGTTATCAACAAAAATAATCTATGTTCTTGTCTACTGCAATCGTCCTTTTGTTATTGACAATCATGGAACATTAGAGCACTGAAAGACATGTGAGTGGTGTTTGCAGTGGCAAAACATGGGTCACATCATGTTACAACAAGTTTAATAAGTTAAAAGAGACCACCACCGTGTCTCTACGATGTTCTGATGCAGAGATATAGCTCTTTCAAAAACGGTTGATGAGGTATTCGCATTGGTTGCTAGGGAGTGAATTGGCAACCACCGGTGATTATAGTCAAAGCCATGAAAGGAATAATCCATGATGACTCATGGTTTTAGATGTGTTGTTGCAGTAGTTTTAGGCAAAAATACCATATTCTATCTCAAAACCAGTAGGTGGCACAATGACAAAATTGTGCATGCAACATCAGGTCATGATTGTGTTACATCTAGCTAGTTTTATGACTATACACTTTAGTTTAGTTAAGAAACAGTTGTATGACCATAAGGCTGGCTTGTTATCAAAGGTTTTGTTCAATTATAAGGCCATCAAGTGGTGCAAGCATACAATTTTTTTTGTGTAGCCTCAGAATGTGCTCATACATCAGCGTATCAAATCTGGTGAAAAAATCTCTTTTCGTTGCGAAGTTATAACCATTTATGTGTAAAAAATACAAAATTTTAAGGTAATTTTTCGTTTTTTTGCATTTTTCGGCCATTTCTGATGAAAATTTTAATATAACGCCATTAGAACTTTTTGTTCAGAAGGTAAGGTTAGTTTCTTCCTATGGAGTTTTTGAGTCGATCAGAATAACGCTCGCGGAGATATTCGCGTGTGTTTTTTAAGCGCTATTTTGTCGCACAGGGTTAACCGTAAGGTAAATCATGGCATGTTTGGTATCGTTGGACTCGGCAACTATTCAAAACTCCAAGGAAACAAGTCTCTTGTAAATACGATGATCATAGCCAAAGTTATAGGCCTATAAAACATTCGTCTGGCCACTAGGTGGCGCTGCAACGAAACTGTGCATGCTCCCTTAGTTCCTGACTGGCATCTCAAGTATCAAGATTTGTGTCAATAGGCCTAAGTTTGGAGAAGATACAGCCTAAAATCCGTTTTTTTTGCGCTCTACGTAAAATTCGTTGACGAGCTATACGACAACGGATTGGTTTATCGAAATTCTTTTAATAACTTTTTGCCTTGAGTGTCTCTAGATGCTAAAAACCAATTTTCGCGGCAATCGGGTAAAAACTCTAGGACGAGTTCGCAAAAGTAGGTTTTACGAATAATTCAAAATGGCGGAAACATTTTCATAAGGGAAAATGACGACATATGGTCCAATCGAATCGTCTTGAGCCAAGGAATCAGAAGAAACAAGAATTTCATTTCTAGGACTTAAGGATCAGAAGTTATAAGCAAAAACATAAGTGCAACTTTGGACTGTTTGTGGCGCTAGCGGGTTAGAGATAGAGACTCCGTATTTGCTGTGGGGACACATTGGACTGTCCTCTATCAGTGTGCCAAATTTCATAACTTTCCTACGTACGGTTCTATGGGCTGCCATAGACCGCAATGGCGGAAGAAGAAAAATTTACTAACAGAAACAATTGCCAATATAGCTGCAAGCAGCAATACCGGGGTCAAGCCGAAAAGGGCAAAAAAGGATGTAAAATTGAGATTGGATAAGCAGATTGAAGAACCTAGGTAAACCTTATAATTTTAGATGAAAAAACAAAAAAGTTATCAACAAAAATAATCTAAGTTCTTGTCTACTGCAATCGTCCTTCTGTTATTGACAATTATGGAACATTAGAGCACTGAAAGACATGTGAGTGGTGTTTGCAGTGGCAAAACATGGGTCACATCATGTTACAACAAGTTTAACTAGTCAAAAGAGACCATCCCCGTGTCTCTACGATGTTCTGATGCAGAGATATAGTTTTTGTAAAAGTGGTTGATAAGGTATTCTCAATGGTTGCTGGGGAGTGAATTGGCAACCATCAGTGATTATAGTCAAAGCTATGAAAGGAATAATCCATGATAACTCATGGTTTTAGATGTGTTGTTGCAGTAGTTTTAGGCAAAAATACCATATTCTATCTAAAAATCAGTAGGTGGCGCTATGACAAAACTGTGCATGCAACCTTAAGTCATGACTGCGTTACATCTAGCTAGTTTCATGACTATACACTTTAGTTTAGCTATAAAATAGTTGTATGACCATAGGGCTTGCTTGATATGAAAGATTTTGTTCAATTATAGGGCCACCTAGTGGTGCAGGCATACCATTTTTTTTGTGTGGCCTCAGACTGTGCTCATACATCATCGTATCAAATCTGGTGAAAAAATCTCTTTTCGTTGCGAAGTTATAACCATTTATGTGTTAAAAATACAAAATTTAAAGGTCATTTTTCGTTTTTTGCAATTTTCTGCCATTTCTGATGGAAATTTTAATATAACGCCAATAGAACTTTTTGTTCAGAAGGTAAGGTTAGTTTCTTCCTATGGTGTTTTCGAGTCGATCGGAAAAACGCCCGCGGAGATATTCACGCGTGTTTTTTAAGCGCTATTTTGCTGCGCAGGGTTAACCGTAAGGCGAATTCTGGCATGTTTGGTATCGTTGGACTCGGCAACTATTCAGAACTCTAAAGAAACAAGTCCCGTGAAAATACGTCAATCGGAGCCAAAGTTATAGGCGTGTAAATCATAAGTCTGACCACTAGGTGGCGCTGTGACGAAACTCTGCATGCACCCGTAGTTCCTGACTGGCATCCCAAGTACCAAGTATCGTGTCAATAGGCTTAAGTTTGCCGAAGATACAGCCTCAAATCCGTTTTTTTGCGCTCTACGTAAAATTAGTTGACGCGGTTTACGGAAACGGATTGACGAATTGACATGAATTCCATAACTTTTTGCCGTGAGGGTCTGTAGATGCTACATACCGATTTTCGTGGAAATCGTGCAAAAGCTCTAGGACGAGTTCGCAAAAGTAGGTTTTACGAATAATTCAAAATGGCGGAAAAATTTTCATGACGGAAAATGACGTCATAGGGTCCAGTCGAATCGTCTTGAGCCAAGGAATCAGAGGAAACAAGAATTTAATTTCTAGGACGTACGGGTCAGAAGTTATAAGCAAAAATGTAAGTGCAACTTTGGACTGTTGGTGGCGCTAGCGGGTTAGACATACAGACTCCAAATTTGCTATGGGGACACATTGGACTGTCCTTTATCAGTGTGCCAAATTTCATAACTTTCCTACGTACGGTTCTATGGGCTGCCATAGACCGCAATGGCGGAAGAAGAAGAAGAAGAAGCAGAATAATAATTATAATAATAATAAGAAAACTAACAAATACAATAGGGGTCTTCGCCCCTTCAGGGCTTGACCCCTAACAATATAGCTGCAAGCAGCAATACCGGGGTCAAGCCGAAACCAGTTAATGGCGCAATGACAAAATTGTGCATGCAGCATTAGGTCATGATTGTGTTACATCTAGCTAGTTTTATGACTATACACTTTAACTTAGTGAAGAAACAGTTGTATGGCCATAGGGCTGGCTTGATATCAAAGGTTTGGTTCAATTATAAGGCCATCTAGTGGTGCAAGCATACAATTTTTTTTGTGTAGCCTCAGAATGTGCTCATGCATCAGCGTATCAAATCTGGTGAAAAAATATATTTTCGTTACGAAGTTACAACCATTTATGTGTAAAAAACACAAAATTTGAAGGTAATTTTTCGTTTTTTGTAATTTTCGGCCATTTCTGATGAAAATGTTAATATAATGCCAATAGAACTTTTTGTTCAGAAGGTAAGGTTAGTTTCTTCCTATGGTGTTTCCGAGTCGATCGGAAAAACGCTCGCGGAGATATTCACACGTGTTTTTTTTAGCGCTATTTTGCTGCGCAGGGTTAACCGTAAGGCGAATTCTGGCATGTTTGGTATCGTTGGACTCGGCAACTATTCAGAACTCCAAAGAAACAAGTCCCGTGAAAATACGTCAATCGGAGCCAAAGTTATAGGCGTGTAAAGCATAAGTCTGACCACTAGGTGGCGCTGTGACGAAACTCTGCAAGCACCCTTAGTTCCTGACTGGCATCACAAGTACCAAGTATCGTGTCAATAGGCCTAAGTTTGGTGAAGATACAGCCTAAAATCTGTTTTTTTGTGCTCTACTTAAAATTCGTTGAAGTGCTATACGACAACGGATTGGTTTATCGAAATTATTTTAATAACTTTTTGCCTTGAGTGTCTCTAGATGCTGCATACCGATTTTCGTGGAAATCGTGTGAAAACTCTAGGACGAGTTCGCAAAAGTAGGTTTTACGAATAATTCAAAATGGTGGAAAAATTTTCATGACGGAAAATGACGTCATAGGGTCCGATCGAATCGTCTTGAGCCAGGGAATCAGGGGAAACAAGAATTTTGTTTCTAGGGATTACGGATCAGAAGTTATAAGCAAAAACATAAGTGCAACTTTGGACTGTTGGTGGCGCTAGCGGGTTAGAGATAGAGACTCCAAATTTGCTGTGGGGACACATTGGACTGTCCTCTATCAGTGTGCCAAATTTCATAACTTTCCTACGTACGGTTCTATGGGCTGCCATAGACCACAATGGCGGAAGAAGAAAAATTTACTAACAGAAACAATTGCCAATATAGCTGCAAGCAGCGATACCGGGGTCAAGCCAAACATGGCAAAAAATGATTCATACGTGATGACTGTCATGATTTCACATCTAAGTTTGCAATATTTTTATGAAAAAATAGCAATTTTTTTGTATCTTGAGACCACAAGGTGGCGCTGTGCCGAAACAATAGATGGTGCCTCAGGTCATGACTGTGATGACACATACCAAATTTAGTGTAAATACGATAAAGCGATATGGAGATATAGCCTTAAATGACTTGACCACTAGGGGGCACTGACCAAACCATAAATTATGACTCAGGTCTTGATTGTGATGACACCCACCAAATTTGATGTAAATACGATAAAGCGATACGGAGATATAGCCTTAAATGACTTGACCACTAGGGGGCACTGACCAAACCATAAATTATGACTCAGGTCTTGATTGTGATGACACCCACCAAATTTGGTGTAAATATGATAAAGACATGCAGAGATATAGCTTCAAATCTCTTGACCACTAGGGGGTGCCGAAAAGTTTACAAGTTCTTCCAGAACATGTTGCTGATGAACCGTACCAAGTTTCATAACTATACGCAATTGCGTTTCTGAAATACTTGAATTTAAAGAAAAAATTCAAAATGGCCGACACACAAAATGGCCGACCAAAAACCATTTGTTATCGTTTGACTCGGCATGCCTCACGAAATCTAACAAGACCAGTCTCATAATTTTACATTCAAGTTTGCAGTAGTTATAAGCAAAAATAGACATTTTTTATATCTCGTGACCAGTAGGGGGCAGTGTGACGAAATGGTGCATGCACCCTCAGGTCATCACTGTTATGACATATACCAAGTCTCATATTAATATGCAAAAGTTTTGCAAAGATACAGGCTCAAACACATTTTGGCGTGCTCGCTCTCGCATTCTTTGATGCGTTATACGACAACGGATAGGTCTACCAAAAAGCTTTTGATAACTTTTTGTCTAGAGTGTCTCTAGATGATGCATACCAAAAATCAAGCCAATCACACGAGCGCTCTAGGAGGAGTTCGAAAAAGTAGGTGTTCAATATAATTCAAAATGGCCGACAGGAAGTAGGTTTGACTCAGACATATTTGGTACAGTCGGACTCAGCATGAGCCAAGGGATCAATAGACTGAAGTTGTATGTCATAGTGGCAATTTAATCAAATGATATAAAGATTTAAAAAAAATTTTACATATCCTGACCACTAGGTGGCGCCGTCCTAAAGATTTATAGGTGCGCTCAGAACATGTCACTGATGAACCATGCCAAATTTCGTAGCGATACGCCATTCTGTTTGTGAAATACTAAACTTAATGAGAAAATTCAAAATGGCCGACACCCAAAATGGCCGACCAAAAACCGTTTGGTATCGTTTGACTCGGCATGCCTAAAGGAATCTAACAAGACCACCTTCATGATTTTAGACTCAAGTTTGAAGTAGTTATAAGCGAAAATAGGCATTTTTCGAATCTCGTGACCACTAGGTGGCGCTGTGACGAAACGTTGCAGGCACCCTCAGGTCATGACTGTTATGACATATACCAACTTTCGTGTCGATACAATAAAGTTTTGCGAAGATAAGGCCTCACGTCCGTTTTGGCGTGCTCGCCGCCATATATGTTGTCAATTTATATGAGAACGCAATGGTCTATCAAAAAGCTTTTGATAACTTTTTGTCTTGGGTGTCTCTAGATGCTACATACCAAAGGACATGCAAATCGGACAAACGGTCTAGGAGGAGTTCGAAAAAGTAGGTTTTACGAAAAATTCAAAATGGCGGAAAGATGTGCATGACACAAATGACATCAGTGTGTGCATTTGAATCATCATGAGCCAAGGATTCAGAGGAAACAAGAATTTAGTTTCTAGGACTCACGGGTCAGAAGTTATGAGCATGAACATAAGTGGATTTTTGGACTGTTGGTGGCGCTAGAGGGTTTGAGTCAGACACACCAATGTTGCTATAGTAACTTCTAAGACCGTCCTCTACATGTGTGCCAAATTTCATAACTTTCCTATGTACGGTTCTATGGGCTGCCATTGACTTCAATGGCGGAAGAACAAGAAGAAGAATAATATATAATAATAATAATAATAATAAATATAGCTGCAAGCAGCGATACCGGGGTCAAGCCAAACATGACAAAAAATGATTCATACGTGATGACTGTCATGATTTAAGATCTAAGTTTGCATTAGTTTTATGAAAAAATAGCAATTTTTTGTATCTTGAGACCACTAGGTGGCGCGGTGCCGAAACAATAGATGGTGCCTCAGGTCATGACTGTGATGACACATACCAAATTGAGTGTAAATACGATAAAGCAATACAGAGATATAGCCTTAAATGACTTGACCACTAGGGGGCACTAACCAAACAATAAATTGTGACTCAGGTCTTGATTGTGATGACACCCACCAAATTTGGTGTAAATACAATAAAGAGATGCAGAGATATAGCCTTAAATGACTTGACCACTAGGGGGCACTGACCAAAAAACAAATTGTGATTCAGGTCTTGATTGTGATGACACCCACCAAATTTTGTGTAAATACGATAAAGAGATGCAGAGATATAGCTTCAAATCTCTTGACCACTAGGGGGCACCGAAAAGTTTACAAGTCCTCCCAGAACATGTTGCTGATGAACCATACCAAGTTTCATAACAATAAGCAATTGCGTTTCTGAAATACTTGAACTTAAAGAAAAAATTCAAAATGGCCGACACACAAAATGGCCGACCAAAAACCATTTGGTATCGTTTGACTCGGCATGCCTCAAGAAATCTAACAAGACCAGTCTCATAATTTTACATTCAAGTTTGCAATAGTTATAAGCAAAAGTAGACATTTTTTATATCTCGTGACCAGTAGGGGGCAGTGTGACGAAATGGTGCATGCACCCTCAGGTCATCACTGGTATGACATATACCAAGTCTCATATTAATACGCAAATGTTTTGCGAAGATACAGGCTCAAACACATTTTGGCGTGCTCGCCCTCGCATTCTTTGATGCGTTATACGACAACGGATAGGTCTACCGAAAAGCTTTTGATAACTTTTTGTCTAGAGTGTCTCTCGACGATGCATACCAAAAATCAAGCCAATCACACGAGCGCTCTAGGAGGAGTTCGAAAAAGTAGGTGTTCAATATAATTCAAAATGGCAGACAGGAAGTAGGTTTGACTCAGACATATTTGGTACAGTCAGACTCAGCATGAGCCAAGGAATCAATAGAGTGAAGTCTTATGTCAGTGTGGCAATTTAATCAAATGATATAAAGATTTTAAACAATTTATTTACATATCCTGACCACTAGGTGGTGCTGTCTTAAAGATTTATAGGTGCGCTCAGAACATGTCACTGATGAACCATGCCAAATTTCGTAGCGATAGGCCATTCTGTTTGTGAAATACTGAACTTAATGAGAAAATTCAAAATGGCCGACACCCAAAATGGCCGACCGAAAACCGTTTGGTATCGTTTGACTCTGCATGCCTCAAGGAATCTTACAAGACCACCTTCATGATTTTAGACTCAAGTTTGAAGTAGTTATAAGCAAAAATAGGCATTTTTTGAATCTCGTGACCACTAGGTGGCGCTGTGACGAAACGTTGCAGGCACCCTCAAGTCATGACTGTAATGACATATACCAAGTTTTGTGTCGATACACCAAAGTGTTGCGAAGATACGGCCTCACGTCCATTTTGGCGTGCTCGCCGCCATATATGTTGTCAATTTATACGAGAACGCATTGGTCTATCAAAAAGCTTTTGATAACTTTTTGTCTGGGGTGTCTCTAGATGCTACATACCAAAGGACATGCAAATCGGACAAACGGTCTAGGAGGAGTTCGAAAAAGTAGGTTTTACGGAAAATTCAAAATGGCGGAAAGATGTGCATGACACAAATGACATCAATGTGTGCAATTGAATCATCATGAGCAAAGGATTCAGAGGAAACAAGAATTTAGTTTCTAGGACTCACGGGTCAGAAGTTATGAACATGAACATAAGTGGATTTTTGGACTGTTGGTGGCGCTAGAGGGTTTGAGTCAGACACACCAATGTTGCTATAGTAACTTCTGAGACTGTCCTCTACATGTGTGCCAAATTTCATAACTTTCCTACGTACGGTTCTATGGGCTGCCATTGACTTTTGGGTGGAAGAACGAGGAAGATAAATAATAATAATAAGAAAACTAACAATAACAATAGGGTTCTACGCCCCTTCGGGGCTTGACCCCTAAATATAGCTGCAAGCAGCGATACCGGGGTCAAGCCAAACATGGCAAAAAATGATTCATACGTGATGACTGCCATGATTTAACATCTAAGTTTGCATTAGTTTTATGAAAAAAAGCAATTTTTTCGTATCTTGAGACCACTAGGTGGCACTGTGCCGAAAGAATAGATGGTGCCTCAGGTCATGACTGTGATGACACATACCAAATTTAGTGTAAATACAATAAAGCGATACGGAGATATAGCCTTAAATGACTTGACCACTAGGGGGCACTGACCAAAAAATAAATTGTGACTCAGGTCTTGATTGTGATGTCACCCACCAAATTTGGTGTAAATACAATAAAGAGATGCAGAGATATAGCCTTAAATGACTTGACCACTAGGGGGCACTGACCAAAAAATTAATTGTGACTCAGGTCTTGATTGTGATGACACCCACCAAATTTGGTGTAAATACGATAAAGAGATGCAGAGATATAGCTTCAAATCTCTTGACCACTAGGGGGCACCGAAAAGTTTATAAGTCCTACCAGAACATGTTGCTGATGAACCATACCAAGTTTCATAACAATACGCTATTGCGTTTCTGAAATACTTGAACTTAAAGAAAAATTCAAAATGGCCGACACACAAAATGGCCGACCAAAAACCATTTGGTATCGTTTGACTCGGCATGCCTCAAGAAATCTAACAAGACCAGTGTCATAATTTTACATTCAAATTTGCAGTAGTTATAAGCAAAAATAGACATTTTTTATATCTCGTGACCAGTAGGGGGCAGTGTGACGAAATGGTGCATGCACCCTCACGTCATCACTGTTATGACATATACCAATATTAATACGCAAATTAATACGCAAAAGTTTTGCGAAGATACAGGCTCAAACACATTTTGGCGTGCTCGCCCTCGCATTCTTTGATGCGTTATACGACAACGGATAGGTCTACCGAAAATCTTTTGATAACTTTTTGTCTAGAGTGTCTCTAGATGATGCATACCAAAAATCAAGCCAATCACACGAGCGCTCTAGGAGGAGTTCGAAAAAGTAGGTGTTCAATATAATTCAAAATGGCCGACAGGAAGTAGGTTTGACTCAGACATATTTTATACCGTCGGACTCAGCATGAGCCAAGGAATCAATTGAGTGAAGTCTTATGTCATAGTGGCAATTTAATCAAATGATATAAAGATTTTAAACAATTTATTTACATATCCTGACCACTAGGTGGCGCCGTCCTAAAGATTTATAGGTGCGCTCAGAACATGTCACCGATGAACCATGCCAAATTTCGTAGCGATACGCCATTCGGTTTGTGAAATACTGAACTTAATGAGAAAATTCAAAATGGCCGACACCCAAAATGGCCGACCGAAAACGGTTTGGTATCGTTTGACTCGGCATGCCTCAAGGAATCTAACAAGACCTCCTTCATGATTTTAGACTCAAGTTTGAAGTAGTTATAAGCGAAAATAGGCATTTTTCGAATCTCGTGACCACTAGGTGGCGCTGTGACGAAACGTTGCAGGCACCCTCAGGTCATGACTGTTATGACATATACCAAGTTTCGTGTCGATACACAAAAGTTTTGCGAAGATACGGCCTCACGTCCATTTTGGCGTACTCGCCGCCATATATGTTGTCAATTTATATGAGAACGCATTGGTCTATCAAAAAGCTTTTGATAACTTTTTGTCTTGGGTGTCTCTTGATGCTACATACCAAAGGACATGCATATCGGACAAACGGTCTAGGAGGAGTTCGAAAAAGTAGGTTTTACGAAAAATTCAAAATGGCGGAAAGATGTGCATGACACAAATGACATCAATGTGTGCAATTGAATCATCATGAGCCAAGGATTCAGAGGAAACAAGAATTTAGTTTCTAGGACTCACGGGTCAGAAGTTGTGAGCATGAACATAAGTGGATTTTTGGACTGTTGGTGGCGCTAGAGGGTTTGAGTCAGACACACCAATGTTGCTATAGTAACTTCTTAGACTGTCCTCTACATGTGTGCCAAATTTCATAACTTTCCTACGTACGGTTCTATGGGCTGCCATTGACTTCAATGGCGGAAGAACAAGAAACAGAATAATAATAAGAAAACTAACAATAACAATAGGGTTCTACGCCCCTTCGGGGCTTGACCCCTAATAATAAGAAAACTAACAATAACAATAGGGTTCTACGCCCCTTCGGGGCTTGACCCCTAAATATAGCTGCAAGCAGCAATACCGGGGTCAAGCCGAAAAGGGCACAAAAGGATGTAAAATTGAGATTGGATAAGCAGATTGAAGAACCTAAGTAAACCTAATAATTTTAGATGAAAAAACAAAAAAGTTATCCACAAAAATAATCTAAGTTCTTGTCTACTGCAATCGTCCCTGTTATTGACAACCATGGAACATTAGAGCACTGAAGGACATGTGAGTGGTGTTTGCAGTGGCAAAACATGGGTCACATCATGTTATAACAAGTTTAATTAGTCAAAAGAGACCATCCCCGTGTCTCTACAATGTTCTGATGCAGAGATATAGCTTTTGCAAAAACGGTTAATAAGGTATTCTCAATGGTTGCTAGGGAGTGAATTGGCAACCACCAGTGATCATAGTCAAAGCCATGAAAGGAATAATCCATGATGACTCATGGTTTTAGATAGTTATTGCAGTAGTTTTAGGCAAAAATACCATATTTCTATCTCAAAACCACTAGGTGGCGCAATGACAAAATTGTGCATGCAACATCAGGTCATGATTGTGTTACATCTAGCTAGTTTTATGTCTATACACTTTAGTTTAGTGAAGAAACAGTTGTATGACCATAGGGCTGGCTTGTTATCAAAGGTTTTGTTCAATTATAAGGCCATCTAGTGGTGCAAGCATACAATTTTTTTTGTGTAGCCTCAGAATGTGCTCATGCATCAGCTTATCAAATCTGGTGAAAAAATATATTTTCGTTACGTAGTTACAACCATTTATGTGTAAAAAACACAAAATTTGAAAGTAATTTTTCATTTTTTGAAATTTTCGGCCATTTCTGATGGAAATTTTAATATAATGCCAATAGAACTTTTTGTTCAGAAGGTAAGGTTAGTTTCTTCCTATGGTGTTTTCGAGTCGATCGGAAAAACGCTCGCGGAGATATTCACACGTGTTTTTTAAGCGCTATTTTGCTGCGCAGGGTTAACCGTAAGGCGAATTCTGGCATGTTTGGTATCGTTGGACTCGGCAACTATTAAGAACTCCAAAGAAACAAGTCCCGTGAAAATACGTCAATCGGAGCCAAAGTTATAGGCGTGTAAAACATAAGTCTGACCACTAGGTGGCGCTGTGACGAAACTCTGCATGCACCCGTAGTTCCTGACTGGCATCCCAATTACCAAGTATCGTGTCAATAGGCTTAAGTTTGCCGAAGATACAGCCTCAAATCCTTTTTTTTGCGCTCAACGTAAAATTCGTTGACGCGATTTACGGAAACGGATTGACGAATTGACATGAATTCCATAACTTTTTGCCGTGAGGGTCTGTAGATGCAACATACCGATTTTCGTGGAAATCGGGCAAAAGCTCTAGGACGAGTTCGCAAAAGTAAGTTTTATGAATAATTAAAAATGGCGGAAAATTTTCATGACGGAAAATGACGTCATAGGGTCCAATCGAATCATCTTGAGCCAAGGAATCAGAGGAAACAAGAATTTAATTTCTAGGACTTACGGGTCAGAAATTATAAGCAAAAACGTAAGTGCAACTTTGGACTGTTGGTGGCGCTAGCGGGTTAGACATAGAGACTCCAAATTTGCTATGGGGACACATTGGACTGTCCTTTATCAGTGTGCCAAATTTCATAACTTTCCTACGTACGGTTCTATGGGCTGCCATAGACCGCAATGGCGGAAGAAGAAGAAGAAGAAGAAGCAGAATAATAATTATTATAATAAGAAAACTAACAGATACAATAGGGGTCTTCGCCCATTCTGGGCTTGACCCTAAATATAGCTGCAAGCAGCAATGCCGGGGTCAAGCCGAAAAGGGCACAAAAGGATGTAAAATTGAGATTGGATAAGCAGATTGAAGAACCTAGGTAAATCTAATAATTTTAGATGAAAAAACAAAAAAGTTAACAACAAAAATAATCTAAGTTCTTGTCTACTGCAATTGTCCTTCTGTTATTGACAATCATGGAACATTAGAGCACTGAATGACATGTGAGTGGTGTTTGCAGTGGCAAAACATGGGTCACATCATGTTACAACAAGTTTAATTAGTCAAAAGAGACCATCCCCGTGTCTCTACAATGTTCTGATGCAGAGATATTGCTTTTGCAAAAACGGTTGATAAGGTATTCTCAATGGTTGCTAGGGAGTTAATTGGCACATCCAGTGATTATAGTCAAAGCCATGAAATGAAAAATCCATGATGACTCATGGTTTTAGATGTGTTGTTGCAGTAGTTTTAGGCAAAAATACCATATTCTATCTCAAAACCAGTAGGTGGCGCAAAGACAAAATTGTGCATGCAACATCAGGTCATGATTGTGTTACATCTAGCTAGTTTTATGACTATACACTTTAGTTTAGTGAAGAAACAGTTGTATGACCATAAGGCTGGCTTGTTATCAAAGGTTTTGTTCAATTATAAGGCCATATAGTGGTGCAAGCATACAATTTTTTTTGTGTAGCCTCAGAATGTGCTCATGCATCAGCATATCAAATCTGGTGAAAAAATATATTTTCGTTACGAAGTTACAACCATTTATGTGTAAAAAAACACAAAATTTGAAGGTAATTTTTCGTTTTTTGCAATTTTCGGCCATTTCTGGTGAAAATTTTAATATAACGCCAATAGAACTTTTTGTTCAGAAGGTAAGGTTAGTTTCTTCCTATGGTGTTTTCGAGTCGATCGGAAAAACGCTCGCAGAGATATTCATGCGTGTTTTTTAAGCGCTATTTTGCAGCGCAGGGTTAACCGTAAGGCGAAATCTGACTTGTTTGGTATCGTTGCACTCGGCAACTATTCAGAACTCCAAAGAAACAAGTCCCGTGAAAATATGTCAATCAGAGCCAAAGTTATAGGCGTGTAAAGCATAAGTCTGACCACTAGGTGGCGCTGTGACGAAACTCTGTATGCTCCCGTAGTTCCTAACTGGCATCACAAGTACCAAGTATCGTGTCAATAGGCTTAAGTTTGCCGAAGATACAGCCTCAAATCTGTTTTTTTTGCGCTCTACGTAAAATTCGTTGACGCGGTTTACGTAAACGGATTGACGAATTGACATGAATTCCATAACTTTTTGCCGTGAGGGTCTGTAGATGCTACATACCGATTTTCGTGGAAATCGGGCAAAAGCTCTAGGACGAGTTCGCAAAAGTAGGTTTTGCGAACTATTCAAAATGGCGGAAAAATTTTCATGACGGAAAATGACGTCATAGGGTCTAGTCGAATCGTCTTGAGCCAAGGAATCAGAGGAAACAAGAATTTAATTTCTAGGACGTACGGGTCAGAAGTTATAAGCAAAAATGTAAGTACAACTTTGGACTGTTGGTGGCGCTAGCGGGTTAGACATACAGACTCCAAATTTGCTATAGGGACACATTGGACTGTCCTTTATCAGTGTGCCAAATTTCATAACTTTCCTACGTACGGTTCTATGGGCTGCCATAGACCGCAATGGCGGAAGAAGAAGAAGAAGAAGCAGAATAATAATTATAATAATAATAAGAAAACTAACAAATACAATAGGGGTCTTCGCCCCTTCAGGGCTTGACCCCTAATAATAAGAAAACTAACAGATACAATAGGGGTCTTCGCCCATTCTGGGCTTGACCCCTAAATATAGCTGCAAGCAGCAATGCCGGGGTCAAGCCGAAAAGGGCACAGAAGGATGTAAAGTTGCGTTTGGATAAGCAGACTAAAGAACCTAGGGAAACCTTATGATTTCAGATGAAAAAAACGCAAAAGTAATCAACAAAAATAATCTATGTTCTTGTCTACTGCAATCGTCCTTCTGTTATTGACAATCATGGAACATAAGAGCACTGAAAGACATGTATGTGATGTTTGCAGTGGCAAAACATGGGTCACAACATGTTACAGCAAGTTAAATGAGTCAAAAGAGACCATCCCCATGTCTCTACGCTGTTCTGATGCAGAGAAAAAGCTGTTGCAAAAACAGTTGATAAGGTATTCTCATTGGTTGCTAGACAGTAAATTGACATCCACCAGTGATTATAATCCAAGCCATGAAATGAATAATCCATGATGATTTATGGTTTTAGATGTGTTTGTTGCAGTAGTTTTAGGCAAAAATTACCATTTTCTATCTCAAAACCACTAGGTGGCGCTGTGACAAAATTGTGCATGCAACTTCAGGTCATGATTACGTTACATTGAGCTAGTTTTATGTCTATACACTTTAGTTTAGTGAAGAAACAGTTGTATGACCATAGGGCTGGCTTGATATCACAGGTTTTGTTCAATTATAACGCCAACTAGTGGTGCAAGCAAGCAATTTTTTTTGTGTAGCCTCAGACTGTGGTCGTACATCAGCGTATCAAATCTGGTGAAAAAATCTCTTTTCGTTGCGAAGTTATAACCATTTATGTGTAAAAAATACAAAATTTAAAGGTAATTTTTAGTTTTTTGCATTTTTCGGCCATTTCTGATGAAAATTTTAATATAACGCCAATAGAACTTTTTGTTCAGAAGGTAAGGTTAGTTTCTTCCTATGGTGTTTTTGAGTCGATCAGAATTACGCTCGCGGAGATATTCGCGCGTGTTTTTTAAGCGTTATTTTGCTGCGCAGGGTTAACCGTAAGGCGAATTCTGGCAAGTTTGGTATCGTTGGACTCGGCAATTATTCAAAACTCCAAGGAAACAAGTCCCGTGACAATACATTGACCGCAGCCAAAGTTATAGGCGTGTAATACATTAATCTGACCACTAGGTGGCGCTGCGACGAAACTGTGCATGCACCCTCAGTTCCTGACTGGCATCACAAGTACCAAGTGTCATGTCAATAGGCCTAAGTTTGACGAAGATACAGCCTAAAATCAGTTTTTTTGCACTCTACGTAAAATTTGTTAAGGCGGTATACGACAACGGATTGGTGTATTGAAATTCTTTTGATAACTTTTTGCCATGAGTGTCTCTAGATGCTACGTGCCGATTTTCGTGGCAATCGGACAAAAGCTCTAGGACAAGTTCGAAAAAGTAGGTTTTACGAATAATTCAAAATAGTGGAAAAATTTTCATGACGGAAAATGACGTCATAGGGTCCTTTCGAATCGTCTTGAGCCAAGGAATCAGAGGAAATGAAAATTGTGTTTCTAGGACATACGGACCAGAAGTTATAAGCAAAAACATAAGTGCAACTTTGGACTGTTGGTGGCGCTAGCGGGTTAGACATAGAGACTCCAAATTTGCTGTGGGGACACACTGGAGTGTCCTTTATCAGTGTGCCAAATTTCATAACTTTCCTACGTACGGTTCTATGGGCTGCCATAGACCGCAATGGCGGAAGAAGAATAACTAATAAATATAGCTGCAAGCAGCGATACCGGGGTCAAGCCAAACATGGCAAAAAATGATTCATACGTGATGACTGTCATGATTTAAGATCTAAGTTTGCATTAGTTTTATGAAAAAAATAGCAATTTTTTCGTATCTTGAGACCATTAGGTGGCGCTGTGCCGAAACAATGGATGGTGCTTCAGGTCATGACTGTGATGACACATACCAAATTTAGTGTAAATACAATAAAGCGATACAGAGATATAGCCTTAAATGACTTGACCACTAGGAGGCACTGACCAAACAATAAATTGTGACTCAGGTCTTGATTGTGATGACACCCACCAAATTTGGTGTATATACGATAAAGAGATGCAGAGATATAGCTTTAAATTTCTTGACCACTAGGGGGCGCCGAAAAGTTTACAAGCCCTCTCAGAACATGTTGCTGATGAACCATACCTAGTTTCATAACAATACGCAATTGCGTTTATGAAATACTTGAACTTAAAGAAAAATTTCAAAATGGCCGACACACAAAATGGCCGACCAAAAACCATGTGGTATCGTTTGACTCTGCATGCCTCACGAAATCTAACAAGACCAGTCTCATAATTTTACATTCAAGTTTGGAGTAGTTATAAGCAAAAATAAACATTTTTTATATCTCGTGACCAGTAGGGGGCAGTGTGACGAAATGGTGCATGCACCCTCAGGTCATCAGTGTTATGACATATACCAAATCTTTGGCGTGCTCGCCCTCGCATTCTTTGATGCATTATACGACAACGGATAGGTCTACCGAAAAGCTTTTGATAACTTTTTGTCTAGAGTGTCTCTAGATGATGCATACCAAAAATCAAGCCAATCACACGAGCGCTCTAGGAGGAGTTCGAAAAAGTAGGTGTTCAATATAATTCAAAATGGCCGACAGGAAGTAGGTTTGACTCTGACAGTTTTGGTACAGTCAGACTCAACATGAGCCAAGGAATCAATAGAGTGAAGACTTATGTCAGTGTGGCAATTTAATCAAATGATATAAAGATTTTAAACAATTTATTTACATTTCCTGACCACTAGGTGGCGCCGTCCTAAAGATTTATAGGTGCGCTCAGAACATGTCACTGATGAACCATGCCAAATTTCGTAGCGATACGCCAATCTGTTTGTGAAATACTGAACTTAATGAGAAAATTAAAAATGGCCGACACCCAAAATGGCCGACCGAAAACCGTTTGGTATCGTTTGACTCGGCATGCCTCAAGGAATCTAACAAGACCACCTTCATGATTTTAGACTTAAGTTTTAAGTAGTTATAAGCGAAAATAGGCATTTTTCGAATCTCGTGACCACTAGGTGGCGCTGTGACGAAACGTTGCAGGCACCCTCAGGTCATGACTGTAATGACATATACCAAGTTTCATGTCGATACAATAAAGTTTTGCGAAGATACGGCCTCACGTCTGTTTTGGCGTGCTCGCCGCCTTGTATGTTGTCACTGTATACGAGAACGCATTGGTCTATCAAAAAGCTTTTGATAACTTTTTGTCTTGGATGTCTCTAGATGCTACATACCAAAGGACATGCAAATCGGACAAACGGTCTAGGAGGAGTTCGAAAAAGTAGGTTTTACGAAAAATTCAAAATGGCGGAAAGATGTGCATGACACAAATGACATCAATGTGTGCATTTGAATCATCATGAGCCAAGGATTCAGAGGAAACAAGAATTTAGTTTCTAGGACTCATGGGTCAGAAGTTATGAGCATGAACATAAGTGGATTTTTGGACTGTTGGTGGCGCTAGAGGGTTTGAGTCAGACACACCAATGTTGCTATAGTAACTTCTGAGACTGTCCTCTACATGTGTGCCAAATTTCATAACTTTCCTATGTACGGTTCTATGGGCTGCCATTGACTTTCGGCGGAAGAACGAGGAAGATAAATAATAATAATAATAAGAAAACTAACAATAACAATAGGGTTCTACGCCCCTTCGGGGCTTGACCCCTAATAAGAAAACTAACAATAACAATAGGTGTCTACGCCACTTCGTGGCTTGACCCCTAATATATAAATATAGCTGCAAGCAGCGATACCGGGGTCAAGCCAAACATGTCAAAAAATGATTCATACGTGATGACGGTCATGATTTAAGATCTAAGTTTGCATTTGTTTTATGAAAAAAATAGTAATTTTCTTGTATCTTGAGACCACTAGGTGGCGCTTTGCCGAAACAATAGATGGTGCCTCAGGTCATGACTGTGATGACACATACCAAATTTAGTGTAATTACAATAAAGCGATACGGAGATATAGCCTTAAATGACTTGACCACTAGGGGGCACTGACCAAACAATAAATTGGGACTCAGGTCTTGATTGTGATGACACCCACCAAATTTGGTGTAAATACGATAAAGAGATGCAGAGATATAGCTTCAAATCTCTTGACCACTAGGGGGCGCCGAAAAGTTTACAAGTCCTCCCAGAACATGTTGGTGATGAACCATACCAAGTTTCATAACAATACGCAATTGCGTTTCTGAAATACTTGAACTTAAAGAAAAAATTCAAAATGGCCGACACACAAAATGGCCGACCAAAAACCATTTGGTATCGTTTGACTCGGCATGCCTAACTAAATCTAACAAGACCGGTCTCATAATTTTACATTCAAGTTTGCAGTAGTTATAAGCAAAAATAGACATTTTTTATATCTCGTGACCAGTAGGGGGCAGTGTGACGAAATTGTGCATGCACCCTCAGGTCATCACTGTTATGACATATACCAAGTCTCATATTAATACACAAAAGTTTTGTGAAGATACAGGCTCAAACACATTTTGGCGTGCTCGCCCTCGCATTCTTTGATGCGTTATACGACAACGGATAGGTCTACCGAAAAGCTTTTGATAACTTTTTGTCTAGAGTGTCTCTAGATGATGCATACCAAAAATCAAGCCAATCACACGAGCGTTCTAGGAGGAGTTCGAAAAAGTAGGTGTTCAATATAATTCAAAATGGCCGACAGGAAGTAGGTTTGACTCAGACATTTTGTACAGTCGGACTCAGCATGAGCCAAGGAATCAATAGAGTGAAGTCTTATGTCATAGTGGCAATTGAATCAAATGCTATAAAGATTTTAAACAATTTATTTACATATCCTGACCACTAGGTGGCGCTGTCCTAAAGATTTATAGGTGCACTCAGAACATGTCACTGATCAACCATGCCAAATTTCGTAGCGATACGCCATTCTGTTTGTGAAATACTGAACTTAATGAGAAAATTCAAAATGGCCGACACCCAAAATGGCCGACCGAAAACCGTTTGCTATCGTTTGACTCGGCATGCCTCAAGAAATCTAACAAGACCACCTTCATGATTTTAGGCTCAAGTTTGAAGTAGTTATAAGCGAAAATAGGCATTTTTCGAATCTCGTGACCACTAGGTGGCGCTGTAACGAAACGTTGCAGGCACCCTCAGGTCATGACTGTTATGACATATACCAAGTTTCGTGTCGATACAATAAAGTGTTGCGAAGATACGGCCTCACGTCCGTTTTGGCGTGCTCGCCGCCATATATGTTGTCAGTTTATACGAGAACGCATTGGTCTATTAAAAAGCTTTTGATAACTTTTTGTCTGGGGTGTCTCTAGATGCTACATACCAAAGGACATGCAAATCGGACGAACGCTCTAGGAGGAGTTCGAAAAAGTAGGTTTTACGGAAAATTCAAAATAGCAGAAAGATTTGCATGACACAAATGACATCCATGGGTGCAATTGAATCAACATGAGCAAAGGATTCAGAGGAAACAAGAATTTAGTTGCTAGGACTCACGGGTCAGAAGTTATGAGCATGAACATAAGTGGATTTTTGGACTGTTGGTGGCGCTAGAGGGTTTGAGTCAGACACACCAATGTTGCTATAGTAACTTCGGAGACTGTCCTCTACATATGTGCCAAATTTCATAACTTTCCTACGTTCGGTTCTATGGGCTGCCATTGACTTCAATGGCGGAAGAACAAGAAACTGAATAATAATAAGAAAACTAACAGAAACAATAGGTGTCTACGCCACTTCGTGGCTTGACCCCTAATAATTGTAAAAAGAAAACTAACAAATACAATAGGGGTCTTCGCCCCTTCGGGGCTTGACCCCTAATAATAATAATAATAATAATAAGAAAACTAACAATAACAATAGGGTTCTACGCCCCTTCGGGGCTTGACCCCTAAATATAGCTGCAAGCAGCAATACCGGGGTCAAGCCAAAACCAGTAGATGGCGCAATGACAAAATTGTGCATGGAACATCAGGTCATGATTATGTTACATCTAGCTAGTTTAATGACTATACACTTTAGTTTAGTGAGAAACAGTTGTATGACCATAGGGCTGGCTTGATATCAAAGGTTTTGTTCAATTATAAGGCCATCTAGTGGTGCAAGCATCCAATTTTTTTTGTGTAGCCTCAGAATGTACTCATACATCAGCATATCAAATATGGTGAAAAAATCTCTTTTCGTTACGAAGTTACAACCATTTATGTGTAAAAAACACAAAATTTGAAGGTAATTTTTCGTTTTTTGCAATTTTCGGCCATTTCTGATGAAAATTTTAATATAACGCCAATAGAACTTTTTGTTTAGAAGGTAAGGTTAGTTTCTTCCTATGGTGTTTTCGAGTCGACAGGAATAACGCTCGCGGTGATATTCGCACATGTTTTTTAAGTGCTGTTTTGCTGCGCAGGGCTAACCGTACGGCGAAATCTGGCATGTTAGGTATCGTTGGACTCGACAACTACTCAGGACTCCTAAAAATCAAGTCTCATCAAAATGCGTTGATTGCAGGCAAAGTTATAGGTGTATAAATCATTTGTCTGGACACTAGGTGGCGCTGCGACGAACTGTGCATGCACCCTCAGTTCCTGACTGGCATCACAAGAACCAAGTGTCGTGTCAATAGGCCTAAGTTTGACGAAGATACAGCCTAAAATCTGTTTTTTTGCGCTCTACATAAAATTCGTTAAGGCGGTTTACGAGAACGGATTGATGTATCGAAATTCTTTTGATAACTTTTTGCCATGAGTGTCTCAAGATGATACATACCGATTTTCGTGGCAATCGGACAAAAGCTCTAGGACGAGTTCGAAAAAGTAGGTTTTACGAATAATTCAAAATGGCGGAAAAATATTCATGACGGAAAATGACGACATAGGGTCCAATCGAATCGTCTTGAGACAAGGAATCAGAAGAAGCAAGAATTTTGTTTCTAGGGCTTACGGATCAGAAGTTATAAGCAAAAGCATAAGTGCAATTTTGGACTGTTGGTGGCGCTAGCGGGTTAGACATAGAGACTCCAAATTTGCTGTGGGGACACATTGGACTGTCCTCTATCAGTGTGCCAAATATCATAACTTTTCTACGTACGGTTCTATGGGCTGCCATAGACCGCAATGGCGGAAGAAGAAGAATAACTAATAATAAATATAGCTGCAAGCAGCGATACCGGGGTCAAGCCAAACATGGCAAAAAATGATTCATACGTGATGACTGTCATGATTTAAGATCTAAGTTTGCATTAGTTTTATGAAAAAAAAGCAATTTTTTCGTATCTTGAGACCACTAGGTGGCGCTGTGCCGAAACAATAGATGGTGCCTCAGGTCATGACTGTGATGACACATACCAAATTTAGTGTAAATACGATAAACCGATACGGAGATATAGCCTTAAATGACTTGACCACTAGGGGGCACTGACCAAACAATAAATTGTAACTCAGGCCTTGATTGTGATGACACCCACCAAATTTGTTGTAAATACGATAAAGAGATGCAGAGATATAGCTTCAAATCGCTTGACCACTAGGGGGCGCCAAAAAGTTTACAAGTCCTCCCAGAACATGTTGCTGATGAACCATACCAAGTTTCATAACAATACGCAATTGCGTTTTTTGAAATACTTGAACTTAAAGAAAAAATTCAAAATGGCCGACACACAAAATGGCCGACCAAAAACCATTTGGTATCGTTTGACTCGGCATGCCTCACGAAATCTAACAAGACCAATCTCATAATTTTACATTCAAGTTTGCAGTAGATATAAGCAAAAAAAGAATTTTTTTTATATCTCGTGACCAGTAGGGGGCAGTGTGATGAAATGTTGCATGCACCCTCAGGTCATCACTGTTATGACATATACCACGTCTCATATTAATACGCAAAAGTTTTGCGAAGATACAGGCTCAAACACATTTTGGCGTGCTCGCCCTGTCATTCTTTGATGCGTGATACGACAACGGATAGGTCTACCGAAAAGCTTTTGATAACTTTTTGTCTGGAGTGTCTCTAGATGATGCATACCAAAAATCAAGCCAATCACACGAGCGCTCTAGGAGGAGTTCGAAAAAGTAGGTGTTCAATATAATTCAAAATGGCCGACAGGAAGTAGGTTTGACTCAGACATATTTGGTACAGTCGGACTCAGCATGAGCCAAGGAATCAATAGAGTGAAGTCTTATGTCATACTGGCAATTTAATCAAATGATATAAAGATTTTAAACAATTTATTTACATATCCTGACCACTAGGTGGCGCTGTCCTAAAGATTTATAAGTGCGCTCAGAACATGTCACTGATGAACCATGCCAAATTTCGTAGCGATACGCCATTCTGTTTGTGAAATACTGAACTTAATGAGAAAATTCAAAATGGCCGACACCCAAAATGGCCGACCGAAAACCGTTTGGTATCGTTTGACTCGGCATGCCTCAAGGAACCTAACAAAACCACCTTCATGATTTTAGACTCAAGTTTGAAGTAGTTATAAGCAAAAATAGGCATTTTTCGAATCTCGTGACCACTAGGTGGCGCTGTGACGAAACGTTGCAGGCACCCTCAGGTCATGACTGTAATGACATATACCAAGTTTCGTGTCAATACAATAAAGTTTTGCGAAGATACGGCCTCACGTCCGTTTTGGCGTGCTCGCCGCCATATATGTTGTCAATTTATACGAGAATGCATTGGTCTATCAAAAAGCTTTTGATAACTTTTTGTCTGTGGTGTCTCTAGATGCTACATACCAAAGGACATGCAAATCGGACGAACGCTCTAGGAGGAGTTCGAAAAAGTAGGTTTTACGGAAAATTCAAAATGGCGGAAAGATTTGCATGACACAAATGACATCAATGTGTGCAATTGAATCATCATGAGCAAAGGATTCAGTGGAAACAAGAATTTAGTTTCTAGGACTCACGGGTCAGAAGTTATGAGCATGACCATTAGTGGATTTTTGGACTGTTGGTGGCGCTAGAGGGTTTGAGTCAGACACACCTTTGTTGCTATAGTAACTTCTGAGACTGTCCTCTACATGTGTGCCAAATTTCATAACTTTCCTACGTACGGTTCTATGGGCTGCCATTGACTTTTGGGTGGAAGAACGAGGAAGATAAATAATAATAAGAAAACTAACAGAAACAATAGGTGTCTACGCCACTTCGTGGCTTGACCCCTAAATATAGCTGCAAGCAGCAATGCCGGGGTCAAGCCGAAAAGGGCACAAAAGGATGTAAAATTGAGATTGGATAAGCAAATTGAAGACCCTAGGTAAACCTAATAATTTTAGATGAAAAAACAAAAAAGTTATTAACAAAAATAATCTAAGTTCTTGTCTACTGCAATCGTCCTTCTGTTATTGACAATCAGGGAACATTAGAGCACTGAAGGACATGCGAGTGGTGTTTGCAGTGGCAAAACATGGGTCACGTCATGTTATAACAAGTTTAATTAGTCAAAAGAGACCATCCCCGTGTCTCTACGATGTTCTGATTCAGAGATATAGCTTTTGCAAAAACGGTTGATAAGGTATTCTCAATGGTTGCTAGGGAGTGAATTGGCAACCACCAGTGATTATAGTCAAAGCCATGAAAGGAATAACCCATGATGACTCATGGTTTTAGATGTGTTGTTGCAGTAGTTTTAGGCAAAAATACCATATTCTATCTCAAAACCAGTAGGTGGCGCAATGAAAAAATTTTGCATGCAACATCAGGTCATGATTGTGTTACATCTAGCTAGTTTTATGACTATACACTTTAGTTTAGTTAAGAAACAGTTGTATGACCATAAGGCTGGCTTGTTATCAAAGGTTTTGTTCAATTATAAGGCCATCTAGTGGTGCAAGCATACAATTTTTTTGTGTGGTCTCAGAATGTGCTCATGCATCAGCGTATCAAATCTGGTGTAAAAATCTCATTTTGTTGCAGAGTTATAACCATTTATGTGTAAAAAACACCAAATTTAAAGGTAATTTTTCGTTTTTTGCAATTTTCGGCCATTTCTGATGGAAATTTTAATATAACGCCAATAGAACTTTTTGTTCAGAAGGTAAGGTTAGTTTCTTCCTATGGTGTTTTCGAGTCGATCGGAAAAACGCTCGCGGAGATATTCACGCGTATTTTTTAAGCGCTATTTTGCTGCGCAGGGTTAACCGTAAGGCGAATTCTGGCATGTTTGGTATCGTTGGACTCAGCAACTATTCAGAACTCCAAAGAAACAAGTCCCGTGAAAATACGTCAATCGGAGCCAAAGTTATAGGCGTGTAAAGCATAAGTCTGACCACTAGGTGGCGCTGTGACGAAACTCTGCATGCACCCGTAGTTCCTGACTGGCATCACAAGTACCAAGTATCGTGTCAATAGGCTTAAGTTTGCCGAAGATACAGCCTCAAATCCGTTTTTTTGCGCTCTACGTAAAATTCGTTGACGCGGTTTACAGAAACGGATCGACGAATTGACATGAATTCCATAACTTTTTGCCGTGAGGGTCTGTAGATGCTACATACCCATTTTCGTGGAAATCGGGCTAAAGCTCTAGGACGAGTTCGCAAAAGTAGGTTTTACGAATAATTCAAAATGGCGGAAAAATTTTCATGACGGAAAATGACGTCATAGGGTCCAGTCGAATCGTCTTGAGCCAAGGAATCAGATGAAACAAGAATTTAATTTCTAGGACGTATGGGTCAGAAGTTATAAGCAAAAACGTAAGTGCAACTTTGGACTGTTGGTGGCGCTAGCGGGTTAGACATAGAGACTCCAAATTTGCTATGGGGACACATTGGACTGTCCTTTATCAGTGTGCCAAATTTCATAACTTTCCTACGTACGGTTCTATGGGCTGCCATAGACCGCAATGGCGGAAGAAGAAGAATAACTAATAATAAATATAGCTGCAAGCAGCGATACCGGGGTCAAGCCAAACATGGCAAAAAATGATTCATACGTGATGACTGTCATGATTTAAGATCTAAGTTTGCATTAGTTTTATGAAAAAATATAATTTTTTATCTTGAGATCACTAGGTGGCGCTGTGCCGAAACAATGGATGGTGCCTCAGGTCATGACTGTGATGTCACATACCAAATTTAGTGTAAATACGATAAAGCGATACGGAGATATAGCCTTAAATGATTTGACCACTAGGAGGCACTGACCAAAACAATAGATTGTGACTCAGGTCTTGATTGTGATGACACCCACCAAATTTGGTGTAAATACGATAAAGAGATTCAGAGATATAGCTTCAAATCTCTTGACCACTAGGGGGCACCGAAAAGTTTACAAGTCCTTTCAGAACATGTTGCTGATGAACCATACCAAGTTTCATAACAATACGCAATTGCGTTTCTGAAATACTTGAACTTAAAGAAAAAATTCAAAATGGCCGACACACTAAATGGCTGACCAAAAACCATTTGGTATCGTTTGACTCGGCATGCCTCACGAAATCTAACAAGACCACTCTCATAATTTTACATTCAAGTTTGCAGTAGTTATAAGCAAAAATAGACATTTTTTTATATCTCGTGACCAGTAGGGGGCAGTTTGACGAAATGGTGCATGCACCCTCAGGTCATCACTGTTATGACATATACCAAGTCTCATATTAATACGCAAAAGTTTTGCGAAGATACAGGCTCAAACACATTTTGGCGTGCTCGCCCTTGCATTCTTTGATGCGTTATAGGACAACGGTTAGGTCTACCAAAAAGCTTTTGATAACTTTTTGTCTAGAGTGTCTCTAGATGATGCGTACCAAAAATCAAGCCAATCAAACAAGCGCTCTAGGAGGAGTTCGAAAAAGTAGGTGTTCAATATAATTCAAAATGGCCGACAGGAAGTAGGTTTGACTTTGACATATTTGGTACAGTCGGACTCAGCACGAGCCAAGGAATCAATAGAGTGAAGTCTCATTTCAGTGTGGCAAATGAATCAAAGGCTATAAAGATTTTAAACAATGTCTTTACATATCCTGACCACTAGGTGGTGCTGTCCTAAAGATTTATAGGTGTGCTCAGAACATGTCACTGATGAACCATGACAAATTTCGTAGCGATACGTCATTCTGTTTGTGAAATACTGAACTTAATGAGAAAATTCAAAATGGCCGACACCCAAAATGGCCGACCGAAAACGGTTTGTTATCGTTTGACTCGGCATGCCTCAAGGAATCTAACAAGACCACCTTCATGATTTTAGACTCAAGTTTGAAGTAGTTATAAGCAAAAAGAAGCATTTTTCGAATCTCGTGACCACTAGGTGGCGCTGTGACGAAATGTTGCAGGCACCCTCAGGTCATGACTGTAATGACATATACCAAGTTTTGTGTCGATACACAAAAGTTTAGCGAAGATACGGCCTCACGTCCGTTTTGGCGTGCTCGCCGCCTTATATGGTGTCACTGTATACGAGAACGCATTGGTCTATCAAAAAGCTTTTGATAACTTTTTGTCTGGGGTGTCTCTAGATGCTCCATACCAAGGGACATGCAAATCGGACAAACGCTCTAGGAGGAGTTCGAAAAAGTAGGTTTTACGGAAAATTCAAAATGGCGGAAAGATGTGCATGACACAAATGACATCAATGTGTGCCATTGAATCATCATGAGCCAAGGATTCAGAGGAAACAAGAATTTAGTGTCTAGGACTCACGGGTCAGAAGTTATGAGCATGAACATAAGTGGATTTTTGGACTGTTGGTGGCGCTAGAGGGTTTGAGTTAGACACACCAATGTTGCTATAGTAATTTCTTAGACCGTCCTCTACATGTGTGCCAAATTACATAACTTTCCTACGTACGGTTCTATGGGCTGCCATTGACTTCAATGGCGGAAGAACTAGGATGAATAATAATAAGAAAACTAACAGATACAATAGGTGTCTACGCCACTTCGTGGCTTGACCCCTAATAATAATTGTTATAAGAAAACTAACAAATACAATAGGGTTCTACGCCCCTTCGGGGCTTGACCCCTAATAATTATTATTATTATAAAAAGAAAACTAACGGATACAATAGGGGTCTTCGCCCCTTCGGGGCTTGACCCCTAATAATTATTATTATTATAAAAAGAAAACTAACGGATACAATAGGGGTCTTCGCCCCTTCGGGGCTTGACCCCTAATAATAATAATAAGAAAACTAACAATAACAATAGGGTTCTACGCCCCTTCGGGGCTTGACCCCTAATAATAAGAAAACTAACAATAACAATAGGGTTCTACGCCCCTTCGGGGCTTGACCCCTAAAAAGAAAACTAACAAATACAATAGGGGTCTTCGCCCCTTCGGGGCTTGACCCCTAATAATAAGAATACTAACAATAACAATAGGGTTCTACGCCCCTTCAGGGCTTGACCCCTAATAAGAAAACTAACAATAACAATAGGGTTCTACGCCCCTTCGGGGCTTGACCCCTAATAATAATAAGAAAACTAACAATAACAATAGGGTTCTACGCCCCTTCGGGGCTTGACCCCTAAATATAGCTGCAAGCAGCAATGCCGGGGTCAAGCCAAAAAGGGCACCGAAGAAAGTAAAGTTGAGTTCGGATGAGCAGTTTCTCGAGGAGCATTGACAACTAGAACACTAAAGGAAATGTGAGTGGTGCTTGCAGTGGCCATACTTGGGTCACACAATGTTACAGTGGTGTTAATAAGTCAAAAGAGCCCACACCTATATCTCTATGATATTCTGATGCAGAGGAAAAAGCTCTTGCAAAATGGTTACTAAAATATTCTCATTGGTTGCTAAGGATTGAATAAGTATCCACCTATGATTACACTTCAAGCAATGAAAGTAATAATTCATGATGACTCATGATTAATGAAACTTTGCAGTAGTTTTTAGCAAAAATAGCCATTTTCTATGTCAAAAACACTAGGTGGCGCTTTGACAAAAAACATTTAGCTAGTTTCATAACTATATAGATTAGTTTAGCAAAGAAATAGTTGTATGACCATATGGCTTGCTTGATATCAAAGGTTTTATTCAATTATAAGACGAACTAGTGGTGCAGGCATACATTTATTGTGTGTGTTTGTGTGTGTGTGTGTGTGTGTGTGTGTGTGTGTGTGTGTGTGTGTGTGTGTGTGTGTGTGTGTGTGTGTGTGTGGCATCAGACTTTGCTCATACATCAGTGTACTAAATGTGGTGGAAAAAAATCTCATTTTGTTTGTGACCGATCATAGAAATTAGGGACATAGGCTGGATCTGGGCCATTTTGAGTTATTTCGGATTCTGAAAGTGTAGTTGCAAAGCTTTCCAAAGATAATATCTTGAGAAGTTTTGGCCATTTGAAGGTAGGCACTCAAAAAAGCTCAAAGGGGAGAAAACAGCCTCTAAAGTTTTCACCTTTGGGTTTTAATGAGGACTCCTAATTGTGATTTTTTTTTTTTAGTAAAAACAACTCATTAAGTGAAAGTAGGTCTTTTCACTGTTTGGGGTACATTGGGTTTGCTTTTTTAGAGGTTAAGTAGCTATGCTGTTCCCTTGAAGGGTGTGGGCAATAATATTTAAAATACTGCTATCTGAAACATGGAGAGTTTTCTCCAAATTCACTGTGTTGATGTTTAACCTCCTCTATTTTGTATCTTAAACAGTATCTTGGTCTGATGTGAACACTAACAGTCACAGAAGAGGGTCACCTAATCTGACAAAGCCATATTACAGGTTACCAAAATCTGTTACCTTGTTATTTTTCATGCATAATGCACTTAATTTTCTGCAAATTCACTGTGTTGATGTTTAACCTCCTCTATTTTGTATCCTAAACAGCATCTTGGTCTGATGTGAACACTAACAGTCACAGAAGAGGGTCACCTAATCTGACAAAGCCATATTACATGATACCAAAATCTGTTACCCTCATATCTTTCATGCAGAATGGACTTAATGTTCTCCAAATTCATTTTTAGCCTCTTCTATTTTAACAAGCTATCATCCTACAGAGTACTTTTGTCTGATTTGAACACTGAAAGTCATACAGCACGGTATTTAACACCATTATAATAATTTTATTGTATGTATAATATACTGTAGGGCTGATGAATGCTTCATTGTGATTGGTTTACAAACGTTTTAAGGGAGTGCATTATTTTTCACACATCATTTCTGTCAACTTCATTTCATATATACACCAAATTATCTAAATAACAGATATTTTTTTAATGTCAACAATTACACTTTTATGTGTGGTGACGAAGTTAATACAATAATAAACACTTAATGCCTACTTCATTTTTGTTCTTGCTTTATTGCTGGTAATATTTAAACTATAAAAAATATTACATAAACACTCTAGAAAAATTAAAAGTTGACTTTACATTCTTCTCATTATCAATGTAAATACATTCTCGCTCTTTCGCGCTCTCTCTTCTGTCTCTGTTTCTCTCTCTCTCTCTCGCGCGCGTGCGCGCGCCTTCTCTGTTTCTTTCTCCTCCTGCATGCTCTCTCAAGTTGCCTTTATGGAATAGCAACAGAGGCTTTAAATGGGATTTGTTAGAAATTGGTCCATCCACAATACATTTTAAAACAACATTTAAAATGTGAATTTGGATTCTGTGATTGTAAACATAATGCTTTATTATTTAAATGCGCTTTATCATTACACCCACACACAGTCACGGAGCGCACGTGCACGCGCTCGCACACAAACACACACACACACACACACACACACACACACACACACACACACACACACACACACACACACACACACACACACACACAGGCAGGCAAAAACATAACATTAAATAGCCTATAACATTTTATTTATAAAGATAAAGTTGTTTTTAACAAGCTAACAACCTGTGTGAAGCAATAGTGATAAAGAATGTTAAAAGCACTTGAGAGCTTAATAGACCCCTTCACGGTTCACGTCACAGGCAGTTTCCACTGCGCATGTCAGGGTCAGAAAAGCCATTACAGCAGATAGAGTTGCGTATTATTCGGTATCGTCAAAAATGCCTACTTACGTCGTGGGCTCTGAAAATCGCACCAGGTCTTCCGTTAAGTTTTCGCGATTCATGCAGAATCTCAAAAACAAAAAAATACAACATCTGCAGCTGCAAGCAATTAACGTGCAGACTGAGACAATGCAAATATCAAAGAGGCTTGTGTTTGTTGTGTTCACTTCATTTGAGGTAAGTCATCATTTTTCAGCCCTGTTAGATTACATTATAAAGCCTGGATGGTATGAACAGTTTGACCCCATGCTGCGCGCGCACCTGATAGTCATTCAATGTTTACAAACTTTGAAGGGGTCTATAACATATTTATTTAAATAACTGTTTGGTACGGTTTAATCAGCGCGTCTGTTTCTCCGTTGCACGTCGGCATACTTTTTTCTAGGCTCGCGTGCACACGGGCGCGCTCAAGACAATGTGCACGTGTTGAATTAGCCGACATGTTTGACAATACGCTGTTTGCATAACGAAGTCGCCCAATAACATCCAGCGGCAGCCCCGCAGACTCACCTCCGACTAGACACCAGTGGCTGGACACCAGTGGATAGACAGCCTACGTCATTTCCGTTTCGCCGCTAATTTCCGTATTCACCGCTGGATGAACATCAATTTTATTTTATATTTCACCTCTGGATATAGACAGCATATTTATTTTATATTTTCACCTCTGGATAGACAGCATATTTATTTTATATTTTCACCTCTGCATAGACATATTTATTTTATATTTTCATCTCTGGATAGACAGCATATTTTTTAGACATTCTTTGCAGGCTTAATTGCACACGTTTTTTCCGCATTGTCATTTTACTTTAATGACTTAAAATATATAATATAAAATCTGTGTGCAAATTGAAATATGATCTTTATCATATCTCTTTACATAAAACAATTCCTAATGATATGCTTAATATTATAACATCAATAATTCATGCAAACTGCATTCACAAGAACCACCTTGAAAATATATATTGTTCAGATCATTTCACTATTTTTTGTGACTTAAATTCAGCCTAGATCAATGAACTATAACGTTGTCATTACAACAGGCTTCTACATGTTAATTGACCAGTTTTTTTTTTTAAATGAAAACACTTTTCACTGTTTTTAAAATATACGTAGATTCACATGATCAGTAGCCTGACTACGTCAGACTTCGTACTTCCGCTAAATTTCATTACGCTTCTGTACTCAGTCTGAGATACCTCCCATTCAAACCGTTTTCCACCGGTCTCAAAACGACCGTCCAATCAACGAACAGAGGGCGGGCTGAGAGCCGTGACGTAGACGCTAAACGCCGAATCACGGTTGTAGTCTGTTGTGGACATGAAGACACAAGGCTTGTTCGACTTCACGTGGCGCTGCGGGAGCCGGCAGCCGGATGACGTCGGGGTGACGCGAGAACGATTCGAGAAATCATACGAAGTGTAGTTTCGTCTCGCTCTCGCGGCACTTTGGCGTCGTCCGTCTGTCGGTTCTGGCGGCGCCGCATGAGGTCGAACAAGCCTACAGAAAGCTCTGTTGTGGAGAACCGGCACTTGCCAACTTAAACCCGAACAAGAAAAGTGTTTGTTAAACATTTGAATGGAGATTATGTTGTTGCCCTGCTCCCGACAAGTTTTTGGAAAAGTTTAATTTATCAACTTTACCGATCGTCAGCGAGAAACTGTGTGCAGCACAGCTTGACGTGCACAACGATCGAGAAATCATGGAAGGGAATTATATTGTTCACAGTTAATGGTGGAGGACGCGTGGGCAAGCAATCTTTGGTGACATTCCTGATTAACCAGAAAATAAGGTAGGAAGATTTAATTTACATGTGGTTATGGTTGTCTGGTGGAAGAGTTTGAGAGGAGAGAGGGGCTTTCCTCCCGTTAGACGTGAGTGGAAAGCCACCGTAAGGATAGTGTTCAACTAGCTCTGGCCCGATTTACTTTACATAATCTGCAAAAGTCGTTCATAGCCATGTTAACTCTGGTATTTCGCTCGATGGGTTTGTTTTCACATCATACGTGTATTTTACAGCAGAGAGTCGATGCGGCTGATCCGGCGCATAAAGCACATCATATCCAAATGTTATGTGTGATTGGCTTACGTTTAGACCAATGATTTTAAACTTCAGACAAGCCCCTCCCACGAGAAGGAAAACGATTGTCAATTATGCCCAGCCAGACTCTGTCTATGAAGCGAAGCAAAATAGCAGAGGATGGTATTACCAGGCTACATGATCAGAGAATTTACCAAACAATCCAGATCAAATTAACACTTCGTGGTTTTGCAATATTTGGAAATTACACACATCTTAGTTAAATTAGACAAATCTGACCATTAGAATGAACATGCAACAGTCAGGCCCCTTAAGGTTGTGGGGGAAGTCCCGATTTCAAGAGAAAATAAAACATGAACAGTTTCAAATAAACTATTGCACACAGTGCACACCACACCTCCTTCCCCCTAAAACTGTCTAGCTAGTTTGTGCATTTGAATTCTGACATGACCGATAAATCATCGACAGTTTATTATTTTTTTCTTACCGCTGACATGTGCATGGCGCGTCAAATTTGAAAAGTGAATGACGATACGGAAATGACGTCAGCTGTCCATCCACTGGATGCCTCTCAAGTCGCCTGTATGGGCGGGTTTAAACTGTACGGCGACAACAGCGCCTCCTAAGGTCACAGAATACGATGGTCACAGTTTTTTGTGTAACACCTGTTAATATATTGATTTTTTATTATTGTTCAGCCCTACACTAGTCTTGTATAAATCAACACAAGCCTTTTCAAATAAAAAACTGTTCATCTAAACATCTTCATGTAAATTCATTTATTGGTATTTATCTCTTTAATTTGCAATAAAATACGTGAACGCGATCTTGTTGACCTTTATAGTTCGACTGGACTGAGAGATTGTTGAAGTGTCCGACTTATAAACTTTTTTTTTTCACTTCTGCCTTCATTGTAGCCGTCTGCTCTCGTCTAAATTTCAGGCGATGCAAGCCGCATTTCAAACAAGCCTAACAATCATCAAGTTGACTATTATCCTCAGTTAATCGTTAATTTTTGTAACATGCTTATGACTTGTGAATGTAATGCTAAGGTAACTTATAAATCAGACTTGATGACATATGCAACCTTCATATGTGACCTCTGCAGGCTGCAGCCTCACCGTATAGTTTGAATTGAGAGATGGTAATCGTATGTGGCGTGGTTCTATGTTCCCTTCCACTAGGGGCGCTGTGATATGTTTATGAAGTTATATGGTTTGTACTGCGTTGCTAGAAGGAGATGAAAGTTGGTTAGTGTTCTGTAAGGTAGGCATCGTGGTGTTACCGATATTGTTTTATAATCTTATTAATCTGTTTAATAATATTTATCATCTGTTATATCAGTGATATTTTTCGAATTAATTACACATTGGTTGATTTGTTTTTGTTTGAATTTGTTGAAAAATTGCACGATGGCGTTTCATTAAATAAGATAGTCAATTGTTTTGGATGCTAATATATGCGAAATAATTGGTTATGTTTCATTATTGTCAAGCGTTTTAAAGGCATGTGTTAACATAAGGTAAAAACTTAAGTTTAAATGCAATTTAGACTAAGGTTCTGACGAAAATTGCAGAGCAACGTCCTATTTTTATTGCGTGCGCCTTTTTAAAAGTATTGTGTATAATAAGCTTGATATGATGCATACATCTCTTTTTTAGGAACGCAAATTTACTTTTGTAACATGAGTATTTGTTGTGATAGTACATGTTATTGACGTTGGTGCACATAACTTGTGCGCATGCGCGATTTAAAAAAAAACGCACCAGAAACTACTCTAAAAGTCGGTTTTGCGTACCGACGCTGCAGGAATTTTGTAACAAGGGATTTCTACGTGCATCATTGGTAAGATCATTATTACATATTAATGCGTGTTGTTATACACGAAACCGATGTCACGCCATCTCTTTACTGACGTGTTTTTTAAAAAGTTTTGTTGCGCGCACCTGAAGCGCGAGCACGATTTGCATCTCCAGGCTTTAGACAGCTTGCTAGTATAAGCAAATAGTAAACCAGCGCGCAAATGCCAACTGAGTTTTTTTTTTTTTGCACTTGAGCGGACATTTTAAAACAAAATTATCTCAAAATGCCGTGATTATAGTAGTATAAGTATTTTACACATGAAATAAATATAAGTAGTTGATAAAAAAAATGTGTCAGTAACAATCTATTTGATCAATGCATTTAAAGTGACAGTACAACCATTTTTAGAGTATAAACCTGATGCCGTTTTTAATGTTAATCAAACAACAGACAAAGAAAATCATAATGTCCTTGTTGTGACTAACTAAATTTTGTAGCTTTAATAAGAATTCATTCAATTTAAATAGTAAAGACAATGCAGTATTATCTGATTACTTTATTTAGTTTCTGTACTGTACCTGAAAACTCGTAGCATTGTGTTAAATGGTGCAGATACTTTAAAATGACCATAACTTGCTAAATTTTCTACCGATTTTCAAATGTTTTGGTTTCTTACAAATGTTATTAATGTGGCTATAATTCTGGATGCTTTAACATGATTCATAAAAATTATTCATTAAGTATCCAGTGTTATAGGTACATCTCTGATGTTTATAACAAACCAAACTGTTTGAAATTCGTTAGAAAATTTAGCAAGTTATGGTCATTTAACACAACATGCTTCACACTGTGGTAAGGTGGCCGCCACATGTGGACGTTGCACTCAATTGGCTAGGAGTGCGGGTGAGACATCTAGTCTTTATACATATTTGTGCCGCTCATGGCCATTTTCAGATCGAGTCGGATTTTACACAAAATATTAATCAGACTTGGGACCTGAAGTAATTTAACTATGACTGACCTGGACTCGATTGACCATTTCAAATATAAATTCGGAACCACATAGGCCGCGGGTGCTCTGTGAAGTCTTCTAAAAGTAAAACTCTGCTAAAGTTCAGAAACATGAAGGATATAAAGTGACATGAGCTTGTTTGGGTCGCACCCAATTCATTGAGAAATAGAGTAGGGATGCTCCGATCAATGCCGATCTCCACTAATAATACGTGGCCGATCACTATTCTGAATCGGACAGCCGATCTTATTACAGCTATTTCATGTACTACCCCAGCTAACACAAATACGTAACTGTTACGTAACGTCGACGTAATATGATGACCAAACTTACGTTGTGGCGACGAACCGAGTTACGTCGTGGCGACCGGAAAAGTGAAATTCCTGGATCCGTCGCCTGCACGTAACTTTGCAACGTAATCTGCCTGTCGTGGGCACGTCGTGACAACGTAATGGATTAAAAGTTTTATGTTAGTAACCAGTAGTAATTTAAATCTTTTATTTAATATTCTTTGGGCGGACATCTGCAGTATAACGTTAACTAATTTAACTTGTCCTTATTTGCCCATTACTATAAGACTTACCATAACATATGAATGATAGACTCAGAGCTTTAATACTTCATTTATTGAACATGAACATTACAAACATTTAAATAAACATATGTTAAAATGAACATTTAAATGGATTCTCCATATAAGCTAATTTAAAATGTCATTTCTGAATTGTGCAGGCGTAGTTTTGTCAGACGGAGAGAGAGCGCGCGGTCCTCTTCATGTTCCGGTTGCCAGGGTAACGCTGCTCTAACCTTCACCAGTCCAAAACGCCAAACGTGTCCCACAAAACTTTAAAATAAAGACAATAAAATAAATAAAGGTTAAAAAATATCTACACGTTTTCATAAAAATCGTTTTATTTGTTGTGAAGTTAGTATCTTACCTGATAAAACGAAATTTCCTGTCAGATGAACATTCCTGTCAGTGCAGCATAAAACACGGTTTATACTGTCGGGCGAGATTCTGTGAGCCTTAATAAGTATGTTAACATGCTGTTTTCATAACTCTTAAGCAACTAAAATAAGTTATTGTGTATTTTAAACGGGTCTCAGTTCAGAGAAACAACACCGCGTCCTGTCAGCCACCGTTCTGCTGTGCACGCGCGGTCGCGCGCTCTGGTTGAGGTCAGCTGGGCGGGAGGCGCGCGCTGTTTCATGTTTCCCATGTAAATGGCAGTTCGTGTGTATTTAATCTATTTTGACTTATTTAAGGGAAACTTTGGGACTGAAAAGTTTTAATAAGCTAACCTAAATAGAAAACGAAATTAATGTTTAATATAATTGTAAAGGTAATGAAATTACCTCCCTGGGACGTAACAGTTACGTTCCCAGTAAGTTATGAAATTACCAAAATAGTACGAATTTATTACGTAACTGGGACGTACTTGGTTATCTTGGGACGTAAGGAGTCCGTACTGGCGACGTGGTGATTTCGTACTGTAATGGTAATGAAATTATCTCCCTAGGACGTAACAGTTACGTTGCCAGTAAGTTATGAAATTACCAAAATAGTACGAATTTATTACGTAACTGGGACGTACTTGGTTATCTTGCGACGTAAGGAGTCCGTATTTGTGACGTGGTGATTTGGTACTGTAATGGTAATGAAATTACCTCCCTAGGACGTAACAGTTACGTTGCCGGTAAGTTATGAAATTACCAAAATAGTACGAATTTATTCCGTAACTGGGACGTACTTGGTTATCTTGCGACGTAAGGAGTCCGTACTGGCGACGTGGTGATTTGGTACTGTAATGGTAATGGAATTACCTCCATAGGACGTAACAGTTACGTTGTTAGCTGGTAAGTCATGAAATTACCAAAAATGACCAATAAATTACGTAACTAGTACGTTGTGTGTTAGCTGGGACAGCTTTTGATCAGTAAGTCCTTATTGATCTAAAATCATTGTTAGTTTGAGTCGTTTATAACATGCATTTGAAAAAGCAACACTCATCAAACATAATTATTATACATATTCTTTATTATCATGAAAATACCTGAAAAGGTTTGAAGAACAGCAATATAAATATATCCTTCAGCCATTTCATGGAGCTGCGTGTCATCACAGCTGCGTGTGTATTGTTCTTCGTCTACAGCGCATTTTGAGTTTCTGCACAAGAGCGCCCTCTGGCTTTTGGATGTAGCGGCATTTCCCGTAATTCATTGAGAAACATAGCAAGCATTATTGGCCGATCGATCGGAGCATCCCTAAAACAGAGAGCACGTGAACGCACACCAAACTCATGAGTTCACACACAAAATGTCATTATATAAGATTGTCATCTTTATATTACAAGTATAAGTTAAATAATAATACATTTGATACATTTATAGTTGTTTGTTGTATTTAGGGTTGCCAACTTTCTGAAATGGAAATAAGGAAAGGGGGGGGGTTGGTTTGCCTGGGTCCGGTGATATGCCCCCACGGAAGAGAATTTAGAGGAAAAAATAACCCCTCAAATGAAGACTTCTGGTGAAAATAGTGGAAACTAATTAATAAATTTAGATACATATATTTCATAGAACTTCTTAGGCCTAAATATTTAATGAATAGCAAAGTATTTAAGTTTATAATACGCCCTTTTCAAAGACCCCACCCCTTTTTAAACCTTGAGCTATCTAAATCCATAATTATTTAATAAGAAACCCATCAGAAATGATTGACACATTATGAGATGGGAGGGAGCGGGACACAGGAACAGAGGGAGAGCACTGGAGAGATATATGTGGATTTAGGCTAAGCCTGTACTATCTCTTTTAATATAATCACTTTCTTATCAACTATATTTGAGTTTTAAAAATCCACATAATTACATACCATATGAGACGACTGACGGACAATGACATTGCTCCATCCTGTGCCCGCAGCTTCTCGTTTCTCTTGTGATTATCTCCTCACGGGTGCTGCTTTATATCACACACTCCGCCGTGACAAACAGAAAAAACGTTACGGCATATGGTACAATTGGCCTTGTATTCATTGTCCCTCACGCATTTCAGCCACGGGTAGTCATTTTCCCATTCAATTCTATATTTTTGTTCTCGTTTCTTTTTCCCCGGCTGCTCGGATGCAGTCATTTTTACATTTCCCGCTGTTGTCACTTGTCGTAATTGTTGCTATGATACATGACATCACAATGACTGAAACAACCAATTAAAAGGGCATTCCCTGATGGGGCTGCAAGATGTTAAAAACGCTACGCTGATCATAGACAAAAAGAGGGAGAAATTACCGCACCGTCAGGGTTTTCTTATACAAATGACACGGTCTTCGTTCATGGCTGACATATTAGCTATGTGTCTGTCATGTATTTGCACTGAATTAATTTTCATAAAATACGGAACAAACTGCGTTCCGTATCAGTTCAATACGGAACAAGAATTTTATGTGTCAAATACGGGACGATTCCGTATTATACGGAACGGTTGGCAACCCTAGTTGTAATGTAAATTATTTCTTGTGTTACAGATATGTTTGAATGTTGCTAATGTGAAAATGGAGAAGAGAGCAAAGATTGAAGTGGAAGGATTTCTACATGATGTCTCTAGAGTTATTGAAGGAGGTGATCGGCATAAGTATTTCACAGCGATGTTACAGGAAGCAGAACGAAACAGTCGTGTGGTGGTATTTGATGTACAGCGTCATAATGTGTTTGAAAGTGCAGAGAAGGACAGGTAATAAAAGTAAAATTGAGAGGTTTGCTGGTATGTTTATCTATATTTGATGGCATATATAGAATATATTTGTTTTCCTAGGACTCCTGTAAGGCTGAGTAATGTTGTCTTGTCACCATCGCGTCAAAACAAAGGCAACATGGACATCCTCATCAAATCAACATCTTCTTTAAGTTGTGTGCGTCAGTTGAAGTTTGCATTCGACGACAGTTCTTGTAATGTTGTTCAGGATTGGACATTGATGCAAGTTTTGCAAGATCCCAGAGAATACCAACGGGTATGTGTTACAAATGAACATGTACATTGACAATATGTATGAAGCATAGTATTTTTTGTATAAAAAATTAGGAGTGGGCTGATCCAATACTTTGGATCGAATATCGGGTTGATCTGGACCTTTTTGCTGGATCGGAATAACAGGGCCAATCCAAATTCGAAACTGTGTGTTATTCGTGGTTGTTACTGTCATGCTATAGAAAAGTCAGACTATTATAAAAGCACCTTAAACATTTTTTATATTCAAAGTCTTAGTAATATATTCAATAGTTTTTTGTGAAAACAAATGCTTTTATGAAGATATTTAAAGTCACAAAAACTCAATGGTCTGGTGCTTGCGGAGTTAATACACTGCAGTAGCTGTGAATTAAACGCATTATGCACACACAAGACACACACACACACACACACACACAATAATTGTATTTTAAACATCTGATTAAAAAGTCTTAGTAAACCATTGGGTGAATGCAATACACTATGTGACTAGCATATAGAAAATCCCTGAGAAGATGCTTTCAGTACATTATCCTGCACCCCGGAAGTGCAAAAAGGACAGGATGATTCAATTTAGGGCTGCACGATAATGAGAAAATATGCGATATGCGATAGTTCTGTTGGTGGGTGCGATGGCGATATGCCTTGCGATATGTCTTACTTAGAGAAATTCTTTTTTTTATTTGCTTTTATTTTAGCATTTAGATATGTAATGAAATAAAGAGGTAATGCATATTCTAAAGATGTAATTAAAATATGCTATACATGTGACAAAAAACTAGTAATGTGTGACCATAACGCAATACTTTGATTTATTGAATATTTATATTAATTTCATAAATCCCACCACTCCAAACTCTCTTTCCTTTCTCTTTGACATGAACAAAGCAGAATGAACTTGTGAATATGACCCCCTTTAAAGGGATCTTTTAACATTGTGAGAGGTGTAGAAAGACTAACTTTATACAATAAAATGTAAAGTATATTAATGATAGACAATGCAGGTCTATGGATTATAAATAGGTCTAAAGATTATAAAGTTGATAGATTTGTGTAGAACCAGTAAAAGTGCCTCTCTTTCTATTCCTCTGTTGCAGATTAAAAGAGCTTAATCCTTAATTATTTTAGATTCAAAAGTATACTCTATATAAAGTATGTAGATTCAGCTTATATAATGACTGTTTGACAGTTTGAGCTGCTCGTTCAGTACAATGGGCTTGGCATTAAGATTGGTTATTTGCTACCATCTTTGTAGCAAACATTTTAGATATAAAAAGACGGTTCATTGATAATAATACTATAAACATGGGAGAAAGAAAGTGCAGCGCGTGGCCGTGACTATATAAACAAGATTAAGTTTGCATCGTCATAGAAATCGGAGGTACGCTTGACACTGCACATGCGCTATAGTGCGTTAGCGCTGACTGACTCTTCACGGCTGTCTCTGATCGACTTGGGTTGAAACAGACCCGGTACCTGAAGTAATTAAAATGGGATCGACTTGGACCCACCTGACCTTTCAAAATATAGACTCGTGTCCTTCCGTGAAGACCTCTAATGGATACAACTATGATTCAAGTTCAGGAACATGGAAGGATACAATGATTCAATGTGACACTGAGCTTTGCGTCGCACCTAATTCATCGAGAAACAGAAAGCATGTGAACGCACAGCGAACTCATCAGAAAAGACACGACGTGCTCGCACGCATAATGTCATTATCACGGACAAAAAAAGACAAAATTTGATGCTAAATATACGTGGGCAGTTGTTAATACACTTGAGAGAGCCGCCCAAGTAAAGTAAGTGTGTGGAAACCACCTTCTGATCGGTGTAATTTGGACGATCTAAGCATGCAACACACAAATGATAGACACGTAAAATAAATGCAAGTTAGCGCAGCTCCCTGCAATCGCGATGGGGATACATTTTCGATATATCATGCAGCCCTAATTCAATTGCATCATTCTTCTCCTAGGATGTGTATCGCACTGAAGTCTTCATGTTGTGACAGTTTACGCAATTAAGTAAAAATGTATATGATATTCATTTGCTCAAGTGAAAGTGACGTATTTAAGCAATGTTGCTCGAGTAGGAGTGTGATATAGCTCTATATCATCACGGCTGTGATTAGGCCAGAGGCACGAGGCCGGAGGCAATCACAGCCGTGATGATATAGAGCTATATCACACGATTCCGAGAGCGATATTGCTTTTATACAACAGTTCGATGGCACATGTTTGAAAAAAGAAAACTAGAAAACAACAACAGAGTTATTTTAAAACCCTATTTGTTTGAGAACTACTACTTCTGCCACGGATTTGAGGGCGGTCGGAATGACAGGTAACACTTTCAGCTGCTTTGAATCTCATAACAACTGAATGGACAGAAAAGCCGTTTCTTTATATTACCGTTTCTTTGTCACAAAGTGTAGTTTTAAGTAGGGTTGTGCCGATAGACGATAGTATGGTGTATCGACGATCTTCAGACATATCGCCAATGGCAGGCTTTCATGGCGATAGTCTTGACGATAGTTGGCGAATGGTTATTATTATTATTATTATCATCATCATAGTTAAATTAACACCCACATTGCATGCTTTTCCTCACATGAGGGTTTGTGGGCTTCACTTTACGTGGAGAGCTTGTAAAGAGAGAATTCCTTCTTGCACGTACCTGCATTAATGCGCCCGTCTTGGTCTCCTTCTACCACTAAATCCAGCGCTCATGAGCAGCTGCGCTTCTCTCTGTCTCACGTGCACGCTCTCTCGCGTCTGTCCGAAGTCTAAACATAAACTAAAGTAGTAATCCTTATGTATTTGTTCAGTTTAATGCGTTTCATGCGAGCTGAGGCAAACTTTACTTTTTGTTTAAAATATGACCCGCTGCATATTAGCGCCTCTCTCTCACTCTCGCATACGTGCAGAAAGCTGTGCTTTGTCCGAAGTCAGATCACTAGGTATTAATCCTGTTTATGATATGCATTTCAAGGAGTTGTAGCAACATGTCCCTCGTGTTTAATATATGATTGTGTTTAAAATATGATCGCGTTCCGCTGGACCGATGCGTTTAAAAAGGCACCTCATGAGAGCACCACTGCTTGACACGTGTAGTCTTCTGAGTTGTAGCAACATGTCCCTCGTGTTTAATATATGATTGTGTTTAAAATATGATCGCGTTCCGCTGGACCGATGCGTTTAAAAAGGCACCTCATGAGAGCACCACTGCTTGACACGTGTAGTCTTCTGCAACAGCACTAAACAAATGCATTGAATTGTTTGTATGTACGCGCACGTGTGTGTGCGTGCGCAGATGCATGATTTTACAGTTATTAAGTAATCATGATAGGGTTTTAATGACGCGTTCGCATTAATGGCATCAGATTTAAGAAGGTTGCGGTCATGACGGTGTTGCTCTTGTTTTTTTTTTGTCCACCCATCGACTTGTTATAATGAGTAAAAAATTAACAAATAAAAAAATGAGTAAACTACTGCCCCACCCCCCCGATAATATCGTGTATCGCCGATCTCACAGGCTGACGATAGGACGATCTGAAAATAGGGCATATCGCCCAACACTAGTTTTAAGATTAGTTCATTAGAGAATGTATGTGTTTTAGAGATTGACCGATATATCTGTTTTTCGATATTTTCCCCGATATTTGACCATTTTCCGATGATCGGATATCAGTTTTGTAATATCGGATTGACCGATAAACAAGAGAGTTAAGAATTGCGCGCTGGACGCATCTGAGGAGAGGAGCTCACAGCAGCAGCAACGCGCACAGCAAATATGACGGCGGAGTGATGCGACTTCATTAAAAGGACTTTGAGTATACTTACTTTGCATATGAGGCATTAATAACACATCTTATTTGTGCATTAATGTATGTTATGTTAAATAAGTTGATATATTAAAAGCAATGTATGCAGCTTGTCCAAGAATAGAGACGAACTCACAGAGTCACGCTGGCTGATCCATAAAATTCGCGGTCCCAATAATGACGTAGCTTTGCATGAATAAAACAGCCATGAATTAATGCTTTGTGGAATTAAAAACACTAAATTAAATTCGTTTTTTTGTTATTTATGCTTATCATTAGCATTGTAAAATCACGTTCATATTGCTGATCACTTACCGGGGTTGAAGGCTAAAGCACATCTACCACTTTTAACAAGATTTACCCTAAGTTATATTAACATTTACCAGATAAACATTATTTTGCTAAAATATCTAAATAAATGTCTGTGGATATTAAATAATTTTTTATTACCTCTGCAAGCGGTCAAAGTTTGATTAATGCGTGAATAAATGCATAGACAAACAGCGCTGTCAACAGCCATTTCATAAGCTAAAACAACTAAATATTAATTATTCTGACATCAAATAACATTACCAGTTAAGAAATGTAATGATATATAAGCCGTTTTGTTTGTTACTTTCCAGAATGTATTATTCCAGTCAGTGATATTATTAGTAAAATCTCTTTGCTTACTACTGGTTGGATTGCTGAAGGGTACAGGTTGTTGGTCAAAACAACGATATTATATCCCAAAAAAAGGCACTTAATCCACCTGTTTTACTCTATAAACTATGTATAACAAGCAGCCAACTCCGGTATACTTTTCTCTCTCTCTCCCGCTCTGGAAACCGCAGCGCGAACTTTGGATCAGTCCATTTCTGATGAAATGATAGGGGTGTTTGGAATAGTCCATGTATTGGGAATATAGTTTCTACATTATTCATTAAATTAATATTATTCTTCACTCTTTCAGACCTGTCTATTTATGACTTTATATTAGGGCTGTCAATAGATTAAAAAAATTAATCTAGATTAATCGCATGATTTTATCCATTCTAAATTTACCCTAATTTAACACTTTTCAGGTTTTTAATACTGTAATCATATATACATATATAGATGCTTTATGCAAATGTATGTTAACAACAGCTTGTTTACATTTTTAACAGAATCATCAGCCATTGTTTTGTATATGAATTTTCCTTTCAGAAGATTTTTCTTTTTCCATTTTTGTTTGCTGCTGCATCATTTGTGACCTGTGCTGGCAAGTTGAGTCGGAATTAGCAAATTAAAAAAAAAATAGTTGTTAATATTTAGATTCATTCTCTATTAAAACATAGAACAGTGCATGATTTGTTGAAATATAACAAAATATGATAGAACTACATCTGTTTAAAGTTGAAAGAGTCAAATTACCACAAAAATTACTACAAAATTACCACATCGATACATTATATTACCACATCAATACCTTAAAATCACTGGTAAAACTAATAGATTTAGCACACACAAAGCAAAAACATCATCAATGTATGTTCAACTTTTTTTCTTTTGTTTGATTGACATTGAGACAGACCACTAAGTGATCTAATATAATGTTACACATCATATATTTTTACCCAACAGTTAACCAAACATTTACTTAAGACATAACAGATCATAGATTCTACCTGCGTGAATTCTTATCAAAACAGATATTTGTAAAACTGTAATTTAGGGCTGTGCGATTTAGGGAAAAAATCTAATTGCGCTTTTTCTGCCAGGAATTGCGATTGCGATTCGATTTGCGATTAAATGCAATGTGCATCTGCCTCTTTAGATGGTTAGATCTTACTGATACTGCTTATGGGTCTAGTGATTTAACTGTATGCTTATGTTTTTGTTTTGTTTGTTTTTTTTGTGAAAATAAGGAAACAAAAACAAAGAAATTAAGAATATAATTAACACTTCTTATTGTATGAAATGTAAAATGGCCTTTAGCTTGGACTAACACTGTAACAGTATTTAAATAAGTGGGTTCATTATAGCTGCAACTTTAACAACAAGTTAAAATATTTAAATGGGTGACTGAGTTTTACTTGAAAGATTTGAATGCATGTTTATTTTTTTTGTAAACAAAGAACTGTAATACTCAACTTCATACCAAAATATTAAATAGCTACATTTGGGATTTTTAAAATGAATATAAAATCCAAATGCGTTCAATGTCATGTCATTTCATTCAAGTAACATTAGCAACCAAGTTAACCCTCTGGGGTCTAAGGGGTTTTTAGGGCCCTGGGGAAGTTTTGACATGCACTGACATTTGTGCTTTTTTCAGTTGCTTGATAACATATTAATGGCAAAAGTCTCATAACACTGTGTTCATCACAAACTGGGCTACAATATCATATAATCAACATGTATGTACATGTTTGTATTTTTGAGAGAAAAATGTTTATGCGTGGTTTTTGAAAAAGCAACATTTTTAAGTCACTGATATAACTCCACAAAACTCATTCTAAACATGTTTTCCCAAGACTTTTCAAAACAGGATCTAGTAGTCTAGAGTTTTTTCTTCAAAATGATGTGAAAATCATATGGCCTACTCAATCACATAAAGCAATGCATTGATTTACAATTTCTAAGACACTTTTGCTTGGGAAAGGCTGTATGCGTGGAGGCGGGAAAGCTCCTGAATAATCAGTGATTGACAGCTGAGAGACAAAAGAGTTAAATAATGAGTGACTAATGAGCCTTGTGGGGATGTTCAACAGGAATGTAACCCTCAGTAAAAGCATGATAAGGTTTACTTTTCAATACAATGTAAACACACACACACACACACACACACACACACACACAGTATATATATATATATATATATTACTGTTGAAATATTTTCTATTAATATCACAAGTATAAGTTACCTTTTAAAAACCATAGTAGCCTAATCATGGTAAAGGTACTGTTTGGCCATCATAAAGTGAACACAGGGTTTGTGTTTGGTTGGCCAGCGAGAGGTTTACTTTTGTGCAGTAAAAAGCTCAAAAGAACAACTGCCTATCGTTGTCTGGACTCCTATTTGTGTTTTTGTAATCATTATAGTAGAAACACAACCAGGGACACGCGTGATAAACTTATCAATGTTTGTTTACAGCCGCCGCCATTACCTCACGTGTTGATCATGAAAGCAGTGAATGTGTGCACACGCGAGTGATCCTGTGTTTAATAAACTTGCTGTGCGGAGATATGCGCTTAGACGCAACTAAATAAGGATTGTACTGTTTGGAATCGCGCATTATATAAGAATACCAAAAAGCGCGTCGAGTTTCCTGACTCGCGTGTTTGTGTATGTGTGTTCCAATCGCGTGAACTGTTTGACGGAAGAACAAAGAAAACACTCGCGTCTGGAGATACTGACACACATCCGCAAGTAAATAAGGATTTATATGTCGGACATCGATCCCGTCACACTGACGAAGCACACACACTCGCGTCTGTCTGGAGATTTAGGCGCGAGTAAACAAGTATGTGATGTGTGCAATCGCATCTTTTATAATGATACCACAAAGCGCTTCAAATATGAGGCATTGTGTGTTTGTGTGTGCGTTTGGACATCGATCGAGTCACACTCGCGTCTGGAGATAACTTTAGTTACAGTCACGAGTAAACAAGTAGATGCCATGTTTCCAGCACTCGGATTAAAACTCAACACAGCAGTGAATGGCTGGCTGCAGAGACGGAATGGAATGTCCATTGACGCATTGCGTTAACCTCCGTTAATAAAATTAGTGGTGTTAAAATGAATTTGCGTTAACGTGTTATTAACGTGTTAAATTTGACAGCCCTACTTTATATGCAAAGAGGGAGTGATTGTGATGATGATTTTTATTATTATAAGGGTTTGTTCAGTTCAGTAGTGTTGTAGTAATTATTATGTCAAAAACAGAAGTATAACAATAAATAAAAATCGGTTCAGCATATTGGTTATTGGGCACATAAGCATCCAAATATTTGTTATCGGTTAAAAAAAACGAGTATCGGTCGATCTCTAATATGTATTATATTTAAATCTATAGTCGATAAGTAAAGAGAGCGCCTGTTTGAGTGTGCTTAGTGAGATTCGGTACGTATGAGAACCAAAGCATGAGCGGACGTCAGTGTTCACTCGCCCCGCTGATCACCGCCCTCTCTGGGCTACATTTCTGACAGGGATTCCCTGGCTCTCATGTCGGCCTTGTTTGTTTTTGATGGTCAAAATTGAGATCAAATCAGCAGTATTTGGTGTCATGATCAAACTATTAATTGTTTTTTTATTTATATTTAGTGTCTTTTGTGTTGTTATTGTTTTGGTGTGAGGTAAAAGTGAATAAAACTATACTTGTATAATGTTACTATTGCGTTCTCATTTACTCTTAACGCGATATGAGCACTCGATTATTATTAAACTTTGTTCTTGTCAGTACTATATAAAAAGTTTTTTTTATAAGTGTCAGAGAGATGTTTTTGCATGCTGCTTATAAATATATCAGTGGCAATATCTCATAACATGTTTTTATAGTCACGTCACGATAAAATAAATGATCAATGTTCACATTTAAAAGCTGCGTTGCTTACCTGCAGTTCCACGGTGTTTTCGCATTCTGATAAGAGATATTGCGCAAGAAAAAAATAGTTTACATTCCTCTTTTCAAGTGTTAATCGTCCACACGATGTGAAAAGACATTACTCCCATTAAGTTTAACTTAACATCCAAGAGCGCTGATCTTTGACGGAATAATAACTTGGGATTCACACACTGATTCACGAGCTAGTGAACTAATGAGACACACGGAGAGTGATTCAAAACAGCGTGTTTGTGTGTGTCTGTGTGTGTGGGCAGTGTTTCCATTCAGAGATGAGCCTGTTTAGAGGACCTCCATTCACTAGGTGGCGGAATGATACGAAAGGTGAAGCGGTTACTGTGCCGTTATCAGTAGAATATTGCACGCCTCTTCGCCAATCAGATTCGACAACCAGAAAGAACTGTTGTATAATTGCCAATGTATATGACTATATGAATGTATCAACTTTATTATTGTAGATTGAATTATTTTCTCTGCATTTGATTACTATTGGTTTTGTTAATAACTCAATTAATACTTAGCTTTTAAAGTAGAAGCCCAGGCTAATAATGACAAAGCATATAGAGTACAACTATTCTACAGATTATTTTAAAAATAAATGTGGTAACAAAAACATATGTTGTATGTGAGCACACTCAAATCTTTCTGTTATCCTTCATTGTGCAGGTGATCAAAAGAGATGCATTTTCAGATATTCATCTGTTTTACAATCTCCACCACTATATGGATTTATTAGACACAGATACTCTCGCTGTCGTCATTTCTTTCCGTCTTTGCAAAAAATTTGTGTTTTGTTTACCTGGCTTTAAATGTCTGATTGACTGACGTCTCATGGGTTAAGTGTTGTACAGATCAGTAGTTTCAATCGTTTTTTTACAAATAATCGGTTCAGATGAGTCATTTGGAAATTTAGCAGAAATAGACGCTTTGTAAACTAATCCCAGCTGGACATCGCAAAATATTTCAGTAAATAAGATGGAAAACTTTTACTTGCTGTTTAGGATTTGGTCTTCCGACCTTTTACCATCCTGTATCTGTTTTGATGAACAAGCGCGTGAGCACGAGTGAGCCAGGGAGAGAACGAAAGAGCAGATTTTGGCCGTTTCTCAATCTACTATAGGCTGCAGCCTGTGAAGGTCGCATATGCAGCGTCATCAAGCCTGGTTTATTTAAGTTAAGTGACAATTACATTCACAAGTCATAAGCATATTACAACAATTTACTATTAACTAAGAATAACAGTCAACTTTATAATTGTTAATATTCTGAAGACAGTCTTGATGACGTATTATACAGCCTAGAAATGCGACTTCTGGTTGCTGCAGCGTTCGCGTGCGCATGGGGCACTGCTTGTTCTCTCTTCTGTAATCATCAACATTACCACTATAATTACATTATCAAAAAAGATTTTGGTGGGACAAAGTTGTTGTTTTGGTGGCTGCTAAAAATGTAGTAAATAACCTGCAAAAAAGAAAACTTATAATTACAATAAAATTATTTGTAATGTCTCGCGGGCCACATAATTAACATAATTTGTAAGCTCTTGCGGGCTAGATAAAATGAGGGGGCGGGACACACACACACACAATTGTAAATGGATCGAGAAAAATACTAGAATTGGATCAGGAGTGGTATTGGTCGATATTCAGAATTCAGGTACCGGTAATGGAAAAAGTGGATTGGCACATCCCTATTAAAAATATAAACATGTTAATTTGCATGTGAAGTGAATTAAAGTCGCAGAGAATCATCTATTTTTATATTGTTGTCAGATGCATTTGTGTGGTTTTTACATTCAAAAATATTAAAAGCAATAAGTATTAGGTTATTTCGTATGCTGGTTTTGAGGCTGGCTTGAGAGATGATTCGTTTTTCTGAGTGGGCCGCATTGAAGAACTGGAAGTAAATGACAACTGCTAGGTTTTAATTCTGTCCTTACATATTGTAAATAGTTTTGAAGAGTTTAATTTGTAAAAATAGCAGCGAATTAGTGCCGTAACTATTGATTATTTTTTCAATTGATTAATCAATGTATTATATTTTCAATTAGTCGAATAATCTAATGATTTTTTATATAATTTATCAACAAATAATAAATGTTTCATCTACCATTAATAACAACATTTTATTTAAACATTTTCTTAGTTAAAGGCAGAGTCCATGATGTTTGAAAGCCAATGTTGATATTTGAAATCACCTAAACAAACACGCCCCTACCCCAATAGACTCTGGACCTTCTGTTGATAGACCCGCCCCACACATACGCAAACCGGCATTTGATTTGATTTGATTTGATTGGCTATAAGTGTGTTTTGGTAGTCGACCCGTCTCCTTTTCCAACGCGTTTTTCAAACATTGTGGACTCCGCCTTTAAACAAATACACAATCAAATGCATGCCATGAATATCTATCAAGATGAGCTTTTGTACCTATGTATATATTTCCTAAAAACAAATGCGTGTAAGCTTTCAGTGTGATAGTAACTTATTATTTCATAACCAGTGTTTAAATTTGGCCGGTTGTGGCACATACTGGTAGGCTAAAGATAATGATTTGCTCCGTGCCAGTGTGCCGGCTGGTGCGTGTGTACTGACGTGAAGCCAATGATGTGTTTTCATTAATTTTAGGGTATGCTTTATGTTTGTAAGTTGGGGGCACCTGTGATGAGCATGGAATGTGCGACCGGGTTTTTATCACACATTTGCAGAATGTGTCAATTGTTTTGTCACCATGTACTTAGTGGAAGACAACTTAACTCATCTCACCCAAAACATTGAAAATGTGCACTTGTGAAGGGTCATTAGAAATTGTAGCAAATTTGAGAAAGAGAGAAATAAGAATAAATATCTTTGATATCTGGGGGCGTATCACAGAGAAATCTTAACTTTAAAATTTTATCTTAACTGTTTGGTAACAAGGTAATTTTTGTTAGGACCTGATTTAAGACAAAAGCTTTTATAGAATAATATTTTCTAAATGCATTGTTTTATTTTAAAGCTCACGTAACACACGCTATTTCTGCATTTCTGATGTTAATCTGGAGTACCTATAGAGTAGTATGACATCCTTTATATCTCTGAAGAGTCTTTAGTTTAATCAGATTTATAAAAGAAAGATTAGCTTTATCAAATCTTTCCGATAATGTACGAAAACATGAAGAAGGAGGAGTTATATCGCGGGAGGAGCGAGTACGAGTCATGTAACACTATACAACACTGTTTTAACTTATGACTCACTACATGTTCGTGTCATTTATATAATATGCATGCGACTATTTCCAACATAAGACAGAAGTCTTACTTACCACGTGTAACTCGCAATGACCTGGTTGGCAAAATCCACCGCATCAAACATACACACAAAACTCCGCTGCTACCCCGGATAATAAACTATATCCAGTGTTTCCATAAGGCTGGATGTCTTCTCCTTACATCCAAAAACACACTTCTTCTTTCGTGCCATTGTTGACTTTTGAAATTAAACAAAGCTGAGTGGCGTGATAAGCTGTTAGCAAGCTCTAGCGTCTCCCGGTGATTGATGGGTGAGCGGGGTTTTCCGGGGGAAGCCCATATAAAGAAGTGATACGTATCGAAAACCCCTCAAACGTAAGTTAGAACTGTAATCGAAAAAAATTAGCCGAAACTTGTACGAACCCTGGCGAAGTGCATTCGGCACAGAAATACTCTGTAACACGTCCAACTGCTGTTTTGACACTTTGCCTGTGTTTAGCATGTGGAAACAACTCTATAACTGTGTTAATAAGTCAGAATGCTTGAAATACGATTAAACCCCCCCTTTAACTGCAGATAGGAAAGTTTTAATTTAAAAAAAATTTAATGAAATCCAGCTGAACCAAATCACATTATCATAGACCTTTGGGATTACTTTTTCTCCTTGAATATTTTGAATAATTGAAGATTACTCTTTGAATATTTTTACCTTCATTACATCAGTCTCATTATTCACATAATTACAATGTTAATAACTAGTGAAGCAATCTTTCTATTTCTGTCATCGCTTATTATTAAAAAAAGTTATCTTATTCGTGAACACTTGATAGTATCATAATGAATATACCCACTTGATCCCGCATCCATCTCTTTTCGTGTTTCTATCAAATGTTGAAATGTACATAGCACTTAGGAAAAGAAAACTTTTTTTTTTAAAAGTTCATTTTTGTAAGTCACATTTGCTAAATGCTTAAATTTAATGGTAAGTCATAAATGATGTGCAGCGTATTGGGGCTAAAACAATAATAAAAAATATAGACCATGATTACAATGAATAAATCAACTTAAAATTTGGTTCTGTAATATGAATTTGTGAAAAATCCTAATTTAACACATCATATCTTAAGTTAACACTTAAGATAGGAAAGTTTCTATAATACGCCCACAGCAAATTGAGAAATAAAGAAACCGGTCAGAGAAATTGGATAGAAGAAACATATAAAGGAATAAAGTATTTATTTGGCCATGTCACTCATATCTTTACAATATCGTTGCTGCCCGATGAAACTCATGTATGTCCAAAACGGTTACTTTTCAGAAAGTGAAAAAATGGCCAAGTCGCGTTTCGTATTGACAGATGAATACGCTCAGTTCATTAAATAGCCTACGTCTTAGTTAAATACGCTTACTTTATTTAATATTAATTATACATTTATTAAATGTCTCTTGCAAACTATGAAGGGACAATGAATCAATACACTGATATGCTAATGCTACACAGCAGGGGCGTCAGTTTGTGATAAAGTGGTGGGGACAAAAGATCAGATAAAAACATTACTGCAGGACGGGAAAAATATTGAATAATGGCGCTTCAAAAATGGGCATAACGTAGGCTAGTCAACAACAAGAAAATACTCAGCATAAAACCCTCAACAATGTCGACTGCACACATGTAGCAGTCCCTGCAACATCAGTTCAACCGAACAGTGCCAAAGCACCATACCGTAGAAAACAGCAACACTTTTAGTCAATGATTACAATGAATTTCATTACATATGTACAAGAAAACACACCATAAGCATACAACGCAATACATGTGACACTAGACCACAAAACCAGTCTTAAGCATCGCTTGATTTTTCAGAACTTTTTAACCAAATGCCTTCAAAAAGCGGTGGGGACATCCCCAGTGTAAATAACACCAATGCTAGACAGATACTTTGTTTGCACAGTCCTACTGTAATTAAGTCACCCATAGATGTTCGTCTGGCGTTCGGGGGAAACGTTTACCTCGATGAAGGAAAGTCATTGTCATGTTTATTCGGCTATATCCAGTGCTGAGCTTCGATGAAACTTTACAAGACCGGCAAGATGGTTCACAGGCTGAAGATATGCGGCGTGATTGACAGCTTTGACACCAAATGGGTATACGTGAAAATTTCACAAGTTTTCATTGGCCATTTAGGTATGTGACGCATACTGTATACAGAAATGAACCCGGACATTCAATCTGTCAAAAAATGTAAAAATGGGCAAAATGAACATACGTGATTTTCATCGGACAGCGACGATATGCTAAATAAATAACACTGGATATAACTTTCTGTGTGTGTGTATACACACATTAGATTTATTTATAGACTATATTCTAATTTGAAATAGTCAAGTTGATCTCTGATATTTTAGATATTAAAAAAAAACATTTTTGTTGTATTGTTATAGGTATGTTTTACTTTTCAAATAATTATTTGTAGTAATAGAACTTATTGTAAGTTGCTGTTTGAATGAGCATATTTGGTGTGATGTTATGTGTGAAGTTTTGATGGGGATTGTCTTTAAAGTTCCTTTTATTTGCATAACAATTGTGTATGTTTTTAGGTGAATGTAACTGTGAAGGTCTTGGAGCTATCTGAAGACAGAAAAGGTGTGACCCGTACCCAGCAGAAGATGGCACAAAGGTCCTATGATGTTGCAGATCAAACTGGCAGCATGTTATTGACTGTCTGGGGAGGCAACATTTTGGAAATAGGCAGGTGGTACAGAGTGACAAACACATCAGTTAGGTTGTTTGGGGAATGTTTTTGTTTGTCCACAACACCACAGTCTAGTGTAATGATGGTGCCGGATGTTTCGTCAACTGTTGCACCTATTGTTCAAAATTACAAAGTGAAAGAAGGAGAAGTTGTTACAACAGAAGTCAAAGTAAACTACTTGTGCCCTAGGCAGCACACATTGGACAGTGTCAATTTTGCTACATCTATGACAAGATGCCAACAGTGTGAAGCATTCTGCAAAACAAGTAGAGTGCATTCTGTTTATCGAGGATTTGTGACCATTGAGGACAGCACTGGCTCAATGAACAATTTTGTTATTGATGACTTTTGGCTTCGACAACTACTGAATATTGCAAGTGATGTCAGTGTGCAGCCAGAAGAATTGGCTTCAAGATTGTTCGGAAAAGATGAGAGCCGTCTGCAAATAAAATACAGAGGACCACGGGTGATCGCAGCAGCATTTGTGTCAGATATGGACTGTTCAGGAGTGTCTTGTGAAGTACCAGATGCAGACTGCATTGCGAGTTCTTCGGAAATAGTGCAGTCTGTTGATACAATGTATGATGATTGTAGGCTGAAAGAACTGTTTGAAGAAGACAGTACTGAAGAATCACTGAATCTGGATAAAGAAGTAAAGGGCAAAGAATATGGAGAAATCAAGAAGACGTCTGATTCTTCTGAAGGAACTGTTGATCATACAGTTCAGAAAGTTCAAGATTTAGATGATGCTGCTAATATGCGTCAGTGTGCCAAAGCTGCAGATTCTGTTGATATTATGGTCAAACGAAAAGGGAAAAAAGATGGAAAGGTTTTGAAAGGTCTTAACATAAAGTAAATGTAAACAAATCGTTTACCTTTATGTTGCTTTGACGATTTTCTTTAGAACAGGGGTCACTAGTCCTGCTGCTGAAGGGCCAGGTTCTCTGCAGAGTTTAACTCCAACCTATTAAGCTATTAAGGTTCCTTGAGGTGTGTTTAATTAGGGTTGGAGCTAAACTCTGCATAGGTCTGGCTCTTCAGGACCAGGATTGGTGACCCCTTGTTTAGAATGTCAGTTAGACATTTTGCTAAAATAGTTATTTTTAGCTGTTTTTTATTTAATTATAGATTTTATGTGTCAAGAGAAGATGTGAAAGGGATTGTTCATGAAGAAATGAAAATTCTATAATTATTTTCTTATTCTCATGTTGTTAGAAACGTGTATGAATGTCTATGTTTTGATAAACATAACAGAAGATATTTTGAGGAATGTTTGAAACAAATCTGTTCATGAGAACTATTCAGTTGGATATTATTCTTCTTTGTTACTATGGAAGTGAATGGGGCTCACAAACAGTTTAGTTACAAACATTCCTCAAAATATGTTCCTTTGTGTTCTTAAGATCAAAGATATTCATACAAGTTTCTAACAACATGAGAGTGAGTAAATAACAACAGAGTTTTAATTTTTTAATGGACTTTTCCTTTCATGTAAAGTCAGTTTGATGTTAAAGGAATGACTGACAGTTTAACAATTACTAGTGTTTTAAAAAACAGTTGTTTATTATAGAGCCTCATTTGTTTGTACTTGTTCCAGCTGTCATAGATACAACACATTTGTGTTGTTGTGCAGTTTGTGTAGAATGTGTCAAATAAACAGAGGAGTTAAATGCTTGAAGTACTAGTGTTTTCTTAATTATTCAATGATTATTGATGGTGTTTGGCCAGGATCAGTGCTGGCACCAGCTGAGAGATGAGGCGGCATCTGAAAAACCAAGGGACAATAAGATGAATGTATATAAATATCCCAGCTAGAAAATACATAGAGCTTCGATACGTTTCTTAAGTTTTTATGTGTTATAAACAAACATCTCTGTAATACAACAATAAAACAGCAGCTATAATGAGTAATGTACAGAACTGTGAACAATATTACTATATGCAACAATAACAAAAAAAATACTTACATATTAGCACAACACTGCTCATTTGGAGCTTAGACCCAAAGGTATTGGCAGTTGTAGTTTCTTTTTAATCTATTTTGGAATGTTTATCGTAAAAAATTAATTATGCAATATACAACTTTGAAGTTATGTAGTGTAGCCTTTGTGTTTGTTTTGTGTTGTGCAAGACCTTTTATGTAATGTTATTAGTCTCTGGGAATAGTTTTAGTCAAGTGACCATTGAATATTGTCTCACAGATTGTCTTTAACTAATATATTGCTATTGAGTTTAGTATTCAGTCTAAAAGGATAATACACTAGGCAAATTTGATTTTTAAATAGCACATTCTATCCTTAAAATCCCATTCAACATTAAAGGCATTCCATGCAGTTTGACGTTTTTGTCAAACAGCGACCCCTAGAGTCACTGGGGAAAACTTGCAACTGTCGTAATTTCGCACGCCCACTCTGTACGTACCTGTAAGGATAGTGTTGGGCGTGAGATGGACTCCGAAGATAATGACCAGGGAATGTTTCACAATTTCATACAAATATTAGGCTACTGCATGTCTACTAAACTACAGATGATGGTAATAGGATAATAAGAAGTTTATGCCAAGTGTAGAGTAGGCATATAATAATAAAGTAGCCTACCGCGTTTGCTGGCTTATTACGTTTTTACAAGATTGCAGCTTAATCACAAGTAAACAGTCTATAGTCTAACGTTATGTCTACTGTATAATTTTATTTGTTTTTTAATTGTAATGTAAACATTACAAAATGCATTGACAAAGTTAATTGTATACATTGCATTATTTCATAACATTGGCCGTTATTCGTTGGCCATAAGAAATCGAAATTAGACAAATGACTACGTACACATCACAACACAACACTTGAGTTTAGATGGCCAAAAAAAAAACATGTAAGAGAAACGAGTGTTTGTTAGCAAGTCTGCTAAATGCTCTTATGATCGTAAGCTAGCTAGACCCTTGTTGAAGTTATTTTACTGGTGTAATTATCAACACTGGATGAATGAACAGCTTAGTAAAAAAATACACACTACAAGCAAGCGCAACCACATACAACATAGACCGCAAACAAATTTACAAATAAGAGATTTACTTACTTGTCCATCAACAAGATCGCCAGATCAGCATCCCTTTTGCATCCAGGGCTGTCTATTAGCTCACGCCAACGAGTAAAAACCTGACCTAACTCGGTCAGATTCTCTTTTTCGCTTTCTACTCTCTTCCGAACGGGTTTTCTTAGCTGTTTCCCTCATCGAGCATCACGTCTCAAATGCGCGCGTGCAGTTGTTGTTACAGGCTTGTTTGACTTCAGGCAGCGCTGCAGGAACCGACAGCCGGATGACCCCACAGTGCCGTCTCGGATCATTCTCGGTGTACTTTTACGTCATCCGACTGCCGGTTCTTGCAGCGCTGCACGAAGTCGAACAAGCCTAACGTGTGTGACGTCGTTGCCGTAAAGCAAGTTGTGATTCTCGCGAGATTTGTCAGGGGCGGTTCTCTCAAGCTTGCATTGCTGGTTCTGGTAGCGGCGTCCTTCCCGAGCTTCAACAGGGGGATGATTCGCCAAACTATGACGTCATTTACCATCGAAATGACTTTGAAGCTGTTATATTAAGGTAAAATAACTGCATGGTGTGTCTTTAAAGGGACACCACTGTTTTTTTTTAAATATGCTCATTTTAGAGCTCCCATAGAGTTAAACATTAGTTTTTACCATTTTGGAATCCATTCAGCTGATCTTCGTACCACTTTTAGCATAGCTTAGTACAATCCATTGAATCTGATTAAACCATTAGCATTACGCTCAAAAATGATGAAAGAGTTTCAATATTTCTCCTATTTAAAACTTGAGTTTTCTGTACTTACATTTTGAACTAAGACTGACAGAAAATTAAAAGTTGTGATTTTCTTGGCAGATGTGACTAGGAAGTATACTCATTCTGGTGTAATAATCAAGGAGTTTGCTGTTGTAACATGGCTGTATGAGGCGCAATGATATAATGCAGTGGCTAAAAATAGTCCCAAGCTATTAAAAGTTACCAGGGGGACTATTTTCAGGCACTGTGAAGTAACATTGGCCCAGATGCAGCTATGTTATGGCCTAAAGTCTTTGATTGTTATGATGGAATTACAGTAGATGAGCCATTGGGTTTGTGAAGTTTGGTCACATAAGAGTTAAATAAAATTCTATTTAACACATGAGAGTGATATGCTATTGATTGTTGCTCTAGTATATGACTTATCTAGGCATGTCTTCCAGCAGCAAGATGTTTAATTTTATGGTGGCAAGTTGATAGCAAATGTAAAAAAAACAATGTTTACAAAAAATGTAAAACCAGAATATAAGAGAACCCGGGAAGTCCTGGGAAATGTGCTGTTAAAAATTAAATCCTAGGATTTTAAGTATATGTTACATTTAGTTTCAGTTTGGTTAAGTTGTTTAAAGTCATTGTCAAAAAATTAAATGATACAATTCTCTTAATGAAAAATAATTTTCAATTGTGGTAATGTTTTTGAAAGGCATGAATTAAATGGCTTTTTTTGAGAATTATTTTTGAGCGATGTAAGATTACAAAAAACACTGATACAATATAGTATTTAATATAATAAAATAATGTGCTTTACGTATGCATGTTTGTCTACTCCGTCACACTGGGGGCGCTGTGATGTAATTCTGTTGCAATTTTATTTAACGTCTTCCTCTGTCGCTACGAGATCACATACGGTTTCTACTCCTACAGGTAAGGCATTGTGCTCTTACTAATAAGCTTTTATAATCTGACGAATCGATTTATTATTTTTGGTCAGCTGTCATTTTATTGATATTATATGATTTAATTTGACCTTGGCTAAAATGTTTTTGTCTGTATTTTGTGAGTAAGTATTTCAAGGCTTGTTTGATAATAGACTTTCGATGTCTATATATATATATATATTAGGGCTGTGAAAATAACGCATTAATTCGATTAATTAATCTGAGAAAAAATAACGCGTTAAAAAAAATAACGCAGATTAATCCATTCCGTATTGACCTTTGAACCTGGATACATTCTAGCCACCATTTGACTGTAAAATAAAGGAGGTACCCAGCTAACAATTGTTGGTTCCCAAAACTTTACCCTAACTTTAGTTTTTGGTTCCCATAACGTTATTTTCCAATGTTTGTTTTTGGTTAGCCAGGAAAGTTTTCTTTACAGAAATAGAACGTTATTTTTAGGTTCTCCTAACGTTAGGAGAACGTTAAAATAACCTAAAAATAACGTTCTATTTCTGTAAAGAAAACTTTCCTGGCTAACCAAAAACAAACCTTGGAAAATGCACAGCTGACATGGAGTGAAAAATGATCCCACCAGGGCGCGAGGGCGCGTTGCCGCGGCTCCGTGCACGCACTGACAGAGCGCGCAAGACTCCAGCCTAGTGAAGAAGTGAAGGCTTACAAAAGTACGGCACGTCTATTAGTACATCCCATGCTGTGTTTTGGTTGGTTTTTATCTATCATATCTATCTAAAATAAGTAAAACACATTTCCGTATAAGGAGGAATAAAATAATTTATTTAATACAAAATCTATAATAATTAAATTATGCTATTACTGGAAAAAATTCTATTAAAATATTATACCATTATATAACACAGGTTATTTTATATAAAAATACCTCAACACATAACATATTATGTATTTAGATAACATTATATTTTATCAAATATATAATAGTGACTTCAACACAATAAAGAAGAGTTAAAACAGATATTTATTGAAAATATATAAACATGTAATTCACTTTAGTTTAACAGACCTTACAGCAGCCGCCTCTCCATTATTAAGTAACAACAATCAGCATCTCTCTCTCAGTTTTTACAATAATCAAAAGCTTCTAACTTCATATTCTCTTCATGGAAATAATTAAAATATATTTTCGTTTTCACATATTTAAGCTACTAATGAAGAAACAAAAAAGAAATCGCTAGAATGATATACTCTGATTTATTTCTCATTGCGTTTTAACTTCAGTCACTTTAGGTTAAAAGATCTTACCACAGTTAGTCGGCTATCCGTTTTTACAACAATAAAAAGTTTCTAACATTATATTCTCCTCAAATTCTCCTCAAATCGATTGGAAATCACTCGTATATATATTTCTTGTCACATATTTAAGTTACTAAATCAAGAAAGAGACAAAAGAACCGCTAAAATAATGTTAGTCTCTGAGGTAAAAACGAAAGGACCGTTATTTTTTAAATTAACGACTTTTCCTGAGCACAAGATAAAGCGGGTACTCGTGAAGAAGGCGGTAAGCTCGTGCAGACAAGCACGCGCATATTAGACGTGCACACTAAAGGAATAATGGGTTTAATTATGCATTCACTTCATTTCCTAAAAAAAAACATAACCAAAAAAATAACCATTAGAGAACGTTCTGTATAAGTTATTTTTAGGTTATTTAAAAATAACCACCCTGCAACGTTATGAGAACGTTATTTTATGGTTCCAAAAAATAACCAAAAAATAACCAAAAAATAACGTTCTGTATAAGTTATTTTTAGGTTATTTTAAAAATAACCACCCTGCAACGTTATGGGAACGTTATTTTATGGTTCCAAAAAAATAACCAAAAAATAACGTTCTGTATAAGTTATTTTTAGGTTATTTTAAAAATAACCACCCTGCAACGTTATGGGAACGTTATTTTATGGTTCCAAAAAAATAACCAATAAATTACCAAAAAATAACGTCGTTCTGTATAAGTTATTTTTAGGTTATTTTAAAAATAACCACCCTGCAACGTTATGGGAACGTTATTTTATGGTTCCAAAAAAAAACCCAAAAAATAACGTTCTGTATAAGTTATTTTTAGGTTATTTAAAAATAACCACCCTACAACGTTATGGGAACGTTATTTTATGGTTGCAAAAATAAAACCTAAAAATAACGTTCCCAGAACGTTATTTTTTGGTTCCCAAAAAAATAACCAAAATATAACCAAAAACTAACGTTAGGGGAACGTTCTGTGTTTGCTGGGTAGACGAGAATGCGCTGGCGGTGACTGGATCATTGACTGGAACATTTACTTATAAAAAAACGGCCTGATGGAAGTGATGATAAAAATAAAGTATGCAACTCCTGCAGCACAGAATTTGCATATCATAGAGTTCGTCCACTCTAAAGTACCACATCATACAAAGCACATGGAGTAAAGTTCTCCGTCGTTACACGGAATTGCAAAATTATTAAATTCACTTTTCATAAAGACGACATGTATTCAGCTTTTTAAGTGGGATGTGATCAAAGCCTGGAGTGGGCAAAATCACGTTCCTCTCTCCACTGTAAGTGTTCTGTATTCACTACGCACCGGATCCACTCCGGGTTTTCTGGCTGTAGCGTGTAATTTGAGGTAAAACGTTATTTCAGCTAGCATGGAAATACTTATAATGCAGGAAGGCTCCGATGTTTTGGAGATCGATAAAGGTGTAAAAGAACAATGGAGATTGACTTGGCTCAGCGGAATGATGAAGATTGGGATCAGAAAACCAAACAGGCAATTAACGTGTGTCTTTGCACAGTATAGGTGTCCTGTATTTCGTGGGTAAATGATTTCTCTCGTACGTGATTACGCGCGTCGCGTTTTTGACTGCTACGTTGATCTAACCAGTGGCTGATAAAACGGGTTTGTTAAACTAGTGAGTACACTTCATGTGGCGCCACAAGAACCAAGAAGCAGATGACATTCAAATCCCGTGAGAGCAGTTCGAGAAATCATAACAGAAGAGTTTATGTTCAATTGCACAAAAAAGCCTGCAATTGATATTGCACTGTTAAACTTTTGGTAAATAATCTTCCTGAAGCACTTTATTTCCTAAGCATATTACTTTAGGTCATTTTTGTTGATTGTTATGGCCATTATTTGAACAGTGAAAATACTGTTATAATAAAGAGTTTTTTAAGCTTTGATGTCACTAATGCTGATTATTCACTGATTTATTTAAAAATAAATATTTAATACTTTAACAGCAAAAATTATGTAGGCGATTAATTTAGATTAATTAATCACAGAGTATGTAATTAATTAGATTAAAAATTTTAATCGATTCACAGCCCTAATATATATATATATATATAAGTAATAGGTTTTACTTGTGTCATTATTTTTAGGGTTTTTGAAGATATATAGAGGGCTAAGGTGAAATTTAATATATAAAGTGTTGTACTTATGAGAGACATTTTTACTTATTGGTTTTTGAGGGGTCGCGTTTTTCTGAGAGAGATCTCGTGCACGTGTTTCTAAAATAAGTACACGTGCATATAATTTTATTTTATGATATCGGGTATCAACGCGGTTTAGTTCACAATTTAAATTTAAGTCTTGTTCCATTAAGGGTTTCTTGTTTGAACCACGCATTTCGATCTGCGTGTGATGCGCAGTAATTTACCACGAGAGCAATTTAATAACACATGCATATCTCTGGTCTTTCTCAATCCGAAGGCGGCAGCTTCCGGAGGTTGCATTTGTAGAATGCATATGTCTTCAAAGGGGTTTTATTTCAGAATATTAACAGTTCTAAACTTGACAGTTACTTCTTAGTTAATCGTAAATTGTTGTGATATGCTTATGATTCGCGAATGTAATATTTAGTGAACTTTGGTAAATCAGACTTGATTACGTATGCATACGACCTAAGGAGGCTGCAGCCTTCGGATTGAGAAACGGCCTCTATTCTCAAATCAATGATTTGTCTGCTCATATGCGCTATAGTCTAACAAAACTGTTTCACTTAAGGGCTCGTTATAGTCGTGCGTAGGTCCTACGGCGTAGCCGCGACGGCGTAGGTTCCGCGTAGTCCTCCGCGTCGACGTGCAAACACACGCACAAACCGCTGGTAGGCAGTATCCACGCATGTAACCACAGTAGCAGCGCGACCGTCAGAGAAGAAGAAACTTGGCAAGTTAACCCACAAACGAAGAAGAAACCGCAACTTGTTGTGTATGATTTGAGAAGACCAGCAATGATAACAGTGACTTTTGTTGCAGTTTGAGTTAAATCACTCCTCAACTTGGCTCATCTTTGTTTTCACCGTCGCAAACGGAAATACCTATGACGCAGTTTGTTTTACCTGACGGGAGGGGTTCTGGTGGACCAATCACAGCGCTTGCGGTCCGCGTAGAACTGACGCGCTGTTAAAATTTTTGCGAGGTGCACGTCAGGCTACGCAGAGCTACGGATAACCTACGACTATACGCACGACTATAAATCGCCCTTAATTAACACACTAATATGCCGCGTTCAGTCAGGTGTTTCTATAGGAAGACATTTAAAAACGTTTGCGAGGTGCGTCGGTAGGAAGTGTGGAACATTGGATTAAATTGTTTGAGTGAGTGAGTATCCTTAAACGATAAACTGATCATTTGATAAGATTATTTTAAAAGTGCGTGCGTGTGTGTGAGAAATGAGAAAATGATCAACTGATTAGTTGATAAGATTGTATTTAAACGTTTAATTGGAGGTGAGATTGCATGATAAACATGTAATATTTCTTATATTAATATGGATGTGTGTTTAGTAATTTGTTAACTTTTTTTAAACCCTTTTTTCTGTTTTATATTTAATCTGAAATGAATGGAAAATTGTTGAATGTAAGTACAATTTACCAAAATATAGTGTGATATATAGCAATTAAGTTACAATGAGTTGATGTATATTGTCAGTTGTTAGGTATACAACTGATAAGTTGATGAGAAGTTTATATTATGCACAGGGACATTTTAAACAGCTTAATTTGCAAGAATCATAATCTTTTACGTTGGTGTAGTAGAAGCTGCTTGCAAACATTGTATTAAAATTGTGTCTTCAAATTTTTATGTTCAAGAATATTCTATGTGTATCCAATTATTTACATTTAGATTACCCAGACATTATGTCGCAAATGTGCTTCCTAATGTTTTAGACAATAGGGCTTGGGCGTCAAGATGTCATTACTTGTCGTGGCGGGCATGTTGATAGCCTCCTTTACTGCTGCGCTCTGTTTATAGACATACTTTCTCTCAATCATGTGTCTTAATTTGATTAATTTGTCGTTAATTTTTTCAACCATGGTAAACCGTTGCTGTATTAATAATTAAAAGTAAATTACATTAAAAATGACAGATAAGGACAAAACTTCATTATGTTTTATTCAATATCGGAAACCAAACATTAACCTCAACCCCTCAGTAATGTGTATACATGACATATAAATGACATTTATATATACGATAGTGAAGTATAACATCTGAATATTAATTTATATAGCTTAAGTCAACATTGCACATAAGGGAAATGTCCCGGTTTACTCGCCCAAAATACGGAAAATTTTCAACATTCATCTTTCTGTTGCTATCTCTCTGCTGACAGCAAAAACTGCTGCATTAACTAAGCTACTTGTGAAGCTAGGTCGTATGTGACTTTGCTTACAGATTGGCGTAAAATCGTGCTCTCACAACAACCACGCTGTTATCTTAAAAGGCTTTTTATTCACTCTTTTTTCATATGGATCCAAACCGTTAATAGTTCTGATTTTGTCCACATACCGGTCCCTGCTTCCCTGTTTAATGTATCCCAGTAAATTCCACATCCTTTTCCGGATTTTAACATCTTTTTTCTTTCTTTTAAATCTCCCACCTCTGCCGCTTCTCCTCGTTCAACTTGCTGTATGTTTACATTCGCAAGGCCACCAACATGGCCGCCACGTCCCAGAATGCAACGCGGCGCCCAAGCTCTAGATGCTATGATTTACTATGAGCATTTATTAAAACAGAAATGTGGATTTTAAGAATGCGTTTTATAACGTGCTCTTGAGCCTTCAACGCGTTGGCTTCATTTTGCCGTGAAAGCACGTCGTCTCTCTCCCTATGAGTGTGGGTTCGCGTGCTCTCTGTTTCTCAATGAATTTGGTGCGATGCGAAGCAAGCTCAGTGTCTTCCATGTTTCTGAACTTGAGCAGAGGTCTTTCTTCACTGAGGACGCGGGACCCGTATGGTTGCGGGTTTATATTTTAAATGGTCAGTCGGGTCCGGTTAGGACCTAGTTTAATTACTTTGGGTCCCAAGTCTGATTAATATTGTGTGTATAACACGAGTCGACCGGAAAACGGCCATGAGCGCTACCACGCTAAAGCTCGAGTGCAGTTTCAGCGTACCTCCGGTTACTATGGCGGTTACTATGGCGATGGTTCATGGTGCATTCACTAATGTTAACAGTTTCAATGTTTTATTTAAATTTTTAGTAAATGCTAAAATAAATACATTTACAATTAATAAATAATTAATAAAAGATTCATTAAAGGTGGTAATATTCATGTTTTCTTTTTATATAGCGAGTTATTTAGCTGTTTTGCTGTTTAGCTGTTTATCTGAAATGCCCTGCAAACTACAGCTACCTATATATGCCACAGGAGACTTCAATATGGAATTTATGGCAAAAAAATCTCCCCTTAAAATGCTATTGGTCTCGCCTACATAAAGTGTTAGGTAAATGAATATGACTTGGCCTGAAAAACATTTCAGTCAGAAGAATTTTTTCACTTTAATCCATGTGTACTCTTTTTTTTGTATGTTATATATGTCAAAATATGTGTAAATAATATAAAGGCCGCTGATTAACACTTGCAATTCAGTGTCGTGATGGTTTTACAAAATATTCTGAAGGTAGTAAAAAAGGTTTTAAAAAGTAGTAAATTTAACTTAAAGATCCAGTATGTAATTTTTTTTCAACACAAGAGGGCGCAGTTTCCAACAATAACAAAGGTGAAGTTTGATGACACTTAGAAAGCAGGTGACGATGTGAGATGTCGTTTTCAATGAGTTTTCACTATCTATCAATGCATCTACGTCGAATTATTGAATCATGACCATGGATGAGGTAATTTATTGGTTTTTGTATTACCTTTATGTCTGATAGCATTATTTTATGTTATCATAATCAATGAACTGCAAGGGACATGACATGTTATGCTATATTATCCCGTTACTAATTAGCAATTTGTCTTATTATTTTTTGGGGTTAATGCTGTGCAGTTTTATGCGTTTATGGTTAATGGCGTGTTGTTTAACGTGTTCAAACCAATCATTCTCATAGTAAATTTGAACGAAGATTTGCACGTAGGGATAGATGCGAACTTTCACGTATTGTCCACAACATTCACGCATTTGACTGGTTTCACACTAGGGTTGAACGATTTGGGTAATTTATCCGATTGTGGTTATTGATGCTAAAATTGCGATGTGCGGTTGCAATTATAATAAATGGTATCATGAGTCAACTTGATGGGTTTTAAGGAAAATCTACCCACAGTTTAGTGATAATGCTAAAATGTGTATTTGTAAAACTAGAAATGTTTTCGTATTGCCACGTGATGTAGCAACTGGTCAGTGTCAGTAATCCTAAATCCAAAATACCGCCTTGCAACAGACATAGAGGTTTTTTTTAGCTACCAGATCACTGTCAATCTCCTCTGCATCCATCTTTGCTCTGGTATTTCCGCGCTGCGCACACACAAGTGATGATGCATGCCACACAACTGCATGCCACACGTGCACTGCCTTTTTTGTTAGTTTTTCTTTCTTTTTTTAAACAGCAAGGAAAATCATCAGAAAGTTTGAGCGTGTGAAACCAATTAAGTGCGTGAATGTTGCAGACAATGTGTGAGAGTTGGCTGCTCTTTAATTGTACTGTCATAATCTCGTTCACTAAACGTGATGAAAAGCCTTACCGAATTACAAAGAGCAATATAACTGTTTATAAGTGCTATTATTTACAGTTGCATGTGTTGCAGGGAAACACTGATATATCACTGGAATTATCAAATCCAGATGAGACCTGGAGTCCTCTTAAGAATGTAGCATCACAGGGTAATAAAATAAAATAGATTTGCTTACCTGTCTATTAATACACTTGTGAGAGCAGAGTCTCTGTCAAGTCCAAGATTGTCGCGAAGCTCTCTCCATCTGGAAAACGCCTGGGCGAGATTTACTCTGGTTTTATTGCTCCGTTTGTCACAAAGTCTGCGTTTATCCGAATATGGACACTTACGTTTTGTTGGCACTTCCATAACGTTACTTGCCAAAAAGTAATCCATATCAGCCGATAACAGCTATAACGCTATAACCCACACTTCCGCATTTGATCATGTGATATTCCGATGTGGTGGAATATCACATGGTCTACACCGGAAAAATACGATAGTGCGGATATTGCGTCACTGAAAGGCGACCTTTTTTTCCGGGACGGACAATTATTGAAAGCTCCACTGTGTACTTCTTTTAGTTAATTCTTAGCAAAAACCCATGTTTTCTTTGAAAAGTATGTGCTCATTCATGTGTAATTACGTCCACCCCACTAATCAAAGTATTCTTGTAAGTGTAGAATCTGCTATTTAAAATGCATACGGTCGAGTCGCTCTCTGGCTGAATCCATGTTGTGCCTCCATCTTTGAAATACATTCGCCGACGAGGGACATTCCAGACTACACTCACGCTGGTTGCACGGAGGTTGCATGTGTAGGCGGTACACGTCATCAAGACAGAAGAATATTAACAATTATAAAGCTGACAATTATTCTTAGTTAATTGTAAATTGATGTAATATGCTTATGACTTGCGAATGTAATGCTCAGTTAATTTAAATAAACCAGGCTTGATGACGTATGCAGCCTGCGACCTGCGTAGACTGAATCCTTCGGCCGCATGCCGTGATAAATCTGCGATCTAATGCTTTGATTTGAAAGCCTGTTGAAGATATATTCCCGAGGACATTAAAACAAGTTGCCAAGGAAGCGAAACGGGGATTTTAAACAACAACGCGACAGGAAAAACATCAAGACCAAAGTCAATATTGGAGTTAGTTTTCCAAGATGGGGCTCAATGGACACTGAAGTTGCTAAGTTACTTTCTATCTTCACCACAGGTAATTCAGCATATTCGTTTACATCTAAACAGTCTATGTTGTAAACTTGAAGTTTTATAGTTTCTTGGCTAACTATAGCATGGTTATGCAGTTAGTGTAAACACGCATGTGGTTTAATGTGTTCGAACAGCCACACGCCGTCTTTCCGCCCATTTATGTAATCTGAGGTACTGAGATAAATGTTTTTCATATTTTCTGAACTCTAGCACAAACACACGGTGACAGCGCTATTTTTAGCCTTTCATTGATAAAACGCTGCTGATCTGCGCGTCTTTCGTTTCATTTTACAAGCGTGTGAAAGTTGTGCAATGTTATTTCACCAATATCAGAGAAAGCTCTTACATATACACAGACATGTAACGTTTACTTAAAACATAAGTATTGGACTCTGACATATTAGTTTCGCATCCATTTAAACCTGCCATTACTCCAGCTCATGATTAAATGACAGGAGAGGGACTCGTCCACAGACCATCTCCTCAGTAATCTGGAAAGAAGCGGTCGAAAATGGACAAAAAGAGACGTATTTAAACACCAAGTGTAAACATAATGTGTCTCTCTCGTCCACTTGTGATCTGATCGACGAAAACACATCTAAATACCAAGTGTAACAGCCCCTGTGATATTTTTCCTCGCGTGGATGAAAAAGGAGTGTCTAAGCTACGTTTATGGTTGCTTTTTGTTTGTGATTTTAAGCGGACATATCATGACAATCAGACTTTTTACATGTTTAACATAAATCTGTGTGCTTTGACGGATCACACGATTGCAAATTGTTCATTTTTTTCATTGCTTTTGCTTTAGCTACTGGAAGCCATGTTAACCTTGGCATGACAGGGCCACCGTACTAGTTAAAACGCGTTCTGAATGGGGGGGGGGCTAGAAAGTAATAATCAGTTGGTTGTCATATAGAATTTTACCACTAGATGGGAGTAGATCCTACACAGTGGGGCTTTAAAATGGGAATTTATCTAAAATAAAAAAAATTTGGAGACTTCTGAGATATTGTAAGTACACTACTGCTGGAAATATATCACACTGTGCAAGTTATTTTAGGAAATTTTATTAAAAAATATACATATTGGAAATGCATATTGCATCTTTAAGGATTGCTTTATATACCCTGCCTGCGTTTTCCATTTCAAAATGAGAGGTACGTAGGTTAAACCTAAGACAGCGGGGTATTAAGTCAAGCCTGTTTCAGAAGGAGAGGTAACTTGTACTCAGTGTCTGTTTCTGGAGTAACTTACTCTGTGAACCTAACCTGGTTGGGAGCAGGTTTTATCCTGTAAACTTGGAGTTTCTTGTGGTGTTCTCCCCATTTTTAAAGGAGTAGCGGTGTTTAATGTTTGTTGCTTTAGCACATTCATTCATTGCGCACATTTTTATTATGTACACTGTAAAATATGTTTATAGCTGTCTTTAAGTAATAATCAAATTGCCAGTGCAAATCATTTTACCTTAGTGCTTTATATATTTGATAAATTACATTTAATATATTGAAAGTATATTGAAATGTCTAGTAAAGCCAATTTGATATTCTTAGGTGCAGAGATATCTAAGTGACTTAAATTTTAAGTGCTTTTATACAGGATCATGTAGATGATGATGGTGCATTCATTTGTAGGAATTTACATTTATGTTGGAAGAGGATTTTGAGACTCCGAGTGGATTTTTGTCATATCCGCTTGCATTTATGTGAGCTGAATTATTATTATTTATTTTTTTTGCAGTCATTTTATAAATTAATATACTTATGTCACTAATATCAGCCTTTGTGGCCGTGCTCTTACATCTGAACAGTTGCCTTGACATTGTTATATATCAATATCGTTGGTCTAGTGCAGTGTTTCCCAACCCTGGTCCTCGGGCACCCCCTCCCAGAAAGTTTTAGATGTCTCCTTATTTAACACACCTGATTTAACTCATCAGCTTGTTAGGGAGACATGTTTACCATTTTGGAAGGAAGCTGATGAGTCGAATCAGGTGTTTTAAATAAGGAGACATCTAAAACTTTCTGGGAGGGGGTGCCCGAGGACCAGGATTGGGAAACACTGGTCTAGTGGGTAGTGCTGTGTGCTTTGGTCAGGGGATGCATACTGTTGGCGATCTAAGTATGAATCCCGCCTTGGTGTATTTTTGTTTTATGAATGACAAACATTTGTAAAGTTCGTATCCTTTTATGCCCAAGTATTATGCTGTCATCTTTTTGTCTATAGGATTGCATGCATAAAAATGAATATAATAACATGCAGTCTTCCGTTTATTTCTGATATTTTAACCATGATGAAAAATTAAATGTACACATTTACTAGAGTTTCCAACAACAACTTTTTTCTTTAAAATATATGCTCGTAGTTGCGGTACACTTGCAGCAACACTTTCAGTTTTAGTAGTAAAAAGGATTTAGACCTCTTTGTCACATGTTGTTGCCATGGGGAATCGTAATATCGGAGCTCCATTGATGATGGCTTTTCATAGTGGTTGTGCATGCACTTAACTCAGAATCAATCTACTTGGAGTCGATTGAACTAACTCAGAGTTTCCTATCTCAAAGTAAGTCAAATCAGAGTTTAAGTTTAAACTTAGAGTTGGTTGAACCTCCTTATTGAAACGGGCCCCAGGATTTTCCACATTGATGCCTGTTTATCCTCTCTTTTTTTTGTGAAAACTGCCGTTCCAAAAGTAAACGACTGTGTTTAGCTCTGCCGCCTTGTTATATGTCATGCAAGTGAGAGCGGAATGCCGCAAATGAGATGAGAGAGGAGAGAAATGATCTGAGTTAATCGTGACCAAACAACGTTGTGTTAGGCGGGGTCAAACAAAACGTGTTTGCACATTAGGCTTTGGCAGAGAATGTGCTAAGGATGTTGGCAAATAGATGGTAAGCTGTTTTAAACAACTGGTGAAGAAATGTGCATGTTAACTTCAGGTGTGCTTGACTTTAAAGCAGCATTTGTGTGGAAATCTGTGTGTGGCATTCAATAACTGAGGTCATCAATTTTGTGAAGAAACAGGTGTGAATCAGGTGGCCCCTATTTAAGGATGAAGCCAACACTTGTTGAACATGCATTTGAAAGCTGAGGAAAATGGGTCGTTAAAGACATTGTTCAGAAGAACAGCGTACTTTGATTAAAAAGTTGATTGGAGAGGGGAAAACCTATAAAGAGGTGCAAAAACAGATAGGCTGTTCAGCTAAAATGATCTCCAATGCCTTAAAATGGAGAGCAAAACCAGAGAGACGTGGAAGAAAACAGAAGACAACCATTAAAATGGATAGAAGAATATCCAGAATTGCAAAGGCTCAGCCAATGATCACCTCCAGGATGATCAAAGACAGTCTGGAGTTACCTGTAAGTACTGTGACAGTTAGAAGACGTCTGTGTGAAGCTAATCTATTTTCAAGAATCCCCCGCAAAGTCCTCTGTTAAAAAAAAAGGCATGTGCAGAAGAGGTTACAATTTACCAAAGAACACATCAACTGGCCTAAAGAGAAATGGAGGAACATTTTGTGGACTGATGAGAGTAAAATTGTTCTTTTTGGGTCCAAGGGCCACAGGCAGTTTGTGAGACGACCCCCAAACTCTGAATTCAAGCCACAGTACACAGTGAAGACAGTGAAGCATGGAGGTGCAAGCATCATGATATGGGCATGTTTCTCCTACTATGGTGTTGGGCCTATTTATCGCATACCAGGGATCATGGATCAGTTTGCATATGTTAAAATACTTGAAGAGGTCATGTTGCCCTATGCTGAAGAGGACATGCCCTTTAAATGGTTGTTTCAACAAGACAATGACCCAAAACACACTAGTAAACGGGCAAAGTCTTGGTTCCAAACCAACAAAATTAATGTTATGGAGTGGCCAGCCCAATCTCCAGACCTTAATCCAATTGAGAACTTGTGGGGTGATATGAAAAATGCTGTTTCTGAAGCAAAATCAAGAAATGTGAATGAATTGTGGAATGCTGTTAAAGAATCATGGAGTGGAATAACAGCTGAGAGGTGCCACAAGTTGGGTGACTCCATGCCACACAGATGTCAAGCAGTTTTAAAAAACTGTGGTCATACAACTAAATATTAGTTTAGTGATTCACAGGATTGCTAAATCCCAGAAAAAAAATGTTTGTACAAAATAGTTTTGAGTTTGTACAGTCAAAGGTAGACACTGCTATTTTTTTGAACACACCCCTTTCAACTAATTGCCCAATTGCGCAGCCTTGGGGGCGTGCGTGTCATGGGTGCTGGGTCTTGTTTGTTTTCTGGGGGTCTGCTGAACCTGCTGGTGACTTGTTTGCCACGTAGCAGTGGAGGGTATGCTGAAGGCCTTGATTGTTCTGGTTGGTCACATTGTACTGCTGTTATTTTGAACAAGACTGTATATGCCTCATACATTAAAAAATATTTTTGCTGTATTCTTTTTAGAACAAACAAGGGCTTTCTCACAGCTGCCTTCACTGAGACATCTTTTACGCATTCTTAAGGTGCCTGTTTTATCCATTGGTTTTATCATGTTGCAGTCTATTAGGCAACATTCTGCATAAGATGGGCTTAAATTTGGAAATGCATTACATCTACATTTCAGTGCTAACAGAAAAGATGCTGATGATCATCCTCTTTCTTTCTTATTGTTATCAGTACTTTAAACTAAATTGGCATCTCTTTGGAGCTGTCATTTTCTTAAATGAGCCGCGGAAATCTTTCAAATGAGCTTTTAACGCTAGACAAATGGCTTTATTTTCAATACAATTCTCGAAATCATTTTGAAAATAAGAAGAAAATTTCTCCTCAGATTCAGCACCAAGTTTGCAGGAGTCGTATTCGCACTGTAGGGGATTTTAAAAAGAGTTACATGAGTGGAAGCAGGGCGCCGGGACAGTGTGTGAATGGGAGGCAGGGTTGCGAAATTGCAGGCGCGGCTTAAAATGGCTGTTATTTCAAATAGCGTAGCATATTTTAAACTAATTGGTTAACCGGTTTCAACCGGCAAATGAGGTTCGGTGGTTGGCCAAGAAAATGTTTAATTTTCGTCATTCCTAATTCATAGGCTTGGTCTGTATAAAAGACACCTGGGAGTCAGAAAGTCATTGATATGGGATAAAATGCATATTTCACTAATAAAACCAAATGAATTTATAATTGGTGTGTGTGTCTATGAAGAGTTTGGTTCCAAAACGTGATAAACACCATTTTTTGTAAAAAAAGTGAATTATTGCCAAAAATCAGTATTGTATCAGGTAAGTATTTAAAAATAAATTCTTAAATTTACGCCAAATACAATATCCGCTGTGTTATTCTGTCATCTTTTCTCTTTTTTTGCCAGAATGCAATAAATGCCAGTCCTCCTTTTCTACAGAACGCAATAAATCCACTAAACAAATTACAGCGCTCCATTCTACGCATTGTAAACAAACATTGGTGGTGCGTTGACAGGGTTTCCACGGGGTTGTAAAAGGTAGTAAATTAAAATCTGCCAAATTGAGGCCAGTAAAAAGTAGTAAAAAGTAGTAAGCGTCATCTGACGAGGTAGTAAATTTTCGATTGCCTTTTGTAAAGTTATGATGCCTGAAATTAGTTCAAATCACCTGCATATCTGGGCAAATAATCAAAGATCTTTCATCTCTGGGATGTGATCAAAGCCTGGAGTGGAGCCAAATCACGTTCCTCTCTCCGCTGTAAGCGTTCTGTAATCACTACGGACCGGATCCATTCCGGGTTTTCTGACTGTATCACGTTAAGCTGAGGTAAAACTTTTTCAGCTAGCATGGTCAAACTTATAATGCAGGAAGGCTCCGATGTTTTGAAGATCGATAAAGGTGTAAAAGACGATTGACTTGGTTTAGCGAAATAATGAAGATTGGCAAGCCTTTCAGTTCGTGGGATAATAAAACCAAACAGGTAATTGCGTGTCTTTGCACAGTATGATTAACGTAAGGGGTCCTGTATTTTGGGGGTAAATGATTTCTCACGTTACTGATCATCTGCGGCATGCTTTTTAATGCTATGCTGATATAGCCAGTGGCTGGTACAACGGGTTTGTTTAACTCGTGGGTAAACTTCATGTGGCGCCAGAACAACCAAAGGGCAGATGACATCCACATCCCTTGAGAGCGATTGACGAGGAATCATAAGAGGAGACTGCTTCCGAAATGCTCTCGCGGGACTTTGATGTCATCCACCTGTCGTTTCTTGCAGTTGCATTTGCGTGTGGTCACAAAAACTTAACATTTGTACATATATTTAAGCACAGCAGTTTAAAAACAGGTGATTTTAAGCCATTCAAACACAAACAACAGTGCGTCTGCTGTTTCTGTGTCAGAGGAGCACGCAAGCTGTATATATATTTTTTAACGCTGTGTTACTATCGTCCTGAAATGAGTTGATCTCAGTATTCCCATAGATGGCGCGTCGAAGTCACACTGACGCCTGCACACTCTTGTCACAGTGTTTCCCCACACATTGCTGTGCAGCGCTGCCCAGGTTAACAAGTGCCCAAGTATTTCTGTCATCAAATTTTGTCTTTTTTGTTTTTCTGTGATGATGACACTCTTTAATAATGACATTTTGTGTGCAACATAATGAGTTCAGTGTGCGTTCACGGATGCGACGCGAACAAGCTCGTGTCACATTGTATCCTTCATGTTTCTGAACTTGAGCAAAGTTTTTAGAGGACTTGATGGAGCACCCGCGGCCCATATGGTTCCGGGTTTGTATTTGAAATGGTCAGTCGGGTCCGGGTCAGTCATAGTTAATTACTCCGGGTCCCGAGTCAGATTAATATTGTGTGTAAAACCCGAGTCAAACGGAGAGTGGCCGTGAGCGCTACCGCGCTAAAGCTAGCTCTTTTCTATTATTATTAATAAACCATATATTTTCTAAAACCTATTGCAATGAACGAGCAAAGCTCAAGCTGCCTCAAGATTTATAAAACGCAAAGCTGTAATGTAAGTCCCCTGTCAGTGGGACAGCAAGTAGACTTTTGAATCTGAAATAATGAGTGGATTTAGGCTTTTTTTAATCGGCAAGAGAGAAATAGAAAGAGAGGCACTTTTCCTGCTAATAGAAATCATAACCATTATAACACCAGTCACATTTATAATCTATAGACCTGCACTGTCTATCATTAATATGCTATATTATTGTATTTAATAGAGTTTGATAAAAGGGGTCATCTAATTGCTTCATATCAGTTTTTATTTTTGCATGAAGACATAAAGTAATATCAAACTACATTTAATTTGTTGTGTTTATTTTCTTTAAAATTGTATATCTACTACAATCAGTCACATAGGAAAAAGTGAACTCTATTTACATACTGTGAATCGTTTTTGAATCGAAAATCGATTCTGAATCGAATCTTGAGCCTAAAAATCGGAATCGAATCGAACCGTGAAATTTTCTGAATCGTGCACCCCTAATGGAAACTACATAGTGTTGCTTTAATGGCATTGATGAACCTGTGGTAGTTTTCGGTGACGGAAAAGAAATGTAAGCCATCAACATGTAATAATTTATGCGAGAGGCACTCATTATTTTTAAATGTTTTAACTAATCAATGACTGTCACTAACAATTATTTTGCTAGTATTTTTATATTTTTTGTAATAAAAATAGACACAATTTAGCAATAACCTTTAAAATTGCATAATAATGGCGATGCAATAATCATTTGTTCAAATAAAGTATCAAAACAAGTAAACACAGTAATAAGTAGCGTTTGTAATAAAAACAGCATTATGTATTATAACAAATGCCTGAAGGGGGCGCTAATGGAGCCGCTTTTGTAACTTTAGAATCTAAACTTTAGCCATTTACTTTTAACCAAATAACGTTTAAATCCATTAAAATGTTTAATATTTGTCCAATTCATTACAACACAAATGATATAGCCACTTTTATTCTTGATCAAGAACATACAAAGATAAAATCATGTAAACTGTGAGTGAGGGTTTAATCTGCTAAGACACTTCTGACACTGATCAACAGACAATCGCAACGTGTAGATGAACATTATTGGAAGCACAAATCAAAAAGCACATGCAGTAAAACACTGAATATAATGCATGCACACTGCACTGTAAAAGGTTTAGTCAAACAGAAATTTAACTTTATGCTGACAGTGACGTTTCTCAAATATTAAGTATGCAGTCTACAAATGCGACTTCTAAAGGATTCAGCCTTTTGTTTGCAAAACGGCCAGCATTTCACCTCTTTGAGAAATGTTGTGACATAATTAATTCTGCCATACATATTTAATCTTGCGTTGTCATATCACTAGTGTATACCACTAGTCAACTAAATGAATATAACATGGCAAAGATGAATGCACATTTATATATTGATGTAATAGATTTATAGCATTTTGGAAAAAAACATATCATGGATTTATTGCATTTTGTGGAAAAAATTATTCGTTTTTATAATAAATCTTTGAAAATTAAGTTCTGCATTTGAATTTTTTATGTTTTTATAACCAAAAAATGCTATGTGAAAGTTTGTAACAGAAAATAGTGGTTTTCATGTTGTCACTTTATAGAAAATGCGTTTTTACCGAAATTTGTCAACATGGATTTATTGCGTTTTTGACCCAAACTCTCATATATATCATGTGTGTGTATATGTGTAAGGCTCATGTAAGCTGCTAAATGTCACTTGATGACATAATGGTCCTTACTAAAAATTCTTGACATGTTTTATGTTCATTAAATACTTTTATTTCAAATGTGTTTAATATTGGCCTAAGGTTAATAAGAAAAATGGGTTGACAACGAATTCTCATTTATAAAAGAACATGTCAGATATTTTAAAGGTTTTGCATATGAACTTATGGATTAGGTGTTTTTATGTGTTAATAATTTTCTATTAGTTATCCATTTTAATGAATAGCTATCATCAAATGTCTTTAGTGAATAAAGTTCTCATAGATGTTGTATAAAGTGAATTTTTGTCTTTTCTGCTTTACTTTTTAGAAGAAATTCAAATCTGATCAACAGTAAGTAATGTTAGCATTTTTTTAGTATTTTGAAAGTTTTGGAAGGTAAATGAAATGTATTGTTACATTTGTAATTGTGAAAATTACTGTTCAGCTCAAATGGCAAATGTATTGAATGGTAGTATTTAATATTGGAATAATAAACATCAACAACAGATGCTAAGTTGAAATTAAACTTTACTTTTTCTCTTGTAGCCATAAATAGGACAGAAATAACACAGTGTGCCTTGAGCATTGGACTGTAATTCGACTGACTCAAAAGGTATATTAGCACTGCATATGTAATCCAACAATGACCCCTAGTGGGTCCTTTAGGATACTGCCATATAAATATTTAAATCATTAATTAAAGTTAAGTTGAAATTTGATTGTTTGTCAGTATATTACTTACTGAAGAGTAGATGATAAATCAAAAAAACTTATTTAATATGATATACAATATACTTTACAACTTTGTCATCAAATTGTAAACATCACTTTTTATTTTAGCTATGTTTACAATGACAATTTTTGCATCATAACTTTTTCTCTGTTGCCTATTTTGTGTGTGTGTGTGTGTGTGTGTGTGTGTGTGTGTGTGTGTGTGTGTGTGTGTGTGTGTTTGTGTGTTTTCAGATGCCACGTGGAAAGGGTTTTCGCCGTTCCCAGGCTGCTAAGAGGCGAATGGCTAAGCCGTACTCTCTCAGTTTTCTAGATGAACTTGCTGATGAGATTATAGCTTCTGAAGAACTCTCCAATGAAAATACCATGCTTTCCTATAAACTTACCAATTGCTCCAATGATGCTACCAATTGCTTCAATGAACCTTACAATACTTGCAATGAACCTTACAATACTTGCAATGAACCTGACAACACTTGCAATGAACCTGACAACATTTGCAATGAACCTGACAACACTTGCAATGAACCTGACAACACTTGCAATATACCTGACAACACTTGCAATGAACCTGACAACACTTGCAATGAACCTGACAACACTTGCAATGAATCTAAATCATTAAAATGTCCAGACAAACAAATTAACAGGTCTGTTTATATAACTAACTTTGCTAATATTTCAAAGAACATTTTGAGAGGGTCTTTCCATCAAGGTGATAAACAATTTGGGTACAACAGGAACCGGCAGTGTGGAGTCAACAGTGTGACAGCAGTGATGATGAGCAAACTGAAAAATGTGCTGACATGGACCACAGATGACCTGAATGCGGTGTTGGTTAAAGGAGACGAGATTTATACATTTATGCACTTACAGGGGAAAATCAGTGATTCAACAGGCTGTGGATATGTTTCTGTTGCAGAATTGCCAAGAATGCACACACTCTGTAGTACAAAATTCATAATAAACTACAGTGAGTCATACAGTGGTCGTATTGGTGTTTCTATATATGATGAAGATGTAAAGAATATCTGTATGCCAGTAGACGAAGCCATCCAGAGGGCATTGCTGGATTGCGATGCTTGTTTGTTAAACATTAAATATAACATATGTTGTGTCATAAAACAGGGAACCACGTTTGCAATATTTGATCCTCATGCAAGAAATTGCATTGGCCTGTGCGAATATGGTATTGGTACAAGCACAGTAGCATATTATGATGATATACACATGTTGTATGACCATGTTCTTAACCTTGCCAAGTCATTGAATGCTGAGCTAAAACCTTTTGAGGTAACTGGTGTTAATGCAACCGTGATTAAAGATGCAGCAGCAAAATCAACTTTGAAGACTGATAAAGCATGTAGTTTTCCACCACAGTCGCATGAGGCCACACATGAGCAGAGTAAGTGTTTTGGTGAACATGACGAACAAAGGTTGCGTGCAATGAAGTCTGGTCAAAAATGTCTTGTTTTGGGTGACACAGAGACTAAAGCGAAGAGTAATTTGAAAGTAAAACAATTAAATGAGAATTTACTAATGGAGGACATTCTTATTGGAGACACTTCAAATAAAGAGTTTACTTTTCAACCTTTGACATTAGTAGATCAAAATGCTTTATGCGCACATTTACAATTGACTAATGAACACAATATTGTACAATGCAGAATTATGTGTTCTTTAAGAGAACCAACTAAAACAAAGAGCATCAAGGCAGACGGTAACTGTTTTTATCGATCAGTAGCACACGCAGTATGTGGTAATGAAGAGAAACATCTGAAAATAAGACGTGCAGTTGTGAAACATCTTGAAGCTAACAGTTCTGAATTTGTGAAGTATTTAAAAGAAGAGTACAGATCAGTGAAAGATTATTTGACACAGTGTAAAATGTATTACTCAGGATCATGGGTCAAAGAAATCGACATTTTTTTGTACAGCTGATTTGCTGAAGATAAAAAATATTTACTTTCAATAATGGCAGATGGAATCTCTACACACCCAATGGTCAGTCATTTACAGATAATGCAATATATGTGAACCACTGCAACAGTAATCACTATGAAGTTGTTACATGTGTTATAAACCAGGACAATGATTGTGAAAAAGCGGATCATAATGACATTAAACAGTGTTTACGAAAAAGAAAGTTAAATGAACCAATGGAGCACTCAAAAATTAAAAGAGAACGTGAGAGATACAACTGTGATAGTGATTTCAGACAGAAAAAATTGCAGAGTCAAAGAGTAAAATATTCTAAGAATAATGAATACAAACAAAATCAGATTGACAAGTCCAAATCTAAATACTGTGAAGATATTGAATACCGACAGAAAAAGATTGACAAGTCCAAAATTAAATACTGTCAAAACAGTGATTATAAAGAAAAAAAACTTAAAAACATCAGAAATAAATATAAGAGTGATATAAATGTACAGCAGTCAAAGTGTGAAAGATCAAAGATTAAGTATTCCACAAATGTTAATTTCCAGAAATGTGTTAAGCAGTATTCTAAGACTAAGTATAAAACTGATAAAGACTTTAGAGCAACCATTTGTAAGTATTCCAAAAATAAGTATCATGGAAACCCCACATTTAAAGCGAGTGTTTTGTAATATTCGAAAAGGAAATACAATAATGATGAAAATTTTCGCATGACTAAAATTCAGAAATCATGTGAAATGTATTCAAAACAGAAAGAAAAACAAAAAGACATTGATTTCACTATTAATCTGTTTCGTCAAGACGTCAGTAGAGGCCCAGAATGTGTTTGTTGTGTATGCCATCGTTTATTATTCAGAAAACAGGTTATTGAATGTACGAGAAATTGCTATGAACAAAAAGGACACAATATAGCTGATTTAAGCAAAAGATGTATCACACTTAAGTATTTACATGAATGTAACAATGAATGTTCATCTGATTGTTATTTATCTGATAATTTGTCGTGTAGATTGTGGATTTGCTATACATGTCATCGAAAAATCCTTAGAGGAAAACTACCTGAAGAGAGTGTTGCCAACAATATGCATTTGGTGGACATTCCGAAAGAATTAAAATGTCTAAATTCATTGGAACAACATCTAATAGCACTCAATATTCCTTTTTTACGTCTTCTTTGTCTTCCTCGGGGTCAACAGCGAGGTGTTCATGGGCCAGTTGTCTGTATTCCGGTAAATACTACGAAGATGACGAATATTCTTCCACGAAATGAATGTGATGATCATATGATTAAAATTAAACTGAAGCGAAAATTAACATACAAAGGTCATTATGAATATAAATATGTCCATATTGATCATGTGAGAAATAGTCTATGGTACTTGGTGCAACACAATAAGTGGTATAATGATGTGGAGTTTAATGAGCAATGGGTTAACTCATTTAATAAAATAGATGATATACAAAATAATGCTAATGATGAAATGGATGATGATAATATACCAGATAAAAGTGATGATGAAAAAGAATCTGAAGAAGACCTAACATATATTAAGGATCAAAGTGGACTTTTGTCAGACACATCACTACAGCCTGTTGACATAGGTTCAGAAGTAATTGATCAGCATTTTAACGATGTAATAAATGTGGCACCAGCTGAAGGCAACAGTCCTATTAGATTGTTATCTGATAAAACCAATGAAGCAAAATGTTTCCCTGTTCTCTTTCCCACGGGTGGTCCAACATTTCATGATGAGAGAGAGGAAAAAATCACGTTGTCAAGATACTTAAATGCACGAATCCTTAACGCAGATGGACGCTTTGCACGAAGCACAGACTTCATTTTCTCTGCGCAGTATATATCAGAAGTTGATCAAATTGTATCTAATGTCTCAATTGCATTACGCAAAGGTTGTGAGAAAGATGGTTTATCAAAGGTAACACCAGATATGTTGACAAATTCTGATGATTTGCAAAAATTACTCAAGTATGATGAAGGATACAAGTTTTTGAGACCAGTCAGAGGGACGCCTCCTTATTGGATGTCTACACAGAAAGATCTCTTTGCTCTGATTAGACAACTTGGAATACCAACATTCTTTGCATCTTTTAGTTCTGCTGATCTGAGATGGCCTGAAATGTTGAACACCATTATTAAACAAGAGGGGAAAGAAATAGCTGTTGATGAACTTGACTGGACTGAAAAATGTGGCCTTTTATGGCGAAATCCTGTCACTGCTGCAAGGATGTTTGATCACAGATGGCATTGTTTTCTTAAACATGTGATTATGTCTCCAGCTGAACCTATTGGTAAGATAAAAGATTATTTTTATCGTGTTGAATTCCAACAACGTGGTTCTCCTCATGTTCACTGTCTAATTTGGGTAGAAAATGCTCCAAAGCTTAATGATGATGATGAAGATAATGATCTAATAGTTGCTGATTTCATTGACACATATATCACCTGTGAGACACCAGCAGAGCAAGACATAGAACTGTTTGAAACAGTAAACTGTGTTCAAAAACACAGTACAAAACATTCAAAAACATGTCGTAAGAAAAATACAGTATGTCGTTTTAATTTTCCAAGACCTCCATCTAGCCGTACCTTTATTACAAGAGCATCTAATGCAGATGAGTTTAAAGGGAATGATGAAGATGAGACAGCAAGTGCAATTATAAAGAAAGTGAAAAGTGCATTAAACTCTGAAGTGAATTTTGATTCGACTGATGCCTTTTTTTTATCTATCGAGATTGATCAGGCTGTGTTTGAAAAAGCATACAACAAATGTTCTAAAATGAAAAGCATTGTCCTGAAAAGAAATCCAAAAGATATTTGGGTAAACCAGTATAATAGACATTTACTGTGTGCTTGGCAAGGGAATATGGATATTCAGTATGTCACAGATGCTTTTTCTGTTGTTGTTTATATAATAAGTTACATCACAAAAGCTGAGCAAGAAATGGGACTGTTACTTCAACGTGCACAAAATGAGGCTATGAATGGAAATGTTGAAGCTAAAGCGTCTTTAAAACAATTGGGAAGTTTGTATTTGCACAACAGAGAACTTTCAGCCCAAGAAGCCGTGTACAGACTGACAGGCATGCATTTAAAGGAATGTTCACGTAAAGTACAATTCATTCCAATAGGACCAAATCCAGTAAAGATGAGTTTGCCTTTGCATGTGCTTAAGAATAAACTGGAGAAAGACCAATCTGATGATGAAAACAGTTATTGGATGACAAGTGTTGTTGACAGGTACAAGAACAGACCACAGAAAGAACCACTGATAAATCTTTGTCTTGCCAGTTTTTGTTCAGAATACAGAGTTTTGACAAAGTCAGAGGTGTCTTCACAAAAGACATCTGCAGAAAATAAAGTTATTAAACTCAAGAATAACTGTGGCTATGTGAAAAAAAGGACACGAACTGAACCTGCAATTGTGAGGTATCCAAGATTTTCACCCACAAAAGATCCAGAAAAGTATTATCAGTCATTACTCCAGCTTTTTCTACCACATTATGATGACTGTCAGCTGAAACCTAGAAACTATGAGACATATGACAACTTTTACAACAATGGTCTTGTAAACATTGGTTGTGAATTATACAAAGTGAAATCAGTTGTTGACAGAAACAGACAATTGTTTGAAAAAGAAAGTGACAAAATAGAGGAAGCTAAACAACTTTTGCAGCAGGATATAAATTTACAAGATGCCTGGGCCATTATATGTCCTGAAACTGAAAGAGAACGTAATGAATGCATTGAACTGATGAAGAATAAAGTATTAACTGATGAAGATGACACTCGAGGACTAATTCCAGATCTTACAGGAAACCCTCAAACTGTATGTACTATGGAAACTAACCACACTATAATGCCCAGAGATGCTGCATTGCATTTACTACGGTCATTAAATCAGGAACAATCTGCGATATTCTATAAAGTCCGTAAATGGTGTCTACAGAAAGTGCTTGGACAAAACCCTGAACCTTTAAGACTGTTTATTACTGGTGGAGCAGGTACAGGAAAAAGTCATTTAATTAAAGCCATACACTATGAATCATCCAGACTGTTATCTCAGCTGTCTGAAAATCCTGATGATGTTACTGTGCTTTTGACAGCTTTGACAGGAGTAGCAGCCTTTAATGTTGGTGCTTCAACTATTCACAATACATTTTCAATTGGTGCAAATGTCAGATTGCCATATCAGCCACTAAGTGATGACAAATTAAGTTCTTTACGTGTCAAAATTGGTAATTTGCAAATTTTGATTATTGATGAAGTCTCTATGGTTGACCATCGTCTGTTTTCATACATTCATGGAAGGCTGCGACAAATAAAACAAACTGGTGATTACTCTCTATTTGGAAGAGTCAGCATTGTTGCTGTGGGTGATTTCTATCAGTTACCGCCTGTAAAGGGTACTGCTCTTTATTCTGACACAAACAGAGTAAACCTATGGGAAAACAACTTTGAACTTGCTCAGTTAACTCAAGTTGTTAGACAACAAGATGTAACTTTTGCTGAGATGTTAAATCGTCTGAGAGTACGTAAAAAAGATGAATGCCTTACAGCTACTGACATTGCTACACTAAAAAAATGTGAAACAGGGGAGAAATGTAATGATCTTCACATATTTGCAACAAATGCTGAGGTTGATAAATACAACATTGAAAGATTAAATGAGTGTTGTCCAAAAGCAATCAGTATAAATGCTCAGGATTATATCAGAAATTCAAAAACTGGAAGAATGGAACGTAAAGTTGGATACCACACAAAAGTTTTCAACTCATGCTTGTCTAAATGTGTTTCCTTGGGTGTTGGAGCAAGAGTTATGTTAAAGAAAAATATTGATGTTGCTGATGGTCTTGTGAATGGAGCTTTTGGTACAGTTGTCCACATAAGTGAAAGTCAGAACAATTTTGAAGATAATGATGATTTCCCAACAGCTATTCATGTGGAGTTTGATAATCCAACTGTTGGAAAAATTCAGAGACACAAAACACATCAGACATTTTGTCAAAATTCAACTTTAATTGATGTACAAGAAGACCAAGTTACAAATGCTGGTGGCATAAGACGTCAGTTTCCACTCAGATTGGCATGGGCATGAACAGTTCACAAAGTGCAAGGACTTACAGTAGATAAAGCTGTCGTATCACTGAATAAAATCTTTACAGCAGGACAGGCATATGTTGCATTGAGTCGTGTGAGATCTCTTGATGGACTTATTATTGAGGACTTTAAAGATTCTGTCATATACTGTAATGACAAAATTGAGTTAGCTTTAAAAGATATGCCAAAATTCACTTTAGATGAGTATACTTTCAGTAAATTGTTTGGTACATTGAGAATAGCACTGCTTAATGTACAAAGTCTAAAAGCTCATTATCCGGATGTTATGTCACATACCGTTCTGATGAATGCTGATTGTATTTGTTTGACAGAAACATGGCTAAATTTTAATGACCAGGAAAAAGAACCACAAATACCAGGATTTGTGTTCAAACACATCACAAGAGCACATTGTTATGACAACAGCACTGCATTTTTCACTGAATTAAAACAACAGAGAGGAGGTGGAGTTGGAGTTTATTGTTCTGAGAACATTGAATGTAATTTCTTTACTCCTGAGTGCTGCAACGTGGAGTGTTTATACTTTATAGTACCATGTGTCAATTTGACTGTTGCACTTTTGTACAGACCTACTTCATTTAAAACTGATTTGTTTCGCCAGCAGCTATTATGTGTTATTGATGAGATGGAGAAGCATCCAGGACAAAAAATAATCATGGGAGACTTTAATGAGGACATATTAACTTCTTCCATAATTGTGAAAATAATGGAACAACATGGATACAGTCAACAGGTACAACATTCAACCACAGAAAAAGGTACACTAATTGATCATGTGTATACAAAAGATGTGGAAGGTGTAAGTCTTGAAATTATACAAACATACTACAGCTTTCATCAGGCAATACTTGTTACATTGGTGTAAAAATACATAAACTGATTATGCTTTGTTGTCTCATGTGTCAATCTGACTCTTACTCTTTTTTATAGGTCTAACTCACATAAAATGAATTTCTTTCAACAGCAGCAATTTCATCTCAATTATAGAGAAGTATCTAAGAATGAAAATAAACATAAATTAATTGACTAAATATATATCTTTATCAACACTGTAGAAATTAAAGGAACAATAGTTACAGGCAGCATTTACAAAATGCAACTGTAAATAATTGTGTATTTAGCATGTTTATACAAAATATGTAGAATGTATGACTGTGGATGTTGTGCAATTAAAGTCTAGTTTTAATCAAGTATTACTTGTTTTTAACTACTATAAAGTGTATCGAAATATTCCGCCAGCTATTAAATAGAGGTCAGGGAGAACACAAAGGATTGGCGGCTCCTTTGGGGTAGGGGTGTAGGTAAATTGGGTTGGCTGGCACAAGGGTTGTTATTTGACACAGGGATTAAGTAAGTGTTACAGGTTAAGTATTGATTATGATTATACTCAACCAAACTTCTAGAGTTTATTATGTTACGAACCCCTCAAAATTGCTCGTAAGGGTAGTGGGGTTCACGCAACATATAAATAATCATGTCTGAAAAATGAAAACATTTATTTAAAAATGAGCATATTAAGCAACTGAACAAATCAACAAAACCTAATTTCTAGTGTTGTTTTATATTTAAATATAAAAAAATTAAACAAATGATTAACTAAGTGATTGACATGAAATCGCATCATATGACAGAAACTTTTTGATTTAATTTAGCAGGGTATTTTATTTTCTTTGTTTATAAAAAATTCTTGTTAACAGTTTTAAATTAGTATGCCAGTCAACCTAGTTTTTTTATTTGCAGTTAGTTCATATATATTATGCTTCACTCAGCATGTTTATATATTAATTTGGAAAATCACACATAGTAGTTGTCACTATTTAGTAGTTTTGAAAAAAATTACCATGAAAATGTAATGAACTATCTGCAGCATGTTTTTGCTAATACTTTTTGTATATTTTATATTTATTTCATTTGGAATAGTATGTTTATCCATAGTTTTACATAAAACATAAATTGTCTATATATCATATAAATCATTCCATATTACAGTATTTGTCTGGGCTTTTTAAGTTAAAATGGTTATTGTGTGGCAAATTGTGAATCAAACTTTATAGCTGTGTAGATCTGCTTAAACCACTCTATTAGATTTTTTATATCTTTTTTATACATTTTCATTGAGTAGTGCATAAAACTGATTTTATTTAATGTAAACAAAGTTAGATGTTAAAATAAAAAAATGTAATGTTCAATTTAGATTTACCAACAGAAACCTTTCTGAATGCGCAGACAATCTGGACCTTATTGACAACTCAACTTCTGAACCTCTGTTTCCAACTTCTGAACCACTGATCTTCCTATCATGTAATGTTCATTTCATATTGTATAGCAGGAACCTTTCACAATGCACCAACAATCTGAACAACTCATCTTCTAAACCTTTGTTCAAAAAGCTTCTTCATAAAAACAGCTGAACTTCCTATCCACTGTCCAATAAAAACAACAGTTACATTTACAAATTGGTTGAAAGTTGGGGATGGAAAATCATCATAAAAACTTGTGGTAAGTATAATTATTTTTATGAATGATTGCATGATCGGTTTTTTAGCACATTATTATTTAATATGTTATTATAATTAAATATTTATTTATATTATACAAGTCTTATTACTACTCTTATTCATTATCTGATGTTTAACAGCATACAGCAACAACAAAAACAAGAACAACAGACCAACGTGTAGACTTTACCAATTAAAACATCATGATACTCTTGATGTAAGTATGTGTACTTTTTATATTTATTGTCATTAAAATAGCTTAAAATAAAAAATAATTATAAAAAACATATGTTGTTTTTGTTACCCTGTAGAAATGTGTGCTAATGAGGAGATCACAAGACAATCATGACACAGAGCTATAACTACATGTATTCTTATCTAATACCATTCACATAAATTTTTCAAAAGATAAGAGATTCAAAAAAGGATTTACCACTGCTTTCAAGAACTGCAGGAACAATAAGCAACATAGTTGTTCACTTTTCACTTCACACAGTGGCCATGATCGTTACCAATGTAAGTAGAAACGAACATATCACTCCAATACAGAAGTCTCTGAACTTGCTTACAGTCAATATCCAGATCTCTGGTTTTCTGGCTGTTCCTTCGACATGGCTGAGAACTGTTGGGGCAGGGTTTTTCATCTTGTTCTTCTATCTAGTTTTTTTATAATTGCATTTTCTTGATTTTTTTTAACTGAATTATATTCTGTGATATCCTGTGTAAATTTGTATTTTTATTGTATTTATGGGTTTGTGTAAAGTCCTTTGAGAAACTTCTTTAAAGGCAATATTATTATTATTACTTCACATTCACTTTTTATTGTTTAAAATCTTTTGCAACATACATTTTGTTGACATTGTCTACATTTCAATGTACATATAAATTATTTTAATGTGATTTTCCAAATTACTCCATGTTTTTTTATAAACCAACTTTACATTATGCTTGGAAATACAAAATTGTTTAATCTGAATTCATAATTTTAAATTTACCCATTATATAATCACTACTCCTACAACTTGTGTGTGTGGTTTTGTTGATCAACAAAAGTCCAGAAGAAAACTTATAATTGAATGCTAAGCTTATGTTGAATGTAATATAAGGTTAGGTATATATATATATATATATATATATATATATATATATATATATATATATGTTGTGTTAAATATGTATAGTATTGAATAATGAAAATCTGATGGTGAGTTCTTTATATGTCTGCAAAAGTGAATTTACCTTGTACTTTTTGTTAATAAATAGTAACACTTTTATTTTAATTTTTGAACATATTTGTTTTGTTACTTCTTTTGTTTTCATAAAAACAATTTTATTGTTCTAAATTGTACTGTAAAATAGTAAATTGAATTTGAATCTGACTATTAGTAGTTTTTGCATTTTGTTTTTTAATTCACAGTTTCTTTGTTCTATTATGAATTTTGCTATAGAACAACACTATAGAACAAACAACAATACCATCAAGTTTAAATGTATTTTATATCTTTGCACCAGTAGATGTCACTGTGACAAAACTGTCATGCAGTCTATTTAAATTCAATTTTATTTATATAGCACTTTTCACAATTGTTCATAGTTTCAAAACAACTATGCATGAAACTGAAACAAACAAAAACAAAATGGTAGGAAAAAGGAAAGCAGTTTTAAATATAGTTTAGTTAGAATTAAATATAGTTTCAAGTTACATGGTGTAATTTTATGCTTATATAAAAAATGTAATAAGTATTACTCCATTCCAAACTAAATTATAAACATATTGAAATCAGGAAAGTATTCAAATTTGTTAGTAATATAATGATGCAATAAGTAATAATACAATTCCAAACTATATACTTATTTAATAAAGAAAGTCCTAAGTTAACCCAGTCAACACTTTTATCTTTCAGTTAAGTCACTATGACTTAACATGATCCTCAAAATGTTGTCACAATGTCTGTGTCACAGTGAGCTAAAATTGTAACCACACAGCAAACTCACGGTTTGTTCATATATTAAGGTCACCATATGACAGGGATGGGAAACTTCGATCCTGCCTAAAAGTTTCTAGTATGCCTTAATTGACCTTAATTGGCTGCTTCAGGTGTGTTTAATCATGGTTGGAGCTTAACTCTGCAGGACACCGGCCCTCCAGGACCGAAGTTGCCCATCACTGCCATATGAGGTCACTGCACACTCAATGGGAGATAATAAAGCACATGGGATGAAAAGTACCAGATGTTCGCTCAGAGAAATGATAGCATTAGCGTAGCGTTGCGCAAGTTCTACCAGGAAACTCGAATGTTACGTCATTCATTTCACAAGGTGCAATCAATCACCCCTGATACTGAGAGTATATAAACCTCGTACTCACTTGTCTTTGCGTTCGCAGATACTGATGCCAGCATTTACACGCTCGATGTCCAGTGAATATGCTAATGCTAACTAAAGCGTTAGTTACCCGAATTACGCCGATTCAAATGTTGAGTGATTTTATCGGGCATTCGAACTGGTTTCCTGGGATTTTATTATCTCGTTTCGTTTCACCTGCAACATCGCGAGGAGCTCTCACAAAAGGTTAAAGACTTAAAAAGGGAAGTCTGCAAGCTTCCTTAAGTGTGTAACCCTGCAGTACACAGAGAAGGATACCACATGCGTTTCTTTTTATGAACAGTGCAGGAACATTTGGATGATCTGTAAAGTGTAATATTAATATTGACTGTCGCACACTCTGTACGCCCGCAGCAGATGTCAGTAATCATCATTGATTGGCGAAGCGCTGCACCTGCACGGGTTTGGAAGAATGCCGAAGCTTGTTATCTCCCTCATCACAGGATCTTTGTCTTTCGTCTACAATACCAAATGCTCCGCTTATCACTGGTTTTAAACCGTACGCGAATGTTTCGTGAAGCAAAGACATGGAATCGACTTGGATGAACGACTATTGATCGCGGAACTTTCACACATTAAATACGGCGTGTATGCTAGTGATTGGCAGTCCGGCTCTTTCCATTGATTCGGTTCTTTCGGCTCAAGCGCTGGCTCTACATTTTAGTGATGGCAGTCCGGCTCTTTTCATAGATTCGGTTCTTCTGGCTCGGCTCCCTTAGAAGAGCCGGCTCCCCTGCATGCGTCTGAAGATTCGGCTCTGCTCGTTCGCTACAAAGAATCAGCTCGCGAGCGACCCATCACTAGTGTATGCAGTGCATGACATGCTGCAAACAGGCAAATGACGCGGTCTAATGTTCGTGTGTTTCATTGGAATAAGGAATGCGCAAAGTATATGAGCTTCATCTGAACTGTCCCTTTCAGTGTTTCCCTAAAACATCAATAATATAAGGTACTATTTATTCATGTAACAGGTCTTGCAACGTCCTACCTGCTACGGTACTACAATGCAAGTTGCTTAATGCTTAACAGTATTCATGCAAACTGTTTATATCAAATGCAAATATTCACGTTAGATCTTCACTCACCTGATCCTAATTACAGACTTTAAGGATACGGGGATACGCTATTTTCGAACTTTAAATCTTATGGTAAAATAGTTTTCAAGCACACATTTTGTTGCTGAGCAAATCGTAAGTGTGTGTGTGGTCGAATGGCAATAGTAATGCATATTGTCAATTTTATTGAGCACGGGGTTCAGCATAAATGTTTCCATCTAAAGCTTTGTGCTTTAAGATCTTCAGTTATGCACATGTATAAAGTACGAGAATGCATCAACTTTTAATTGTACTTTTCAAATGAGACTTTATTCCAGATCTCAGTCAACTTCTTATCCGAGCTCGGTTGCGTTGAACATCCCATCTATTTATCTGGATTATCTTCTCCTACGGTAAGCTATCTTATTCATTAACTGGATTGGCTGATAGTGCACAGTACATGCTTTTACAACCGAAAGATGGCAATGACTATGTTACAGGCAATATGGAGACGGAGCTGAGGTTGTGTGGTGTATTTAATACAATTAAAACGTGCATTTGTGTTATTCCTGAGGGCTTGCCGTTGTTTTGATCGGTGTGCACTGCATTCTGCGGATGTCTCAACAAAAGTTGAGCCTGCACACCATGTTGAGTGTGTTTGTTATGCAGTAGACTTCAGTTGAAAAACGCGCGCCTTGCTGCTTTAAGAACACAACAGCTTGCATCAGTTTGAACCATTTAAGCGCATTGTGCTTTGTTTGCAACGCAGGCACCCAGAGCATGCGCATGGGTAGGCTACAGCGGATGTCTGGACACTGGTTTGAAGATGTAATGTGACTGCTAGCTTTTATATCACAGCACGTAATCCCAATTTAAAGTGCTGTTGAACGTTGGTAACGTGTGTTTCGCCCGAAATGGTGGTGCCACCAGCTATAAACACAGAATACAAACACAATTTCCTTGTTTTAACATGGAACCCAATGGAAATAATGTCTAAATATTTCTTCAAGTGGTGTTATGTTTGAATATGGTGGTGTTCGATTATCTTATGTGTTTCAACTATTGAATTTCAATTGTATCATGCTGTTTTAATGACGTCAACATGACTGGAGAATTGGAATGCATCTGAAATAACTTGTTTCTAATTTAATTCTATGTTCTGTTTAAAGCCTGGAATACACTACAGGATTTTTGCACTCCGACAAGATTGTAACAGCAAATGCATTGTGCGGTGATCATGCTGAATTTCTGACACTGTCAGAAAACTATTGTAGCCTATCTTGGACACAAGACCAGGATAACGTCCATCTTTGAACTTCTCCCATGCACCGTACGACACTTTACCACCGAAGAGCCACGATCATAGAAATCGTGATGATTGTTTCACGATGCAAATCTTCGTCTGGGAAAGCAAAAAATCATGCAGTTATGATTCTAAATGATAACTTTATAAGGAACTTTGTCTGGAATTAGGTGCGTACAATCCACTTACTCTGCATCCTCAAGTAAATAGCGAAACATGCATCAACTTTCCATATAACCACATTACACCGGCTGCTAGGATTTAAAACATTATAACAGCGCGGCTGCATACATGAGGCAAGCTATTTTAAAACTATATACATGTTTTTACTCAGACTACGGACATGCAGTTCTATAAGTGCTTTATTTTCAGTGCCTGCATTACCATCAGGCCTCCTTATCGACTTCCAGGAACTCTTATTACAAACGGCTGCAAGGATTTGACATGCATAATTGCTACATGTACAAGAAATTAGCTTTCGTTAGTATTTGGCCGTGCACACTTGCCGCGTGCACGCAGGTTGTCACGTTTCACGTCCGCAGTCGTGTATGGTGCGGCTTCGATCGTTGCTGGATTGCCAGTGTGGCGGAGGATCTTTCAACAAATAATTTAGAACTTCTTAAGTGCATATCATGTAAGACTATTTGCACAAAATTGTTACGTTTAATCATGCTATTATGGTTAGTCAAAATTTAAGCGTAAACTTTCATCTAGAAGGCTATTACGTTTGGAGTACGTCCATCTATCAACTGCACAACCCTACTGGTACCGCGCCTCAGTTTTTGGGGGGTCTTAATTTACATCGTAAACGGAGAATTGTATATAATCATCTGTGTGTCATGGCGAAGCAAGCAAGACAAGGCAATGGGTTATTTCTTAAAACCAAAAGTGCACAAAGCAGAACCAGAATGAAGACCAGAATACAGGACTTAAAAGTGATTGACAGCTAACATAATCGACAAAGGACAACTGAAACACAAGGACTGTATATATTCACGTTGGGTAAACAAGATATCAAGACACACCTGGAAAACAATCTAGAACAAGGACCAAATAACTACAAGAACTACAGTCATGGATGACATTACAGAACTTCAAATAAAGAATACAAGACTGGGGAAACCCAAGACATGACAGACACTGTGCAATCTTTAGCATCAGTCAGATTTGTTTGTAACCTTCTAATCTTCTCCCTACTTTTATAATGACAATATAAAAGCATGTATACGTCAATTGTCTCTCTTCATCAGGAGCCGCGCTCCTAATTTCACAGTATGCAGGAAAACACTATTACATTCAATTCAATTATGGTAAGCAATAATCAAGGTATGTTTAAGCAAATTACTGGTGATGGTGGTGTATTTAACCTTGCTAAATCATGGCCTCTGCCATTTATATAATTTCTTACTCTGGCATATCGTTGCCTTTCAAAGGTCTACGCGGCCTTTTCTCATTAGGCATATCGTTGCTTTCTATGGCCTACGCGGCCTATCTCTCTGGCATATCGTTGCCTTCAAAAGCCTACGCGGCATTTTTCTACTAGGCATATTGTTGCCTACTACGGCCTACGCGGCCTATCTCTATATGGCATATCGCTGCCTGCTATGGCCTACGCGGCCTATTTCTCTGGCATATCATTGCCTTCCAAAGGCCTACGCGGCCTTTTCCCACTAGGCATATCGTTGCTTTCTGTGGCCTGTGCGGCCTATCTCTGTCTGGCATATCGTTGCCTTCTAAAGCCTATGTGGCTTTTCCCACTAGGCATATCGTTGCCTTCTACGGCCTATGCGGCCTATCTCTCCAGCCTATCTCTCTGGGGCATATCGCTGCCTTCTATGGCCTAAGCGGTAATCCCATGGCCTCTTATGGCATCCTTCAATGTCAGTAGATAACAATTTCTCTTATCTGTTTCAGGAACCTCAAAGAAACACTGGTGGGTACCGATCATTGCGATCAATTTTTGGGGATTAGATTCTGGCCTGTCTTCATCTTCAGACAGGAACCGCAAGAATCCGTGACCCCCGGATTTGAACTATGGTCGGGGCCTATGCCAAAGAACTATACTGTGTTACATTCTAACCTTGGTTGCTAACTACTGTTAAATAAACTCATATATCAAGTCTTAACCTATCTTCGAGTCTTTCTGGTAGAAATGATAGCATTAGCGTAGCGTTGCGCAAGTTCTACCAGGAAACTCGAATGTTACGTCATTCATTTCACAAGGTGCTATCAATCACGCCTGATACTGAGAGTATATAAACCTCGTACTCACATGTCTTTGCGTTCGCAGATACTGATGCCAGCTTTTACTAACCCACCCTCCCTACCACCATCATCAGGTTGGTTCCGTCCATACTCAAGGGGGATTAGATTCTGGCCTGTCTTCATCTTCAGACAGGAACCGCAAGAATCCGTGACCCCCGGATTTGAACTATGGTCGGGGCCTATGCCAAAGAACTATACTGTGTTACATTCTAACCTTGGTTGCTAACTACTGTTAAATAAACTCATATATCAAGTCTTAACCTATCTTCGAGTCTTTCTGGTAGAACTAATATTCTAGCGTTTGCTAATTGTAAACAGACCTCAGCATTTAATTGCAAATAATATACAGACAAGACAATAAAAAAGTGAAAGAGACATGATTGTCTCTGCATTTAATCCCTAAACTGAGTGGTGAAGCAATCCACTGCAAGTCATGAACACACAGAAATGACACATGCACGCATGCACACACACACACACACACACACACACACACACTTCACATTGTGACCATGATATATGTAGTACATCAGCATATGTGACATCACTATATGTAAGGGATAATGTAGAGGCAGCCGGTAGTTATCGGGCTTATTTCCCGATAACTACCGGCTGCCTCTACATTATCCCGCTTATTACACGGCTACTTGCCACATAAGAAAAAAAGCTGGACATGAATTTGAATTTGAAACATTTTATTGGCATATTTGTTTTAAATTAACATTTTTATCCTTTCGCGAAACTTTGCACAGGTGCATAAAATGATCGTAATTAAGACCCTCTGCTTCATACTTGTCTGTCTCCATTTTTTCTCTATTAGTTAGTCTTTGAGAAGTTTTAATGCCAATTCTGTATTTTTTTGTGTTGGCTTCATAGCTGTCATGCTCTATTTTGTCAAGTTCAGTCTCAGTAAGCTCTCTGTGTCTTGTCGTTGTTCGTTCTTCTATCCACTGTTTAAATGTTTTGTTTTTTTCCGTACATGTTAAAATTAATGTCAAAATTGTCCATTTTTAATTGTGGCTGTCCAGTGTTTGTCACAAGATGGCGCCAAACAGTAATCTTTATTGATCTTTATTGCCGTGGAGCGCTTTAAATCGTACAAGTAAAACCGGCTATGCGTTTTATTATTTGAAAAGAACGAACCTGCAAATGTCTCAACTGACCAATCAGAATCAAGCATTCCAGAGAGCAGTGTAATAAGTTTAAGTAGTAACGAGACCTCTCTACTTATTAGGTTCCGCTCCCCTCGGGTACCGTGTGTTTGTACAGCTGCAGGGCAATGTTATGTAGGCGTGAAGTGTGATTAATAAAAACTAGGGATGCTGCGATCAATCGGCCGCCGATCGGTATTGGCCAATAATGGCATTAAATGACTCGATCGGTGCTCGCTAAATCTGCCGATCTCATAAACCGATCTTTCTGTTTACTTTTGTCATCAAAAGGATCCTGCAATTAAAGACATTTTTTACGTAGCGCAAGCATTTTTACAACCTGTTGCTCATGTGCAGCGTGCAGATTTGTATGTCTCTCTTTGCCTTTACAGAGATATGCGTATTTTCTTTGAGGACGCGCTCCGGTAAACAGCGCGAGGTGTCTTCACATCCCCATCAAACAGCGTATACAACACATATCTATCACGGACAATTGCATCCTCATGCCAAAAGTTTCTTATTTGCATGCGTCTTAAAGTTTTGAGCGTTAAAACTTTTATTTTCCTCACAGCTGCTTGTCTGCGTTCAGCCGCCGCCCACACACACAGCAGCCTGTCACCAGTGCACGTGAACAGAGCGATCTCTCTCTCACATCTTAAAGCTGCAGTAACCTAATTCATCTCTCAATAAAATCACTCTCTGCTCTTGACCAAAGAATTTTTATACTTCATACGAATGCGTGTATATTTAATTAATACAGTAAAGTCTGTGAAGTGTTTTATTTTCAGTACTTTTAGGAGACATAAGCCTTTTTAAAGCCATATTAAATTTCTCTTTGCAGAATAAATATTTGTTGTGCTTATTTATTTGAGTCTCTATTAAAACAATAATATACCTAATTACTGCAAGTAATATAACAAAGGCAACATCCGTGGTATTATTTTATTTAGAAAGATTGTAACAGTTACAGTCAGCTTGCATATCAGCTTAAAAAAAATCGGTATCGGAATCGGTATCGTCCGATCACGAAGATTACAAATCGGTGATCGGTATCGGCTGCAAAAATCCTGATCAGAGCATCCCTAATAAAAACATAAATAAGGAGTTCCTGACAAGTTTAATTTGTTACACTAAACAACAATATGACTCACAGATCATGACTTTGGTCACGATGTGGGGTTATTGTAGACTCAAAGTGTGCTCATCATGGTCACTATGTGAAATCATGGCACACTCATTGTGCACTCATACCATGAACTCAACATTCTGAATTCACAATGAGATCAAATATAGCTCACACTGTGATTATCAAAAAATGAGACTGTTGTGGCATCAATGTTATCTTGTGTAATCTCACATGTTGACTGGGAAGCTATTATCATCAGTCTGCTAGCAAGCAAGCAAACTGGGCAACAGCAGTGAAATGTGAAAAAAAAACTCTTGAGGAAACAGAAAAATCCCCTATGAAAATACAAGGCTTAACTGGGATACCTAACAGAAAGATGAGACAAATTGTTACTGGTTACACCTACAAAATACTGAACTTACATTTATATTTATTATATATATGAATACTTTATTATAAAATTTAACATCCCTGCAAGTGCACAAAGAATTGACCATTAATATTACAGACGTCCTGTGTAAAATTACATTATGCCATCTACCCCTGTAAAACTAATCCCGTCCTAAAAGGGCTTATGATAGCAACTGTCATAATTTCAATTTTCACATCAATCAGATAAACAATTGTGTGGATTTTATAAATAATAAAGATTTGTGTTATAAAAAGTAACAATGATTGAGTGTTGAAGTTGTTGAAATATAATTTGAAGTCATTGTTTTTGTTTTATTAATTATTATCATATGTATCTGTTCACCTAAATATGAAAGAAACAGCAAGGTAATGGAAGCTATTAGCTGGAATCCATCCCTTTGTTTTCATAGGGCAAATTGACCATTTGTTATCTACTCAAAGGGGGATGATCTGGGATGTGTTTACACAGACCCCTTTCTGCTGAAATAGTTAACTGATCAAAGGGGGATGATCAGGAATGCGTTTACAGCTGTCCTTTCTTGCCTGACTGTAACCTCTCTTTCATGTTTATATTGTAATCTAAAGGCTTTGTTTCAATCTGAAGGGACTGCCCCCTTAGAATGGCTTTAAATGTAATGCATGTATACCCCAAGTCTATTTTAGTAAACGAAAACTGAAACTAAGACTAAAACTATCAGCTAAAAAACATTTTCGTTAACTGAAATAAAATAAAAAATTCATAATAAATGAAAAACTAAAACTAAACGAAACGAGCAACAGTTATTGAAAAACTAAATGAAATAAAATAATAATTATCAAAAATAAGTATTCGTTTTCATAATTATTAAGCTCTCATCCCCTGGCGGAAAATCTGAACAGGCTTTATAATAGACCCCTTAATCGCCTATGTCACTGTGACGTCACCGCTCTAGCAGGAGGCAAAACATAAGGAACTCATAGCAGGCGCACTAAAAGTTTGAGGTTTTGACTTTAAAATGTCGTCGTCTTGTGTTTTTGGCTGCCAAAGTAGAAGTAACAGCACTTTTGGTTCAAAAATAAAGTTTTACCGGATCCCGGCAGACATTCCTTCACAGAAATAAAGAAGACAATTGTGGTTGAATAGACGGAGACGATCGCAAATAATGCTCGCGTTTGCAGTGCACACTTCATATCAGGTAAAATAATCTATGCATATGTATTGGTGTGTTGGTCTTATCTAGTACAAATCAGAAAGTTTCTGTTGATAGAAAGTCAACTGTCAGTGCACTAGCTAGCTTAAATGTTAAACAAACATACAGCGATAGATGTGTGTGCCATCTCTTAAAAAAATCCCCATTACTAATCATAGTTAGCCCAGCGATAGGTTACATAATTAGACAATAAGCCTTGACAAAATTCCCCAAACCAGCCAAAAATACTTCATATGTAGGAAATATCCAAAACCTGGTTAAAATGTTTCCAATGAGAACAAGATACAAGAACTAATTGTTACAGAGTTAATTTACAAAAATAGCTCTCACGCAGAGTCAGTAACTTTACATATTCGGACAGTTCCGAACCTTCTTCTGCATCTGTTTAATAAATCCCTCCTAAAACGTCCTAGCTTACGCTTGTCAGCATTGCGTCCACGCCTCTTTTTGCCTCCAACTAATCCCCGCCCACCTGGAGACGTTGCAATGTTTACAAACTTTGGAGTCTTTACTTGTAGATGGCGCTTTATGCATGTGAGGTTAGCTGAGGCTGACAGCAACCTCAGTTAACTGATAAATATGTCAGACAGTCTAGCTTCTGTTAGCTGCTAAACTATAATTACTAAAACTATAACTGAAACTAAATAAAATAAAAACTAAATAGAAATGTGTTTGCAAAATAAAAACTAAACTAAAACTAACAAAACCATTCATGAAACTAACTAAAACTAAACGTAAATTTAAAGCAAAATTGAAAACGATACTAAAATAAAAACTAATTTAAAAAAGCAAAACTATAATAACCTTGGTATACCCAAAGTCAGACTTGGTTACTGCAGCACCCCGAGCTCTATGCTCTGATTCCAAGAACGCTTTCTGCAATAAAGACTACTGCTCGAGGAAATCCAAGTCTCCTGGTCTTCGCTAAAAAAGTTTCCAACAGATGGTGCCGTGACCCGGATAGAGCTTCTCATTTCACCAAATATCTACAAACATCACTCCAGACTGATTTTTTCAGCTCCACTTTGATTTGGTGAGTGTCACTCTATCAAAAGAACCTCTACAGACCAGTACATGTGGTGAAGTGTTAACAAACAGCTGCAGGGTTCTGTTAACAAATGTTGGTTTACCCTCTGTTTAGGCAGAGAAGAATTTGTGTTATCCTCTGTTTATCAGAGAAAAATTTTTGGTTATCCTCTGTTTCAGGCAGAGAAGAAATTTTGGTTATCCTCTGTTTCAGGCAGAGAAGAAGTTTGGTTATCCTCTGCTTGGTCAGAGAAGAAGCTCGGTGTATCTTTTGTGTATCAGAGAAGGCTACAGATGAATAAGAGCAAATAGGTCATCCTCTGTTTAAGAAAAGAATTTGGGCTATCTTCTAATTTGTGGGGGAGATTAACAACAGTGATTGTCTGTTAAAATAAATCTACTTAAAGGTAATTATGGTTAAAAAGCATCCTAGACTGATTCCCACAACTGAGAAAGGTGGACTTGCAACCCCTTTATGGTCAGACAATGAGTTTAGCTCAATCCTGAATAATCACATGGATTCTATTGTGTCAGAATCAGTTAGACAGAATCTAACACAGAAATTTGGTATTGATCCAGATAGGACGTGGACTCTTGAAGAGTGTAAGAAAGTTTTGGGGGCCTGTGTTAGAAAGAACAACACAAAAGGCATTATCTACTGCTACAGAGAGTACAGTTTGGCTTTAGCTGCAAAGCAAACTGAGTGTATTGCAAAACTAAAGAAGAAAATTCAAGATTTGTATTCTCATGCCATATCTCCTAATGAGAAGATAGGCCATGACATGTCTTCACTAGAAGACAATCAGAAACAACACTCAGATGTCCATCCTGACTTACAATCTGTTAGACAGGAACACAGTGTTTGTGTTAATCACAGAAATAATACAAGTGACAAAGCATGTGATTCAGTTAAGGTGTGTGGAGCAAGGAAAAGGGCTCAAAGTGAAAATGTTGGAACTGCATTTCCTTCAATGTCAGTAGTTCAGCTACAAGATGTAGCTCCAGAAACAATAGATAGACTTGCTGAGAGTTTGCCATCAGCATATGCAATTTTTTCTGAGTTCAGAGGAGCATTGTCCAGAAAAATCCGCTTGTATGACTTGTCTTTAGCTAACATACTGCAGCTTATGTCACAAATTTTGGCTGAATCAGAATTCAGTACTTTTGAAACTGCTGTTAAAAGTTATGAGTTACAGGAGGCAAATAAAGATGGGTTAAGAGAAGGAGTGTTAGCCATACTGAGGGACATTGTTGGACCAAAGGTTGATTGGACTAAGATCACTAGTTGTGTGCAAAGAAAGAATGAAACTGTGAGTGAATACACAGAAAGGTTTTGTCAGTCAGCTGCAGCATACAGTGGGATAGCAAATAATCCAGAGGATGTATTAAATAATAAGGGACCACTAGTCCGCTCATGGTTTGATGGCCTTTCATCTGAATACAGAAATGCTCTGCCCTTCCTAGACCTAACATGGTCTAATGCAACTCTGAGAGGCAATTTGGACAGATTAACCACTTGGGAACGAGATTCTGATGTTAAGACAAATGTCAAAATAGCAGCAGCATTGCTGAATAAGGCTAACAAAGAAAGTGGGCCAAATAAATGTCTTAGGAGGGAAATCAAATGTCACTACTGCGGGAAGCAAGGGCATTATTTAAAAGAGTGTAGGAGAGGCAAAAAGATACTTGGAGAAATTAACAGTGTTTCTCAGCTCTTACAGAGCCTGCTTACAATACTGAAGCAGCCCCTCCCGTCTACAGCTAATCTGTGGGGCAACTTGCTAAGGGTCTAATCATTGAGGCTGTGATAGGTTATTGTTGTATTAAATTTTACAAGGATGAAATCTGGATGATGTCTACTATGACTGATCTTTATTTATAGGATTTTGTTGTTGTTGTTTAAGAATTTATTTTAAATTTTAAAAAGTGGATTAGATTATTTAGAATTTAAGATGTTGATAGCTCCTATGTTGACAGGGACAGACTAGGACACACGGACCAGTGAGGAGCCCAGGGCAGAACCGAATGCAATAAGCGTCGGGGGCCAAACCCTGTGGTGAAGATTCCCTCATAGGTTTTTCCCCTCATATAGTTTATCCTCACCTCACCTGGTCCTTAGGTGTCAAACTAAAACAGACTAGGGTAAAAAAATAAAAATCTATACGATCACAATGATGTTAAGGCTATACGATCACAAGGAAGTTAAAATGATATGATAACAAGGATATTTTAAACATAAAATGTAGTATGAGAGTACTGCTCTTTCGTGTCTTTCTTTTTGTGTTGCAGATACTGGACATGACAGTGACAGCCTGGTGTGAGTCACCCTGGAAAGCCATCAGTGTGGACAAAAGAGTCATTTTGCGAAGGATTTGGAGCGTCAAAAATCAACATACTGTAACATCTGAAACGACTGTTAGCAGCAAAACACAGCTAATCTACATTCATGGACTACAGAACTTCCAGTATACAGTTTTGGTTCCAGAAAAAAAAAAACAGAATCATGATATTCTGTTCCAATTCACACATGTCAAATTTGACTGTAACTTCCAATGTTACAAGACTAGAAGGTGGGACATTATGTTAACCAACATATGTCAGAGAATGGACTTAAGAAGTTTTAGAATTAAATTATGTGAGAGTTATTTAGAACTCTCAAAGGGGGAATTGTTGAAATATAATTTGAAGTCATTGTTTTTGTTTTATTAATTATTATCATATGTATCTGTTCCCCTAAATATGAAAGAAACAGCAAGGTAATGGAAGCTATTAGCTGGAATCCATCCCTTTGTTTTCATAGGGCAAATTGACCATTTGTTATTTACTCAAAGGGGGATGATCTGGGATGTGTTTACACAGACCCCTTTCTGCTGAAATGGTTAACTGATCAAAGGGGGATGATCAGGAATGCGTTTACAGCTGTCCTTTCTTGCCTGACTGTAACCTCTCTTTCATGTTTATATTGTAATCTAAAGGCTTTGTTTCAATCTGAAGGGACTGCCCCCTTAGAATGGCTTTAAATGTAATGCATGTATACCCCAAGTCTATTTTAGTAAACGAAAACTGAAACTAAGACTAAAACTATCAGCTAAAAAACATTTTCGTTAACTGAAATAAAATAAAAAATTCATAATAAATGAAAAACTAAAACTAAACGAAACGAGCAACAAAAACTAACTGAAATAAAATAATAATTATCAAAAATAAGTATTCGTTTTCGTAATTATTAAGCTCTCATCCCCTGGCGGAAAATCTGAACAGGCTTTATAATAGACCCCTTAATCGCCTATGTCACTGTGACGTCACCGCTCTAGCAGGAGGCAAAACATAAGGAACTCATAGCAGGCGCACTAAAAGTTTGAGGTTTTGACTTTAAAATGTCGTCGTCTTCTGTTTTTGGCTGCCAAAGTAGAAGTAACAGCACTTTTGGTTCAAAAATAAAGTTTTACCGGATCCCGGCAGACATTCCTTCACAGAAATAAAGAAGACAAATGTGGTTGAATAGACGGAGACGATCGCAAATAATGCTCGTGTTTGCAGTGCACACTTCATATCAGGTAAAATAATCTATGCATATGTATTGGTGTGTTGGTCTTATCTAGTACAAATCAGAAAGTTTCTGTTGACAGAAAGTCAACTGTCAGTGCACTAGCTAGCTTAAATGTTAAACAAACATACAGCGATAGATGTGTGTGCCATCTCTTAAAAAAATCCCCATTACTAATCATAGTTAGCCCAGCGATAGGTTACATAATTAGACAATAAGCCTTGACAAAATTCCCCAAACCAGCCAAAAATACTTCATATGTAGGAAATATCCAAAACCTGGTTAAAATGTTTCCAATGAGAACAAGATAAAAGAACTAATTGTTACAGAGTTAATTTACAAAAATAGCTGTCACGCAGAGTCAGTAACTTTACATATTCGGACAGTTCCAAACCTTCTTCTGCATCTGTTTAATAAATCCCTCCTAAAACGTCCTAGCTTACGCTTGTCAGCATTGCGTCCACGCCTCTTTTTGCCTCCAACTAATCCCCGCCCACCTGGAGACGTTGCAATGTTTACAAACTTTGGAGTCTTTACTTGTAGATGGCGCTTTATGCATGTGAGGTTAGCTGAGGCTGACAGCAACCTCAGTTAACTGATAAATATGTCAGACAGTCTAGCTGCTGTTAGCTGCTAAACTATAATTACTAAAACTATAACTGAAACTAAGTAAAATAAAAACTAAATAGAAATGTGTTTGCAAAATAAAAACTAAACTAAAACTAACAAAACCATTCATGAAACTAACTAAAACTAAACGTAAATTTAAAGCAAAATTGAAAACGATACTAAAATAAAAACTAATTTAAAAAAGCAAAACTATAATAACCTTGGTATACCCAAAGTCAGACTTGGTTACTGCAGCACCCCGAGCTCTATGCTCTGATTCCAAGAACGCTTTCTGCGATAAAGACTACTGCTCGAGGAAATCCAAGTCTCCTGGTCTTCGCTAAAAAAGTTTCCAACAAAGTTCATGAGATAATGAACATTAATAATCAACACCTGTTGTTAACAAACACAATCACTAAACATTAATAACAAGAAGCTTTACCTTTAAAAGGGTTTTCATACTTAACACAACAGGTTATAGCAATTCAATGCTTCAATGTACCTGTCACACAGCCACATGTGCAGAATATTGTTTATAGCTTTTATCATCATTGATTTGTGTTTAATGTGAACATTTGTGTTGGACATAACAATGTTAAATAATGGCCGCAAATTCCATGTGTGTGTCTGTTCCTCACAATTTTCATACATCCTTTCACCAGAAAAGATTGGTTATTGCCGTATTTTCATCTTCACTGTTTTGTCTTTAATGTGCACTACTGCTTTGACATGTATCTAGCTATTTTCATGATTATACATGGTAGTTTAGTGAAAAAACAGTTGTATGACCATACGGCTTGCTTGAAAGGTGTTGCTGAATTATAAGGCCAACTAGTGATGCAGGTATACCAATTTTTTGTGTGGCCTCAGACTCTGCTCATACATCAGTGTATAAAATCTGGTGAAAAACAATCAATTTCATTGCCGGGATATAACTATTTCAGTGTAAAAAAACACATTTGATTTTTTTTACATAACGCCAACAGAGGTTTATGTTCAGAAGGTAATGCATTTTTCTTTCTATGGCGTTTCGAGTTTATCAGAATAACCCCCGCAGAGATATTCACACGTGTTTTTTAAGTGCTATTTTGCTGTGCAGGGCTAACCATAAGGCGAATGCTGACATGTCTGGCATTGTTAGACTCGGCAACAAATCAGAACTTCTACGAAAGAAGTCCCATGAAAATATGTCGACCACAGCCAAAGTTATAGGCATGTAAAAGATTAATCAGACAACTAGGTGGCGGTGTGACGAAGCTCAGTATGCTCCCTCAGTTCATGACTGGCATCACAACTCTCAAGTGTCATGTCAACAGACATAAGTTTGGCGAAGATATAGTCTAAAATCTGTTTTTTTGCGTTATATGAAAAATGTGTTGAGGTGCTACACGACAACAGATTGGTTTATCGAAATTCTTTTGATCACTTTTTGCCTGCAGTGTCTCTAGATGCTACACATTGATTTTTGTGGCATTTGGTCAAAAGCTCTAGGACCACTTCAAAAAAGTAGGTTTTACGAACAATTTAATAATGTTTATGACGGAAAATGACCTCATAGGGTCAAATTGAATCATCTTGAGCCAAGGAACAGTGGAAACAAGAATTCCATTCCTAGAACTTACGGGTTAGAAGTTATAAGCAAAAAGTGCAAATTTGGACTGTTTTTAGCACTAGCGGGTTTGATATAGATTCCAAATTTGCTGTGGAAACTTTTTGAACAGTGTGCCAAATTTCATAACTTTCCTATGTACGCTGCTTTGGGCTGCCATAGACGCAATGGCGGAAAAAGAAAAAGAAGAATAATACTCCAAGCCATGAAAGGAATAATCCATAATGAATCATAGTTTTAGATGTGTTGTTGCAGTAGTTTTGAACAAAAATAGGAATTTCATATCTCCAAACAACTAGGTGGTGCTATGACAAAATCTCCATGCAACCTCATGTCATGACTGCGTTATATCTTGTTAGATTCATGACTATAAAGTTTAGTTTACCAATGAAATAGACCATAGGGCTTACTTGATATGTAAGTTTTTGTTCAATTATAAGGTCAATTAGTGGTGCAGGCATACCATTTTTTTTGTGCGGCCTCAGACTCTGCTCATACATCAGTATATCAAATTTGGAGAAAATATCTCTTTTTGTTGCGGAGTTATAACCATTTTATGGGTAAAAAACACAAAATTTAAAAGGTAATTTTGTCGTTTTTTTTTATTTTTGGCCATTTCTGATAGAAATTTTAATTTAAGTCCAATGGAGTTTTTTGTTTGGCGGGTAAGGTAATGTTCTTCCTGTGGTGTTTTCGAGTCAATCGTGACAATACATTGACCGCAGCCAAAGTTATAGGCGTGTAATACATTAATCTGACCACTAGGTGGCGCTGCAACAAAACTGTGCATGCACCCTCAGTTCCTGACTGCCATCACAAGTACAAAGTGTCGTGTCAATAGGCCTAAGTTTGGTGAAGATACAGCCTTAAATCTGTTTTTTTTTGGACAATACAAAACATTTGTTAAAGCAGTATATGACAATGGATAGGTGTATCAAAATTCTTTTGATAACCTTTTGCCATGAGTGTCTCTAGAGGATACATACTGATTTTCGTGCCAATCGGTCAAAAGCTCTAGGACGAGTTCGAAAAAGTAGGTTTTACAAATAATTCAAAATGGCGGAAAAATTTTCATGACGGAAAATGACGACATAAGATGCAAACAATTTGTTTTGAGCCAAGGAATCAGCAGAAACAAGAATTTAGTTTCTAGGACATACGGGTCAGAAGTTATAAGCAAAAACGTAAGTGCAGCTTTGGACTGTTGGTGGCGCTAGCGGGTTTGAAATAGAGACTTCAATTTTACTGTGGACACTTTTTGGACTCTCCTCTATCAGTGCGACAAATTTCATTACTTTCCTATGTACGCTGCTATGGGCTGCCATCGACGCAATGGCGGAAGAAGAACAAGAAGAAGAAGAAGAAGAAGAAGAAGAAGTAAAAAAGGGCCCAGAAGAAAGTAAAGTTGAGTTCAGATGAGCAGTTTAAAGAACCTAGGAAAATCTCTTGATTTCAGACAAAATATTATAACAGTTATCAGCAAAAAAGCTGTGTTCTCATTCAGTGAAGTCTCTCCCTCTCTTCTCGAGGAGCACTGACAACCAGAACACTGTAGGAAATGTGAGTGGTGCTTGCAGTGGCAATACTCAGCTCTCAAAATGCTACAGTGTTGTTAATGAGTCAAAAGAGCCCACCCCCATGTCTCTATGATGTTCTGATGCAGAGATATAGCTCTTGCAAAAACGGTTGATAAGGTATTCTAATAGGTTGTAAGGGAGTGAATTGGCAACCACCAATGATTATGCTCCAAGACATGAAAGGAATAATCCATGATGACTCAAGGTTTTAGATGTACTGTTGGAATAGTTTTAGGCAAAATACCATATTTCTATCTCAAAACCACTAGGTGGCGCAATGACAAAATTGTGCATGCAACCTCAGGTCATAACTGTGTTACATCTAGCTAGTTTTATAACTATACACTTTAGTTTAGTGAAGAAACAGTTGTATGACCATAGGGTGGCTTGATTTCAAACGTTTTGTTCAATTATAAGGCCAACTAGTGGTGCAAGCATGCAATTTTTTTTGTGTAGCCTCAGACTGTGGTCGTACATCACTGTATCAAATATGGCGAAAAAAATTCTTTGTTTTACGAAAATATAACTATTTATGTGTAAAAAACACAAAATTTAAAGGTAATTTTTAGTTTTTTGCAATTTTCGGCCATTTCTGATGAAAATTTTAATATAACGCCAATAGAACTTTTTGTTCAGAAGGTAAGGTTAGTTTCTTCCTATGGTGTTTTCGAGTCGATCAGAATAACGCTCGCACAGTTATTCGCACGTGTTTGTTAAGTACTTTTTTGCTGCGCAGGGTTAACCATAAGGCGAATTCTGGCATGTTTGGTATCGTTGGACTCGGCAACTATTCAGGACTTCAAAAAATCAAGTCCCGTGAAAATACGTTTATCGCAGCCAAAGTTATAAGCATGTACAACATTTGTCTGACCACTTGGTGGTGCTGTGACGAAACTCTGCATGCCCCCTCAGATCTAGACTGGCTTCACAACTACCAAGTGTCGCGTCAATAGACATAAGATTGCTGAAGATACACACTAAAATCTGTTTTTTTGCGCTCTACATAAAATTTGTTGATGCGCCATACGACAACGGATTGGTTTATCGAAATTCTTTTGATAACTTTTTGCCTGGAGTGTCTCTAGATGCTACACAACGATATTCGTGGCAATCAGGGAAAATCTCTAGGACAAGTTCGCAAAAGTAGATTTTACAAATAATTCAAAATGGCGGAAACAGATTCATGACGGAAATGACGACATGGGGTGCAATTGAATTGTCTTGAGCCAAGGAATCAGGAGAAACAAGTATTTAGTTTCTAGGACATACGGGTCAGAAGTTATAAGCAAAAACGTAAGTGCAACTTTGGACTGTTGGTGGCGCTAGCGGGTTTGATATAGAGACTTCAATTTTACTGTGGAAACTTTTTGTAATGTCCTCTTTCAGTGCGCCAAATTTCATAACTTTCCTATGTACGCTGCTATGGGCTGCCATAGACACAATGGCGGAAGAAGAAGTAAGAATAATAATAAGAATACTAACAATAACAATAGGGTTCTACGCCCCTTCGGGGCTTGACCCCTAATAATATATAATAATAATAATAAGAAGAAAACTAACAATAACAATAGGTGTCTACGCCACTTCGTGGCTTGACCCCTAAATATAGCTGCAAGCAGCAATGCCGGGGTCAAGCCGAAAAGGGCACAAAAGGATGTAAAATTGAGATTGGATAAGCAGATTGAAGAACCTAGGTAAATCTAAGGACGCGGTTTACGTAAACGGATTGACGAATTGACATGAATTCCATAACTTTTTGCCGTGAGGGTCTGTAGATGCTACATACCAATTTTCGTGGAAATCGGGCAAAAGCTCTAGGACGAGTTCGCAAAAGTAGGTTTTACGAATAATTCAAAATGGCGGAAAAATTTTCATGAGGGAAAATTACGTCATTGGGTCCTATCGAATCGTCTTGAGGCAAGGAGGAAACAAGAATTTCGTTTCTGGGACTTACGGGTCAGAAGTTATAAGCAAAAACGTAAGTGCAACTTTGGACTGTTGGTGGCGCTAGCGGGTTAGACATAGAGACTCCAAATTTGCTATGGGGACACATTGGACTGTCCTTTATCAGTGTGCCAAATTTCATAACTTTCCTACGTACGGTTCTATGGGCTGCCATAGACCGCAATGGCGGAAGAAGAAGCAGAATAATAATTATAAGAAAACTAACAAATACAATAGGGGTCTTCGCCCCTTCGGGGCTTGACCCCTAATAAATATAGCTGCAAGCAGCAATGCCGGGGTCAAGCCAAAAAGGGCACAAAAGGATGTAAAATTGAGATTGGATAAGCAGATTGAAGAACCTAGGTAAATCTAATAATTTTAGATGAAAAAACAAAAAAGTTAACAACAAAAATAATCTAAGTTCTTGTCTACTGCAATCGTCCTTCTGTTATTGACAATCATGGAACATTAGAGCACTGAATGACATGTGAGTGGTGTTTGCAGTGGCAAAACATGGATCACATCATGTTACAACAAGTTTAATTAGTCAAAAGAGACCATCCCCGTGTCTCTACAATGTTCTGATGCAGAGATATTGCTTTTGCAAAAACGGTTGATAAGGTATTCTCAATGGTTGCTAGGGAGTTAACTGGCAACATCCAGTGATTATAGTCAAAGCCATGAAATGAATAATCCATGATGACTCATGGTTTTAGATGTGTTGTTGCAGTAGTTTTAGGCAAAAATACCATATTCTATCTCAAAACCAGTAGGTGGTGCAAAGACATAATTGTGCATGCAACATCAGGTCATGATTGTGTTACATCTAGCTAGTTTTATGACTATACACTTTAGTTTAGTTAAGAAACAGTTGTATGACCATAAGGCTGGCTTGTTATCAAAGGTTTTGTTCAATTATAAGGCCATCTAGTGGTGCAAGCATACAATTTTTTTGTGTAGCCTCAGAATGTGCTCATGCATCAGCGTATCAAATCTGGTGAAAAAATCTCATTTCATTACAAAGTTACAACCATTTATGTGTAAAAAACACAAAATTTGAAGGTAATTTTTCGTTTTTTGCAATTTTCGGCCATTTCTGATGAAAATTTTAATATAACGTCAATATAACTTTTTGTTCAGAAGGTAAGGTTAGTTTCTTCCTATGGTGTTTTCGAGTCGATCGGAAAAACGCTCGCGGAGATATTCACGCGTGTTTTTTAAGCGCTATTTTGCTGCGCAGGGTTAACCGTAAGGCGAATTCTGGCATGTTTGGTATCGTTGGACTCGGAAACTATTCAGAACTCCAAAGAAACAAGTCCTGTGAAAATACGTCATTCACAGCCAAAGTTATAGGCGTATAATACATTCGTCTGGCCACTAGGTGGCGCTGCAACGAAACTGTGCCTGCACCCTCAGTTCTTGACTGGCATATCACGTACCAAGTTTTGTGTCAATAGGTCTAAGTTTGGCAAAGATACAGCCTAAAATCTGTTTTTTTGCGCTCTACGTAAAATTTGTTGACGCGCCATACGACAACGGATTGGTTTATCAAAATTCTTTTAATAACTTTTTGCCGTGAGGGCCTCTAGATGCTACATACCAATTTTCGTGGCAATCGGGTACAAACTCTAGGACGAGTTCGCAAAAGTAGGTTTTACGAATAATTCAAAATGGCGGAAACATTTTCATGACGGAAAATGACGTCATAGGGTATAATCGAATCGGCTTGAGCCAAGGAATCAGAGGAAACAAGAATTTCGTTTCTAGGACGTACGGATCAGAAGTTATAAGCAAAAACGTAAGTGCAACTTTGGACTGATGGTGGCGCTAGCGGGTTTGAGATAGAGACTCCAAAATTGCTATGGATATTATTTGGACTGTCCTCTGTCAGTGTGCCAAATTTCATAACTTTCCTACGTATGGTTCTATGGGCTGCCATAGACCGCAAGGTGACAGGAAGAATAATAAAGAATAAATATAGCTGCAAGCAGCGATACCGGGGTCAAGCCAAACATGGAACAAAATGATTCATATTCAATTTTTTTGTATCTTGAGACCACTAGGTGGCACTGTGCCGAAACAATAGATGGTGCCTCAGGTCATGAGTGTGATGACACATACCAAATTTAGTGTAAATACGATAAAGCTATACGGAGATATAGCCTTAAATGACTTGACCACTAGGGGGCACTGACCAAGACAATAGATTGTGACTCAGGTCTTCTTTGTGATGACACCCAACAAATTTGGTGTAAATATGATAAAGAGATGCAGAGATATAGCCTTAAATGACTTGACCACTAGGGGGCACTGACCAAGACAATAGATTGTGACTCAGGTCTTGATTGTGATGACACCCAACAAATTTGGTGTAAATACGATAAAGAGATGCAGAGATATAGGCTCAAATCGTTTTGACCACTAGGGGGCACCAAAAAGTTTACAAGTGCTTTCAGAACATGTTGCTGATGAACCATACCAAGTTTCATAACAATAAGCAGTTGCGTTTATGAAATACTTGACTTAAAGAAAAAATTCAAAATGGCTGACACCCAAAATGGCCGACCGAAAACCATTTGGTATTATTTGACTCGACATGCTTCAGGAAATATAACAAAACCACTCTCATAATTTTACACATATGCTTGCAGTAGTTATAAGCAAAAATAGTCAATTTTCATATCTCGTGACCACTAGGGGGCGCTGTGACGAAACTATGCATGCACCCTTACATCATCACTGTTATGACATATACCAAGTCTCATATCAATACGCGAAAGTTTTGCGAAGATACAGGCTCAAACACATTTTGGCGTGCTCGCCCTCGCATTCTTTGATGCGTTATACAACAACGGATAGGTCTACCGAAAAGCTTTTGATAACTTTTTGTCTAGAGTGTCTCTAGATGATGCATACCAAAAATCAAGCCAATCACACGAGCGCTCTAGGAGGAGTTCGAAAAAGTAGGTGTTCAATATAATTCAAAATGGCCGACAGGAAGTAGGTTTGACTCAGACATATTTGGTACAGTCAGACTCAGCATGAGCCAAGGAATCAATAGAGTGAAGACTTATGTCAGTGTGGCAATTTAATCAAAAGATATAAAGATTTTAAACAATGTATTTACATGTCCTGACCACTAGGTGGCGCCGTCCTAAAGATTTATAGGTGCGCTCAGAACATGTCACTGATGAACCATGCCAAATTTCGTAGCGATACGCCAATCTGTTTGTGAAATACTGAACTTAATGAGAAAATTCAAAATGGCCGACACCCAAAATGGTCGACCGAAAACCGTTTGGTATCGTTTGACTCGGCATGCCTCAAGGAATCTAACAAGACCACCTTCATGATTTTAGACTTAAGTTTGAAGTAGTTATAAGCGAAAATAGGCATTTTTCGAATCTCGTGACCACTAGGTGGCGCTGTGACGAAACGTTGCAGGCACCCTCAGGTCATGACCGTTATGACATATACCAAGTTTCGTGTCGATACAATAAAGTTTTGCCAAGATATGGCCTCACGTCCGTTTTGGCGTGCTCGCCGCCATATATGTTGTCAATTTATATGAGAACACATTGGTCTATCAAAAAGCTTTTGATAACTTTTTGTCTTGGGTGTCTCTAGATGCTACATACCAAAGGACATGCAAATCGGACAAACGGTCTAGGAGGAGTTAGAAAAAGTAGGTTTTACGAAAAATTTAAAATGCCGGAAAGATGTGCATGACACAAATGACATCAATGTGTGCATTTGAATTATCATGAGGCAAGGATTCAGAGAAAACAAGAATTTAGTTTCTAGGACTCACGGGTCCGAAGTTATGAGCATGAACATAAGTGGATTTTTGGACTGTTGGTGGCGCTAGAGGGTTTGAGTCAGACACACCAATGTTGCTATAGTAACTTCTGAGACTGTCCTCTACATGTGTGCCAAATTTCATAACTTTCCTACGTACGGTTCTATGGGCTGCCATTGACTTCAATGGCGGAAGAGGAAACTTAATAATAAATATAGCTGCAAGCAGCAATACCGGGGTCAAGCCAAAAAGGGCACAAAAGGATGTAAAATTGAGATTGGATAAGCAGATTGAAGAACCTAGGTAAACCTAATAATTTTAGATGAAAAAACAAAAAAGTTACCAACAAAAATAATCTAAGTTCTTGTCTACTGCAATCGTCCTTCTGTTATTGACAATAATGGAACATTAGAGCACTGAAGGACATGTGAGTGGTGTTTGCAGTGGCAAAACATGGGTCACATCATGTTACAACAAGCTTAATTAGTCAAAAGAGACCGTCCCTGTGTCTCTACGATGTTCTGATGCAGAGATATAGCTTTTGCAAAAACGGTTGATAAGGTATTCTCATTGGTTGCTAGGGAGTGAATTGGCAACCACCAGTGATTATAGTCAAAGCCATGAAAGGAATAATCAATGATGACTCATGGTTTTAGATGTGTTGTTGCAGTAATTTTAGGCAAAATACCATATTCTATCTCAAAACCAGTAGGTGGCGCAATGACAAAATTGTGCATGCAACATCAGGTAATGATTGTGTTACATCTAGCTAGTTTTATGACTATACACTTTAGTTTAGTTAAGAAACAGTTGTATGACCGTAGGGCTGGCTTGTAATCAAAGGTTTTGTTCAATTATAAGGCCAACTAGTGGTGCAAGCATACAAATTTTTTTGTGTGGTCTCAGAATGTGCTCATGCATCAGCGTATCAAATCTGGTGAAAAAATATATTTTCGTTACAAAGTTACAACCATTTATGTGTAAAAAACACAAAATTTGAAGGTAATTTTTCGTTTTTTGCAATTTTCGACCATTTCTGATGAAAATTTTAATATAACGCCAATAGAACTTTTTGTTCAGAAGGTAAAGTTAGTTTCTTCCTATGGTGTTTTCGAGTCGATCGGAAAAACGCTCGCGGAGATATTCGCGTATGTTTTTTAAACGTTATTTTGATGCACAGGGCTAACCATAGAACAAATCCTGGCATGTTTGGTATCGTTGGACTCGGCAACTATTCAAAACTCCAAGGAAACAAGTCCCGTGAAAATACATCATTCACAGCCAAAGTTATAGGCGTATAAAACATTCGTCTGGCCACTAGGTGGCGCTGCAACGAAACTGTGCATGCACCCTCAGTTCTTGACTGGCAGCTCACGTACCAAGTTTCGTGTCAATAAGTCTAAGTTTGGCAAAGATACAGCCTAATATCAGTTTTTTTGCGCTCTGCGTAAAATTCGTTAAGGCGGTATACGACAACGGATTGGTGTATCAAAATTCTTTTGATAACTTTTTGCCGTGAGCGTCTCTACATGACACATACCGTTTTTCGTGGGAATCGGACAAAAGCTCTAGGGCGAGTTCGAAAAAGTAGGTTTTACGAATAATTCAAAATGGCGGGAAATTTTTCATGACGGAAAATGATGTCATAGGGTCCAATCGAATCGTCTTGAGCCAAGGAATCAGAGGAAGCAAGAATTTTGTTTCTAGGACTTACGGACCAGAAGTTATAAGCAAAAACATAAGTGCAACTTTGGACTGTTGGTGGCGCTAGCGGGTTAGACATAGAGACTCCAAAATTGCTGTGGATACTATTTGGACTGTCCTCTGTCAGTGTGCCAAATTTCATAACTTTCCTACGTACGGTTCTATGGGCTGCCATAGACCGCAATGGCGGAAGAAGAAACGGAAGAATAACTAATAATAAGAAAACTAACAAATACAATAGGGGTCTTCGCCCCTTCGGGGCTTGACCCCTAATGAAGAAGAAAACTAACAGATACAATAGGGGTCTTCGCCCATTCTGGGCTTGACCCCTAACAAGGGAGAAAAATGAAATATGGATGATTTTGGGTAAGCAGCTAAGAAAATCTTGTGGTTTCATATGAAAGAAAGAAGTTGTCAGTGTAAAGCTGTGTTATCATAGTGTGTTATGCGTCATTGAGGTGTTTATGTATGTAGGTGGCGCTATATATTTGTATAGTCAAGGGTTAATAAAGCAACGAAACAGAAGACATGACGTGGCATCAGGAATATCATGGAAAACAGCAAACAATATAGATGATTATGTTATTAACTTTATTAAAGAATGTGAATTAAATAAGAGAATATAGAGAAGTATTTGTTTATTAGTATTTATTTAGTATGTATATCTTGATGTACACTCCAGGCCAGTCGGTGGCGGTAATGCTCCTATTAGTTGGTTGCCAACCGCCAGTTAAACACTAAAGAAGAAGAAGAAGAAGAAGAAGAAGACATGACGTGGCGAATATGTGATCTGAACAGCCAATGGAGTTACGAGGAGCGCGTATTTGAATAGAGGAGTTTGAATAAAGAAACAATAGAACAGGGAGAAGACGTTGATGAGGTTGTTGACGGTGAATCATTGATTGCGTTTGAAGGTATGTTTGGTAGGGTTAGAGGAAGTGTATAAATATTCTTGAATGGTTTGGTAATGAAGAGTTATTGCAAAGTTTATGGTTTATCGTAAATAAAATAAGGGATTATGAAAAATTGAGTGTTTGAAGTTATTAACTAGTGTGTTATGTGAATGTGAATGAGTGCAACATAGCATGTCAGATGTTTTGTTTAAACATGTGTTTTTGTTTTACAGGATGGCGAGTCCTAAAAGAGCTTTGCAGGAAGTGGAGGGGTATATACATGATGTATCTGACGTGTTGCAATCAGGATCGGGTAGTCGTTACTTTACGGCCTTGTTACAGGACTCTGAAAAGAACACGCGAGTCGTCGTATTTGATTTACAAAAACACAATGTGTTCCAGTGTGCTGAAAGGGATAGGTGAGTGCAGTGTTACATGTGTTGGTGTTAGTTTTTCAAAACTGTGTGCGTGCACGTAAGCGCTGGAGCGTGCTGCGACGTTTCGATAGCATTTTTCCTAGCCCCATTAATTGAATTGTACCATTTAGAGATAAAGTTAGAAGTGACCAAACATATCATAGTTTTTATTATTTAAGCACTTTCAGGAGTACTTAGACTGGCCTGAAAAGTCCGCTCCCCTTCTCACTCTCATAATGGGAGAGGGAGGGTGTTACTGTGCCGAGTGGAAGTACTCCCAAAAGTGCTATTACGCCATAAAATATAGTTCCTCGTTTAATCCGCTTAGAAAAGCGCTACGTTTTATTTTGTACCATCAAACTTGCTCGTATAACTATTCGTCTTAAATAGGAAAAACGTTGATGTGTTTGGTCACTTCTAACTTTATCTCTAAATGGTACAATTGAATGAATGGGGCTAAGCTAAATGCTATCGAAGCGTCGCAGCGAGCTGCAGCGCTTACGTGCACACACACAGATGATAGAGGGATGTATCAACAGTTCTTAGTTAAGGTAATAACATATTTTAATATTGAAAATGAGTAGACTATTCCTTTAATTGTACAAGGGGAAAAAAGGTTGAATAATGGCCGTTTGCAATTGGAAGGTTGAAGCCTCCGTTGGTTGCATACGCAAGCTGAAGCGTGGTGTATTAAAGTAAAATGAGATTGTCACTTATTTTAACAAGTTAAGATAGACAACCATAACAGCGTACTTTATGAATGGACAAAGACGATGTTTTTCGTAAACATAATATGGTGACCAATACATTTAATGTACTGTTGAGTAAACATCATGGTTGTTTTAATTGTGTTCGAAATGGGCATTAGATTTTGTCGTTGACATTAGCTTTAGGGCAAAGGAATTAATTACATGTGTAAATAAAAAGTGTGTATAATGGTAAAGTAGTGTTTGTTAACTAAATATCCGGAATATGTCATGTGATGTACAGTAATGTTAATGATTTGAACAGACAAATTGTAGGGATTAGGTATTTGTAAAGAGATATGGTGAGTAGGGGTGTCTTTGTTTGAGCAGTCATATAGCGCATGATATAAAAAAAGGGTTTATCAACAACAAACATGATAACATGCATATTAGGGCTGAAACGAGTAAGTTAGTCGACATTGTAGGCAACGTTGTCAAAAAAAATTGTCGACAAATGTGTTTGTGGTCGATGTGGTGTTTGGTGTCACTTTCCCAAATGTAAGGGCCTGCAATGTCGTGATTTAACCGGTATGAGGCGGTAGCGGTAGAGTGTAATGCAGGCCTTATACATTTGCTGTAGAAGAACATAGATGAAAACAAAGGGCGGATGATAGCGTACTGCAAATGTTTCAGCACGAACAGTTCATAACACTGCAAAGTAAGAAAGCTGTCGTGTTTAATACATGTAAGACAGAACTTGCTTTCACGGGAGCACAACGTTTAAAGAGGAAATAATCGGGGTCAAGAGGAGCCGGTCAGGGGTAACTTAAGTGGTATCAAGCTGGAGCTAAGTGGCGTTTACTTACGGGAAATCTCCTACATAAATGTGAAAGCAGTACAGTACTACTAATAATAATATTAACAGTAATAATGTAATGTGTACACTATAATAAGGGTTCATTAATCATAATGTACTTCAGTTTGAACTAATGCAGAGGTACTGCATGCAAGTTACAAATATGAAGTAATGAAGAGACATCATTAAGAACAGCATGATTATGTGTTTTAGTTGAAAAGTATTGTATTAATAAAAAACGAATTCACATGTGATGTCGTGTTATACTTAATGATGACTCACCATTAGTTAATGAATAGTACATGTCATAATGCTGCATAACTTCATATTTAAGCAAAAATTAATTTAGATCAGTGTATTATGGTTGATAGACCCTTATTATAAAGTGGTACCAATGTAATGACAGTAAGCTGATGATGGATATTTTATAGAGTAAAGTCAGAGTAAGTTTAAGAGTTGGGATAGTAATAATAAATAGTGTTATTATAGACACCCTCAAGGTTTGTAAACATTGAATGACTATCGAGTGTGCGTGCAGCATGGGGTCAATCTGTTCATACCATCCAGGATTTATAATTTAGTCTAATAGGGCTGAAAAATGATGAGTTGCCTCAAATGAAGTGAGCACTACAAACAGAAGCCTCTTTGATATTTGCATTGTTCCAAACTGCAAGTTAATTGTTTGCAGCTGCAGATGTTGTAGTTGTTTGTTTTTGAGATTCTGAAGGAATTGCGAAAACTTAACGGAAGATCTTGTGTGATTTTCACAGGCCACGACGTAAGTAGGCATTTTTGACGATACCGAATAATATGCAACTCAATCTGCTGTAATGACTTTTTTGACCCCGACATGCGCAGTGGAAACTGCATGTGACGTGAACAGTGAAGGGGTCTATTGGAACACTTTTAAATTGTGTAGGCAGTTTTAGAAAAGAAGCTCATAATAGTGCTGACAAGAGATGTTTGGGTTTAAAAAAATGTGTGTAATGCTGCGTAGTGTTTGTGTATAGTTTTTAAGAGAACAGAATATTTAAAGAATGCTTTGAAAGCATTTGTGTGTAATTTGGAGAGAAATTAGAAAATGTAAGAGAATGACCAGCCTTATGTTCATGGAAACAAGACTTTCAATTGCTGAAGTGATTTTCTGCTTTTATGTAGTAGTTAGAAAATGTAGAACTTTGTTTAACTAATTGAAAAATCTTATTAGTAGTTCAAAACGTACTGAGTAGTCAATTAATTGGTGTAATAATTGATAGATTAGTCGATTATCAAAATAATTGATTGTTGAAGTTGTAATGTATAGTTAAAATTTGTTGCAAAACTACATCCTCAAATACACCAACTTAACTGTACACCTTCCTATACCCAGATAGCACACGTACGTCGCGGAGATGTCTGCGCGATGTCTTGTTTTTCGTCTGGAAGACGTATTATTTAGGGCGTTTGCTCATCTGGAAGGCGTCGCCGAGACGTCCGACCCAGCTGTTTGCAAGACACCCAGCAGATCTTTACAAGATGTATGTTATTTAGAACGATGGCGAACCGCCGTTTCCCAGATCTTTAGAAGATGTTAGAATGGCAAGCCGCTCTTTCCCAGATCTTTAGAAGAGCTTTAAAAGATGCGGAGCCGCTCTTTCCCAGATCTTAAGAAGAGCTTAGAAAGACGGTAAGCCGCTCTTTCCCAGATGTTTGTAAGATTACAAGATCCCTCATTAACAAATTGAATTGCCCTAAACTACAGCAAATTATTTCTACACACATCTACACATGCAAGCTGTGTCATCGATATTAAGTAATGAAAACAGCATTTTCAATTGATCTTAAAACAGGCAGTTGTTGATTTTATAAAACACATTTATTCAAATTAAACAATGAAAACTTTCATTCATTTATCTTTAAATATATTTTTTTACATGACAGTATGCGAAAACAACAACATATAAACATGACATATTTAAAATAATCAAAACCTAGCTTTCCGCGTCTGCTTTATTAATCTCCATTCTAAAATAAAACATTTCAAAAAATTACCAGGAAATAATCGTGATAGGCTGCTCTTTCTTTATAGCTTTAATTAGGATCTAGAAGATAAAATTACCCGAAAGTGTTATCATTGTTAAATAAATTACGGATGTGCGTCTTTACGTCATGGTCGTGATTCTACATAACAACATCCGCTTGACCTCGCAATGCCAAGAAGAAGAAAGGCGTGGAACACATGCTTAAGGTATGTAGTAATAATGCATTTAAATAATAAACTGTTTGGTGTGGGATCATTTAAATAATACATTGAAATTGGGTTGATAACAGTTATTCATGCTTTAATATTGATATTTCGCCCACCTGTCTGACGTTAATTTATTTTGATCGTTCATGTAACTGAGTCTTGTGTAAGATTCTAGAAAAGATATAGTGGCTTACTTTTTTTAAAACGATCAGTATTATGGTTGATATTTGTATTGCACTTGTTAAAACATTTTTTGCCCCCATTTTTAATTTCATGAGCTGAACTTAAATATTTTCTATGTCCCCAAAAGGCCTATTTCTCTCAAATATTATTCACAAATCTGTCTAAATCTGTGTTAGTGTTGCGTTTATAATTGTGGTTAGTGTGTGTAAGGCACTGCCTGTGAAAACCCAGCTAAAGTCTTTTTTGTGATGTATTGTTTTCTACATAAAATCATCCTAAACAATGAAAAGAACATTTTGTAAAAATATCTTATCTTTAATATTGGCTGAGTAAGATTCTTTGTATAAACCCTCAGTCTGTTAATTTTGTCTCCAGCCTGTCAAGATCTTCAGATGATGTTTGAGAAAAAAGTCATCATCCTCTTCGTCACTCTTCATCCGTATTTGGGGTAACAAACACCTGCTTCCCACAAGAGACTGGACCGCTGAAGTCAGGTGGTCAGTCTTTATTTGCATTCATCCTAGAACTGTCAAGACTGCCTTTTTGCAGCTGCAATAGCAAAGATAAATGAATTAGGAGTGTAGCCTTTAAAATGCTTTTACTATTAAATGCATTATTTTGATTTATTTAAACTTAAGAATCAAATAGGTGTGTAGTTTAGGTAAAATTCTTATAACTGCATTTGTCTGTTTTACAACAGATGTAACTAGGTATAAATTTACTGTTTTTTTTATGTTGGATGGATCATCAGACCTGCACCTTCCTTGAACATGTTGGTAAGGTAACACTTCATCTGAGTAAATGATGATGCTTTTTTATAAGAACTTTTTATAAATAAATATTATTATTGTTTTTTTTAGGTAACTTACTCTGTATTTGTTCACGGTGGTCACCCCAGGGTCTCAGGACTCAAAACGAGTGCTCTATGGATTGAACAGAAAATGTAGTATTAACAAGTGTTAAGTTATGTCTTTAAATGCCACTAATAATGTGTTTCTGTTTTCTTTCTCATTATGCTAACAAACGCTCTTTTATCCCTCATGTTAGGTGGATCAACACTCCAACCATCTGCATTAGGGACTGAATAAAGGATGCCCTCTGTAGCTGGGAATGTTAGATCAGGTAATTTGCATTTGATATATTTTTAAAGACACACACTAATGCTGCTTGTACACCGCCAGCGACTAGCAACACAATCTCGTTCATTCCAATGGAAGCTTTGCCCCATTCAGCAACATGAGCAACTGTGACCATCGACAACAGGAAGTGGGCATGTCCAGCTATGCCACAACGTTGAGGAAAGTTCAACTTGATGAAGGACTTTTGGGAGCAACTACCAATGAGAGGAAGCAGTGAAGTTCGTGTCATTTACTGAGAGGATTTTTACTCATTTGTTTGTAGTTTTTACAAGGACAACCAGAATTGGGAACGCCTTCTGATAAACTCATTAAAAGAAATGGCTGACACACAGTGACTAGGTTGTTGGCGGTGTAAATGCAGCATTAGGCCTTAAACTGTCTGTGGCAAATATTTTTAGCACCCAAAATAAATAGGGGTGCTGCTTTTAAAGGAAAACACCACAGTTTTTCAATATTTTACTATGTTCTTACCTCAACTTAGATAAATTAATACATCCCTATCTTTTATCAATGCATGCACTTAATATTTGTACAGCGCGTCGTGAATGTGTTAGCATTTAGCCTAGCCCCACTCATTCCTCAGAGCGCAGCAACATCACCACTCCCGACCACTCCCCCTCCTTTGAGTTTGAGTGAGAGGTGGAGTAATCAGGAGTGATGATGTTACTGTGCGCCGAGGTTGAAGTGCTGCAAACTTAGTGCTCTTTTGCCATACAATATAGTTCTCATTTTTAACCGCTTAAAAAATTGCCACGTTTTATTTTGTGCCACCATACTTACTCGTGTAACTACTTATGTAACAGTCTTTAAATAGGGAAAACATGAAAGGGTTGGGTGGCTTCTAAATTCATCACTGTTTGGATCCTAAGGAATGAATGGGGCTAGGCTAAATGCTAACACATTCACAACACCCTGTACAAAGATTAAGTGCACGCACCGAAAAAAGATGGGTATGTACCAATTCGTCTAAGGTAAAAACATAGTAACACCTTGGAAAGCGGTGGTGTTTTCCATTTAAAGGGATAGTTCACGCAAAAATGAAAATAATGTAATTAATGACTCACCCTCATGTTGTTCCAAACTTGTAAGACCTCCGTTCATCTTCGGAACACAGTGTAAGATGTTTTAGATTTAGTCCGAGAGCTTTCTGACCCTCCAAAAAATGCATGCGCTGCATACCGTCCAATTTCCAGAAAGTCAATTAAAACATCATCAAAGTAGTTCATGCGACACCAGTGGGTCAGTTTGAATTTGTTGAAGCATCATTAATACATTTTGGTCCAAAAATAACTATTTATTCAGCATTGTCTTCTCTTCCGGGTCTGTTGCGAATGCGCGTGCACAATGGCGCTGCTGACGTGTTATCCTCAGAAATGTTTGCGAAGATTTTGTTTGCGAAGATTGTTTGCGAAGATTATGTTTACAGCGTCTCCCTCAGACTGTAAACGAAAAAAAAGCTTGGGTGCACCAGATAACACACCAGCAGCGTCGTACGGCAGCAGTGTCATGCACACGGTTCACAACAAACCTGAAAGAGAAGACAATGCCGAATTAAGTCGTTATTTTTGGACCTAAATGTATTTTTGATGCTTCAACAAATTCTAACTGACCCACTGATGTCACATGAACTACTTTGATGATGTTTTTATTACCTAACTGGACATGAACAGTATATCGTACATACATTTTTAATGGAGGGTCAGCAAGCTCTCGGACTACATCTAAAATATCTTAAACAGTGTTTCAGAAGATGAACGGAGGACTTTAGGGTATTATTTAAATCAACTAAAAGAAAAACAATCCTTAAATGGTTACTAAAATTGAGGTCAGATTTTTGAAAACGTACTGTCTTGATGGTCATCCAAAGTTCTCGGTACAGAAAATCTGTTTTGTATGGATCAGAGTTAGACATTGTCATGTAATATATAACAATATAATAGCAAGTGTTATGTTGTTTTTGAAAATGCTGTGAAAATGAAAAAAAGCTATTTTTTATCCACTATGCTATCAAATGCTTTTACCTTGCATGTTAGGCGGATCAACATTCCATCCATCTGCATTAGGATCTACCTTAGAGACACTCACTGGAGCTGTAAAGGGAAGCAGGTAAGTTGCACAACCCATCAAGCCTTTGTGGGGAACAAGGTTTCTTGTAGAATTCTTAGACTAGCAATTTTTGTGTGAGAACTTTAACATGATAGAAATTGTTAAACTACAAATATAGTCAACCATGAAGCCATCTGAGTCTATATTGTCTGAGAGAAATTCTTACTCAAGAATCTGCATATGGACTCTATGCACGCTTAACTTCCGCGTTTGACTCAAGGCTGCTATTCAGTTCCCGGTACGGGATATTTAAAACGGATTGACGGCAGAATCGCTCAAATGTACTCGGTTGTTTGCTGAATTTACCCAAATTTACAACCTGTGATTTGTGAAGAATTGTCCAGATGTGCAAACTCGAGAAAGGTAACAAGTTTTATGTGTCGTCTCTGTATAATCATTAAGATATGTTCAGCTAGCCTGTACTAGCAGAGCTTACATTGTGCTATTTTTACGATTCGAACAGCAGGCTAATCACGCTGGTAATATATTACGTCTTTGTAATGTTAAAGTATGTTAAAGTAATCTTAAAGTGTCAGGTTAAATAAGAGATTCATGTACACATCGATTGTCAAAACATTTTTACTTGGTTATTTTTGAGTTAGTATCCTGACACATTTGCGAATCTAAAGAACAAAGCAAAAAAGGCTTAACTATTGTAAAGTCTGTTGTAGAAATCTATATTTTTCCCATTATTTGTTATCCCGTTTATTTAGTTTGTTGTATGTGTGTGTGTTTTTTTTCTTTCACTCAAGTTATTCTTGTTGTCATTGATATTAATTTTCCATTTGTCTTTTGCATTTGTTATTAATAAAGAATACATAAATATCGAAAATATGAGTTTCTACTGTTCTAACATTTAGCTTGTATAACCAAAGATGTTATCTTTGCTAGTACTGATAATAACAGTCACACCAATTTATCAACAACAGACGAATAGCACTGTTATCAGTGCAATTTTTATCTAAAAGTATTGGTAATGCAGATACAGGGTAGCAGTGTAGAAGTTGGCATGCTTTCCAGTGAGTCGCTGTAAACGCCATGACACAGCAGTGGTGGCTAGAAGTTCGGTCCTAAAAAATATACTTTCATACGTTTAAATGTCATTATGGTATTAAGTGTGGAGTATAAGTTATTTCTATGTAAAGTAAACAAGCATCAACAAAATTTGCTGTGTTATTTTGGCTGTTTGTGCAACCAAACAGCCAAAATAACATAGCGCTCTATGACTGGCGGAAGTAGTCCAGCATCCTAAGATATCACCGGAAACACGTCAAGCGCTGCCGTGCATAGAGTCCATTGCTATAGATATGCAGAGTACTTATCTTGAAACAGTTGTAAAATATTAATGTTTTTTGTTTTGTAGGTTACTTACTTTTCATTCGTCCTTGGTGGTCACCCCAGGGTCTCTAGAGTGAAAATTACTCAATCTATGGATTAAACAGAAAATGTAGTTTTATGAAGTGGTATGTTGTCTTTAAATGCCATTAAAAATGTTTTTCTGTTTTCTGTCTCATATAAAAAATACTCTTTAACCTGCCCACTGGAGCTGGGATTGGTTAGCTGCATTTTTTACATTTACAAATAAACACACTAAATCCTAGGCTTGGACGTGCCTTAGGTTTTAGCATCCAAATTAACTAGGGGTGCTGATTTTTAAAGGAACACGCCCACATTTTGGGAATTAAGCTTATTCACAGTATCCCCCAGAGTTAGATAAGTCCATACATACCATTCTCATATCCGTGCATGCTGTAACTCTGTCTGACGCAGCCCCCGCTAGCTTAGCTTAGAACAAAAGACTGGTAGTGAATTTGACTATACGAATCACAACACATAATAGGAAAATGTTTGCGTTAATTTGTCATCTTTGGAAGCCGTATGCTAGATGGAGCCATTCACTTCCAGTCTTTGTGCTAAGCTAAGCTAGCGGGGGCTGCATCAGACAGAGTTACATTACGCACAGGGATGAGAAAGGTATGTATGGACTTGTCTGGCTCTGGGGGATGCGGTGAATGGGCTGGATTCCCAAAATGTGGGCGTGTTCTTTAAGGATTTAGGGGTATTTTTGAAGTTAAATGAAGCCGTTTTACCTTTTAAAATGTCTCTTTTATAAGGACTTACTGAATTTCTTTTTTCAGCAATTTGGGACATTCTTCCAGTTGTCGGCAACTTTGTGAAAAAGGCTGGAAACTAAAATGCAGGTACTGTTTCATTCTTTTGTTTTTTACAGCTATGAAAAATAATGTGTTATTAATTGTACTGTCTATTAATTAATGATTTTATACAGTGTAACTGATTCTGCTTACCTGACTCATGCAGAATTCTGGCCTGGTGTTTGGTCCGTGCTGTCTTTGGCTCTTGCATCTCCATCATCCTGACCCTCTTTAGCAGCCTGTCCATGTATTTATTTGGAGGCCACCATGAGCACCCATCTGCATAATATGACTTTGTTACTCAGTTGTCCATGCTCCTACAAATTCTACATTTTTTGTAAAGCTGCAACAAGTTGAAACCCTATAATTATTAACATTTGATTTTGAATTATGTAATTCAAATACATGAATAAGTAACAAAAGCAGAAATATATTAAGACATTACCTTTTTGTTGATTGTTTACTGATCTATAAATCCTTTTGCATTCTCATAATTGATCATCATAACTTGGTATACAGTGGATGTGTGGCTGTAGATAACTTTCTGAAGTCAATTTAAAAAGGCAAAAGTTAATAAATGCTAAATTGGTCAAATATACATTGTTGTATTTTCACCATTTTGATCTTATTTAGGCATTTCATAACTTGAGGGAAATTTACGTGTACTGATGTTTCAAATCAAATATTAATTTATTAATGACAGCTAATCATTTTATAAAGATTTTTTATAACAATATTTATTTATATAATATCAATTTAATACATTTATTTCGTTACACCTACCTACCTGCGCAAGGGAGTGCAGCCAACAAATACATTCAGGTGTGTTTGACTTAACACCGAGATGCGCAGACAGCACGTGGTATGACATCAAGTACCGCGAGAGTTTGGGAAAGCCCCGGAAAAGGTTTGAACTCGCGGTACTTGATGTCAAGATCGGTTTGCGCGTAGATCAGCATGAAGTCAAACACATCTGAGAGATATGTGGGCTGCCTGCACTCAACGTTGCGATCATTCAATAGAGTGTAACCTCAATCGGTTTTTGCAGCTTCTGGGTCTCGTGTAGAACGATTTTTTGTTCTTTTCCAACTCGATTTTTAACTCCCTAAACTAGTAGGATGTTCCAACGGGTGAAGCAACAGTGCTGACGGCAGTTTCAGTGTCAAGGTAAGTTAATATGTTATGCATGCATGTAAGTTAGTCGATCTACAGAATTATCGTCTTATATTAATGTTCTATACGCGATTAAAAGCTTATTAACGTTTATCAATGCAATGCTATTCAGGTCGCTGCAAAGTCCCGAAGCCACGTTGTAACGTTAACTTCACATGTTACGCACTGGTGTGGATAAACCAGCCAGTTTAATAGAGTTATTAAATGCCTCAAACCTTTCCCGCCCTGTAACGTTACGTTAAAATGGCCCTTATACTAGGTATGATGACAAAATTTTCAAAACCCCCAAAACTCAAAATGTATCACATGATTAGACAGAGCAGACATTCTCATTTACAAAGATAGCTGGATTGTAAAAATCCGTTGAGGATTGAGAAAGTTATGATATTTTTAATTTTAGAAATCAGAGGAAAAAGTTATATATGGATGTCTATGGAATGTGTGTGACCAAAAATGCTGCTTCTTCACATGTTTTTGCTTATAACTTTCTCATTTTATCAGATATTTGCATGAAATTTGAACAGAAGATAGAATTTTGTTAGTTCTTTGAAATTAAATCATGAACATTTACTGTTTTAGTTGGAATGGGCATTAGACTTCACCAAAAACAATTAAAAATAACACATTATTAAGCGTTCTTTCATATTCATAAATATTTATTTCCACAATACAAGCAAAGTCACCTTTATACACCACTATTAATTATTAATTCATATTTATACACCCTGAAAATGCGAATAAACATTCATATTTATTTTTTCATAACAATGAATGATCATTATGAGAAATATACAGGCTGCAACTGCTGGCTGAGTTGATAACAGGCTATTGTACAACCAAGTCATCCAAGATGACATCTGCTGCCATTGCATACATGGACACATCAGTGTCATGTGCATCAAATTCATACCCCTCTCCGCTCAGGGCCCAATAGCCAACAGTGTATTTCTTTTTTTTGGCATGGAAAGTTTCGATTTTCCCATTGAAAATTACCCTGCTGCCACCCAAATCCCATGCATGACATATAAATGCCCCCACCCCTCTACCACACAACAACTCCTTGATCAAGCTAATTTTTTCTTATGGGATTTCTGGAAATGCTTCTTCAATCTTGTCTGCACCTAATTCTTCAAACTTTTTCTCTAACACTTTCCGTTCTTGTTCACTTCTCTTCCTTTCTTTTGTAGCTTGGCGTCTGTGCAATTCCTCCTGTAGCTCTCCTTGCTTCTTCCTCCTCTTTCTTCTTTGTATGACCCCCAGCCTCACTGCTTTCCTGATGACCAGCTCTTGTTTTTCCTCGTCTAAACTGTCCAAATAATCCACAGTGTTGTTTTTCCGTGCTCGCATTTTACAGGACAAGTAGCAGATGGTGGCATTTGGAGCTTTCTTCTTCAGCGCACTAAACATCCCCATCAGCTCTTCAGCATCTATGTTATGTGATCTTGCAGAGGCTGTCTCTTCTTTTAGTTTCTCCGTCACTGTCCATGTATCAACAAAGTATTGTTGATACTGCCTTTCAAGTACTAAAATGACTGCTCTCAGACAGCTTTCCATCATTTGAGTGAACATGAGTGTGTCTTTTGGTGGTTGTTGCAATTTCTTAAGGATTTTGTCTGAAGCATTCAACTGATTTCCAAAGAGGTCTGTTGTGCGAGTTAGGAATTCAGCAGGTGAGTGTAGTTGATCTTTCAGGTTCTGCACGGTCTCTTTGACAATTTCAATGCATGTATTGTAATCAGTTTGGTCATCAGCACAAGTGTAGAATTTGGTCATCCAGGGTCCAGTCAGAAATTTCCCAAGCAAACCCAGAACTTGCATTTCAACCTGTCCGGCTGTAGAGTTGAAGTCTTCCAGTATGCTAGCACGCAGACCTCCACAGGATGTTCCTCCAGAGAGATATGAGTTTAGTGCTGCATGATGACTTGAGAATATCCCACATATATGGAAAAGAATGTGCAGTCTATTACCTCTGTAGCGTGGTATGAGGCCGAGAGGGAGATTGTTGTGATCCAGAAAGACCTTAAAGCCACGAGGGTCGCCCTTGCCATCCATGTACCTCATCTTATTTATTTGAACCACAATGTTGGCCCCAATGCAGTCTTTCCCCTTGATTTTCCCAGTAATCCCCATGGATTTCTCAATCTCCTTCAGAGCACTCTTTGTTTTTGAAGCGATTGTTTCCAGAGGATGAAGGTTGCAATTCAGCTCATTCAGGGCCTTGTTCCAAGATGCACAGACTAATCGAATGGCTGCATGATTGGCAGCACAGCGGTCAGTGAGCGTGTTTGATATATTCCCTATCATTTTTTTAAGAATGTTTTCGTAGTCTGCCTCAAAAAAATGACAGTACACATTGGCAAGGTTACTGATGGAGTCACAAATATGGATCTGGTAATCCTCAGCAGAGCCTCCTGGAAGTTCATCTACAGCAACAACATAACAGTTATCTTTGGTGGTGAAATGTATGCTGTTCAAGTGGATTCCCTCCTGTGTGGTTGCATCAAAACCCAGGGTAGTGTGTGTGTTTGCTAAAAGTGCTTCAGCAGTCTGGAGGTCACTTATTGCTCCCAATTCTCTGGTCATGGCTTCCACAGTAGCTCTTTTTGGCACATCACTTAAACTAATGCTGAAGCGCAGCCCAAACTTTGTAATCAAATTCTGGATGTTAGCAGTAGGCACCTGATTGGATATTGCGTCAAAGACCATCAAACGCATTTTATTTGAGTATAACTTTGCGTCTGTTTTTGTAAGCTTTTTTTCACTTTCCAAATCCTGGATTTTTTCTTCCAAAAGAAGGTTTTTGAATTGAAGATCATGAATCTCACTGTTCATTGAAATACTTCTTTCTTCTAACTTGCAGCATCTTTTATCCAGATCATCAGCTGAATTTGATTTGACCTCTTGTCTCATGTTTGTAAGGGATTTCTTCAGGTGCATATGACTTCTTGCTTTCACTTTGTATTGTTTTTTTAATTTAAAAAAAGTTTCAGTGTGTGATTTCAACAGTTTCTTCAAGTCGGATATTTGCTTTTCTTTCCTTTTCAGTTTCTGATGAAGTATCCTTATCGCTCCCTTCTTTTTCTGCCTTGCTACAAGTGTCTTAATTGCCAGGTACTTGCTTCTCCGTATCCACAGAAGTCTCTGCCTCATGTTTTTCAGAGACTCTTTATATCTGGTACAAGAAGGACATTTGGCTCTAGCAACCTGTCTTGTCTTTAAAGGACTAAGTTTTGGAACTTGTTGTTCAGCAGAAGGAGACTTTGCGCAGGGAGCTGTGGTGGAAGTGAAGTTTTCACAAAATTTTCGGCTACATAACCCTTTAGGGTTAGGGTTAGGGTTAGGACTGAATTCTTTCTCATTAGTTAGTTTTCTGTATTTTGTTAAAGTTTTTTGAACAAGTAGCTTCACTTTATTTTTTGCATGCTCTTTAGTCATTTCTGGTATGTATCTGATTATTTCTTTTGCAGTTGCAGCTCTGCTGGAGTTTGCTGTGACATAAAGAAAGAGAATGTGTCCATTTTGGATCAAATGAGGAGATGGTAGATCACTGTACTTGTCCAGGAGGTGCTGTCTGGCTATACCTAGCTTTGTCTTGGGCCCCTTCCTTTTCATAATTAGCTGTAAAGACATAACATCAAATATTAGTCTATGTAATCTATATGATTAAGGGAAATTAGACATAAATGTAATGGCAGATGTGTTGCAGGATATTTTTAATAAAATAGTTAATAAAATTAATAAAGACAACAAGCAAGCATTGACTTTTTGATTACATTCATTACATTCAATGAAATGCCACTTTTAATTTTATGTACACAGTTATGAATTGTAAGGATTCAGCTAGAGCAGTGTCTTAAAAATTTATTTACTTATCCTCTTTGAAATTCCAAGAAGAAAATCCCTGAGAATTAAATGTTTAAATTAAGGAGATGATATAAAATGGTTTTCATTTAATAATCATGTGTAATTTAATCATTATTTTCATTTAATAATCAGTTTACAGTTATATCTAATCAATACTTTAATGTTATGTTCTACTTTTGAAGAATCATCAACACATAAAATATGGGTGAGAGGATACTAACTCAGAGGATAACTTATACAAGACAAAAAAGGTTGTTAGTCTATTAATTTAAAAAAGAATCCTCAGTACAGTCCTCAGTAATGAATGTATTTCGAAGTAATGTAAACTATGTTACTATTACATGTCAGAGAAACCACGAGATACATATTAAAATACATAGTATCAATAACACTTTTAATGAAAACACGGTGAGAATGAGTTAAAATCGTTTAGAACGATGCCTGCAGTTATAATGTTCTGACAGGTCGTTCGCTATACCACCACAGACGTGACTACCAAATTTCCGCGATATATTTAAATGCATTCTCCTCCATAGGTTTTGATGAAATTTCCTCAGTAGCAAGATAAAAGATATATATTTCGGTCCACCTACCTTTCATTAGTGACCAGAGATTAGTGAAAGCACACTGTCCGGTTGAATGTGACACAAATTTTCAAATCGCTGCTGTAAAACAAAAACACGTCAGGACGGAAAGTTCAAAATATCACACGCTTACGGTAGTTCTTCTTCACGTATTTATTGTAGAATTTCGTAAAAACATACTTCAACCATGCTGCGAGAAGTGGATATTGCAAGATACGCATTGTAAAGTCCTGCGCGGGCAGAAACAGAATTTATACCTCAGAATTTCGATGCGCGTGCCCGCGATGTCAGCATTGCTTCTTATACGGATTACGTTAATTTCAGTCAGACCTTTTCCTAAAAACCACTCAAAACCGTTAACGTTGTTCTATTGGAGTGGTTCGATAATTGTATTTATTAATTGTTTCAGTTATATTAGTTATATCTGTTCTTTAATTCGTATTTCTAACAATTAAAACCAGGAATGACAAGCTATAAGTTACTTACCAAGATTTTGACGATCAAACTGACAGAAAAACTAACTTAAAGCCGACTATTAAACCAAAAACATACTATTACAACGTGAAGAGGAACGTAATGTGTACAAATTTTATTATTTACAGGATATTAATAATGTTATTTGCGACAAAAAAGTTGAGGGAACTCGAGCAAATAACGGTCTTCTGGTAAATATTGTGGTCACGTGATGGCCTCGCGACATATAAGTCGTTTCCGGTCGTTTCTCAAACGCACAGCTGCGTTCTTTTAAAAATATTTTTAATATATTTTTTTAAATAATAAGAAATACAAGTTCAGTCAGGGGGTACATTATACATATATAAAATAAAAATAAATAAGTCTGCGTCCATTTTTTTTTTTAATAAGGCTGCGTCTTAGAATGCTGCATGTCTCGGCTGCCACGTCATCAAGCATCGTCGAAGGACATCTCAATCTGCTTGTTTTCTCTTTTGTTGTTTGAATTAAATTAAAAAAGGTTTAACTGTCCATGTTGTAAAGACAGTTGATACATGACTTTTATTCACTGTACTACAGTATTGGATTTTTTTTGGTGATGCATTGCTAATTTTCAACTTCTCTCTTTAAAGTTTTCATGCCATGACCACTGGGACGGAAACCATTATGACATTGCCTTGGACATCAAACTAAACCATCTCATTCTGGCTTTTGAGGTGGATTCTAACCTCGAAATCTCAGAAGGACAGGTCTAAGATGGATGCAGCCTCCATAGGATGCAACCTTGCATTTGAGAAACACCCATAGAACGGTCAACTTAACCCATACTCTAACCTGAATGCAGGGATCATAAAACTTTATCTTTTACCTTAATTGTTAGATGGGTGTTGATACCAAACTTTTTTTCTCGTCTACCCAGGAGAAAGTCATGGGTTCTGCTGCTAAGGTTGTCATAAAGTATGCTTTTTTCCATTTGTTGCATTTGGCAATAATATCAAAAGACATAAATTCTGAAAGAAATAAGATAATTTTCAAAGCATTAACATGAATATAAAAGCATTAAGTCATTAATGACCATCTTTTATTATTGTTTATTTACAGCGTCTTTTATTCTGCTTACCTGACTCATGCAGAATTCTGGCTTGATGTTTGGTCCACCTGTTAGCTGGCTCTGGTGCTTGGTAGTCTTCTCAAACCTCTGAATCAAGACCACCATGAGAGGCCTTCTGAAGACCATCATTACGCTTCAGATCCAGTTGTCTTTACTATGAGGTAAATCTTTTTTAACTGCAGCATTGAGCGTTATGTGCGTCGTTAATGGCACTGAACGCCTTGCATTTTTGCCCCCTACTGCAACATGCGTTTTTGAAGGAGCGCTAAGAGCAGAAAAGCACCCGCCGTCATTTGTGTCTTTCCATTGTCCAATTGAATATGGGGAGAGGCAGGCCTTCCGTTGTAGGACCGATGTTTACAGTTATTTGAAACAAACATACTTCAGTTACTTACTGTCTCCTGTGTGTTTATGCACCTCTCACCTTCGATCAAAGTCAGTGCAAGAGTCCTCTTTTTAAAGTTTCTGCTTATATGACAGTTAAGAGCAAAAGAGCGCTCACTCACTTTTACACAGATAAACACTCACTTTGTCTATCCAGACCTCAATGTTAGAGTTCAGACAGATTCAGATAGTTGGTTTTGTTCATTTTCTAAGTGTTTTGTTGATATTTTAGTTAGGGATGCACCGATATGGAAATTTTGGCCGATACCGATAACTCTTTATAGTTGGGGGCCGATAACCGATATATATAGGCCGATAAATATTCCTATTAATTTCACAATGAAAAACTCCCAGACTGCGGACATCTTGTCTTTGCGCTAGACTAGCATACTCTTCTTAAGCCCGCAACATGTGTCATCTTCGTGCTATTTCACAGAAAGCACCAATCAAAACTCCACATGGCCAGCAATGAGCACGTGAAGTGGTTCAACAAACCAAAATAATCCATAATTTATCGCTTTCATTTATCGGCATAATTTTGCTATCAGACCGATAACCGATAATATTAAAAATAAGCAGTTATCGGCCGATAACGATATGTCGGACGATATATCGTGCATCCCTAATTTTAGTCCTAATTGATTATGACAGATTTGTTACAGCCTTATCTGTCAAAATGAAAAAGTTTAATTCAACCTCTGTTGTAAAGCAGATTTTGAACCAGTCTTCTTCAATTGTGTCACTAGCCTACCACAATCCCTGTGCACCAGCTATGGAAAGTGCAGACCAAGCTTCTACCTCCACCTGTGAGTCTCTTCCCATATTTGGTAAAGTAATGAATGCGGTCTTACAAATGAAAGGTTTTTTAGGGTACATTATTTTAATTACCAAATTATTTCTCGGATGAATTGGATAAAAAGACAATATTTTATTTTTCATTTATGAAAACTGGTTGTTGCTGCATGAACTCAAGCACATTTATTTCAAACACATCAACGCAACGTCATTGCTATAAACCAATGCAGCTATTTTGGATAAAAGATAATGCGCCTCAGGTCACACAAATCAAACACGAAGAGTTGTCATACACAGTGTGTACAGTCAGTCATTCAAATTGGATATACACAAAAACCAGATTTAAACTGACAGTGTAAACATAGTCTATGATATAAAACAAAAATGTTTAAATGTAAGCCTTGCTAAATACCTTATTACCCATAGTTTATCCTCTTTATACTATGGTCACTTGCTTTTGTTTATTTTGCAGTACAAAATAGGACAGGACAGATAAGAAAAAACATTATTTTTATTAATTATTTTACCTAGGGGTCAATAGATCTAGTTCAATCAACACCCTCACCATGCTCTCCCAGCTTAAGGTGCTTAGACCTGTTTTTCTAATCAAACAATACAAGGGCAGATGTTTCGGCGTTATTGCCTTCATGGCATGAAAGATTAAAATCTGCATTTAAACCCAAAGGGGATATGATCTTTAAATAAAATTGCATTGTCATTTTCTTGATTACAACCATAATACTGAACAACTGTAAAGGTCCCGTTTTTCCTGTGTTTTTTGAAGATTTGATTGTGTTTACAGTGCGCAATATAACATGTGTACATGTTTCACATGCGGTATTTTTCACACAATCTACTTATCTATATAGTGCTTTCACTGTCCTAAAAACGGGCTGATGTATTCTTTGTCCTATGAAGTCCCTCCTTCAGAAATACGTAACGAGTTCTGATTGTGTAGTTTGTTTAGTGTGTTGTGATTCAATAGCAGCTTATCTTAGCCAGGACGGAGTTTAGTCAAACACACTTGCTTTGACGTTATTCAACCGGGAAGTAGAGGGCTGTAGTACAAACCGGCCGTTCGCTGTATTGGAAGGGGGATTCTGTTTTAAAAAAATACATCGCCTGGCCGGCAGTGAACTTTGAGCCTTATCATTTACAGGTATTATTTATGCTATTACAGCAACATTACACACTAACTAAAGTTTGAAAAATGGGATCAGGAAAAACGTGACCTTTAACGTTTAAGTATTGAGAAAGAAATGAAGTCTTTCTGTGGTGGAGATATTGAAAACTCTTAAAAAGAGGGGCATTTTGGGTGTTTTATTTAAAGACCATGTCCCCTTTTAGCCTGACTACATCAGACTTTGTACTTCCGCTCAAGCAAAGTAGCAGAGAATGGTATTACCAGGCTAGTCCCCTTTGGGTTTAAATGAAGATTTTAATCTTTCATGTTTTTAATATTTTGGTTTTTCTTTGGGTGCAATTTATAAATGAAATACTTTGTCTGATGTGATGATGGTCTCATTGTGTTCTTTTGTTACAGATAGAACTGAACTGGAGTCTATGAACTAATGCTGTGTTCGAGACAACTTGGATGTTGGATATTATTGACCTTAAACCTGTTAGAAGTCAGGAACAGGAAACAAAGTGGAGTATCCGACCTCTCAACTTGGAACAGATCGATCAACACCGACCTCAACGAGATGCGTCATTTGACATTGCAGACAAGGTGGTGGCTAGCCTTTCACAGCCTTACATGAACCGCAAACAAACTTTAAACAGCACGTAATATAGATGAACATGAATGTTAAATTATCCAGTAACCGTTTTCTGCCATAATTGGCACAAGAGCACAAACTTCTCCTGGCGTCTCATTATGTGGTAAACACGCAAATGTGATACGTGATTGACTGCAATGCATTGAGGTCGGAGGTAGGATATTTAGTGACATAACATCAGAAATCAGAGTTGTCTGTAACACTGCACAATATTTCACCTAATTGTTACCACCTGATTATCATGTTTTTAACACAACCATTGATTGGTCACACGGATGAAGGCAGCAAACAGAGACATTTGTCCTTTGTATCTCTCTCAAAAAAATTAATCTATATTTAATGTTAAAAAACAGTAAGCTTACAGTAGACTGTGTTAGATAACTGTGCTCTTGGAAGTTAGCTTAAGTGAACAAATGGTAATGTTAATGAAAAGTTCATTTTTGTCACTGTTGCAAACTAACCACCACACCAACCCAGTATCACGAAATTGCGTGACTATTTCACGCATGGACCAGCGTGACAATGTCACGCTTTGCCGCGTTTGAGCGTGTGCATGTCACGCTTTCTGTTTGTGTCGCTGTAACGTATTGGTTACTCAACTTTTTTGTCCTAATTTCTTACCATTGTCGCTTCGGTTTAGGGTTAGATTTACATAAAATGACACCCTTACCTAAACAAACTCTAACCCCAACGTCAGGTGACAATTGGTTAAAGTTTAGAAAATATAAAAGAATAAGTATTGTATCTTTTTATTTTATAAACCAATACTTAAAGTGACAAATACTTAAAGTGACATATAACACAAGCACCAAATCTAACCCTAAACCGAAGCGACAATGGTTTGAAAATAGGACAAAAAAGTTGAGTAACCAATACGTGACAGCGACACAAACAGAAAGCGTGACATGCACACGCTCAAACGCGGCAAAGCGTGACATTGTCACGCTGGTCCATGCGTGAAATAGTCACGCAATGTCGTGATATAGGGTTGACCACACAGAATATGAAGAATAGCCAGAACTGTGGTAATAAGCTAGCCCTAAAATGTTGGGAGAATCTTGATGTATTGGACACAGGTGTGTAGTATCTGTTATATATTGACGGTTGACAGGTTTGTTTGCATGTTATTGCATTATTATTAATTTGGTGTTGATAGTCCAATGTTGATTTGGGAGAAATATTTAATTTCTTTTCTTTTTATATCCTTTCTCTTTTTAATGCAGCACTTAAGGATGAACCACCCTGATCTACTAAGATGCACAGATTCAACTCTGGCCCAGCATCATCCCCATACCTCATCTGCCATCAGTTTAATTTAATGTCTGTCAATTGCAAATGCTATTAATTTCAGTTATATTACAACTTAATATTAAAAGAATAGTCTATAAACTATGTTATTACCTCAACCTAGATGAATTAATACATACCTATCTTTTTTCGGTGCGTGCGCCGTGCAGCGCGTTGTGGGTGTGTTGGCATTTGGCCTAGCCCCATTCATTCCTATGGTACCAAAAAAAGTTTTATTTTGTGGCACCATACTTACTGGTATAACTCCTCATGTAACAGTCTTAAAATAGGGAAAACACGAAAGTGTTTGGTGGCTTCCCTGTTTGGTACCATAGGAATGAATGGGGCTGGGCTGGGTGCTGGCACATTCACGACGCGCTGTGCGGTGCACGCATTGAGGAACAGTGGATATGTGTTGGTTCGTCTGGGTTGAGGTGGTGGCATGGTTTGGTGTGGCAAAAGGGTAGACTATTCCTTTAACTTTAATTGAGACTAGTATTGTGTAAAGCTGGGGTTTCCAAACTTCTCATTTCAAAACCTATTAGACAAGTGTAATCTATTCTAGACCCACTAAAATATTTTTAAATATACATTTTTTTAATGGGGTAAAACACATTTGTTCTCTTTCAGTGGAGTCATTTTATTTTCATAATATTTCATAATGTAAAGTAAATATAAGTTTATTTGCAATACCAAATATTTTATGGTATATTCTTTCAAAACCATTGTCATTGTTAATTATTAATTTGGCCAAACTGTTGTTGCATCATTACGGTGTGCAACACACCTTAACCTACTGTGTGACGGACAAGTGGGTCCTCCTGACACACAATTTAAAATCCCCTGGTGTACCGAATGTTGTATTGTGATTAAAGTTGCATCTAAGTCTTGTGTAACAGTCACCATTGTGATTATATTCATAGTGTCACATGGTACTTTCAGCACTTACTACATCACAGTGTTTTTAATGCTTTCATTTTTAGGGTTATTATTAATTCATTCATTTTTAAAGAATTCCTTCTTTATGTAGAACATGCAAAGTCTAAAATGTAAAGTGTCATGATCAGCTCTGGGTCTTGTGCAGTGATTAAATGAGCAGGTAGTAAATGTCATAGCTTTGCAGTATATTGGTTAAGTTCTGGATGTAATGAACATTCAGCACATAGGTTTCATAAATTTAATTTGGTAAACAAACTTGTCGAAACAATTCATGCTGTGATGCTGGATAATACCTGGTCAAATGAATGAATGTATAATGTGTTTTAACATTGTAGCCTATAAGGTTTATTCATGAATGGTGCAGAGACTGCTGTCCATTATTGGTTACAGTGTATTTGTTAAAATGTTGGCAGTAAGATTATTTCCGTGTACAAGGTACTTTGAGTACCTTTATGTGTTTTATTCTGCACTTAAAACATAAACGCAATTTAAATGCAGGCGTCTCGTCCTTAGAACTGCAAAATATGCAAGTGAAACTGGAATAAACGCAAATAAGGGTAAGATTTTATGTTTCTATATTACACGTGATACGAGGTAGGGTATATAATAATTATATTTTATGAATGCAAATTAAATGCAAAACTCTTAAAAAAATGGCAAATTATATGCAGCTGAGGGTTTTTTTTTTCAATCTTTTTGTTTGTGTTCAATACAATTAAACAAGAAATTAGTGTAAACAATGAAATGAGTTGAGCATTTCGGTCAGCTGATTCGTCTGCGTTTGCTCGGATTCAAGATCTCCAGAAGATGTATGCAGCTCGTAAAAATTTCGAATATTTCAAGACATCGCCAAGACGTCTTGCAGAGATATTGCAGACGTCTTACTTTTCAATGTTCGCGGCCGATCTACAGAAGATGAAGCGATATTTAGCAGACGTCTCCGCGACGTACGCGTGCTATCTGGGTAGTAATGTTTCATTTACTACAGAAAAAATGTAACGCATGCCATAGGAAAAGCCTAAGATAACAACTAGCTCAAAGTTACTTTTCTTAAATGGTTATGTCGCAATAATCATTCATGGAATGTGAAAATTGTAAACGGGGTGTAATGTAGATATTTTATATAATGGAAACATTGAGTGTTTGTTTAAACGATATGTGAGTGTAATGTGTATTATTGCAGTAGTAGTGTTTGAGTGTGAACGTGTGTGGTTGATGACATGTTTCTTGTTGTATTCACAGGAGTCCATTAAAACTTACTGATATTGGGTTGTCACCATCTCGTCAGGCCAAAAACACAAATGATGTCACTGTGAACAGCAGGACGAAAATATCAGTTGTTCGTCAATTGTCATATGTGTTTGAGGAGAAATTGTCTGCAACAACACCCCTTCTAACTCTTGGAGAAATCTACAAAGATACGAGAGAGTATCAACTGGTAATGTTCTTTTTGAATGTGTTTTTGTCATGTGATGTGATGTGGAAAAAGTGTTTGTGAAGTATTGATAGTTATAATGTAGTGGTGCGAATAATAGAAATTATTGTTTTGGATGAAATTATGGCAACGTTTGTAGTTGTATGTTATATTTTCATAGAAACATATGTAAGTAGTCTAAAAAGTTGTTTTTAAAAGAAGTGTGTGTTTTAATTAATGTATGAAATGTCATTGAGTTCACTCGTTGTATAAGACAAAGATGCATTTATTAATGGGTATTTTTTTTTTGTCTTTCTGGGGTAGGTGTCTGTGAAGGTGAAGATTGTGAGAGTTTTTGAGAGGAAGGACTCGGTTGTTCGAGGACAAAGAATGCCTATGCAAAATGTGATTGTAGCAGATGTGGACAACCTCATGTTGTTAGCTGTTTGGGGTGTGAATGACATAAAGGTTGGAAAATGGTACAAAGTGTTCAATGTGTCCGTGAGGTTATACAAAAACAATCCTTCACTAAGCACAACTGCACAGACAACAATTGAAAAAGTTCCAGACTGCGGGCCAGCAAAAGATTCTGATGAGACCGAGATTAAAAGTGTGAAGGGTGAAATTTTGGAAGCGGACGTGAAGGTTGAACATTTTTGTCCAAAGTATCATGTACTTGGGAATATAAACATGGCAACCTTAATGACGAGGTGCAGTAAATGTGCATCTTATTGTAAAACCTCCAAGACAACTGTTGAGATTCGAGGGCATGTTGGTGTTTTAATTGAAGGACAACATGAGAAATTTTACTTGAGTGATGGTGAGTTGCGTGAGCTACTAGGAGTGAAACCTGGACAAAGTGTGGAACCTGATCGTCTGATAGCAGATATACTTGTGCATGATGTAATGGTGGTGCAATTTTGGAGGAACGTAATGATGAAGGTTAGTTTCCTGGATAACAGCGACGAAAGCTCTGAAGGGCCCTCAAAAGTATGTTCACATTCAAGTGGCAGTGCAGATGCAGTTGATGGTGAACTGTTGGGAGATTTGGAGAGTGTTTTTAATTGTTAAAAGGAATCTTTTAATGTAAAGGGATGTGTGCAATGTGTGTCTAGAAAGTGTGGACTCTCATTTTCATTCCAAGTTTAAGCATGCAGCGGTATAATGTAAATAGAACTGGGTGTGTGCGTTTTATGACTTGACACAGATTTCCACGAAAACACTGCATGGTTATTATAGTAACGTAAGTAGATTTGTGTGGTTCAGTTTACACATGGGTGATGTGTGTGTTGTTGTTATGTTTAGAGACTGATGTTCATTTCTAGAGTAAGCATGTAGTGTTGTAATTTATATAGATCTGATGTGGTTTCTTGAAGGTCGTGATACTTATTATGATTCTTTTAAAAAGCATGCAATGTTTAATACTAATAATAATTTGTTGCATATATATATTACTTACATGCAGCACTCAAAATGCTTTACATATGAAAGGGGGATTTTCCTATGTTTGATATCTAGAAAGTTTTGACACATATTTTCATTTCTAGAATAAGAATGAATCGTTACAATGTAAATGATCTATGTAGTGTCTTTTTGGAAGACTATGATATGGGTTTGGATTACTAGAGAGAAAGCATGCAGCAAGTTAATTTAAAGGAACAGTATGTAGGATTGTGGGCAAAATTGCTATTGCAATTCTACAACTGGTGGGCAAAAAACAAAATGAAAACATAAACATCAGTTGAAGGCTGAAAGTCCACTTTTTAAATGAGAATATCCTGGCCAGACTACTGTTATGAGTGATATAAGTATTTGTAATGAAAATGATTTCTTAATGTGTAGTGACATCAGGGACATTTGATGAGTAATTGAAGAGTTTGGTTCCAAAACGCAATAAATCCATTTTGACAAATTTCGGTAAAAACGTGTTTTCTATACCAAGAAGATGACAAGATGAAAACCAGTATTTTCTGTTACAAACTTTCACATAGCATCTTTAGGTTATAAAAACATAAAAAATTCAAATCCATAACTTGATTTTCAAAGATTTATTATAAAAACTAATTCTTTTTTTCCACAAAATGCAATAAATCCATGACAGTTTTTTTATTTCAAAATGCTATAAATCTATTAAATCAATGTATAAATGTGCATTCATCTTTACCATTTTATATTTATTTAGTTGACTAGTGGTATACAATGATTAAAAAATAAACATTAATGGCATTAACCAAAACACTTACTTTGTTATATTAAGAACACAATGTTTTAGCATGAGAAGCTTGATGCTGTCTGGAGAGCAAGCAACCGAGTGCCTCTCGCGGAAATTATTAGCTGTTGATGGCTTACGTTTCTTTCCCGTCACAGAAAACCATCACAGGTTTAGCAATGCTATTAAAGTATTATTTTGTTTTGTTTGTTGATCACGGAGTACAAAGTAGATGAGGAAAACTAGGACTCCGTGTACTCAGCGCGCCGCCATGTTTGTTTACATTGCGTGAATGGTCCGCTGTAATATCAGAAATGGATTTATTGCATTCTGTAAAAAAGGAGGAGTGGCGTTTGTCGCATTTTGGGAAAAAAGGGAGAAAAAATGACAGAATATCACGGCGGGTATTGGATTTTGCGTAAAATTAATTATTTACTTTTAACTACTGACCTGATATAATACTGATTTTGGCAGTAACTCTTTTTTTTTTCAAAAATGGCGTTTATTGCGTTTTGGAACCAAACTCTTCAATTGTTATACATTTCTTACATGCTGTTCTTTTAATGTAGTTGTACATAAATAATACTGAGGAGTTTATGGACATGAAGGCAGCTTAATTTTGTTGTACTAGGTGGTTTAAGGAGTGGTTATGTAAACATTGTGTATTTATGACTTGGTGTGAGTAAATATTTTGTAATCTGCAAAGCATTGTCAATCGGTACTGTTATGGTGTGGCAAGAAATAGTTTAAGAAATAAATAGTTGTTATTGATGTAAATGGACATGGTTTGCTAATGTGAATGATATACCAATAGTTTGAGAAGAAATAAAGTGTTGTATTTTAGTAATTGTTCATTGGTTGTTAATGTGAATGCTATGACAATTTGAGCACTTAAATTTTGTCAAATGTATATGTAGCATTTGTTATTTAGATGTTTGTTTGAAAAGAGGTGTAATGTGAATATTTGGTCAGTATTGAATTGTTTATGTGCAATAAATAATGCTATGATAAATGAGTTGTCTTTGTTTTTCTTGATAGTTTACGGTGTTTGTATTTTTAAAATTATGTAGCAAAGAAAAGGTATTATAAAGTAAAATGTGGTCTTATTGTAAGTAAAGAATTTTTTGTTGAAACATGGTAGTTTTCATGAAGTTGTAGAATTTGCATTTATAATAACTTTAGTGTAATAAAAAAATTAAGTGTACATTGTTGCTAATATGTTTGAAGTGTAAGCAAAGTGTAATGAAGTTGACATTTTCAGAGTAATTCAATAGAGTTTTCATAGAAGTTTGTACAAATTTTTGACTTTTACAGAATTCACATATATTTTCATCAGTAAATACTGTAAGAAGGTGTGTATAAGTTTGTGTAATTAGGGAAAGTGTTATAAGATGAAATGTGGAGGAAGTATGAATTTTGACATAGTAATGCAGGGAATCTCAAAGTTTTGATAAAAATTGTTAAAGGTTCTATGTAAAATCTATATATTGTGTAGATTCTACATTAGGGCTATAAAATGTTACCCTGGAGGGCCCTGCACTGCATGGTTTAGCTCCAACCGTGATCAAAGACACATGAGCAACATAATTAACGTTATCTTGATTACTAGACAATCACAGGTGGTTAAGGGTTTAAGCTAAACTATGTAGTGATGGGTCCTCCAGGGTAATATTTGAGTAGCCCTGTTTCACATGATATGTAGATGTTAACACATACATTTGTTTATTTTACATTTGTTTATACCTTATTACTCGCCAGGTTTATACAAGAACATTGTTACTGTTGAATAGTTCGTAAAACCTACATGACTCAAGAACCTTGAGGCATGTTACATGAATTTATCTGCATCTACTGTACATGTAATAGAAGTTTTATTTGTACTGTTGTTGCCATGAGGGACAATAAATGGAAATAACGTTGAAGTTAAACCAGCAGTTTAATGATAAGAAAACCTTGTGATTTTAAATGCAATCTTTCAGAAATTGTCATAAATAAGGGTGTGCTATATTTCCATGAAATATGTGACTTTGCTGTTTATTTTATAGGAAATAACATTGCATACATTCAAGAGAATCACAATTGGGTTATTTTACAGACCAAATATCAATGGAGTGCTTGAAATGGATGTTTGAAAGCCAATGTTGATATTTGAAATCACCTAAACAAACACGCCCCAAACCCAATAGTATCGGGACCTTCTTTTAAAACACCCGCCTCAAACATACGCAACCCGCAAGGATGTTGGTTAGTAGACACGGTCCTTACTGCTGATTGGCTATAAGTCTGGTATCCTTTTTCAAAGGGTTTTTCAAATATTGTGCACTCCGCATTTAACATCCACATCATATGTGATTTATGTTTGTTTGTTTATATGTACACAGTGTGTCAAACATGTTGCTGTCAAAATTGGCAAGCAGTTGCTTCAAGGATTTGTTGCAGGATCCAAGAACACCATGGGAGTTGAGGTGTTAGATGTTCCTGTGTGCTAAAAGGAATAGGTGAGTCCAAAATTACAACTGTTGCGTGATGTGTTTTTGAAACGCATACAGTGTGTATACAGTTGGGTTGGGGGGTTTGAGGGCAAAGAATGATTTTTACAGAATCTGATATCCATCTTAACTCTTGGAGAAATCAACAAACATAGGAGTGTATCAAGGGGTAAGTTATGAAGGTTTTTGGTATGCATTGTGTGATAAAATATTATGAAGTACTAACTTTTATAATTTGCATAATTTCATTATAACTATGTTATTAGTTTATACACTGTGTGTGTAAGCATAAAAGATTTGTGATATCATTAAGTGTGAAGTGAGTTCACTTGTTGAATAAGTATTAAACATTTAATGTTTTGTCTTTGTTTGTGTCTGTGAGGGTGGGGATGGTCAGAGTTTTTGAGAGGAAGGATGTTGTTGTTGTATAAGGAATGTCTTAAGAAAATGTGGTTGTCGCAGATGTGGACCATGTCATGATGTTGGCTTTGTGGAGTGAGAATGACATCAAAGTTGTAAAATTGTACAATGCATTGAAGGTGTCTAAGGTTGTACGGGAATATTCCTTTACAAAGCACAACTGCACAGACAACAATTGAAAAATTATAGACTGCAGGACAGCAAAAGATTCTGATGAGACCGAGATTAAAAGTGCGAATGGAGAAATTTTGGAAGATGTGAAGGTTGAACATTGTCCAAAGCATCATGTCGTACTAGAGAACAAACTTTGATACCTTTATGATGAGATGCATTAAGTGTGCTGCTGCTAGTGAAACTTCTAAGAACACTTTGGAAATTCGAGGGCATGTTGGCATTTTACTTGCAGGACAACAGTAGACATTTACTTGAGTGATTGTCAAGCTTTCACTCCTAGAAGCTCACGTTACAAAGTATAGCATGTGATTGGCTGGCAGCAGGTATATTTGTGCATGATGTAATGGTTGTGCAGTTTTGGAAGAATGTGATGTTGAAGTTTGACTTGTTAGATTCCTTGAGGTATGCCAAGACCACGTTCATGATTTTAGACTCAAGTTTGCAGTAGTTATAAGTGAAAATAAGAATTTTTCGAAACGTTGCATGCACCCTCAGGTAACGACTATGAGACATACCATGTTTAGTGTCGATACGGCTAAGTTTTGCGAACATACGGCCTGACGTCTATTTTGGCGTGTTTGCCGCCTTATATGGTGTCTCTATATTCAAACCACTAGGTGGCCAAATGACAAAATTGTGCATGCTACCTCAGGTCATAACTGTGTTGCATGTAGTTTGTTTTATTACTCTACACTGGACACTACTTGTAATTTTAGAATTATTGAGCATGTACAGTTTTTACACACATATTCTGTGCAATGTATATTAAATTATTTTGACACGTTATTTTAGGCATCAAAACCAATGTACTTTGTTAATAAAAATGTGAAGAAAAAGTTGTTTGCAAAGCTATTTTTTTTACTAGTACAAGGAAGTTCTTGAATGGAATGTTTAATGTAATATTTAATTTTTGTAAGTGTTCAAAGTTTGCTAATATGTATTATATGCCAGAGTACTAGTGCACGGTTTAAAGAGTAACTACACCCTAAACCAACTTTTTTTAGTTAATGATCTGTAAGAATGATGCTTTATTAGTGCTGTTCATTGATTTTAGTAAGTTTTTTGACATTAAGATATAAAGTGTTTCAATACTGCAATATATGGTGTAAAAACGTCTGAGTTCTGCCCTCTTCAGGTTGAACGGTGGTTACTGCAGTTGAATTGTCCTATTGGATGTTGGGTTCAAAAAATGACTCGTGACGTAAGCAGGTTCAAGCTCACCCTGCCCTTGTTACGGTCTCACCATACACTTGGTACAAGCTTAGTTCGTCCCCTCTATCTCCGTTGGGATCTGCCCACTTTTCTTGCATTTTTCAAATATTGCCAGTGGGTGGAGTCAGGCTCTGACCAGGGGTTTAGTTACGCTTAATTTGACTTAATTGTATGCGTTGCATTTGTTCTATGTCCAAATGTTTACCGCAAAAATTGATTTTCAAAGAACAATAATGTGAATATGTCTGCAGTGACCTGTATGTGTCCAATAAATGATTATAATATAACTTGAGTTGTCTTAGTTTTTATTATGTAGAGGTTTATGATGAATGTCTTTTAACTTCATGTCCCTTTTGAAAATTGTATTGGGGCATTATGGTCTTATTTCTGGAATTGTTGTTGAAAGGTTTTTGTTATACTTTGAGGTGTTCCTGTTTTACCAGGTTATTACACATTGCATGTACATACAATAATTTGATACAAAGTTACATTTAGAGAGCAAGCCTTTTTGTGTAAACAAAGTGTAATGTTGATAATATCGAAACAAATTGAGAATTTTTTTACATGTGTATGTATACTTGCTGTAAAATGTTGTGTATGACAGGAGTATTTTTAATTTTTTAAATGTGAAAATATGAAATCTAAAATATGTTAAAGTGGTGTAGTGGCAAATATTACTGTTTCTGTGATGGTCAGGGTTTGTGGCTGAATGCAGATTTGAAGTTTTTAAAAAAAGTGAAGACCTTTAAAAAAATGTCAGATAGAATGAAATGCATAACATACACGGGATTTATTTTGTAACACAATTTAAAGAAGCATTAAGTCAAATTCATTTAAGCAGAAGCAAACAAGGTTTTTTGTTATGTGTAATTGCAGATCAATGAAATAAAAATTACAATTTGAGGGAAACTTAACACTGGATTATGGGAAAGTGGTTTTACAGGGGAAACGGTAGAGAATGTTCTGAAGGTGCACTTATGGAAGTAGCCTATATTAGAAGCTGTAGGTAACCACAACGTAAGGCAATCAGCATTAGTTTTGCCCATTACTGGCTACCTGTAGTTCTTAAAAGCAGAATAAGCCTTTTTTTTTACAAGAATATACAATAAAACATGTTTTAATTATGTGTAATATGTAATTCAGGTTTATCTCTCTCTTCTTACACGTGCGTAAGGTCTCAGCGGAGTTATGCGCTTTAACAGTAGAGTTTACGGTAGAAAAATACATGTAATGCACGCATGCGCTGTATGTGTTTTCGATTGGAAGTGACTTGCCGTAGAACACCGAAGAAGTGTGTTGTCGATGGTACAAGAAGCTGTTGAATCGCGTATTGTTAAGTTGCTGGTGCTCTTTAACAAAGGTAAGTTATGTATTTTAACGATAGTAATGTCGAGAGAATAAATAATAGCAATGATTATAGAATAATTTACACGTATACGACGATTAATGTGAGTAAGTTAGTGAAAAAGTGCGTCGACCAAATGACATGGGCCTCCGAAATCTTACTGAAAGACTGCTAAAACACCGAATGTTTTGAACAATAACAGTTTTAGAAAAAATGTGAGGTTACGGAGAAATGTAATATGCTGCAAGTAAATGGCTGTTTAATACTGTTTGAGATCTGTCGCTGCCTTTGATGGTTAAAAGCGTTTTTTCTCCGACTGAATGCAGCCTCTCCTAAAGTCTGAGCTGGACTCGCGCACGACAACAATAGTAGAAAATAACGCAGTAAGCGCCAAATAACACCCTGAGACAAAGGCGAATGAAATAACTGTAACTTAATGGGTGTACTTTTATTTATTGCACATAACGAAGTAAGGTAACTATGAACCTTTGAAACTGTATGGTGACAACTAACTTCAAGGGATTTAAAAAGTTTTGTAAATCACGTGTGTAGGAAACCATGTTGTTTTAAAAAGTTTTTTTATCCATAGCTTAGATCACTTGACCACAGGGGCACCAACTTAAAACGTTGGTTTTATATGTTCTTGTAATTAAATTAGTGTAGTTAGAGAGAGAGCAAAGATGCAAAGCTCTTATCCAAATACACTAAATTAAGGACATGTAAAACGGCACTTGCCCATCATTTGCTGATTGGGCGATGCAAGGCACTGCTGATGACTGCCGCAAGACTAGAAAGCTCTCAGAATATCAACACAATGAACTTCGTCTCCGCTCGGCGCACAGGGACAAAAATAAATAAATAGCCTCAATTAAACACACAAATTATATAGCATGTACTGACTGGTGTCACCCTGATTTACTACTTTGTAAAACTTATTCTGGGCAATACTTTTCGGACCATCTATTTCTTTTGTTTTTAATTCATTAGTAGAGATGCGTTATATAGCAAAAGGAGTTGTCATGCACATTTCATCAGTGAAGCCGTCTCCTTGTTTAGTATTCTAGTATCCTTTATTGTACAATACCAAAAAATGAGTGTTTTCTTCGGGACACTTGAAATATACAGCATGAGTCACGTACATTTATTTCATAATCCTTTTTTGTTATTTTAACTTGCAAACAAGCAGTAGCCAACAAAAGCTTTGTAAATAAGAAATCCAAAACACTTGTTGTTAAAATGAAAAAGTGTCAATTCTAGATTTACTTTAGCTTTTAAAGGGTTAGTTCACTTTAAAATGAATATTCTGTCATTTACTCATCCTCATGTTGTTCTAAACCTGTATAAATTTATTTTTTCTGATGAACACACAAGAAGGTATTTTGAGAAATGATGGTAAACACACAGCAGTAGGTGACCATAGACTTCCATAGTAGGAAAACAATATTTTGGAAGTATTGTGATAAATGAATACAATATTTAGATAAATGATTGTAAGCATACATTTGACGATATCCAGTAAATTCCAGCATATTTTTTATTTTCCTACTATGGAAGTCTATGGTCACTTCCTGTTTGTGTGTACCATCATTTGGCAAAATATCTTCTTTTGTGTTAATCAGATAAAAAGAACTTCATATAGGATAAGAACAACATGAGGATGAGTAAATGATGACAGAATTTTCTTTTTAAAGTTCACTATCCCTTTAAGTACACCAGTGTTAATAAATTAAAACATTGTAAAAAAATAAAGTGTATATGCATAATATTTTTTGTAATAACAGTTTCTTATTTGTTGTTATGTTTTTGCAGATGCCACGTAAAAAGGGGTTCCGGAGATCTGAGGCGGCTAAGAGGCGCATGGCTGTTGTCAGCCATGTCGAGCCTCTTGTAAAAAGACCCGCATATGAGGTTCAGCCTCCTCTTAAAAAAAGTGCTCCTATACCGACAATTTATTGTCCCAAAACTGTCAATGAGAAAGTCCATGTGACTGCAAAAACTGTCAAAGAGAAAGTCCACGTGACTGCCAAAACTGTCAATGAGAAAGTCCACGCGACTGCCAATAAAACTGTCATTGAAACTGTCATTGAGAAAGTCCATGGGACTGCCAATAAAACTGTCATTGAGAAAGTCCATGGGACTGCCAATAAGACTGTCAATGAGAAAGTGCATGTGATTGACAAGGTATCTGCCAATGAAGCTGATAAAGTACTGGATGGAGCAGTTATAAGAGGATCGTTCAGTCAAGACGATATGCGATTTGGTAGTACAAGAAATAAGCAGTGTGCGGCTATCAGTTTAACTTCTGTACTTCAGCACTGTGTAAAAAATGTTTTGACATGGCAAACTGCAGATTTGGATAATGTACTGAATAAGGGAAATGACCTTTATGTTGTTTTAAAAAATACAAGGCAAATAGGAAAAGGCCAGTGTGAATACATATTGATCCCAGAACTTCCCAGAACATGTACGTACTGTGACAAATATTTTGAAATAAAGTTTGGTTCATCTTTCGGTGGCTTTACTGATGTTTTTGAGTATGATGCAGAAGTGGGAGATTTTGCAATGCCATTTCATGTAGCAGTGGAGCGATCGCTGCGTGATTTTGATGCTTGTTTGGTAACTATTGCTGCCAATACATGTGCAATTATAAAACAAGGTCACTTGTATGCCATTGTAGATTCACATGCAACCAGTTTCATTAATGGGCAACAATACAGATCTGCAACAAGCTTTGTAGCTTATTACAGCAACATTGATCATGTTATCGGGTATTTCTATGACTTTGCTAATAGGTTTGGCAATGCATATATTCCATTTGAGGTAACCGGAATCAAGCCCAGCTTCTGTGACACAAATGCAGGTGCCTTTACAGTCACTAATAGTCAAAGCAGAACAAATGTAAATGGTTTTAGAAGTGCAGCAAATCCAGATAAATTAATGTACCATGACTCAAGACCTGCAGAAGGCATATGCATAAAAGATTGCAATAAGGAACCAAATGCACAGAAACCACTTGGTGATAGTCAGTTGAATAATCAAACTGTTATTGCTGCTGTCTCACTGGACACTGAAAGAAAACCACTCAAGGTGATAGATGTTAAAGCAACAGCAACTGGTAAACCCACAGCTGCTAACACAACTTGTAAGTCTAGTCAATGCAGTGCCACAAGCACCACACCAAAGAGCAAACTTAAGCTAATTAAGTGTAGTGATGGTAACAGTAAACAAGAGCTATATGTAAGCAAATTGGATAAAGAAAAATTGCCTGATAAGAAAAATACACAAGAAAATGTTGATTTGACAAATACACAAGAAAATGTTGATTTGACAAATACACAAGAAAATGTTGATTTGACAAATACACAGGAAAATGTTGATTTGACAGATGTCCTGTTTAATGAGAATGTACTCACAGATGACATCATTATTGGCAATACTATAAATAATGAGTTCAGTTTTAAGCTGTTAACATCTGCAAATCAAGAGGCGTTGTGTGCACGCTTACATTTAACTAATGAAAACCACACTGTACAGGGTACAAATATAAGTTCTTTAGGAGAACCATGTAAAACAAAGAGCATCAAAGGAGACGGCAACTGCTTTTATCGATGTGTAGCACATGCAGTATGTGGCAATGAAGAGAAACACCTGAAAATCAGACGTGAAGTTGTGAAACACCTTAACGCTAACAGTTCTAAATTTATAAGGTATTTAAGAGAAGACTACAGATCGGTTAAAGATTATTTGACACAACGTAAAATGTATTATTCTGGATCGTGGGCCACAGAAATAGACATTTTTTGTACAGCCGATTTGCTGAAAACAAACATTTTTACTTTCAATGATGACAGATGGAATGTACATGCACCAACTGATCAAGTATTTACAGATAATGCTATATATCTGAAGCACTGTAATGAAAATCACTTTGAAATTGTCACATGTGTTACACATAAAAATCAAATAAATGTTTGTGCAGGAGTATGCAAAGCTGTATGCGGTAATGAAAGCATTACACAGTGTTTACGAAAAAGGAAGTTAAATGACACAGCAGACAAGCTCAAATGTAAAAGACAGCGTGAGAGATACCAAAGTGATAATGATTTCAGACAAAGAAAAAAACTTAGTATGAAATCTAAATACTATGATGACACAGAATACAGACGGAAAAAGATAGAATTGTCCAAAAGGAAATATAGTGAAGACAGTGGATACAGACAGAAAAAAAAGAAAATGTCCAAAACTAAATATTGTGCAAATATTGAATACAGACTGAAAAAGATTGAAATGTCTAAAAACAAGTATTGTCATGACACTAAATATAAGGAGAGAACACTTCAACTCCTTCAAAGTAAATATAAGACTAATATTAACATTCAGGATTTAAAACGTAAAAAATCAAAGGACAAATATTCCACAGATGTTGATTTTCAAGCATGTGTTAGGCAATATTCTCATATCAAATACAAAACCAACAAAGTCTTTAAATCTAACTTATGTGACTATTCTAAGCATAAATATAGCACAAATCCCATTTTTAAAGCTAGTGTTTGTGAATATTCTAAACATAAATATAGCACAAATCCCACTTTTAATGCCAGTGTTCGTGAATATTCTAAGGATAAATATCATAATGATGCAAACTTTCGCATGAGTAAAATACAGAAAGGATGTGAAATTTATGCAAAACAAAGAGAAAGACAAAAAAACATTGATGCTACTATTAGTCGGTTTCATCAAGAAGTCAACAGTGGTCCAGAATGCGTTTGTTGTGTATGTCATCGTTTATTGTTTAGAAAACAAGTTATTGAGTGTAAATTTGATTGCTATGAACAAAAAGGACAGCACATAGCTGATTTAAGTAAAAGATGCATAACACTGAAGTATTTACATGTATGTGACACTGAATGTGAGCGCAGTTGTAATTTATCTGGTAATTTAGCCTGTAATTTGTGGATATGTTATACATGCCATCGAAAAATCCTTAGAGGACAACTACCTGAAGAGAGTGTTGCCAACAATATGCATTTGGAGGACATTCCTAAAGAATTAAAATGTCTAAACTCATTGGAACAACATCTAATAGCACTCAATATTCCTTTTCTTAAATTGCTATGTCTTCCCAGAGGTGGGCAGAGGGGGTGCCATGGACCTGTTGTCTGTATTCCGGTTAATACTACAAACATGACCAACATACTTCCACGAAATGAATGTGATGATCATATGATAAAAATCAAACTGAAACGAAAATTGACATATAAAGGCCATTATGAATATAAATATGTCCACACGGATCATATCAGAAATGCTTTAGTATATTTGATGAAAACCAATAAGTGGTATAAAGATGTGGAGTTTAATGAGCAGTGGATCAACAACTTGAATGAACCTGACGAGGCTGATGGTAATGAAATGCAGGAAGATAATGTTTCTGATAACAGTGACGATGAGAAGGTAGCTGATGATGAATCACAGGAAGATCTTACATATATCAAGGAGCAAAATGGACTTTTGTCAGACACATCACTACAGCCTGTTGACATTGGTTCAGAAATAATTGATCAACATTTTCATGATGTATTAAATGTAGCACCAGGTGAAGGTAACAGTCCTGTCAGGTTGTTATCAGATGAAAGCAATGAGGCAAAGTGCTTCCCTTTTCTCTATCCGACTGGTGGTCCAACATTTTACGATGACAGACCAGAAAAAATCACATTGTCAAGATACCTGAATGCACGAATATTAAATGCTGATGGACGTTTTGCTCAAAATTCAGACTTCATTTTTTATGCACAGTATATATCAGAAGTTGAACAAATTCTGTCTAATGTCTCAATTGCATTACGAAAAGGTTTTGAAAAAGGTAGTTTATCAGAGGTGACACCAGATATGCTGACAAATCCGGATTCCTTGCAAAAAATACTTAAGTTTGATGAAGGATATAAGTTTTTGAGACCAGTCAGAGGGACCCCTCCCTATTGGATGTCTACACAGAAAGATCTCTTTGCTTTAATTAAACAACTTGGCATACCAACATTCTTTGCATCTTTTAGTTCTGCTGATATGAGATGGCCTGAAATGTTGAACACCATTATTAGACAAGAGGGCAAACAAATCAATTTAGATCAACTTGCCTGGGCTGAGAAATGTGAACTTATACGAAAAAATCCTGTCACTGCAGCAAGAATGTTTGATCATAGATGGCATTGTTTTTTGAAACATGTCATTATGTCACCAGCTGAACCTATTGGTAAAATAAAAGACTATTTTTATCGTGTTGAATTCCAGCAACGTGGTTCTCCTCACGTTCACTGTCTGTTTTGGGTAGAAAATGCTCCAAAGCTTAATGATGATGATGAAGCTAATGATCCTGTGGTTGCTGATTTCATTGACACATATATCACATGTGAGACACCGCCAGAACAAGACATTGAACTCTTTGAAACAGTAAACAGTGTGCAGAAGCACAGTACAAGACATTCAAAAACATGTCGCAAGAAAAATACAGTATGTCGTTTTAATTTTCCAAGACCTCCATCTAGCCGTACCTTTATTACAAGAGCATCTTATGCAGACGAGTTTAAAGGGAAAAATGAAGATGACACAGCAAATGCAATTTTACAAAAAATCAAAAATGCTTTAAACTCTGATGTGATTTTTGATTCAACTGATGATTTATTCTCTTCTGTGGGTATTTGTCAGGCTGTCTTTGAAAAAGCATACAACAAATGTTCTAAAAAGAAATCTATTGTCTTGAAACGAAATCCAAAAGATATTTGGGTAAACCAGTATAACAGAGATTTACTGCGTGCTTGGCAAGGAAATATGGATATTCAGTATGTCACAGATGCCTTTTCTGTAGTAGTTTATATACTAAGCTACATCACAAAAGCAGAACAAGAAATGGGACTTTTGCTTCAACGTACGCAAAATGAAGCTATGAATGGAAATCTTGAAGCTAAGGCATCTTTAAAGCAATTAGGAAGTGTGTATTTGCACAACCGCGAAATTTCCTCGCAAGAAGCTGTGTACAGACTGACAGGCATGCATTTAAAGGAATGCTCACGTAAAGTACAATTCATTCCAATAGGACCAAATCCTGTAAAGATGAGTTTGCCTTTGCATGTGCTTAAGAATAAAGTGGAGAAAGAACAGTCTGATGATGAAAGCCGGTTTTGGATGACCAGTTTTGTTGATAGGTACAAGAACAGACCACAGAAACAACCACTACTTAATCTTTGTCTTGCCAGTTTTTGTTCTGAGTACAGAGTTTTGACAAAATCAGAAGTTTTGTCACAAAAACAAAATGCAGAAACGGAAGTTATTAAACTTGATAATAACTGTGGTTATGTGAAACAAAGAACACGTACCGAGCCAGCTGTTGTCAGATATCCGAGATTTTCGCCCACAAAAGATCCAGAAAAATACTATCATTCACTATTGCAGCTTTTTCTACCACATTATGATGACTGTCACTTGAAGCCAAGCAACTATGAGACATATGAGGAGTACTACAACAGTGGTGTCATAAAAACTAATTCTGGAATGAAAAATGTGAAATTAATTGTTGATTGCAACAGAGAATTGTTTGAAAAGGACTCTGATAAATTAGAGTGAGCTAAACAGCTTTTGGAGCAGGATATAGATTTAGAGGATGCTTGGGCTGCAATATGTCCTGAAACTGAAAGAGAACGTCACGAATGTATGGAACTGATGAAGAATAAAGTATTGCCTGATGAAGATAACACTCAAAACCTTATTCCAGATCTTACAGGAAACCAACAAACTATTTCTACTGTAGAAACAAACCATACCACACTGCATAGAAATGAAGGGTTACATTTACTGCGATCCTTAAATGAGGAACAGTCTGACATATTCTATAAAGTTCGTCAGTGGTGTTTACAAAAAGTACTTGGACAAAACCCTGAACCTATCAGACTGTTTATTACTGGTGTAGCAGGCACAGGGAAAAGTCATTTAATTAAGGCAATACACTATGAGTCTTGCAGACTGTTATCTCAGCTGTCTGAAAATCCTGATGATGTTACTGTGCTTTTGACAGCTTCGACAGGAGTAGCAGCCTTTAATGTTGGTGCTTCAACTGTTCATAATACATTTTCAATTGGTGCAAACGTCAGATTGCCATATCAACCGCTTAGTGATGACAAAATAAATTCTTTACGTATCAAAATGGGTAACCTGCAAATTTTGATTATTGATGAAGTCTCTATGGTTGACCATCGTCTGTTGTCATACATTCATGGAAGGCTGCGACAAATAAAACAAACTGGTGATTACTCTTTATTTGGAAAAGTCAGCATTATTGCTGTGGGTGATTTCTATCAGTTACCACCTGTGAAAGGAACTGCTCTTTATGCTGATTCAAAAGGAGTCAACCTATGGGAAAGCAACTTTGAGCTTGCTGAATTAACTAAAGTTGTTAGACAGCAAGATGCATCTTTTGCTGGAATGTTAAATCGCCTGAGAGTGCATAAGAAAAGTGAAGATCTTACCACTACTGATATTGCTGTGTTGAAAAAATGTGAAACTGGGGAGAAATGTAATGACCTTCACATATTTGCTACTAATAGCGAGGTTGATAAATATAACATTGAAAGACTACATGAGTGTTGTCCAGATGCAATTAGTATAAATGCTCAGGATTATATCAGAAACTCAAAAACTGGAAGAATGGAACGTAAAGTTGGATACCACGCTACAGTTTTCAACTCATGTCTATCTAAATGCATTTCCCTGGGTGTTGGTGCAAGGGTTATGCTAAAGAAAAATATTGATGTTGCTGACGGTCTTGTCAATGGAGCTTTTGGTACAGTTGTCCACATAAGTGAAAGTCAGAAAAAAGGTGAAGATAATGATGATTTCCCATCAGCTATTCATGTGGAGTTTGATAATCCAATTGTTGGGAAAATTCAAAGATGCAAAAAACGTTACATGCTTTTTCCAAATTCAACTGTAATTGAAGTACAAGAAGACCAGGTCACAAATGCTGGTGGCATTAGACGGCAATTTCCACTCAGATTAGCATGGGCTTGTACAGTTCACAAAGTACAAGGACTCACGGTAGATAAAGCTGTCGTTTCACTTAATAAAATCTTTACAGCAGGACAAGCATATGTTGCTTTAAGCCGTGTAAGGTCTCTTAGTGGATTAATCATTGAGGACTTTAAAGAATCTGTCATATTTTGTAATGAAAAAATTGAGTTGTCGTTGAAAGATATGACAAAAATAAATTTGAATAAGTACAGTTTAAGTAAATCCTTTGGTATGTTTAGAATAGCACTGCTTAATGTGCAAAGTCTAAAAGCTCACTTTCAGGATGTCCTGTCACATACAGTTCTGATGAACGCTGATTGTATTTGTTTGACAGAAACATGGCTAAATGTTAATGACCAAGAACCACAGATACCAGGATATGTGTTCTCACACAACCCAAGATCTAAGTGTTATGACAATACCACTGCACTTTATACTGAACTAGAAAATGCACTTCCAGAGGAACCGCAAAAGTGTGCTTGCTCTGGTGCGGTCACTAACGTGATTTGTGAAATGTAAAATTTTAGAATGTTTTTTATCTTGTGCATCCTCACATTGGAGTCCCAAGTTCATGTACAAAGTTTGGTTTCAATACGTGAAAGCATTCCTGACACACACACACACACACACACACACACACACACACGCACACACACACAGAAATGTATACAGGCTTGTAACCAGGGGTGTTTCCAGCATTTAAGGACATCCGGGGCTTAGCACAGACCATTTTATGTAAATACAGGGATCACAAGCCTAGAGAACCCGCTCTAGCTAGCCTAGAACCAACTATAACGGCTGTGCTGCACATGTTCAGGGTTCGACATTAAGGCTTGTCCGCTTGTCCGGGACAAGTGGATTTTTTGTAGGACAAGTGTAAGAAAAAATTCCATGTAAGGGGGACCCTCGGTGTATGTAGATAAAAACGTCTCATTCTAAAGTAATAAAAACATAACGGTTAATTATGAAAGGTGTTTATACACCACTGATAATATAGTTTTGTATATTATTTTGCATTTCTGTCAAGAGATCCTTCCAGAAATTACACACTGCACCTTTAATGTAGGCCAGAGTTCACGTCACCAAAAGCAGCAGATATAAGCTGCATTTTATTGATCATAAGCTCATTTTTAAAATAAGCGATAGGAGAGAGCGACAGCAGCACTGATAGCCTAATATCATTGCATTTCTTTACTATTTATGAATATGATTGTGTGTTGAGCATCTACGACAGGGCTATTCAATTAGTTTGTCATGAGGGCCAGAGATATATCAGTGATGATGACTACATAATATACATTTAAACATACTCATGTTGTATTTTGAAACTGCATAACAACAAAATCAGTGCATTGTACAATATACTTTTTCTACAAACATGTATTTTCAAACTGCATACAACAAAACTTGTGCATTGTAATATGACCAAGTAGGCTTTATCTACATCCAGACATGTTCGTATTTTGTATTTTAAAACTGCATAACAACATAAGTGCATTGTAAGATACCCGAGTAAGCTTTATTCTACATTTAAAGGGGTAAATAAGAGCCATATCACACTTATTGAGAATTTAACTTATTTACTCACTTAAGTACACATAACCAAAAGTTTATAATATGGAATATAACATTGTTTTATGCAGTTTTTTGTCAATGCTAATTATTTCACGACCTCTATTTAAACTACAACCGCCATTTTAATAACTGGCAAACATTAGGCTAGCTTCTAATAAGAGAAATTATACTTTTAGATTTCGTCAGGGCAGTAAAATCAGGTGTATGTTTGTCAGCGCGATACGCATGCAGTGGTGCAGGTGCTGGGCTGTGAGCGATGGGCGATTAACTTACTATCTGTCTGATTATTTAGGCTTCAACGTGGCAAACTCAGCCTAGATTCATGAAGATTTTAACAGAGGTGGAAAGAGTAGCCAAAAACTTTACTTAAGTTAAAGTAAAAGTAACTAAATAAATAATTACTCAAGTAGAAGCAAAAAGTATGCAATGAAAATAATACTCAAGTAGCGAGTTACTAGTTACTCATGAAAAAATAAATCTAGATATATGCACACACACGCACACACACACACACACACACACACACACACGCACACACACAGTGCCCTCCATAAGTATCAGAACAATAAAGACAAGATTTTTCTGTTTGATGTGGAGACCAGAAATTGGTAAGATAAATATCAGTATACCAGAAGTTTAGAATGTCACATTTTATTAACCTTTGTTTATGTTTCAACACATACATGCTTTAACAACAAAGAACAACAGCATTAAATGCTGACTTATGTGTATTGTACACAAATGCACATAAGTGAATCAAACTGATCCTACATATTTTATGCTTTTCATGTGTAAACAATCAGGACACAGCTCAGTGCCCATTAAAAAAAATAATGCGACAGATTCTGTACTTTTGTCTCATGTTCATCTTTTAATGTTTAGACATTTCTTGACTCCACAGCAAACAGAAGAATACTTATGAAGGGCATTTCTACAGTATGTGTAAAACTGCAACATACACCAACAGTATACAGAAAAATGTAGCTTGTAGCTGAAATATCAGACAAGTAAACTGACAACAGTTTTGTTTTGTATATGTATAAAGTTGGAATCTCCTAAGATGGTCTGAGGACATTGACAGTTTACACTTAGACAAAACTCATGTTTTCTTACGTTGTCATGTCACGTGTGTTTTGTGAGAATCACTTACATCATACAGTACATTAAACAGCGAATCAGACGTCAATCATCGATGGACAATCTGTGCTACTGTGTTTCTGGAGGTTGCACGCGTTTAACTGTGTCTGACGACGAACAGGTCGGCGGTCGCGCGTATGTAATGGCGGGTACATGTGTGAAGTTTTGCTTTTAGTTAAAAGATTGGTAAATACATTTCCACGTCACCCAACACTGGTTATATTCTGCGTGTTTCTACATAGGTTACGAGTAAAACAGCTTCGGACGATTCCGTGTTTGAAGCGATCTTAACAATTCATTCAAACTGATTCGCGAACCACTTTAAAACATTTGGCCCATTCGCTTTGTAAAGAGTCGACTCAAAAGACTCATTTATTTGCAACACTTTGTAATGAAAACGACTCAAATGAGTCATTAATCCGCGAATGCGCCAGAAACACAAGATAGCAATTTAAAAATAAAATACAAATTTCGTAATTAATTAAAATACCGATGCCAAACGATCACTGCTACCCGAGGACGCGAAACTGACGTCTTTACAAACTAATACGTTTACAATGTATTACATTGATGAAAAAGGGAATTAAACTTGTCGTGCCATATATCACTGAAATAAAAGAAAGGGATTAAAATATGTCTGAATCATATAATTCCTACCTGTATGTGAAAATGCACGTTCTCCAGAGAGCTCGCGTTGATTCAAGCATTCAGAATATAAAATCCATTTGCAGTTTTGCGTCCGAAACCGCATACTGTATAGTGAATAAGATGAAGTTTACGATTCTAAAAATATGTATCCAGGAATCTGTCCATATACGATACGAAGCTTGAGTGGCAGCCGAGGTTACTGAGTCCTCCACGGGCTCGCAGCAGAGTCTGAGGCTGTCGCCTCTTCTCCGGGCTTCTCTGCTTTCTCTTCCTCAGCTCTTCGCTGTATTGTGGCTCTTAAAGGAACACCCGAATCTCTCAACAGCTCTTCTATATTCCATTTTGCCATTTTAACATTAAAACTACATCCCGCCATTGTTATTCAAACTTTTCCACGGAGCAATAGCCTGTTAGCTTAGCTTCTAAAGATGGCTGCCGCTATCTTTACATTCTGTCTAAAAAACACGTTTGAACGTAAAGGCTGCCCTCTACTGGTAAAGGCTAATGACATTTTTTAATTTTACACAGGTTTTAATTGGACATTTTAAAGTGAAAATAACATAATATAGACATGTTTCTGCAATGTTTTTTTTATCTTGGGCATCTTCACATTGGAGTAAAGAGTTCATATAAACATTTTGGTTAATAAATGTTACAGACATATTGAGATTTGAACTACTTCCTGTTTTGGCGGCGTTGACGCACATTTAGTTTGGGCTGTGGCGCGCAAATGCTTCCGAAAATCAAAAATCCTTCTGGTAACTTTTGTGAGGCTCGGTCCAAGGATCGCGTACGTGGAATTTCATGAGGTTTGGACAAAATTTGTGACCTGTGAAACTTTTTTAAGGTTTTGTGTTCTCTCCAATATGGCGGCCGAACGACATGGATCTGTGACTTCATCCTCTCAAGCAACTTGCACCGGTACTGCCCGAACATTTTAAAGTTTGAACGGTGTCTCTGCGTCAAACGGTCTGGTCGCTAGAGCTGGCCAAAAAAATCTACCCGGGAAAAATAATAATAATAAAACTTAAGAAGAACAATAAGTGTGCTTTTGCAAGCACACTTAATTAAAACATCAGAGAGGAGGTGGTGTTGGATTGTATTGTTCTGAGAACATTGAGTGTGATTTGTTTATTCCAGAGTGCTCCAACTTAGAATGCTTATACTTTGTAATTCCATGTGTCAGTTTGACTTCAGCACTTTTGTATAGACCTAATTCTTATAATCCTGATTTGTTTCGACAGCAGTTATTACTTGTTATTGATGAAATGGAGAAGCGTCCAGGACAGAAAATAATCATGGGAGACTTTAATGAAGATGTTTTTACTTCATCCACAATTGTAAAATTAATGCAACAACATGGATACAGTCAACAGGTACAAACTCCAACTACAGAAAAGGGTACATTAATAGACCATGTGTACACAAAAGACATTAAATGTATACATGTTGAGGTTGCACAAACCTACTACAGCTTCCATCAGACTATACTTATGTCACTGTTGTAATAGTACATATAAATACTCCGCTGGCCATTGGGGGTGGGAGGTTAGGGAGGAAACAATCACAGCGGCTCCCTGGGTAAGGGCATGTAAGGGTAGTGGACACTGGGTGGGAGGTGACAGGGGTTGGTGTATGACAGTTATTTAACAGTACTGTTTGTTTCAGCAGTCCTTTGCTTGTTTTATTTATTTATTTACTTTTGTTTGTGTTTTTCTTTGTAATCTGCTGCGTTTTGCAAGTTTTAGTTCTTATCACAACCACACCAATTTTCTACATTTATTGCATTTTAAGCACAGTTCAAGAATTTTTTATTTTTTGTTTTATACAAGCCAAACATCATCTTGTTTATTTACTTTTATTTGTGTTTTTCTTTGTAATCTGCTGCATTTTGCAAGTTTTAGTTCTTATCACAACCACACCTATTTTCTACATTTATTGCATTTTAAGCACAGTTCAAGATTTTTTTTTACTTTTGTTTTATACAAGCCAAACATCTTCTTGTTTATGTACTTTTATTTGTGTTTTTCTTTGTAATCTGCTGCGTTTTGCAAGTTTTATTTTCTACATTTATTGCATTTTAAGCACAGTTCAAGATTTTTTTATTTTTGTTTTATACAAGCCAAACATCATCTTGACTTTATGTACAAAAATGCTTCTTAACCACTGTTAAACAATTACATGTGAGTCTTTGACGTTTAACAAAAATGAACAGTAATATTTCAGACAATATTTCAAAGCCACACATGACTAAATGACTGAGATAACTACTGTTGGTGATTGAAGAATCTTGCATTGAAACTTAAGGTTAGTATTATTCTTCATATTTTTTTATGATTCACATGCTCAGCATTAATTTTTTTTAGTGATTAATCATTACTTACTTTTTATGTTTTAGAATGTTTATGCAAAAACCACAGCTCAACCTTTACCTTGTGGTTGAAAAAAATCGAATTGTCATCTTAAAGTTTACATGAAACAACAACATCATCTTTCTTCAACTGATGTACACCAGAATACAGCAAGAAGAAGACTGTGCATCAGAAATACATTTACCATTTTACATAAAGTAAGTGCATTTTTATTCATAATTTTGTTATATAAATTTGTTTAGCCTTTATATCTTTCACTTCAAAATACATAGCATCATAATAATGTTTTCTTTTATTGTAGAAACATGTACTATGGTGAACACAACACTGCATCAAGTTAACACTTACCATTTTACAAACAGTAGGTGTATTTTTATTAATAATTTTTTTATATACATTTGTTTAGCCTTTATATCTTTCACTTCAAAATACATGACACCATAATAATATGCTTTCTTTTATTGCAAAAAGATGTACTATGGTGAACACAACACTACATCGGGATGACTTCCTTTTTAATGTCACTCACATCAACTGTCGTTACAACACAACGGATCTACCAATCAACATTTAATCATCTTCAACAGTACTTATCTCAGTCATTTATTCATGTGTGGTGATGGAATAAGCATGTACATTAACACTTAAGGTTAGTATTTTTATTCAGTTTTTTGTTATTAATTATATACGTGTTTTCTATTTTTTTTAATTACTAAATCTTTTTATACTTTTTATGTTTTAGAATGTATATGATGACACCACAGCTGAACATTCATCTTCTGGTTGACAACAGTTAATTTTCACATGTTCTTGTTTAAATTAAACAATCACATCTCATCATTTTTCATCGGATGTCCACCACACCAAAATACAAAAAAAAAACCTTGACATCTGTTATAAAATTACCATGCTACATAGAGTAAGTGCATTTTATTCATAATTGTTTATGTACAATAATTTATATTTTTCTCTTCATCAAAGCAAATAACAACATTACAATTTTGAACTTTTTTTGCAGGAAGGTGTGCTATGGTGGACACAACACTACATCAGTATGACACACAGTAGCATCCTGGTCATCCCGGCTATTCCGTTTGAATGTCCAGAGCTGGTTACAACAGGACAGGACCACCAAGCTTTTCTATCACATTGTAAAGAACTATTTCTTTTACATTACAAGACAGACATGATATAGCATATATATGCAGATACCTTGTTTATTGTCATTTTATTTTTTTTTTCTTTATAAAACATTGCAGTATATGCAGCATATACTACATACAACATTCCAACGTATATGTTGCAGTTCCAGCTACATATACAATGAGAATGTATATTAATTTCACGACAAATACAATGGGTGTGGTTGTGGATATCAAGCAAAGGACTGCTGTAGTTCCTTAAACTTTATAGTTTACGCCAGGGATCTCAAAAGTGGGAGCTGTGAACCCCTGGAGTCCCTAATTGTTTTGCCAGATAATCTGTAAAATAATCTGTTTTATATAATTGCTTTGCATTCTTAAGAAGGGCAATCTAAGTACAATGTGGGTATTGCTACTTTTCATTTTATTAAAACATGTAAGATAAGTTAAAAAGTATAACAGTCAAGTCAAATGTAGTTTTAACTAAACAAACATCTAAATAACCTCTTGAATTTAATCACTTTAATATAAATCTAAAATATGCTTTAATGGAAGAATATGCTTAGTAACTTAAGAGGTCTTTGGAAATTTGTCTCCCTTTTAAGGGGACCAAAGGCACAAAACATTCAAGAACCCCTTGTTTACACTTACTGAAAATTTAACCATAATCACCATATGTCCAAATATATCATATGTGCATCATTTCACCTCTGTAAGATTAAGTAATTTTACATAACACATGAATTTATTCTGTAATCACTGTATTAATTATTAAACATTTTATTATTAATGCTTTTTTCATCCCAGTGTTCTTCTTACCATTACTTTATATTTATTGCCTGTTTTTTATACCAGGAACTGAAGGGAACAATTTTTAAAATGGCATACAAAATAAATATTTTATGAGTAAGAAGGAAATACAGTTATTTACATATTTTCCCACCAGTAGGTGGCTCTGAGATGACACTATGCATCAACCCTCAAATGTGACCTGTGATGATATAAATCAAGCATCTTAAGCCTACACTAAAGCTTTACAAATATATAGCATCATATTCATATTAATCTTTACTACACACATTGTATATCTATTTAGATAACATGTATGCTCCATGTGAATTTTTCTTTTGTTACCTTTCTTATGTAGTATTACACATTGTACTTACATTTCTATGATTTCAGTGTTACACTTGACCACTAGTGGATGATGGTTTCTAACTCAAAATTTGACCAAAAGGTGAGAAAATGAAAAAAAGAAAAAATCTCGTGATTTAATGACTGTGATGACACCCATCACATTTGGTGTAAATACAATAAAGTGATACAGAGATATAGCCTTAAATGTCTTGACCACTAGGTGGCGCTGTGCCGAAACAATAGATGGTGCCTCAGGTCATGACTGTAATGACACATACCAAATTTAGTGTAAATACAATAAAGCGATAGGGAGATATAGCCTTAAATGACTTGACCAGTAGGGGGCACTGACCAAACAATAAATTGTGACTCAGGTCTTGATTGTGATGACACCCACCAAATTTGGTGTAAATACGATAAAGAGATGCAGAGATATAGCTTCAAATCTCTTGACCACTAGGGGGCGCCGAAAAGTTTACAAGTCCTCCCAGAACATGTTGCTGATGAACCATACCAAGTTTCATAACAATACGCAATTGTGTTTCTGAAATACTTGAACTTAAAGAAAAAATTCAAAATGGCCGACACACAAAATGGCCGACCAAAAACCATTTGGTATCGTTTGACTCGGCATGCCTCACGAAATCTAACAAGACCACTCTCATAATTTTACATTCAAGTTTGCAGTAGTTATAAGTAAAAATAGACATCTCGTGACCAGTAGGGGGCAGTGTGACGAAATGGTGCATGCACCCTCAGGTCATCACTGTTATGACATATACCAAGTCTCATATTAATACGCAAAAGTTTTGCGAAGATACAGGCTCAAACACATTTTGGCGTGCTCGCCCTCGCATTCTTTGATGCGTTATACGACAACGGATAGGTCTAACGAAAATCTTTTGATAACTTTTTGTCTAGAGTGTCTCTAGATGATGCATACCAAAAATCAAGCCAATTACACAAGCGCTCTAGGAGGAGTTCGAAAAAGTAGGTGTTCAATATAATTCAAAATGGCCGACAGGAAGTAGGTTTGACTCAGACATATTTGATACAGTCGGACTCAGCATGAGCCAAGGAATCAATAGAGTGAAGTCTTATGTCATAGTGGCAATTTAATCAAATGACATAAAGATTTAAAAAAAATGTTACATATCCTGACCACTAGGTGGCGCCGTCCTAAAGATTTATAGGTGCGCTCAGAACATGTCACTGATGAACCATGCCAAATTTCGTAGCGATACGCCATTCTGTTTGTGAAATACTGAACTTATGGAGAAAATTCAAAATGGCCGACACCCAAAATGGCCGACCGAAAACCGTTTGGTATCGTTTGACTCGGCATGCATCAAGGAATCTAACAAGACCAACTTCATGATTTTAGACTCAAGTTTGAAGTAGTTATAAGCAAAAATAGGCATTTTTCGAATCTCGTGACCACTAGGTGGCGCTGTGACGAAACGTTGCAGGCACCCTCAGGTCATGACTGTAATGACATATACCAAGTTTCGTGTCGATACAATAAAGTTTTGCGAAGATACGGCCTCGCGTCCGTTTTGGCGTGCTCGCCGCCATATATGTTGTCAATTTATACGAGAACGCATTGGTCTATCAAAAAGCTTTTGATAACTTTTTGTCTGGGGTGTCTCTAGATGCTACATACCAAAGGACATGCAAATCGGACGAACGCTCTAGGAGGAGTTCGAAAAAGTAGGTTTTATGGAAAATTCAAAATGGCGGAAAGATTTGCATGACACAAATGACATCAGTGTGTGCCATTGAATCATCATGAGCCAAAGATTCAGTGGAAACAAGAATTTAGTTTCTAGGACTCACGGGTCAGAAGTTATGAGCATGAACATAAGTGGATTTTTGGACTGTTGATGGCGCTAGAGGGTTTGAGTCAGACACACCAATGTTGCTATAGTAACTTCTGAGACTGTCCTCTACATGTGTGCCAAATTTCATAACTTTCCTACGTACGGTTCTATGGGCTGCCATTGACTTTTGGGTGGAAGAACGAGGAACAAGAATAACAATAATAAGAAAACTAACAATAACAATAGGTGTCTACGCCACTTCGTGGCTTGACCCCTAAATATAGCTGCAAGCAGCGATACCGGGGTCAAGCCGAACATGGCAAAAAATGATTCATACGTGATGACTGCCATGATTTAACATCTAAGTTTGCATTAGTTTTATGAAAAAAAAGCATTTTTTTCCTATCTTGAGACCACTAGGTGGCACTGTGCCAAAAGAATAGATGGTGCCTCAGGTCATAACTGTGATGACACATACCAAATTTAGTGTAAATACAATAAGGCGATACGGAGATATAGCCTTAAATGACTTGACCACTAAGGGGCACTGACCAAAAATTAAATTGTGACTCGGGTCTTGATTGTGATGACACCCACCAAATTTGGTGTAAATACAATAAAGAGATGCAGAGATATAGCCTTAAATAACTTGACCACTAGGGGGCACTGACCAAAAAATAAATTGTGACTCAGGTCTTGATTGTGATGACACCCACCAAATTTGGTGTAAATACAATAAAGAGATGCAGAGATATAGCCTTAAATAACTTGACCACTAGGGGGCACTGACCAAAAAATAAATTGTGACTCAGGTCTTGATTGTGATGACACCCACCAAATATGGTGTAAATATGATAAAGAGATGCAGAGATATAGCTTCAAATCTCTTGACCACTAGGGGGCACCGGAAAGTTTACAAGTCCTCCCAGAACATGTTGCTGATGAACCATACCAAGTTTCATAACAATACGCAATTGTGTTTCTGAAATACTTGAACTTAAAGAAAAATTCTAAATGGCCGACACACAAAATGGCCGACCAAAAACCATTTGGTATCGTTTGACTCGGCATGCCTCACGAAATCTAACAAGACCACTCTCATAATTTTACATTCAAGTTTGCAGTAGTTATAAGCAAAAATAGAAATTTTTTATATCTCGTGACCAGTAGGGGGCAGTGTGACGAAATGGTGCATGCACCCTCAGGTCATCACTGTTATGACATATACCAAGTCTCATATTAATACGCAAAAGTTTTGCGAAGATACAGGCTCAAACACATTTTAACGTGCTCGCCCTCGCATTCTTTGATGCGTTATACGACAACGGATAGGTCTACCAAAAATCTTTTGATAACTTTTTGTCTAGAGTGTCTCTAGATGATGCATACCAAAAATCAAGCCAATCACACGAGCGCTCTAGGAGGAGTTTGAAAAAGTAGGTGTTCAATATAATTCAAAATGGCCGACAGGAAGTAGGTTTGACTCAGACATATTTGGTACAGTCGGACTCAGCATGAGCCAAGGGATCAATAGACTGAAGTTGTATGTCATAGTGGCAATTTAATCAAATGATATAAAGATTTTAAAGAATTTATTTACATATCCTGACCACTAGGTGGCGCTGTCCTAAAGATTTATAGGTGCGCTCAGAACATGTCACTGATGAACCATGCCAAATTTCGTATCAATACGCCATTCTGTTTGTGAAATACTGAACTTAATGAGAAAATTCAAAATGGCCGACACCCAAAATGGCCGACCGAAAACCGTTTGGTATCGTTTGACTCGGCATGCCTCAAGGAATCTAACAAGACCACCTTCAAGATTTTAGACTCAAGTTTGAAGTAGTTATAAGCGAAAATAGGCATTTTTCGAATCTCGTGACCACTAGGTGGCGCTGTGACGAAACGTTGCAGGCACCCTCAGGTCATGACTGTAATGACATATACCAAGTTTCGTGTCGATACAGTAACCCATTCTTAAGACTAGTTTGGATGTAAAATCCGCCTTATGTCCGACATAGAATTTACACCTGTTGCACCATCTAGACGTAGTGCACATACCTTAAATTAAATATTACATCTAGTAAAGGGTAGGTGTTATTATAAAGCCTTTTCTTTTTTATATGGCAAAAATAGAAATAATGAAATGTGATGAGACATTGGCGCATGTAATGCACAGGATACGTGAGCAGTGTGCTTTTGTGCATGGCAGAGTGCATAGAGACACCAAAAATGTATGATATCATAAAATATATCAATATTTACAAAGACAGAGTATAAAATTGATTAAAAGCTTTAATTTCATTTTAATCCAGAGCTGTTACAATTAATATCCAAATTATTACCTTTTGCGCAGGCTTTCATTTAGTTAATGTGCAGATCGTGATCGATGGGTGTGCACGTGATGCACGCATGTTGAGGGTGAGTGCACAGTTAAACATGAGGAGGGAAAGCTCTCTTGTCATCTATTAGCTGGCGGCAGTAAGGGTAAGTTTATAATCACAGTAAAATGGAATGTTGTCTAAATATCACTGCAGTAAAATGCATACGTGGGGACGTGCATCATTTACAATAAGCATAGCTGTGACTGGTCGTAGTTTCAGATGGTGCAACAGGCTTAAATATTTTTCACAATGTTGGACATAACTAAGCCTGGCGTAGGGCTTACATCCAACTTTTTTATGTCTGGCTAGTACAACTGGCCCAAACTCTCTGAAGAAAACGTGTTACAACAAATGTTACAACTTTTTGTGTCATCTGTTGACAAAGTCATGATGGGATGCTATTTGAAAGCTCCAATTGCAGTACTCCTCTACTAAAATCACGAGGAGCTGTGTGATATGAACCATGATTTAAGTTAGTCGGAGCAGAAGAAAAAGAGACAAAGGCATTAGAAATGATTAACATCAGTATGTTAAAGGAATAGTCTACCCTTTTGCCATATTAAACTATGTTATTACCTCAACCTAGATCAGGGGTTCCCAAACTTTTTTCCTGCGCACCCCCTTCTATGTCCCAACTGGGTTTGCGCACCCCCAATCCCCACTTCAAAAAAAAAACACGCTAAAAAGACTTGTTTTTAAAGACTCATGTTTAATCATGCGCAAATAACCAGGGGCCGGTTGCAACAGCTGGACGTTAAGAAGTTGGGTGTAAGTCCTACGTCGAGCTAAACTACGTCTGACATTGTGAAAAATATTTACGCGTATTGCACCATCTGAAACTATTACCAGACGCAGCTACGCTCAGCGTAGATGATGCGCGCCCCCGTGTATGCGTTTAACCACTGTGATATTTAGATGCCATTAGAGTTTACTATGGTAAAAAACGTACACTTACTGCCATCAGCTAATAGATGATATTTGAGAGTTTCCTCATGTTTACCAGTGCGCTCTAGATGCGTGCGGTCTCTTTACCATGCATGAAAACCCATTGCTCGCGTATCCTGTGCATTAGACGTGCCCGTGTCTCGTCACATTTCATTATTTCTATTTTTGCCATAAAAAAGTCTCTCTCTCTTGGTCCGTCTCCTCCTTCGTGACTAACAACTTTATCATAAGACGTCCCACACTTGACAGTTTCCCTGATTTCAGCCAGTTAAGCATATTTATAATATATATGGAATGAATGAAACGAATTGCCACGCATATAGCGGCTGCAGTGCATAACAGAAGAGCAGTGCGTAGAAAAAGACAGCAGCTGTCTTCTACATTTCTATCAAAAACTAATTAATTGTAGTTTTTTTATTTAAAATAAAAGCGATTACAAAGGAAATGTTTACTGTTAATTTTTTTTATTTATTGTATGGAAAAATCCCACTTAAAGAAACAGACCGCCATTACATTTTTCCTCTCACGCACCCCCTAGTGGCAGATCGCGTACCCCTGGGGGTGCGCGCACCACACTTTGGGAATCCCTGACCTAGATGAATAAATACATACCTATCTTTTTTCAATGCGTGCACTGTACAGCGCGTTGTTAATGTGTTAACATTTAGCCTAGCCCCATTCATTCCTATGGTACCAAAAAAAGGTTTTATTTTGTGGCACCATACTTACTCATGTAACAGTCTTTAAATAGGGAAAACATGGAAGTGTTTGGTGGCTTCCCTGTTTGGTACCATAGGAATGAATGGGGCTAGGCTAAATGCTAACACATTCATGACGCGCTGTACAGTGCATGCATTGAAAAAAGATAGATATGTATTAATTCGTCTAAGTTGAGATAATAACATAGTTTAATATGGCAAAAGGGTAGACTATTCCTTTAATAGTATAAACCAGTGGTTCCTAACTTTTTACATGGTCATCAAGGCATGATCCAAATTCTTAAACTGAGCAAATTTATCTCTTAAAGAGCACCTATTTCATTGCTAAAACAAAGGTATTTTGTGTATTTGGTGTACTACAATGTGTTTGTGTGGTTTATGGTTCAAAAAACACATTATTTTCCACATACCATACATTTTTATAGCTCCAGATTTCACTCCCTTCTAGAAACGGACAGAGTTTTGTACAAAACTCATCAATTTGAAAAGTGCTGTGTTCTGATTGGCCAACTAATCTGTACGTTGTGATTGGCCTGAATACCTCTGATGTCAGCCGGAAATGTGACGCTCCTTCCCATGTTTGAAAGATCTGGTCACAATGCAATGCTAACAGGAGTTAACTTACAAGTGGGAGGAATTATCATAATGTTGGTCTAGTGTTTGTTGTAGTCCATGAAAAAAGATTTATGTTGCAGACAATAACTTGCATAACCATTTACTTTTGGGTTTGTACCTTTTGCATATTGTGAACATGAACTAATACACACTTAGCCTGGGAAAACCCAGACAACTTCCGCTAAATTTAGATTTGCTCTGCAAGTAGTCTGGCAAAGAGGCCATTCAAGAAAATTTCTAATGCAGAGAAATTGCGGCACCAATCAGAAACGTTGGGGCGGGCTTTACTCGATAAAGACAGCGCAGCAACAATGGTAAAGCAGATTTTGAATCATTATACTGATGGATTGCATCACTCGTTCGAATCAGCTATCACGTCTGTTTTAAGTGATTGAAACTTTTCCTTTTTGTTAAAATCCAAGCAAAGAACAACACCCGAAGCCTTTATATCTAAAAAAAGATGTTATCGCTGTCTTACCGACTGGATTGGGCAAAAGTCTGATATACTAGTTTGCAACTTTGATGGGAGAACAAATATGTCTTAGTGAGAGCCCTCTGGTAGTGGTGCATACATCATCCCCTTCATCGCTTTGATTGGTTTTAGATCTAGCCAATTGTGCCCAGAGGCATTTGAGCGAGGTCCATTGGTGACGTCCTTTGGAAATTATTTGTCTATGAAGCTTTGCCAGACCATAACTCAGTTACTACTGAGAATGGTCTGGTTTTAACCTGGCTAATACACATTTACAAACCAAAGGAACTGTTAAAACGTGAATCGGACAATAGGTGGTCTTTAATAATTGTTAAAACACACAAGTATTGTTTCAATTTACTTAATATAAGACAGATAACTTGTAAGAAAATCAAGATTGATAGATAAATACTAAACTAGTCAACATTTGAAGTGGATCAAAACCTTTAATAAAAAATTACATTAAACCAATCACTAATACTGTTCTTGTCTTAGGTGTCTTGTCTTTTGATAAACTTTTTTGATCTACTTCAAATGTTGACTAGTATATTTTACGGTTGTTTAATAGTGATATATATGTTTTCTAGTTTGTATAAGACAACATTTATTATTAAACATTTATTATTATACAGAAAATAACATTTTGATTATTTATAATGTGCGGGTTTAAACATTAGATTTCTGTGTGGGTTTAAATGTAGAATGATGAAAAAATTATTATTTCTACTTCCTCATTTACTGTATATAGTATGACAACTATTATAAACATCTGTTTCACTTAACAGTTATTCAGGATAATTATGCTTTACAACCACAACAGATAAGAGTTTCAAACTCAGGGTGTTAGTAGTATATAGAGTTACCCAAAGATCATGATCAATGTCTGACCTGCTCCCTGGCTTTGTGCATTAAAGAGAACCGGGTTTCGCGTGTTATGTTGAACAACATGATGATTTTGATGACATGTCGTCTGAACTTCGGGTGTGTTTAATCTGTACCTCTAGGTGCAACGATCTTCCTCTTCGTTTGATTTTATGGCAGGGGAGGACTTCCGGCAAGAAGCTCTCTAGGCAGGTCCCGTTTTTGATAAAGTTTTGATATCCACTCGCCAATTTTTTGCTCCATTTAAGTGATATACATCAGAACATTGAGTTATCTTGCAAGAAAAGTTCAGCATGGCGACAAAAAAGAACTCCGTTTCATTGCGGTGTAATGACGCCAACTACCATGAATATGCTATGGATGACTCCACTGAGAGATGCAAACGAAAAGATTTCTCGCCGATGAAAACCCCACCGATAGCAAAAAGAAAAGATACTGGAAATGAAGGAAGAGAAGACATGAGTGCGGTGTTGGAAGCAATAAAGCAACTGACAGATAAAGTGGATACACTTGGCACCCAACTACAACATAACTCTGTTATGCTAACTAGCATAGCGAAGGCAGTAGAGTTTAATGCGGCTGAGATTAAGGACTGTAAAACGCAGCTACAGACAACGGTTCGCGACGTGTCCATTGTGAAGAAAGACAACGCAGAGTTGATGGAACGCGTCTTAGAACTTGAACGCTACAAGCGCCGGTGGAATCTAAGAATTCGTGGAGTCAAAGAAAAAGAAGGTGAAGATATACGAGAGACGGTTTTTGGTCTGCTTCTAAAAATCTCCCCTTCATGGTCCACAAACATCAACCACATAGTGGACTCCGTCCCACCGAATAGGCAGACGGGAAGATAATAAAACACGGCACGTCATCATCCAATTCACGCAGAGAATACACAGAGACGCGCTGTGGAGGATGACGAAGGATCATGCCGTCTGCAAGGAGCTTAAAATTAACTTTATTGAAGATCTCTGTAAAGCTGACAAGGAGATGCGAGCTGCGCTGTGGCCAAAGATAAAAGAAGCTAGAGAAGCTGGAAAGCGTGCGTATTACAGAGGAGGAGACGGATTCATTAATGGTCAGAAAATCACTTAGGAGCATGTAAGGTATACAAATAAAGTCTGAGTTTTAAGTTCTGAAAAGACTTTTGAATGTTAATATCGAGTGGATCGAACATTTGAAGCAATTGTGCATAGACGGGACACTGCTTTTCTTTTGTTTTATACTTACTCCCTTACTAGTTTTTTTTATACTAAACTATTAGCGGTTGCTAAGTTGTTATGAACGTTCTTTTTTCATGTATTTCACTAAATGCTAGAGGCTTAAGAGACATTGTAAAGAGAAAATCTATTTTTCTTTTTTGTAAGGGCGAAAAAGCAAACATTATTTTATTACAAGAAACGCATTCAAAACCTGAAGATGAAAGATTTTGGATAAACCAATGGGGAGACAAAATTCTTTTTGACCACGGCTCAAGTAGATCAGCAGGGGTTGCCATTTTGTTTTACAACTCTCCTGGTAAATTAGTGACATCCAAGTGCAGTAACAATGGTCACTGGCAAATTTGTGTTTTAAACATTGATGAACAATACAATATTTTGGTCAACATTTATGGGTTTAATAATTTGGTACAAAATAGACAGCTGATTACAGAAGTTTCTAATGCCATGGAAAATGTTAAGCTCAGGTATCCAAATGCGAACATAATTATGGGTGGTGACTTCAATATGGTTAATGATGAATGCCTTGAGAGATATCCCCCCCGGTTGTACTCATAACTCTAATAACACAATCTTAACTAGCTTTTGCAACACACACAACTTAGTGGATCCCTGGCGCTTTAAACATCCAAACTTGAAACAATTCTCCTGGTTCAAACCCAACCATGTTAACAAATCAAGAATAGATTTTTGGTTGGTTTCTCTCTGTATTTTAAACTTTATTTCTGACTGTAGTATGTCTGCTGCTCCTCTAACGGATCACTCTGTTATTAAGTTAAATTTCAGGAATCCTACCGTTTGTTACAAAAATAAAGGATACTGGAAATTTAATTCTAGATTACTCAAATACCAATTATTTTATGATGGCATCAAAACAATAATCTCAAATGTGATGACTGATGATTCTGTAACATCTTATGTTTCAAAATGGGAATTCCTTAAATTTAAAATGAGGGAATACTCTATCCATTTTGGGAAAACAATTAACAAAAGTAACAGAATATCAGAAATTAACATCATTAAAGAAATAAATGAATACTATAACAAAACATCACCAACCGAACCTGATAAACAGAAATTACAGACTCTCCTATCAGAATTAGATGAAACATATCTTCGAAAGGCTGAAGGAGCTTTCATTAGGTCCAGGGCAAAGTGGATCGAGGAAGGGGAAAGAAGTACATCCTATTTTTGTCGCTTAGAAAAAGCAAGACAAGAAAAACTTTCAATTAAAACCCTATTAATTAATGATCATCCTATTAAGGATCCTGCAATAATAGCTAAGGAAGTTGTCTCCTTTTATGAGAAACTCTATTCTTCAAACTTCTCCTCGGTTGATGCAGATTATTTTTTCAGCTGTATCAAAGACTTAGTTCCACAAATAGATGACGAGTATGTGGCTTTGTGCGACGCTGATATTTCTTCAGTTGAGCTAGACGCTGCAGTTGAAAGTTTGTCCTTAAACAAATCACCTGGTAGTGATGGTCTCACAGCCAATTTTTACAAACATTTTGGGGAGTTACTGAAAGACCCTTTCCTTCTTATGATAAATGAAGCCACAGATAATTTACAATTCCCTCCTACAATGAAGCAAGGTATAATAACGCTAATTCCTAAAGCTGAAAAGGACCCTAAAATCTTAGATAACCTTAGGCCCATTACGTTATTAAATACCGATTATAAAATTATAACCCTCATTTACGCCAACAGATTAAAGACATTTCTTAATAAAATTATAAATGAGTCCCAATCTGGTTTCATGAAGGGTAGATCCATCCACAATAATATTCGCTTAGTACTAGATATTATAGACTACAGACATCTAATAGAAGACGATGGTTTCATTCTTTTTCTTGATTTTTTTAAAGCCTTTGATTCGATTGAACATCCTTTTATTTTTCATTGTTTAAAATTATTTGGTTTTGGAAATAAGTTTAGGAGCATAATAGAGTCTCTTTATCTTAATTCAAACAGTTCAATCTCTTTACCAGGAGGAACATCACCTAGATTCTCTATTAAGCGTGGTGTTAAACAAGGATGCCCTATTTCCCCATTTCTTTTCATATTAACTACAGAAATGCTTTCTATCTATATTAAAAATTCAAACATAGCTCCCTTAAAGATTCTAGGACAGTCAATAATCATTAGTCAGTTCGCAGATGATACCACCATTTTCATGAAGCAGCTTGCAGAAGTACCAAAAGTATTAGGCCTACAAACAATTCATGTGTTCTCTAAAGCTTCCGGGTTAAAACTAAATTTAAAGAAATGTGAATTAATGCCAGTCCACCAATGTCAACTAACTGAGGCTTACAATATTCCCATTAAGTCCAAAGTTAAGTATTTAGGAATGGTTATCTCTAAAGACTTAACTGAAAGAGAAAACACAAATGTATGGAAAGTAATTGAAAAATGTACATTAAAGCTCAACTCTTGGCTATTGAGAGACATTAGTTTACTGGGTAGAGTTTTTTTGACCAAAATGGAAAGTATTTCTAGATTTATTTATCCTGCATACTCAACAGCTATATCTAACAGAGCTATAAAAAAGATAAATCAAGTCAACTTTGGTTTTATTTGGAAAAAGAAATGTCACTATATTAAGAGGGTAGAGATTATGCCATGCGTCTTTTTGTTACGTACAAATTACCTCAAATTTCCCTTGCCTCCCAAAGTAAAGGAGATTCATTTTAAAATATTAAATGGTGTTTATCCATCCAGTGAATTTGTACAAAAAAGATTCAGAATTGTAACAAACAAATGTGTATTTTGTAATGATAATGAAACCACTGAACATTTATTTTACTATTGCGTCAATGTTGACAAACTTTGGCTGGATGTTTATGACTGGCTTCACCAAAAAATACCTCATCTGGAAAGATTTTCCTCACAGGACATCATATATGGACTGATTTTGGACAATAAGATTCATGAATACTTGATTAATAATTTACTCATGCTGGTAAAATTCTATATACACAAATCTAAATATATGAACGTTAAACCTACATTTCAGGCATTTCACAATGATTTTGTTTTCTTTACCAAAGCCCTTACTATTATGCAGAATAAAAATGGCACTAAACTTTTCTCCATTATTAAGGAATATGATTTAGATCAAAAGCCCTAGCTCTTTATTTTGATGTTGTTTATTTATTAGTTGTATTGTTTTTGTTTTGTTCTATTTTGTTTTCCTTTTACTTGAAGTATGCGCCTGTTCCCTACAATGTAATGTGAAGGTATATTGTATATTGAACTTTGGTGCCTTGTTGTTTGTACATGTATATTTTGAATAAAAAAAAAATTTCAACCATAAAAAAAATAAATAAATAAATAAAGATCTTTAAACAAAGGAAAAAAAAAAAAAAAAAAAAGATTTTATGGCAGGTTGCGAAACAACTTCATAGGTGCATACCGCCACCTACTGTGATGGAGTGTAAAGAGATTGTATACTTACTATATATAACTATATTCTATATTACATCTTTTTTAATCCATTGGTCAGCATAGCATTCACTGTTGCCTTTCAAAATAAAGGTCTCTTTAAAATTATGTTTTTGTTCTTGTTTTTTAACTGAATTGTCTTTAGGATAGCTCTCTCTACACCCCTCTACTGCGCTCAAAGAACACAAAAAATCTATGTAAAAGGAATCTTACCAAAATTCATTTATAGAACATAAATATAGGTCAATGCATTATAAAACAAAACAATCATGATGATTCACAAATATATAGCCACTCTGAACGCAGGTTAGGTAATTTGGTGTTCTGATATGGGTGAAAATCATGAAGACATTGTATTACATATCATGTCATGCTTGCAGTTGCATCCAACAACATAAAAAATATAGGCCTATTTATAAATAATTTTATATATATGTAGAGGATATATTGATGGTTGTTACTTTAAGAAAATTAACCATGTCGTTTAACTAAAGTTAAAACAAACAAACAAAGTGGTTACTATTGTTAAATCATGTTACCACAAAATAACCATGATTGTGTTGAAAAAAAAACATGGTTAAACAATGTCTACGGCAGTAAAAAAAAACTGACAATGGCATAAAACATTGTAAGGGCTAATGCATTTATATGGGAGAAATGAAACATGGCATAATTAATCATAGCACTTTTTTTAATTGATCTGGTCTGTACATCATATGCTGTATCTGTTTAGCATCCTGCTGAAAAAAACAATAAAACCATTACAGAAAATTCTAATGGTTTCCATTAAAATACCAATAGGAGCCATTAGCTTTTAACATTAAAACTACAGCAAAATTCATTTTTGTAGTGTGTTTTGGGACATATTCCAGTAGTATTTAATGGACCCACCAATAGAACCAATACATACCACTAGAGACCAACAAAGACCCATAGAGATCATTAGAGTTTCCAATAGAACCAATAAAATTCCAATTAAAACCAATCAATCCAATAGAATTTCTGTGATGGTGTCTATTGTTGTTTTTTTAGCAGGGTAGTTATGGTGTGTTAGAGTAGTGTCTAAGGCATTGTCATGTTAAGGTTATTTTTTTACATCAGGTGTGTTAAAATTAGCTTTTCAAATAATTCAGAAACTAACACACAAAAGTTACATCTGTAAGAAAATGTTATATGTGAGGGCTAAATGAGTTTATGACCCACACACATCTTAGGGGTGTGTGTTTGTGTGTTAATTCCTAACTCATGTGATATTTACTCCTGACCACTAGGGGAGCCGCAATGTTTTTGCAGAGAGTACTTTCCGTTGGTAGAAGAAGCCATTTTCTTTCTATCCCTGTAAAGGTAAGACGTGAGTTCCCTTTCGAGAGCGGTCACTCGACATTGCGTCCGCTGACGCTATGGGGAAACTCCTCCCTCTTCCGGTTTCTGAAGCTTTTATTGAACAACGCCAGTGTTCTGGCCAATGCCGCCCATGACAGCCTTATAGGGGCGGGACTTCCGCTGCTATATAGCCTGTTTAGGTGGCAAAATACTATAATTCTTTCTCTTCACCGTGACTGAAGCGTCTCGCCGTAGATCGTCGCACTTGTGAGGGATGCAAGGATCGTGTCCCTTACACGCGTTCCGGCAGAATTTTACAAGGATTTTGAGCTTCGCTCCTCGAGTGAAGAACCGTATATCTAATGGACTCCGAGATATATCGAATAATTGCGTTCTCGGCAGCAAACCACCGCCGCCAGAGCGCCATTGGTGGCAATGCTGTCAAACTGAGGAGAACGTCGCGTGCGTTCCACGGTAACGTACCCGCCCTATTAGCCTCATACCCCCGGGGTATCCGAGGTTACGGACGCGGGAAAGACACAAGGCTTCCTTTCCCCACCTACGCAGTGCGGAAAATGCCACAGTGTGCACAATACATACCGTTGCAATACCCTCTCATATATGTTTGTCTTGTACTTATAGCGTGCTTCGGCCGCTCCCCTTACATGATTAGACCCCCACCCTGGTGTCTGCTTTGTAATTTAACACACTTCGGCCAGTGCTAGCATGCACGACCCCCTTCGGGACCGGTCGCATGCGAGCACAGCGTGCAGACGGCTCCTTTCATAGACATGGCCGTCTGTGACGCTTGTGTGGATGTAACTTAATATTTTCCTTGGCTTCTTTGTGTGTATACAGTGCGCTCTGGCTGATTTTAAACGTTTCAGCCATTAGCACAGCGGCTGGCCTAACATAACATTATGCTCGCCTCGGCTGTCCCGCGTGAGCCGCGCCCATTTTGGCCACGTCACTACGCGCGCTATTTTGCGTAGCGTCATACGTTCACAAGGACCTGCTATTCTTCGGTCGTACTGAGGGGGGCAGCAATACACCATTAATGTGTCTAAGCTGCCGCAAAAATTATACGAGAAGAAACGTTACGTATACAGAGAGTTATACTTGTGCCTGTTATCCATGCTACACTTATTGCTCTTCGTATGATCAGTGATGGTACCGCATCACACACCACACACACATTCACGCCCCTCATCTGTTTCGGGTGACGACGGGAATATGTGTTGGCTATGCTTAAATGCTTTCAGATGTTGTGTGCAATGGCCGCTGACGGGCAGCGAGCTACCAATCAGCACAACAACATCCTTCTGTGCCCTGTTGACATTCCCTCTGCACTTGTCCTCTTTCAACTATGTGCCAATTGAGACCATATATTTAGCAATATACAGCTCTTACGGAGGATACTCAGCGCGCAGCGCTCAGCCATACTCTGAATGTGCCCGTTATACACGCGCTGCAAAGAAAAAGGGGGGAGGATAATGTCGGGTTTGATCCTTCGCACTGAGTAACGATCCGTATCAAAACGCAATGCACAACTCACAGTGCTCAACCCCGCTCACCATGCATCCGTTACACACGAGCTGCAGAGCAATGGGGACAGACCGAGTATAGCGAAGTGTGTTGAGTGTGGCCGCTCGCTTCGCACAGCGATCTGTCTCGACACACATACACACTTCTAAGCAGTGCACAATGCATCTCGCACGCCCCCGATTGGTGGCAACGTTGCTCTATACTTACGCATTGCACTTTATATATATATTCTTTCATATACGTATATATATTTATACATTTCTTATAGCAGCCTATACGCCTGGCTATTAATGTATATTTGCATTGAATAGAGGCTTATTGTACTGCATTCCACTATATATATATATATATATACTCATACGTATATTTATATATATTTATACAGTAATAGCAGCCTACATGCCTGGCTATTAATGTATATCTGCATTGAATAGAGACTCATTGTACTGCTTGAAACTATATATACTCATACGTATATTTATATTTATGCATTAATAGCAGCCTACACGCCTGGCTATTAATGTATATCTGCATTAAATAGACTCTTGTACTGCTTGACACTATATATATATATATATATATATATATATATACTCATACATATATTTGTATATATACACATCTTTAATAGCAGCCTACACGCCTGGCTATTTATGTATATTGACATTGAATAGAAGGCTATCTCTCTCCTCACTCATCTTGCTCTTAGCTCCCTGGCTGAATGCAGTGAGCCGATGTGGATGTAAACTTTTAGGAGTTATGTTGCTGTACCAACAGAGGATTACTATCGTGCCTTACACATCCATGCAGTGTTCAGGCAATATCTCACTACAAACACAGGTATCTGACTCCCTGCGTGCGCGTGGCGAGCTGTTACTAAGTTGTTCATTCTTAAGGAAGTGTCTCTCCTTCTCTCGGGTTCTGCATCCGACCTTGCACAAAGCAGCAAGCCACTGCAGACCCAGACTTGGTTTTTATATGGCTCTATGTGCAGCAAGTGAACCAGTGCCCTTCAGCGGATCACTCCGCTAGATGATTCACACACGTCTGGGTTGTGCACTGTGTGGTTCAGTCCAGGAGTTTGCAACATCACTGTACAGCCGTTAACAAACTCTATTAAATGGCAACCTTGCTTCAAAGCACACAGTATGTAACTGGCACCCGACACGCACAGACGACCGGTTACTATCCGTTCCAGTGTATAAGGAGTGTATCTCCTCGCTCGGTGCTATTGCGGAACCAAGCTCTGTTCTTCCATGGCTCTGTGTAACACACCATTGCTTTATGCCACACAATATGTAACTGGAATCCTGTGCGCTGCAATCCGTTACAGAAATGTCCCAGATGCGTGGAGTCGAATCTGCACTTGTATCCTGCATTCAGCCATCCAAGCGGTGAGCTGTGACAGGTTTGACTGGTCGGCCAACAGTGCATGTCTGAACACACAACCCCTGTGGCCCTACAGCAGCCTCTCAGGCACATATGGCTCGCTCGGCGCCATTATGATTTGTCATGGGTTTGTAACGTCTCCATATGATGGGTGGCTCACACACCTATGTTTAGCAGCAGGCTTGTTCCACGGCTGACAACATATACTATAATAGGCACACGCATGTGTGATCGGAGCCACTGCAAACATGTCAATATGGAGCTACAACATCCCGATCGCTCGGCAGTGTTTAGCCCATTACCTTACCCTGTACAGCACTCAATTCCTCCCTTGGCTAACGCCGCTGTGATACAGAAGGGAGAGAATTATGAACACCCGCTTTATAGGGTATTTGTATATACTATTACCCAGAGCGGCTGCCAATTTGATTCGACACAGACCACCCCAGCTGTGCAGACCTGTCGCAGAATCGGCGCAGTGCGCCTTTACTGAGTCTGGAGTTTGCGAACGGGTAATATAGTTGTTACCTGACGAGAGAGGTAGAACAGCTTGTGCAGCCACTATTCTCTCACCCTTTACTATGACCTCTGTTGTGATAGGAGACTACTAGCCGCGCCGGTGGTGCTTATAGCAGGCTTTATGTAGACCCGCACACATTCACAGGGTGTAACGCTGTTCCCTCTTAGCTGAGTGTAATGCGCATCCTGCTATCTTATTGCCCGTTTGGGACTGTACCAACCAGCCACAGACACACTCCTTTGATTAAAGTAGTTTCTGCTTGCGTGCGTGTGAGCATATAAGCACAGTGTGCATGCCAGCTTTACGTTTATGTGCTTCATGCGAGCCGTCCCTCTCAGGAGCACTCTGGATATGAGTCTGCTCTGAGATATTCCACCCGAGACACTGCTGTGCTGGTGACGAACGCCTCCGTGGTGGACCGGCTTACAAGTTCACAGCGCACTACCTGCTGTACCAGACAGGAATTTGCGCCTGCTCTTCATTAAGCAGCTCATGTCCTGACTGCCGCAAATGCGACACAGACTTAAGGGCTGTTAAGGACTTTAGAATGTTTGAGATTGTTTGGACGTAATGAATCAGTACATGATGGTGGAAAGTGTAAGCTTTGTCCTTATCAGAGTTGCGCTTTGTATGAAACACGTTGTGCTCGGCCAAGTGCCAGCGGTTACGTGTTGCCATACTTTGGTTTTGCTGCTTATACACGCAAAATCAGTAAGGACAGCGAGCCCTTTCTACAAGACGCCCTCTTTACGCAGCACCTGTAATGGTGTGAAGCAATGACTACGACCCGTTGCACTGTCACGTGTCGAATGTTCTATCTTTGCAGCAGTGCACAGATGAAGGAAAAGTGGGCTGTCTACCCCAAAGGTTTTCATGCAGCTATCGCTGCATTTCATGCTGGTGCCTTGGGTGCGCAGTGGCCAGGCACAATTAATTCTCTTAAGTGAGAGAAGTGGCCAATCATTTGCATATTTTAGTGCCGTCATGGGCTGTACATGCCCTTAAGGGACTATGTGCCAAAACCACCCTCAGCGCAGTTAGAGCATAGACGGTTGCATTCTACCTTTCCATCTAGCTGATGTGAGCTGTGCCCGGTATGAGTGTTATACATTTATCTAAGCACTCCGCTCTGACATTACTGTTAGAGCAACTCTTTATGCTTCAGAGATGGGCTGTGGCATTTGTTAACGATCGCTGTGACCTGCCCAGCTCATTCTAAGAAATTTCCCTGCTCCACCTAAGCAGTCAGCTGCTGGGATCCAGCTGGGGTCACTGGATCATTAGGTGATAATGAGGGCAGCACATTACTGCCACACTGGCATAGCGGTGTTATTCTAATTCGGCAGTCGCACTATCCGACGCCTCTTCATAGTTTGTACTGGATGGCCAGTACAGCTGATGTATTAATATGGAGCCGCGTTTTCGCTTCTTCCTTACTTTCACGCTAGCTATCTTGGCCATCGTGCATCATATGTTAATACCAGCAAATACTCTGCGTGGATATGCTTGCTACCGCCCACATTGGGTCGGCCTAGCCGTTGCTGTTGTAATGTTACAGGTTGCTATCTGCTGTAGGGCTGCAATAAGACCTACATGCAGCCTGTGACTGTATGCATTCTGTTCTGTATAAGCTCTGGATTGAGTCCCTAGAGACTCAGGCATCCAATCTACTGTGCGTTAGCTTACACAGACTGGACGGGGATTGTGCACCGACTCAGGCATTGTGGTGCACAGACTTGAGTAAGCTTCACTGGAGCTGCTCTTCGCTGTTCTCACGGCGTGTTTGAATACATTCCCCATAGCGTCAGCGGACGCAATGTCGAGTGACCGCTCTCGAAAGGGAACGTCTCGGTTACTATCGTAACCTCGGTTCCCTGAGAGACGGGAACGAGACATTGCGTAAGCCGCCGTGTCACTGCTCAGATCAGCTCTACTGTTCGTTCAATCAAAAGGGTCTGAGTGTTTTGCCGCTTAGGCAGGCTGTATAGTGGCGGAGGTCCCGCCCCTGTGGGGCTGTCGTGGGCGGCATTGGCCGGAGCACTGGCGTTGTTCAATAAAAGCTTCAGAAACCGGAAGAGGGAGGAGTTTCCCCATAGCGTCAGCGGACGCAATGTCTCGTTCCCGTCTCTCAGGGAACCGAGGTTACGATAGTAACCGAGACGTTTTCTTCCAATGTATAATCTTGCTAATCCGTATTTATTAGTGGTCATCCATACAATTGTTATGTATTTTTATGTTATTTCATATGTTTTTTAGTTGTATTAGGCAAATCAGTGTTGAAATCTGCTGCTTTTAATATGAGGCCTGTTGTGATAATTTATTGACTTATCGCACGATTAATAAACATGACCTCTGTAATTTTTGGAGAGGCTATATTGCAATAGTGTTTAAATGTATGTTTGATTGCATAAAAATGAACATCATTAGCATTTTAGCCGATCACGATCGCCTGTGTCGTTTCTGCCTGTGTCTACTGTCTGTCTCAGTAGCACGTGCAGCTCAAGGTCCAGAGAGGATCATGACAGGCTAAGAGAAAGCATAGATATAGCTGTAATTTAGTCTTTTTCTGATGAATTCACATAGGGCTATTTTAAAACGAATAAAACTGAAATTAATTTCAAAAGTAATACGCATGTCCGGCATGAATGATATGTGAAGAGAGGAAATTAATGTAAACAAGCTCAGATGTCTATTTTGTAAAAAATAAATAATTAAGTAGGTCAAAATGTAAAGAAATTGACATTCCCTTTTAAACATGTGTTTAAAAGGGGATTGTTGACCCAAAAATTAAAAATTTTCATCATTGATTCTGTCATTTACTCACACTCATGATGTCACAGTACTGCATTTTTTTTCTGATAAACATCAAGGAACATTTGAGGAATGTTTGTAACTAAACCGATCATGAGCCACATTCACTTCCATGGTAGGAAAAAATAAATAATACTATGAAAGTGAGTTGGGTTCATGAATGGTTTGTTTACAAAAATTTTCATTTTTGGTTGAATTATCACTTTAAAAAATGTGTAACACAGCATAGCTGACTAATTATTTTTTGTTTGGTTTTTATGTTAAATGGTGAATCAATGGAAGCAGCACTGAGGTAAGTGAAATTTCACAACTAAAATACTGTTTAATTAATAGAAGGTATGCATTGACTTCAGTTTCTCTCTGGAATATGCACTTCTCAGCCATATAGATTGGCAAAACAACGTGCTGCATCAGTAGGTTATTGCTGGTTTTACACCGTACGCGTGAGCAGCATGTAAGCAGTGGATGTTTTATTTTCAGTGCCCATGATCACAAGTTAGAGCATGCACACTATTAGCAGTAGGGACGGGCATTTTCCAGTAATTTACTATTCGAATATTTAAGCTCATAAAGAATGAATATTTGTGTGTGTGTGTGTGTGTGTGTGTGTGTGTGTATGTGTGTGTACTTTTAAGTTGAAAACGTTGTAAAAATAAAAAATTTAAAAATCTTCTTTAAAAAAAATCCTACAGAAAAAAAGGCATTAAAACCGTGTGCAGAGCGAAGTCTGAGTCAAATCCTTAGTTTCAAGTCGGTCGTTACGAATTCATTACTGAATTCATTACTGTTTGATCTTACATAAATTATATTATACCAAATATAATACCCTAACCCCAAATCTAAGCGAAGTTTAAAGTTTGAGGACTTCACAAAGTAGGCTATCATCATTTAAACAGACTTAAAAACCAAATAAGAGCATGGAGCAAACAAAAAACACATCTACATAACAGACTGCTTGGTTGCCATATGAATATCTTCTCTGTTTAGTCTGACATGTTTTTGTGAAGAAAGACAACCAAATTTAGTCTACCTGCTCCGGTGAAAGCCTGTTCTTCTCACTAGATACAATAATGCTGGGGCTGCTGAGAAAACTCTGCCTCGTGGTGGTTATCCGGTAAAAACAACAGATGGATCTAACAAGAATATCTGTATTTAACTAATAACGTAAGCTGGCTCGAAACCTTATTGCTGACTTTACAAAGTTACAATCTTAATTTAACAACATTTCACAAAGACGGAGGTATTTGCTTTTAAACAGCCATGTGCAGTTATCTGGATTATTTTCTAAAGAGCACCGCATATAATAAATGTTTTCAGTTTTTATTTTATTCTCCTTATTTGTCTCATTATTAACAAAATAAAGTAGACTATATAACAGGAAGTTTACAAATCTCTCATGATACGCTGATGAGGGTGGCGGAGAAGCACATCTTAATAACACGTTAGCCGGTGTTGGACTTTAAGGCGTCCATCTGCATGTTCATTAGAGGAAAGGCACGGTATTAAAATTAAACTATTTATTGATCAGATATGAAAAAGTTTTACAGCGCTGGGCAGTCTCAAGGCCACAATAGGCAATCGACTAACAGCCAGCATTTGGAGAAAACAGTTATTTATAAAGTATGTGACGTCGATCTTCTTCTTAGAATCTCCACCCACAAAGGCCATTCCCCTCGTACATCTGACTCCATCACCACCCAATTTTAGCCTGCAGAAGATAGACACACACAGCAAAGAAAAAACAAACTTTTCTCCGCTCATCCCTGAGGGCCATGCAGCCCGTAACTTCCTCCCCAGTACTCCTCCACTTCACATATGATTGACTTCACAAAGAATATAATAATGTTTTCTTAAAACCAAATCATTAATAAAACATTCATTTATTCATAAAAAACATAAGCTGTAAAATGAAAGTGATTATTATGTAAAACACATTTCAATATCATGACATCATTTCATTATTCGTAAAATTGGTTATATGAATAAGGCACACATTAACTTCTTTAGATAGATAAACACATATTACATCTTTTACTGCAATACTACTTCTTAGCAAAACACTTTAATCATTATTCAAAAAAAACATCTGTTAGGGAAGAAAACACACACACAAAGAACAAGCGCAGGAGATTCTGTTCTTCCAAGTTGAGCTGCCATCCCCCCATTAGATTATTCTGTATGCAACCTTCATTTCATTGGTTAATACACATTTATCAAAGACAACATCTTATATTTATTACATCAATTATTCACTGATTAATACTGATTAAGTAAGAAATATATTGCATATTTTATCCTATGAATATTAAAGCATTGGTTAATACATGGTTATCTGTTTGCTTTTCCCACTCTGGTCTCTTTCTTATCTTTGACAATTTCCAGACATACATTCCTAGTTAATTCTTCTTGCATTTTTACACACACACCCAAGCTGGTAGCTTTCCACTCTCAAACTCAAACACCTCATTTTTACGTAATAACTCAATGCATATATGAAACACACAGTGTTTGTAGAATAAAATGATTAATTAAAGAAATATAAAATGGAACAAAATCAATTTCCACAGTCCTTATTTGGACATCTTTGTAACTTTAACACGTTTGGCAATCATCATGAAATGTAAGCAGTAAATATATAAAACATAATTATTCAACAACACAACAATACTCCATTGTTCATGAATTGGTTAAATGCATTCATTAGTTAAACATACTACTTTTCACTTTCTCTAAATATAACATAATTATAAAGCAAACAACGTGTTTATTGAAACCATCTGTTCTGTGTGTTTTCTCTTCAGGGCTTTTTCTATAGCCCCCTGACTCCCACACACATATCAGCCACCCCCTCCTTGGTAACTTTCCACACACACAGACAACTTTCTTGTGTGGTTATCACAGAAAACATTGTTGTAACAATACACATGAATTAAGATTATAAGCAGCACGATTAATAAAACAAAATCAAATCCCACAATTCCCTCTCTTGACCTCTGAAAGAGGTCACACATTTTCTACTTCCTCCTCATCCAGGTTCTGTAAGCCTAATAGGGGCATGCTATATGGGGCTGATTGTTCTCTTTTTTCTCTATTGCTGACACTATTAATCTGTTGCACAGGGATCTAAGACAGGGAATACAACAACATCCACAGGTCACCAGGATAGCCACTAATACACCAATGGACACTACTATGGAGGTTACTGTTGCCCTCCACAGTCTATCATACTGCATAAATCAAAGGTGTATGACGTCGTTGAATTTTTTGTGTAATTTAGTTCAATTCCCCCATATCTCTGTACACACTAATCTTGTGGTGTTGTTTTGGATCTTTTGTCAATTTTCAGATTACCTCCATCGTTTATGCTAAATATTATCGTGATTATAATTGCAGTCATAACCCCTAGGGCCCACAGAACCTTCCAATTCCCACACAGCTTCATCTCTGTGGAAAAAAATACACTTATGCCTATTGGCTAATACTCAAATAACACTTGTAAGTTCAAAAAGGAAAAAGAAAATTAAAATGTAAAATTAATACTGTAAAATTTTATAAGAAACTTAGAAATTAAATTCAAAAGGAAACATTGAAATGTAAGATTATATAAGAAACTTAAGAAATTCGAAATTCAAAGATCAATATGGTATATAGCTACCCAGATTATAATGAATAAACAGTAATTGTGATGTTCAGGTCCCTGAACACTTCTGTCAGGATTTCCAGCACTTTGACTTAGTGGAAATCCACGTTATCCAGGCCACACCCCAGCCGGGGAGTGGATACACTTGTTATGTTTTCTTTCTCACACCACTCTCTCATACATCTGAGGCTGTGGGTAAAATTCTCATATATTGGTAAATCAGTACAATTTTGTTTTGTTATTAAATGAAAAATCAATCTGCCGTCGTCCTCATGGGTAACTGCACATTCACCTGTGTGTTTGTTCTGTCTTACAACCTTTTGTGGTTCTGTTGCTGGGCTGGAAAAAATGTCACCTTTTTTATGCACAATTTTACAGAGTGTTTGTTGACTTTGTTGTTGGTGTTGTGTGAGTGTTACCAACGGTGTTTCACTTCCTGTTTGTTCTCTCTGTATTCCAGCTGATTTACTTTCACTTTCACTTTCAACACTCTCCCTCTCTTGGACCTGAGTCCTCAGGTCCACACCGGTTTCTGTGAGAGACCTGCTGGGATAATCACATTTAACACAAGAAAAGAGATGGAACCAGGTGTCGCCTTTGACCTGTAGCTCGACACCATGTTAGGTTTTTGCTTTTACTCTCGGTGGCCTGGACCGTCTCGGTTCGGCCCAGCACCGTCTGAACACCTTCACTTTCACTCAATCATCATTTGTAACAGCTTAGTCTTTGTCCCGGTGTCGTGTAGCCTGGCAGGAAAAATGTTTAATCATAGCAGTTAGTTTGTAGAAATAAACATCATTATTTAGTGGCAGGATTGGATCCTACACCAAGGCGTTCCGTGGGCCTGGAGACTGTCGACCTGTAAGCAATTCAAAGGATGTGAAACCAGAAATCCTGTTAACAGAAGAGCGAATAGACATTAATGCAATTGGCAATGCGTCAAGCCATGTTATTTTTGTCTGTGCACAGATTTTGTCAAGTCAAGTTTTAATGTCAAGGTCAGGTTCATTATGTCAGCTTTGCTCTGTCATTGGGGTGATAAGCAGCCCCAAAACTATATGTCAATTCCAGTGCGTGTTTATCAATTTTGTCAGATCTAACTTTGTCTTGGGAAACCATGGTTGGGGATATAAGTGGTTTATTAGGCAGTTGACAACAACCACTTCATTAGGTACCTTCACAGCCTATATTATATGTCAGGCTTCGCTAGCATTTATTTATTATAGGCCGGCCTTTCCTGGTTTCTAACCCACCTATCTGCCATATGGCAGTTCCATATATACTGCACCAATCACATATGCAGAGTCACTATAAATAATCACCCTCTCTTCACCAGTGTAGTGCAAGGCTTTGATAACAGCTATTATTTCAGCTCTCTGTGCTGACTGTTTACAGTTCAACCTACCACTCAGTCTTGTTACAAAATCATTCTCAACCTGTTCAACAACTGCAAAACCTGCCTTCAATGTGCCATCTGCTGCTCTAAAACAAAGCCATCCGTAAATAGCGTAATTAGTAGCGGGTAGTTGGCAGTGGTGTTGTAAACAACTTATGTCTAATTTTGTTTGGCCCTTTTTGGGTTTGTTTGTTTGTTTGTTTGTTTTTTATGTGGCATCCCCTCAGTAATTAGGTCAGTCAAGTTTACACCCTCATGGACATAATTTCAGGTTTGGCTGGCCAGGATTTTTTGGTAAACTTTATCTAAGACACCGTTTTATATATTGGTACATACCTTATTATCTATTGTTTGTTGTTTATAAGGCCCAAAAAAAAAAAATAAAAAAAAATAACATAAGTCTCTGGTCCTGGGCCAGACATAAGGCTCTATCTCTCCATAGTTTAATTAGCCATTCATTTGTGCCCCGTCCGTCCGGGGGCACATTACAACATTGACAGGTCATTGTAATTTCTAGGTCCCTTTCTATTATTAACAAGTGTGTTGGAGGAATACAGAAATGTGTGCAAACTAGACTGGTTTGCTACCTTATAGGGTAGAGATTTGTTGATAGTCACTTTTCAATTTTACCAGAAACCCATTATCTCCACCGTTGTTGAAACTTTTTTTTTTTTTTTTACGGTGGACTATTTAGGCCCATTATCCACTAGGGCTCTTAATGGTCCATGAGAGGTCCAGCCATTCCTTTCAAGGTGGGTTCCTGTGTGCCCCCTTATTCATCCGCATCACTCCCTTTGGCCCCATGTTGGGTGCATAGGCGCCATTAAATCTGGTTGTGATGGGTTGTGTGGCGCTGGTGGTCCCCTGGCAAAACCACCATTTCCACGCCCGCCACCTCCTCTATTGGGACCCCATCCCCTTGCATTTGGTGCGTTAAGTGGATACCTTACACCGGAATATTGGGGCTGTGACCCATTTTGAGGGCATCTTCTGGCCCAATGACCTTCTTGTCCGCACACATAACATGCACTCCTGACAAAACCTCCAAAACCTCCCTGTTTTGGTCTACTACTCCTTCTTGGCCCTCCCCTTCTCTGTTGGTTATATCCCTCCCACGGGTTTCCTGTATAGGGTGGGCCTGTATATGGATCTATGGGCTGATTGAGATATTGTACGTTGTCCGGGACACTAATTGTCATAGCTACTGGTGTTGGTTGGGCCTGCTTGGGCATTTGTTTCTTTTTTGTGTTGGCCTGTTTAGTCTGTTCTAGCTGCAGTTTCAAAAGCTTATTCTTAATCTTATCTACCTCTACAAGTTCTGTTTGTGTGATTTGTTTATGGCCCTGTCTGTGTAATACACAAGATCTCTTTCCCATGTTGTTATCATTTTTATTTCTCTGTAATCTTAATAGAGTTGTGATTATCTCTCCCTGTGTCATAATTGTTTGTTGTAATCTTTCCATTTTTCTTTTCAGGGCCTTTATTTCATCAAATTCAACATCTAGTTCACCACTGTTTACTGTTAACACCGGCTGTTGCTTTGAGATCGAAACAGACTTTTCCTCATAAGGAGGAGGTGTGTGCAGTGAGGGGTATAGTGACTTCACTTGAGGAGGAGCCATGGGTGGGGCTGAGGGTACTGGCTCAGTGTTTCCTTGTCCTTTTACTTGCTCACAGCACAACTGTCAACTCCCCTTTTTCTTTGATTTAATAGCCTGCATGGCAGCAGCAACCAGAGCTAATCTCGTCCAAATTCTCAAATCTGTTTCTAAGTCTTTTACAGTTGGTCCCTTTCCAAACTACTTGCCCTTTTTCCATTGCACATACACTGTTAGGCAACCATACTCATCACATTTTTTTTATTTAGCCATTTTCACACAATTTACAAGCATTCAAAATTTCAAAAAAAGCACAAAACGTCACTCTTATCTAACAAAAGGATATATACACCAGTAGTTTTCAGGAGTTTCACCCGCAATACAAACACAATACAACTTTCACAGAAATGTCACAAAAATAACAACAATATATCAACAATACTATTCACATTAAGACGTCACTTCTTCTTTCCAGTATTCGTGGACCTTACATCCACGGGCTGCTGTACACCCCCTACAGGCTATACAACCTGAGTCGGTATTTTATAATACCTAATGTATTACAGGAATCCTCAACCTTTTTAATTAATTCTGTTAACTTACACCGCCATTAACAGTATTCTTGGACCTTTCATCCAACGGGCCTTGCACCCCCTACAGGCTACAACCTGAGTCGGTATTTTATAATACCTAATGTATTAAAGGAATCCTCAACCTTTTTAATTAATTCTGTTAACTTACACCGCCATTAACAGTATTTGTGGACCTTCCATCCACGGGCCTTTTCACCCCCTACAGGCTACAACCTGAGTCGGTATTTTATAACGCCTAATGCGTTAAAGGACTCCTCAACCTTTTATTTAATCAAAAATTTCAAAAAGTTTTTCACTCTGATCAATTTATAAAAATATAAATTTGTAATTCAGTTCGGATCTCCTTATCAACACAAGTAATTTGGTATATCCAATTAGCAGAATTTGATAAAACAGGCTTCTGCTTACCTTATTTTAATAGAGCGCTCTTTTTGTGTTGAAAGGGAATCCTCGCTTACTCTGGTTTCTTCAATGTGAAACCCTCCTTCCGCTCACTCTCTCCTTTCCCTCCACAAAACGTCAGGGGTCACCAGTTGTTGGACTTTAAAGTGTCCATCTGCATGTTCATTAGAGGAAAGGCACGGTATTAAAATTAAACTATTTATTGATCAGATATGAAAACGTTTTACAGCGCTGGGCAGTCTCAAGGCCACAATAGGCAATCGACTAACAGCCAGCATTTGGAGAAAACAGTTATTTATAAAGTATGTGACGTCGATCTTCTTCTTAGAATCTCCACCCACAAAGGCCATTCCCCTCGTACATCTGACTCCATCACCACCCAATTTTAGCCTGCAGAAGATAGACACACACAGCAAAGAAAAAACAAACTTTTCTCCGCTCATCCCTGAGGGCCATGCAGCCCGTAACTTCCTCCCCAGTACTCCTCCACTTCACATATGATTGACTTCACATAGAATATAATAATGTTTTCTTAAAACCAAATCATTAATAAAACATTCATTTATTCATAAAAAACATAAGCTGTAAAATGAAAGTGATTATTATGTAAAACACATTTCAATATCATGACATCATTTCATTATTCGTAAAATTGGTTATATGAATAAGGCACACATTAACTTCTTTAGATAGATAAACACATATTACATCTTTTACTGCAATACTACTTCTTAGCAAAACACTTTAATCATTATTCAAAAAAAACATCTGTTAGGGAAGAAAACACACACACAAAGAACAAGCGCAGGAGATTCTGTTCTTCCAAGTTGAGCTGCCATCCCCCCCATTAGATTATTCTGTATGCAACCTTCATTTCATTGGTTAATACACATTTATCAAAGACAACATCTTATATTTATTACATCAATTATTCACTGATTAATACTGATTAAGTAAGAAATATATTGCATATTTTATCCTATGAATATTAAAGCATTGGTTAATACATGGTTATCTGTTTGCTTTTCCCACTCTGGTCTCTTTCTTATCTTTGACAATTTCCAGACATACATTCCTAGTTAATTCTTCTTGCATTTTTACACACACACCCAAGCTGGTAGCTTTCCACTCTCAAACTCAAACACCTCATTTTTACGTAATAACTCAATGCATATATGAAACACACAGTGTTTGTAGAATAAAATGATTAATTAAAGAAATATAAAATGGAACAAAATCAATTTCCACAGTCCTTATTTGGACATCTTTGTAACTTTAACACGTTTGGCAATCATCATGAAATGTAAGCAGTAAATATATAAAACATAATTATTCAACAACACAACAATACTCCATTGTTCATGAATTGGTTAAATGCATTCATTAGTTAAACATACTACTTTTCACTTTCTCTAAATATAACATAATTATAAAGCAAACAACTTGTTTATTGAAACCATCTGTTCTGTGTGTTTTCTCTTCAGGGCTTTTTCTATAGCCCCCTGACTCCCACACACATACCAGCCACCCCCTCCTTGGTAACTTTCCACACACACAGACAACTTTCTTGTGGTCATCACAGAAAACATTGTTATAACAATACACATTAATTAAGATTATAAGCAGCACGATTAATAAAACAAAATCAAATCCCACACCGGTCTCCAAATACGGCGCGGACAAACCCGGAGTTAAAACAAAAAACTTAAATTCGTTTGCAAGTTTAATTGCTAAACAATCAGAAATACATACAAATAAATGTTCATGTATATTTTACATTAAAGTCTGTAAAAGACAGTATAGATGAAGTGAAAAGGCATTAAGTAAGCCGTTACCCTTTGGTGGCACATTAAAAACCAACAAACATTGGGATAGCATTTTTTAAATTCGAATTATTATTGCAGATCAAATATTCGAACATTCGTGCCCATCCCTAATTAGCAGTGCTGAAGCAGCAGTGCTGCAATCGGGCTCTGTTGTTGATGCGCTGCTCATGATCAAATAAAGTGACGGTGCATTATTTATGGATTAATTGCTCGTGGATTGATGTGAAAGTGTAATTTTACATAAAATCATGAATGTGATGCAAAGTGTGTTTTAAATCGTCATGACTTTGAGCAATTTGAAAGAAAGCAATAAAATATTTTAAAAACATACTGTTGCTGGAAGACTGCGCTGTCATTTACTTTCTACCCAGCACTAAATTAATCCTTGTAATTCTTAGTAAATGAATAAAAAATAATTGTTCCAGGGTTCCCGCAGGTTTCACCAAGTCAAATTTAAGACTTTTTAAGACCTTTTTAAGACCATTATGAGTGAAATTTAAGACCAAAGCAGCACAATGATCTCAGAAATTCTAAAAAAAATAATATTTTTATTATATCTTTGTTTATGTTTTTTTTTTTTGACAAATAAAATCCCTTAATATGGGAAGATCAGTATGATCAGCTGCTGATATGTGCCTTGTTAACATGTTTTACACTTTCTCCACCCATACGTTATATGCATAAATATGCGCTATACCGCCATCGCATTTATTCCCCTCTCTAATTACACAATAATGAAATGAAAAGGAAATTTACTATTAAAAGGCTGTTCGTGGTTTGTTGTGTGTTGCAAACAAGGCCGTTTCTAAATCCGAAGGTTGTAGCCTCCAGAGGTCGCATTTGTAGGCTGCATATGAAAACTGTGTAACACTAAAGTTGACTCATTGTTGATGGCGCGGGACTTGACGGCCTGACTGTTAAGTTGATTTTCAATAAAGCAGTGTTGATTTTTTCGCTTCTGGGTTCTCTGTTTCAGAACCATGCAAATGCTCTGGTAAGCCACGGGCTAGTTGGTTAAATTAACACAGAAAAGATTTTTGCTTATAAAAAACTGCATTTAAGGTTTGCTTCTCGCCAAACCTACAGTATACAGTCGGATCACAACACCTGAAATATAGCTTATGGCATGAATTGCGTGGATTATAATAGCCTACATTTGTATCCTCTTTAAAAAATAATGATTAAAAACTGGATTGAAGAGACATTCAGTGACACGCAAAGTGCAGAACTTTTCTTTTTAGAGGCCCACCCATCAAATACATTCTTCCTCCGTCACTGATTAGTTCTACAGCATTTTAATTTACCATTTTATTTTTTTCGGACAACCTTTTCGGGAATAAATGGAGGTAAGAAATTTAAGACTTGGGTTAATTAAATTTAAGACCTAGGGTGAAAATCTGCCCATTTTTAAGACTTTTTATGGCCTTAAATTTAACTTTCTAAATTTCAGACTTTTTAAGACTTTTTAAGACCCCGCGGGAACCCTGTGTTCATTTTCAGTTTGTTCAGAAAAATGAGTTTAGGGCTGCATAACGATTAATCGCGATTAATCATGCAGACTAAAAGTTTTGTTTATATTATATATGTATACACCGTACACACACATATATATGATGTAAACAAAACCTTTTTCTACAAACGATTAATCGCTATTAATCGTTATGCAACCCTAGTTCAGATTTGTTCATTTTTTTTAAGTGACCTTTTCTTTATATAACATAAATATGCCTAGGTGGCATAGATGTGTGTCTTACGTTATGAGATAATTAAATGAACTTGTTATTAAAAACTCTAAATAAAATTTAAATAATGAACATAATTTTATTAAGCTAGAGAAAACAGTTAATGTCTTTGTTTATTTGTAATGAATCAGGATTGGCATACCAAATTTCAAAGATTTAGCAGATTTAAATGTTGTTTGCCAGAACAGAGTTTGTGCTTTCAATGTAAAAATAAATAAAAATTACAATCATCAGTGTGTTGGCGCAATCTGTAGACATTTGTTTTAATAGCAATTGTTAATTCATCATCATTATTATACCATGTCCTTTTAAAGAATATTGATCACTTAGTTATGTTTTTCTTACCAAAAAATATAAGATTACTTGATCAGCAATTGCAAAAAAATTTTTATTACAGCCATATTAGAGAAAATAAAAAAGGTGTGATTTCAGCTGAATAAAAGACTTGAATGGTGAAATTAGAGAGTGGAGTTAATATTAATGTTTTGTGAACTAAATTTTATCTTTTTCTGTTGTTTTTCAGAAGACTTTCAGAACTCATCTGAGGTATGTCATGTTAAACCATGATTTGTCATAGTGAAACTACAGGCAATATAGTGAGCTCATGTTACGGTTACCTCAAATCCATATAAAGTTTTAAAGGAAAACACCCCCATTTTTCAGTATTTTACAATAGTCTTACCTCAACCTAGACAAATTAATACATACCTATCTTTTATCAATGCGTGCACTTTTAATCTTTGTACAACGCGTGGTGAATGTGTTAGGATTTAGCCATGCCCAATTCATTCCTTAGGATCCAAACAAAAGTTTTATTTTGTGCCACCATACTTACTGGTGTATCTACTCATGTAACAGTCTTTAAATAGGGAAAACATGGAAGTGTTTGGTGGCTTCTAAATTCATCCCTGTTTGGATCTGATGTAATGAATGGGGCTAGGCTCATTCATGAAGCGGTGTACAAAGATTAAGTGCACGCATTGAAAAGATAGGGATGTATTAATTTGTCTAAGTTGAAGTAAGAACATAGAAAAATATTGAAAAACTGTGGTGTTTTCCTTTAATTATTAAATTTAATTTTAAACTGTAAGGACATAATGTCTTAACTTTTATTACCTACAAAGCATTTAAAATGTTTGATAAGTTTTATGTAAACGTTTGTTGAATTTGCAAAAGTATATTATTATGTCTGTAGCATGTAAGAGAGAATTATAATAATTATTTATAGTTAAACAACAAAAGAATAATAACTATATTGTTTTTACCCTTTATAGAACAATAAGATGTTACAAAAAAGTTTGATATAATTTTATGCAACACAAGTTGAATGAAATAGCATAAACAGCATCGCATGAACCAATTATTAGTTCAGCTGAAACAGCAGGTCAGTGCAAGCAAATGCATTTACTTGCTATTTGGTATTGATCATTTATCATTTTTTTGTTTTAAGTTTCTTTCTGTGATTTATAAGACTTTCACAGTGATAAGTTAGTTTTTGGTTATGAAAAACAATAATGTAAAAGATGTCATGCTAACCTGAGTGTGCACAGGGGAATCGAACCCAAAACTACCTTTTGGTTGCACCTCAACTGTGGTACAGTTTCTGTAAATATAAAAGCAACATGGACTAGGGTGCCCACTTGTTGGAAGTTAATTAATCTACACGTTCTTGTAGCCTATTCATCAGGACCACGTGATGTCACTGTGTGTCGTTGCCGCCATTTTTGTGTCCGGTCACAGCTGCGCGCTCTGCTTTACTCTATGGTCACAGCAGTGACGACTACGAGATAAAGATCAATAAAAACACTCCCAGGAGGTTTACAACAAGATTAAATTTGCTCTGGATATGTTGTGATGTTGGCTGTAACAACAGTCGTCAGAGGAACCCCGAACTACAATTTTATTCTATTCCAAAGGAGTTAAATCGGCGGAATAAAGGATTGCCTTCAATCAAAAGTGACCAAGGATAACTTAAATTCTTGCCTAATATTAAATAAACAGTAAAAACTTCAAGTAATTCAATAGTCAAATAAACAGTAAGTGATGATAATATAAGAACAGAGAAACAATTTTAATTTATTGTTAAATAAATATAACAATAAGTAGCAGATTCACCAAGTTATCTACTCTATTTATAATGACAGAGATATTATATTTAATTTATTTTTATGAGACACTTTTAATATCTGAAAATATTTAATACAGAATATGACAAATAATTCAGGACATTTTCCGCGACTTCCGCGATCAGGCACAACTGGAGTCACTGACTGGCAGCTGACATCTAACTCCACATTGCAAAATCAGTATTTTGTCTCTGGTAAACTTTCAATTACACTAATAAATGTGACCATTTAGTGCATTAGATATGCTGTGTTTGCTTCCGAAATGAATTATGGTTTCTTCATTTCAATAAAACGCCTGTATGAGATAATGGTAATGCAAATTTGATTAAATAACTAATTGTTGTCATTAAGCCATAGTATTTTTGTTTCGATATTTTATTTATACTTCTTTTGTAATGTATTTAGGATAAAAAAAATGATATAGTTACCATAGAAAACATATAAAACTTTTCGGTTTATATTTAATAAAAAAGATAACATCAAGTTGTTATTTTTTTATTGTGTACCGGTTAAATAAATAGTTTAGATTAGTATACTTGTGTGGATGTAAACATAATTGCATTGTTCTGGAGAACAGTTTTTGAATATAAGGAATTTACACCTGTTATGGGTACAAATATTAATTTTATGAAGTTCATGCTCATATAAAGTTGTAGTAAATGTTATGTAAGATGATCTAGCAAGTGAAGTTATACAGTAAGCACAGTATTTAACTGACTATTTTCCTGTGTGTTATGTAATTGCAGATGCCACGAGGAAAGGGTTTCCGTCGCTCACAGGCGGCAAAAAGGAGGATTGCTGACCGTTATGCGGTCAGTTCCTCCATGGACTTGGTTGAGGTTGTGCCACCTCTAAAAGAAGAGGCACCTCCCTACAGCTCTGTAACACAGAGCCCTGACACTGAGCAAAATGACGTTGTCAAAAGTGATGCCAAAAGTGTGGTCAAAAGTGTTGTCAAAAGTGTTGTCAAAAGTGTTGCCAAAAGTGGTGCCAAAAGTGTTGCCAAAAGTGATGCCAAAAGTGATGTGAAAAATGATGCCAATGTGAAAAATTATGTGAAAAGTGACTTTGAAAATTGCCGTAAGGCTGCTGAAAATGTTCCAATGTGTACCAAATCTCCTCCAATGTGTACCAAAACTCTTCCAAGGTCTAAGAAAACGTACTGTGATATTGTGAAAACTTTGCATGTCAATAACTCTGATCCATTTCTTCTGAAAGTTATACAAGGTTCCTTCCATCAGGGTGATGAGCGGTTTGGTTTCAACCGTAACAGACAGTGTGCAGTAAATAGCATCACAGCCGTAATGATGAGCAAGCTGAAGAATGTGCTAAGATGGACGACAGAGGACCTGAATGCTGTTCTAATGCAAGGAGATGAGCTGTACACATGTATGCGACTGCAGGGGAAGATCAATGATGACACCGGCCGGGGACATGTTTCTGTTGCTGAATTGCCAACCGTGCACACACTGCACAACACAATATTTTCAATAAACCTTGCCGAATCTTTCTCAGGTGTTATTGGTGTTGATCTATATGATGAAGCTGTACAAGATGTATGCATGCCCTTAGATGAAGCACTTCAGAGGACACTATTAAATGATGATGCGTGTTTGTTAAATATTAAAGACTATATTTGTGCCGTTATAAAGGCAGGTACAACATATGCTGTAGTTGATTCTCATTCTCGTAATAGTAAAGGTATGGTACAATATAACGGAACAAGTGCAGTAGTATACTGTGATGACATATATGTGTTATTTAATCATGTTAATAATCTTGCAAAGTCACTGAATGCTCAGGGAACCCCATTCGAAGTGACGGGTGTGAAAGCATCTGTAATTGGTAAGGATTCAACTGCTGAGACAAGTTCTTGTGAGTCTGGTCAACAAAGCAGCATTTGTCAAGTTTCACCTAAAGCAACGGGTGACAATAGTAAGTGTATTAAAGGTAATGGTAAACAAACGTGTTCAGACAGGCCAGTACTGTGCAACCTGAATCAGACGTACAGGGATTCCAATGAGAAGAGTAAACTACAGGCTGAACCAAAGCTTACACATGTGAGCAAGTTGCGTGATAATTTATCAATGGATGATGTCATTATTTTAGAAACTGTAAATACAGAGTTCAATTTCAAACCTTTAATTTCCACAGATCAGGATGCTTTGTGTAAACGTTTACAACTGACTAATGAATACAATGGTGTACAAGGTAGAACTTTGTGTTTGTTAAGAACACCGTGTAAAACAAAGAGCATCAATGCAGACGGTAACTGTTTTTATCGATCAGTAGCACACGCAGTATGTGGCAATGAAGAGAAACACCTTAAAATAAGACGTGCAGTTGTGAAACATCTTGAAGCTAACAGTTCTAAGTTTGTGAGGTATTTAAGAGAAGAGTACAGATCAGTAAAAGATTATGTGACGCAGTGTAAAATGTATTACTCCGGATCTTGGGCCACAGAAATTGACATTTTTTGTACGGCTGATTTGTTGAAAATAAATATATTCACCTTCAATAATGGCAGATGGAATGTGCATGCACCCACTGGTCAGTCATTTACAGATAATGCAATTTATCTGAACCACTGCAACAGTAATCACTATGAAGTTGTTACATGTGTTAAAAATCAGGACAATGTTTGTGCAGAAGCATGCAAAAGTGTAGGAGGTGATGATAGCATTAAACAGTGTTTACGAAAAAGAAAGTCAAATGAACCAATTGAGCACCTCAAAAATAAGAGAGAACGTGTAAGATACACAGGGTTTCCGCGGGGTTGTAAAAGGTAGTAAATTAAATTATGCCAAATTAAGGCCAGTAAAAAGTAGTAAAAAGTAGTAAACGTCATCTGACGAGGTAGTAAATTTTCAATTGCCTTTTGTAATGTTATGATGCCTGGAAATTAGTTCAAATCGCCTGCATATCTGGGCAAATAATCAAAGATCTTTCGTCTCTGGGATGTGATCAAAGCCTGGAGTGGAGCCAAATCACGTTCCTCTATCCGCTGTAAGCATACTGTAATCACTACGGACCGGATCCACTCCGTGTTTTCTGACTGTATCACGTTAAGCTGAGGTAAAACTTTTTCAGCTAGCATGGTCAAACTTACAATGCAGGAAGGCTCCGATGTTTTGAAGATCGATAAAGGTGTAAAAGACGATGGACTTGGCTTAGCGAAATAATGAAGATTGGTAAGCCTTTCAGTTCGTGGGATAAGAAAACCAAACAGGTAATTGCGTGTCTTTGCACAGTATGACTAACGTAAGGGGTCCTGTATTTTGGGGGTAAATGATTTCTCACGTTACTGATCATCCGCGGCACGCTTTTTAATGCTATGCTGATTTAACCAGTGGCTGATACAACGGGTTTGTTAAACTCGTAGGTAAACTTGTGGTGGCATCCAAATCCCGTGAGAGCGATTGACGAGGAATCATAAGAGGAGCCTGCTTCCGAAATGCTCTCGCGGGACTTTGATGTCATCCACCTGTCGGTTCTTGCAGTTGCATTTTCGTGTGGTCACAAAAACGTAACATTTGTAAATATATTTAAGCACAGCAGTTTAAAAACAGGCGATTTTAAGCCATTCAAACACAAACAACAGTGCGTCCGCTGTTTCTGTGTCAGAGGAGCACGCTAGCCACGCATTCGTTTCTCATTGAGCTTGTGTTGTACGTATTTTTGCCGCTTAATTAGACTTAAATAACACACATGCGTCAAAAATCCCGTCTTTGCAAATATCCTCATATAAACACGACCATTCAGGTCTTCAGGAGAAAGTAAACAGCAGAAACATTGCGCATAAACTAGCACATCAGCGCTGCCTCTATTGTAACATAATATTTTGTTGATAAATGTAACTTACAGTCATTCAATTAACAACTGTCACTATGGTTACAGACATCCTGTGTGAATTCTACACGAGTTTGACTCGAGTTACTCGTTCAGGGTTTATATTCATGCATAACGTTACTGTATAAGAGCTGTGACTGTAAACTGTTGTGTGAACAGAACAGACCCTGGATTATTTGTTTATGTGTACTGAATAATGATATGAAAAAGTTGTATTTGTTCACATTAGTAAATGCATTATATAACATAAACAAACAATGAAAAATATTGAGTATATAAGCATTAATTAATTCTTGTTTATGTCATTACAGTAATTGACGGTGGTTCATGGTGCATTCACTAATGTTAACAGTTTCAACTTTGATAAAAAAATTATTAGTAAATGCTAAAATAAATACATTTACAATTAATAAATAATTAATAAAATATTCATTAAAGGTGGTGATATTCATGTTTTCTTTTTATACAGTATAGTGAGTTATTTAGCTGTTTTGCCTTAATCTGAAATGCCCTGCAAACTACAGCTACCTATATGCCACATGAGACTCCAATATGGAATTTATGGCAAAAAAATCTCCCCTTAAAATGCTATTGGTCTCGCCTACATAAAGTGTTAGGTAAAGGAATATGACTTGGCCTGAAAAATATTTCAGTCAGAAGAATTTTTTCACTTTAATTCTTTTTTGTATGTTATATATGTCAAAATCTGTGTAAATAATAGAAAGGTCGCTGATTAACACTTGCAATTCAGTGTTGTGATGGTTTTAAAAAATATTCTGAAGGTAGTAAAAAAGGTAGTAAAAAGTAGTAAATTTAACTTAAGGATTTCTGTATAAACCCTGATACAATAGTGATAATGAATTCAGACAGAGAAAAATACATAACCAAAAATCTAAATATTCTGAAGATGATTTATACAGACAGAGTAAGATTAATAACTCCAAAACGAAATACTTGGAAAATAGTCAATACAGACAGAATAAGATTGACAAGTTCAAAACTAAATACTTGGAAAATAGTCAATACAGACAGAATAAGATTGACAACGCCAAAACTAAATACTTGGAAAATAGTCAATACAGACAGAATAAGATTGACAACGCCAAAACTAAATACTTGGAAAATAGTCAATACAGACAGAATAAGATTGACAACGCCAAAACTAAATACTTGGAAAATAGTCAATACAGACAGAATAAGATTGACAACGCCAAAACTAAATACTTGGAAAATAGTCAATACAGACAGAATAAGATTGACAACGCCAATAAGAAGTATGAAAACAGTGACTATAAAGAAAAGAAACTTAAAAATCTCAGAGATAAATATAAGACTGATTTAAATGTACATCAATCAAAGTGTGAAAAATCAAAGATGAAGTATTCCACAAATATTAATTTTCAAAAATATGTTAAGCTGTATTCTAAGACCAAGTATAAATCAAATGAAGCCTTTAGATCAAGGTTGTGTGAGTATTTCAAACAAAAGTATTACAGAAATCTAATATTTAAAGCAAAGCTACGCCAGTATTCTTATAAAAAGTATCATGAAAACCCAACATTTAAAGCAAAGGTACGCCAGTATTCTCATAAAAAGTATCATGAAAACCCAACATTTAAAGCAAAGGTATGTCAGTATTCTCATAAAAAATATCATGGAAACTTAACATTTAAAACAACTGTTTGTGAATATTCCAAGCATAAATATTATAGTGATGAAAAGTTTCGCATTAGTAAAATACACAAAGGATGTGCAATGTATGCAAAACAGAAGGAAAGACACAATGATATTGATTTCACTATTAATCTGTTTCGTCAAGAAGTCAGTAGAGGCCCAGAATGTGTTTGTTGTGTATGTCATCGTTTATTGTTCAGAAAACAGGTTATTGAATGTATAAGAGATTGTTATGAACAAAAAGGACACAAAATAGCTGATTTAAGCAAAAGATGTATCACACTCAAGTATTTCCATGCATGCAACAATGAATGTAAGTCTAATTGTTATTTATATGGCAATTTGTCATGTAAATTGTGGATTTGCTATACATGCCATCGAAAAATCCTTAAGGGAAAACTACCTGAAGAGAGTGTTGCCAACAATATGCATTTGGTGGAGATTCCAAAAGAATTAAAATGTTTAAATTCATTGGAACAACATCTAATAGCACTCAATATTCCTTTCTTACGTCTTCTTTGTCTGCCTCGGGGTCAACAGCAAGGTGTTCATGGGCCTGTCGTCTGTGTTCCAGTAAATACTACAAAGATGACCAACATTCTTCCACGAAATGAATGTAATGACCATATGATAAAGATTAAACTGAAACGAAAATTAACATACAAAGGCCATTATGAATATAAATATGTCCACACAGATCATGTAAGAAATGCTTTATGGTATCTAGTAAAACACAATAAATTGTATAATGATGTGGAGTTTAATGAGCAGTGGGTCAACTCATTGAGTGAGCCAGATGATATACAAAGTAATGCTAATGATGAAATGGATGATGATAATGTATCAGATAAAAGTGGTGATGAAGTTGAAGAAGGTGAAGAATTGGAAATTCAGCCAGAAGATTTAAGTTTTATTGCAGAGCAAAATGGTCTTTTGTCAGACACATCACTACAGCCTGTTGATATTGGTTCAGAAGTTATTGATCAGCATTTTCATGATGTACTAAATGTAGCACCAGCTGAAGGTAACAGTCCTGTTAGGTTGTTATCAGATAAAACAAATGAGGCAAAGTGCTTTCCTGTTCTCTATCCGACCGGTGGTCCAACATTTCATGATGCCAGACCAGAAAAAATCACATTGACAAGATACCTGAATGCACGAATACTAAATGCTGATGGACGTTTTGCACAGAACACAGACTTCATTTTTTATGCACAATATATATCAGAAGTTGATCAAATTGTATCTAATGTCTCAATTGCATTACGCAAAGGTTATGAGAAAGATGAGTTATCAAAGGTAACACCAGATATGCTGACAAATTCTGATAACTTACAAAAATACTGAAGTATAATGAAGGATATAAGTTTTTGAGACCTGTCAGAGGGACACCTCCCTATTGGATGTCTACACAGAAAGATCTCTTTGCACTGATTAGACAACTTGGCATACCGACTTTCTTTGCATCTTTTAGTTCTGCGGATCTGAGATGGCCTGAAATGATGAACACCATTATTAAACAAGAGGGTAAACAAATCATTGTTGAAGAGCTTGAGTGGTCTGAAAAATGTGCATTTTTGAGACGAAATCCTGTCACTGCAGCAAGAATGTTTGATCACAGATGGCATTGTTTTCTGAAACATGTCATTATGTCTCCAGCTGAACCTATTGGTAAAATAAAAGATTATTTTAATCGTGTTGAATTCCAACAACGTGGTTCTCCTCATGTTCACTGTCTGTTTTGGGTAGAAAATGCTCCAAAGCTTAATGATGATGATGAAGCTAATGATCCTGTGGTTGCTGATTTCATTGACACATATATCACCTGTGAGACACCAGCAGAGCAAGACACTGAACTCTTTGAAATAGTAAACAGTGTGCAGAAGCACAGTACTAAACATTCAAAAACATGTCGCAAGAAAAATACAGTTTGTCGTTTTAATTTCCCAAGACCTCCGTCTAGTCGTACCTTTATTACAAGAGCATCTAATGCAGATGAGTCCAAAGGGAATGATGACGATGAAACAGCAAGTGCAATTATAAAGAAAGTTAAAACTGCCTTAAACTCTGATGTGAATTTTGATTCAGTTGATGTGTTTTTTTATTTCTGGGAATTGATCAGACTGTGTTTGAGAAAGCATACAACAAATGTTCTACAAAGAAAAGCATTGTCCTGAAAAGAAATACAAAAGATATTTGGGTAAACCAGTATAACAGAGATTTATTGCGTGCTTGGCAAGGGAATATGGATATTCAGTATGTCACAGATGCTTTTTCTGTTGTGGTTTATATTATAAGTTACATCACAAAAGCTGAGCAAGAAATGGGACTGTTACTTCAACATGCACAAAATGAAGCTATGAATGGTAATCTTGAAGCTAAAGCATCATTAAAACAATTGGGAAGTTTGTATTTGCACAATAGGGAGCTTTCCGCGCAAGAAGCCGTGTACAGACTGACAGGCATGCATTTAAAGGAATGTTCACGTAAAGTACAATTCATTCCAATAGGACCAAATCCTGTTAAGATGAGTTTGCCTTTGCATCTACTACAAAATAAAGTGGAGAAAGACCAGTCTGATGATGAAAGCAGTTATTGGATGACAAGTGTTGTTGACAGGTACAAAAACAGACCTCAGACAGAACCAATGAAAAATCTTTGTCTTGCCAGTTTTTGTTCAGAGTACAGAGTTTTGTCAAAATCTGAAGTTTCTTCACAAAAGCAAGTTATTAAACTCAATAATAATTCTGGTTATGTGAAACGAAGGAGACGAACTGAACCTGCAGTTGTGAGATATCCAAGATTTTCACCCACAAAAGATCCAGAAAAATATTATCAGTCATTACTTCAGCTTTTTCTACCATATTATGATGACTGTCATCTTAAGCCTAGCAAATATGAGACATACGAGGACTTTTACAACAGTGGTCTCATAAAAATTGGTTGTACACTGCATAAAGTCAAATTAATTGTTGACTGCAACAGAGAATTGTTTGAAAAGGAAAGTGACAAAATAGAAAAAGCTAAACAGCTTTTGGAGCAGGATATAGATTTAGAGGATGCTTGGGCTGCAATATGTCCTGAAACTGAAAGACAGCGTCATGAATGTATTGAAATAATGAAGAATAAAGTATTACCTGATGATGACACTCGGGAAGTGATTCCAGATCTTACAGGAAACCCTCAAACTGTTTGTACTATTGAAACCAACCACACTATTATGCCCAGAGATGCTGCATTGGATTTACTACGGTCATTAAATGAGGAGCAATCTGCTATATTCTATAAGGTCCGGAAGTGGTGTCTACAGAAAATACTTGGACAGAACCCTGAACCTATCAGATTATTTATTACTGGTGGAGCAGGAACAGGAAAAAGTCATTTAATTAAGGCAATACACTATGAATCATCCAGAATATTATCTAAGTTGTCTGAAAATCCTGATGATGTTACTGTGATTTTAACAGCTTCAACAGGAGTAGCAGCTTTTAATGTTGGTGCTTCAACTATTCATAATACATTTTCAATTGGTGCAAATGTCAGATTGCCATATCAGCCACTCAGTGATGAAAAATTAAACTCTTTACGTGTGAGCATTGGTAATTTGCAAATCTTGATTATTGATGAAGTCTCTATGGTTGACCATCGTCTGTTGTCATACATTCATGGAAGGCTGCGACAAATAAAACAAACTGGTGATTACTCTCTATTTGGAAAAGTCAGCATTATTGCTGTGGGTGATTTCTATCAGTTACCGCCTGTAAAGGGTACTGCTCTTTATTCTGATGCAAAAGGAGTAAACATATGGGAAAACAACTTTGAACTTGCTCAGTTAACCAAAGTTGTAAGACAAAAAGATTCAGCTTTTGCTGAGATGTTAAATCGTCTGAGAGTACGTAAAAAAGATGAATCTCTTACAGCTACTGACATTGCTACACTGAAAAAATGTGAAACAGGGGAGAAATGTAATGATCTTCACATATTTGCTACAAATGCAGAGGTTGATAAATACAACATTGAAAGACTACATGAATGTTGCCCAGATGCAATTAGTATAAATGCTCAGGATTATATAAGAAATTCAAAAACTGGAAGAATGGAACGTAAAGTTGGATACCACACTAAAGTTTTCAACTCATGTTTGTCTAAATGTATTTCCTTGGGTGTTGGAGCAAGGGTTATGTTAAAGAAAAATATTGATGTTGCTGATGGTCTTGTTAATGGAGCTTTTGGTACAGTTGTGCATATAAGTGAAAGTCAGAAAAAAGGTGAAGATAATGAGGATTTACCATCAGCTATTCATGTGGAGTTTGATAATCCAATTGTTGGAAAAATTCAGAGATACAGAACACGTCAGACATTTTCTCAGAATTCTACTGTAATTAATGTACAAGAAGATCAAGTAACAAATGATGGTGGAATAAGAAGGCAGTTTCCACTCAGATTGGCGTGGGCATGTACAGTTCACAAAGTGCAAGGACTTACAGTAGATAAAGCTGTTGTATCACTTAATAAAATCTTTACAGCAGGTCAGGCATATGTTGCATTGAGCCGTGTGAGATCTCTTGATGGACTGATTATTGAGGACTTTAAAGATTCTGTCATATTTTGTAATGACAAAATTCAGCTGGCATTAAAAGATATGCCAAAATTAACTTTGGAAAAGTACACTTTCAGTAAATCACTTGGTACATTTAGAATAGCACTGCTTAATGTACAAAGTCTGAAAGCTCACTTACCGGATGTTACATCACATACAGTTTTGATGAATGCTGATTGTATCTGTTTGACAGAAACATGGTTAAATGTTAATGACCAAGAACCACAGATACCAGGATTGTGTTCAAAAACAACCCAAGAGCTAAATGTTATGATGACAGCACTGCACTTTTTACTGAATTTAAACATCAGAGAGGAGGTGGAGTTGGAGTTTATTTTTCTGAAAACATTGAGTGTAATATCTTTGTACCTGAGTGTTGCAACTTAGAGTGTTTGTACTTTGTGCTTCCATGTGTCAATTTGACTGCTGCACTTTTGTATAGGCCTAATTCATATAAAACTGATTTGTTTCAACAGCAACTATTACATGTTTTTAATGAGATGGAGAAGCAACCAGGACAAAAGATAATCATGGGAGACTTTAATGAGGACATCTTTACTTCTTCCACAATTTTGAAAGTAATGGGACAACATGGATACACACAACAGGTACAAAATTCAACAACAGAAAAAGGTACACTAATTGATCATGTGTATACAAAAGATATGGAAGGTGTTACTTTTGAAATTGAACAAACATATTACAGTTATCATCACGCAATACTTGTTACATTAATGTAAAAATACATAGACACTTTATAGGCTACTTAGTTGTCCTATATATCAATTTGACTATTGCACTTTTCTATAGGCCTAAATTATATAATATAACTGCTGTTAAAACAATTCAATTTTAAATCGTAATTATATTAAAATAATCTCCAAAAATATTTAAATATTTCAGGATTTAATATATGTTTATTTAAACTTTATAAATGAACGTCAAAACATGAATTCAATAAATCCAGCCACAAAGATATATAGACCATGTTTATGTGAATGATTAGAGTTATAACTATATTCCGCCACTTATTAAATAGGGGCTAAGGGAGGACACAAACTATTGGCTGCTCCCTGGGGCAGGGTAGGGAGTGGGGCAGGGTAGGGAGACTGGGTTAGCTGGTACAGGTGTTGGTTGATAAAGGGGTGAATTATGTTTTATAGGTTGATTAATAAGTAATTATAATGATAACTAGTAATTATTGTTATAGTCATTCAAAGTTCTACAATGTACTAACATAGATTAAAATAATTAGCTCTTAAAATATATTAGATTAAAATAGATAAATTAACCAACTGAACAAATGAACAAAACCTTTAAAATTGTGTCAACCAACCCATAAATCCAGTTGTTGTTTAAATGTACTTTGATTAGGGAATGTAGATAAGTTCTAACTCATTTATTCATGCAGTCTTATTTTAAATGTTATTTATGTGTTTTAATACTTTATTTTTTTCCTTTTGTTTATTTTTTTGACATCTTATTTCACAGCTATGACATAATCTACAATGTTTCTACATTATACATGCAATAACTCATTTTTTAGAAAGGGTCATATCATGTGGGAGCGTGTTTTGAATGAGATGTTTTATGAAGGTATGAATGAGCCTTCACTTTTGAGAAGAATTTCAACTTCATTATGCCAAAACAACTTTTAACACTACAAAGACCAAGAAAAAAACAAGAAATTGCATCATATGACCCTTTAATTAACTTAGTTATTTTTATTAAGCAGTATTACTTTATTATTTGTTTACAATAAATAATTTACAACTATTTTAAATGGTATGCCAGCTAACCCAGTTCTCTCCATTTTTGTTTAATTTTATTTTCAGTTTTTTTTTATAATTCCACATATATTACACTTGGATCAAGATATTTGTATACTATAATTGAAAATCGCACCTATAGGAAATTGTTAAACATTAGTAGCATCTTTTGCAAAAGCAAATTTTATGTATAGTATTTATTTTATTTTATTTTTAATATAAAAACTTTTGTATAAAAGCTACATTTTCTACCTATCATATAAGTTGAACTGTGTCACAGAAAAAAAGTATGTCAAAATGTTTGTTGTGTGGTTAATTATGCCAAGCACTAACACAAAAGATTTTATTTAATATGAAAAATGCACAAACAATCTGGAGTTTAAGGACAACTCAGCTTATGAACCTCTGTTCAAAAAGTTTCTCCATTTTCTTAAAGCAACTGAACTTTCTATTTCGTAATGGTTGTTTTATATTCAACAGCAGGAACTCTATTCAATTGACAAACAATCTGGAACTTATGTACAAATCAACTTATGAACCACTGCTCAAAAGGGTTCTTTATGAACAATAAAAAAACAGAGCTTCTTGTCCAGTAATTGTCATTTTATATCGACCAGCCTTTTCAATGGACAAACAGTCGGGACTTTATGGACAACTCAGCTTCTAAATATCTATTTAAAAAGCTTTTGTATCTGCTTAAAACAAGCTTTGTGTCCTTTGATGTTTGCTTTTATATTCACCAGCAGGAACCCTTTTTAATGGACAAACAATCTGAAACTTCTGGACAACTCAGCTTATGAAGCATTGCTTAAAATGGTTCTTCATGGACATTATAACAACTGATCTTCCTGTTTTATGATGTCTTTTCATATTGACCAGCAGTAACCTTTTTCTGTGCCCAGACAATCTGAGTTTTATGGACAATTCAGCTTCTGAACCTGTGTTCAAAAAGTTAATTCATCAGCACTATATATGCATTGGAACATATCTACAAACAATCTGGACCTTATGGACAACTCAGCTTCTGAACCTCTGCTCAAAAAGTTAAAAGAACAGTGATATTTATTCCCTAACCTGCCAGATTACAAGAGTACTGTACACACTGCTGAAAGTTGCTGATGAAAAATCATCTTCCAAGACACTTTAGGTAAGTATAATTGTTTTTATGAATGATGTTTTACATTAGCTTTTCATTAATACATTCATATTTAGTATGGCATAATAATTAAATATTTGTTAATGTTGAAAAATTAAAGTACTAAAACAACACCTTATCATTTAGTATCTGATAAACAATAGCACAGACCAGTAACAGCAATAGGACAATAAGTTCACTTTATTACTTAACATATCATAAAACTGAATAGACTGTTAATCTATGTGTATTTTTGTATTTCTTATCATTAAAATAGCTTAACATAATTAAAGAAAATATTTGTTGTTTTGTTTACCCTGTAGAAATGAAAAGCTTGTCAATTTGGAGGACTTAGACTTTGCAGATGACTGTGCCCTCTGGTCACACGGCCATCAGCAAATACAGGAAAAGACAACAAAACTGCTCTCTGTGTCAGCACAGGTTGGACTCAAGATCAAAAGAGGAAAGATAAAAATCCTTAAAGTGAATGCCACAAGTCAGGAGCCAGTGATGCTAGAAGGGGAAGCCCTGGAAGAAGTGGACTCTTTCACATACCTCGGTAGTGTGGTGGACAAGCAGGGTGGAACAGAGGCGGACGATAAAATCAGGATAAGAAAAGCACGCACAGCATTCATCCAGCTTAAAAACATTTGGATTTCAAAAGAAATTAGCCGCCACACCAAAATGCGCTTAATCAACTCAACTGTTAAGGCAGATTTGCTTTATGGAGCTCAGACATGGAGATTTACAAGGACAACTTTAAAGAGGATCCAAACCTTTGTCAACGGATGTCTGCGAAGAATCCTCTCAATCCACTGGCCCAAGATTATATGAAACACTGATTTGTAGCAAATAACTTACCAGTGTCCCGTTGAAGGGGAGATTGTAAGATGGAGATGGGCCTGGTTAGGCCACACTCTGCGAAAACCGACAGATAACATCACCAAACAGGCACTCATATGGAATCCTCAAGGGAAAAGAAACAAGGGAGGGCCAAGAAACACCTGGCGCCGTGACCTTGAAGCAGACATCAAAGTGACTGGCCTGTCCTGGGGCGAACTGGTCAGATTAGCACAGAATCGAAAGAGCTGAAGGGAAGTCGTCGATGGCTATGCACCAGGAGGTGCAATGGGCCGAAGTTATTAAGTAGAAATGTATAGTGCTCTGAGGACATCACAAGAGGAAAATGACACACAGCTTTGACGACATGTATCCATATTTAAAGCAAATTACAGAAAAGGACAATTTCCAAAAATGTCTGCGAAGAATCCTCTCAATCCACTGGCCCAAGATTATATGAAACACTGATTTGTAGCAAATAACTTACCAGTGTCCCGTTGAAGGGGAGATTGTAAGATGGAGATGGGCCTGGTTAGGCCACACTCTGCGAAAACTGACAGGTAACATCACCAAACAGGCACTCATATGGAATCCTCAAGGGAAAAGAAACAGAGGAGGGCCAAGAAACACCTGGCGCCGTGACCTTGAAGCAGACATCAAAGTGACTGGCCTGTCCTGGGGCAAACTGCTTTTGGGGACTGTAGGAACCCCTGTCCCAAATCCGTTCCAGTTTGTTAATGGTCCAACCTTTCTCCACTGCCGTCTACTCAACCCTTAGTCTTCTGGACAAAAATACTTGTATGTAGAATGATGTTCATAGACTACACTTCAGCATTTAATACCATCATCCTCCAATAGCTCATTCACAAACTGGTTCAGCTTGGCCTTATCATCTTGTTATGCAACTGGCTGCTGGACTGTCTGACTGTGAGTCCTCAGGAAGTATGTGTTGGCAGTAACACATTTAGCACAGTCAAGCTTAACACAGGGGCTACTCAAAGATGTTTGCTTAGCATCTTCCTATTGAGTCTGCTCTCCCACAACTGCATTATCTATTTAGCTGTATTATTTCATTAACAAAATAGATAAACTACAGGAACGAGGTGAGTCTGTGTCTGGACAAGATCAAGCTGATTTTTGTTAACTTAAGGACAGTGTGTATTCAGAATGGTCCTCTGATCGAGTGACTAGCAAAAATTTACTGGGTGTACACATCACATAGGACCTCTCCTGGACTGACAACACACATTACTGGCCAAAAAAGCACACCAGCGAATATACTTATTCCACACCAGTGACTATACTTATCCCACAAAAAAGCCAGGGTCCTAAACCCCATCATGCACACCTTTTACAGAGCCACTATTGAGAATATCATGACCAGCTGCATCACTGTGTGGTATGACACCATAGGAGCCTCCAATGCATTAGTGAGAGCAGCTGAAAAGATCATTGATGTTGCTATCCTCTTGCTTCAAGATATTTATAGCACACATCTCGCCTGCAAGCCCTCTGTATTGCAGATGATTCCACCCAGCCCACACACAGATTCTTCAGTTTACTAACATCTGAGAAGAGATTGGTAATTACCAGGTCAGGACCACCAGACTGAAAGACAGCTTCATATATCAAGCTGTCAAAAAGTTGAACATTCTCACAGCTCTACCCTCCCATCTACACCTCATTGCAACCCTCTCTACACCTGCTGTTGCTACACCTGATAGTTCACTAACCCACAATTAACATATTGACTTGCACTAGCTACTTTGTGCATCATTGGACTGCTTATCACCTTATTGCAACATTGGACTGAAAACTCATTATATACAGCTTGACTAAATTAGTTCTCTGTCACTTTAAAATGTTTTAAATTAGTCTCTTTGCACCATATCAATTATGTTTGAACTGTTACTTATTTCTTTAGTTTTTAAATTCTATCTGCACGTGCATTGTGTTCTTACATTATACTTTATTTGTTTTATATGTTGACTGTATTTATTTGTAATTTGTTAAAGAATTCTCGCTTTAGTTTTTAATGTTATAGAGCCGGTTTCATGGACAGGGATTAGACTAATCATAGACTAAAATAAATGTAGGATCAATCCAAACTGAAAATAACTTCAGTGCCCTTTGTTTTGCCTCAAAATGCACACAAGTAATATTTTAGTAAGGTATGTTTGTTAAAACTAGTTATATAATAAAAATTCTCTGTTTTTGCTGTGTCACAGTTCTCTTAACTCAAAGATGACAGAGGCAGGGATTACAGAAACTTACAGGACTTTAATGACGATGGACAGCAAAACACGATGACAAGGGTACATACAGACGAGATCAGACAATGGACAGGCACATGAGGGCAAACTATAAAGGGTGAGTGTTAATGACAAGCAGCTGTAACTAATGATAATGATTAACAAACACAGGTGAGACTAATTAAAGGTAACTAACACAAAGAGCAATGATGAATAATGATAACAATGAACTAAACAGAACCAAAACCCTGACAGTACGCCCCCTCCCGGTAGGCGCGACCTCGCGCCGTAGATGAAACAACAAATAGAGGCGAGTGGGAGGGAGCAACAAAAAAGAAAAGTGTCCAAAAAACTGTGGAGAAAGGTGAGGGAAGGTCTAGAGCAGGACCCAAAGACCAGACGAGACGAAGCCCCAGGGTGGAGACGCTGGCGGAGGGCGCCAGGGTGATGGAAGTCTTTTAGTCCCACCCTGGGGACAGACGACGGCGTAGACACTGGAGGGAGGATCCAGGGCGGGGCCACGCAAGCGGAGAACCCGGGGGAAGCCGAGGATCCGGAGGGACGGGGCGGAGCTGGTGGGTCTCCCGACCGAGATGTAGGAGGATTCCGGAGCCACGAGGCGGAGCCAGAGCTAGGGAGTCCCGTGGTGACGTCTTCGGGAAGGAGGAGCCCAACGAGCCGGAAGGGTGGAGTGAGAGACACACAGGGGAACGAGGAAAACCCGGAGGTGAGGGCAGGACGACGACTGACCAGGGGCGGAACCAGAGGGGTGACCGAAGCCTGGTGACGTCGTAGTGGGGACGGGAGCTGACGGAGAGGAGGGAGGAGAGACCCGAAGCGAGGCCGCTGGTCCGACGAGCCGAGGCGACCTCTAGGTCTCAGGGAGCGGGGGAGGAGAACTGGAGAAACCCCCGAGACAGTGGGCAGAGAGGCACACCTCGGCTCTGACGAACCAGCGCCGGTGACGCGCTGAGGATGAGCTGAGGTGTGACGCTGTGTCCGCTGACGTAGCTTCGGATTGGCTGGTGTGGGAAATCCAAAAGGGAAACCGGACGGGACCGGCAGCGCTGACCAACAGCGACTTACGAGGGGCGGGCTGGACGGAACCAGTGGTGACGATGAGGGGTGGGAAATGTCCAAAGCACAATCCGAGCAGATGTTAGAAACCCCAGGGACCGTTATTGGCTCACCCTCAGCGGCGGGGAGATGGACGTCCTCCCTGACGTCATTTGCAGCTCCCGCGGCGGCACCCCGGAAACTCTGGTCACGCAACCTGGTCAGGGGGAACACCCGGGGTTTTGGCGACGCTGGGCTCCGAGGGTAGCTCTGGCTCGCAGGTCGCACTGCCGGGTTCCGGGTAGGGTGAAGTCCGTCTGGTCTCTGGGGGTGGCGATGGTCCGTTGGACCGTCCGAAGCGCTCGGACGGTCTCCCTGCTCCAAACCGAGTGATGTGTTCAACGAAAAATCCATAAATACACTAAAAACGAAACTGATTATCCGGAAAACAAAAAACTCTAGTTTGAAACACGGAGGGGAACACTAACACGCCACAAACGTTTGGTCTGATCTTCTGTCACAGTTCTCTTAACTCAAAGATGACAGAGGCAGGGATTACAGAAACTTACAGGACTTTAATGACGATGGACAGCAAAACACGATGACAAGGGTACATACAGACGAGATCAGACAATGGACAGGCACATGAGGGCAAACTATAAAGGGTGAGTGTTAATGACAAGCAGCTGTAACTAATGATAATGATTAACAAACACAGGTGAGACTAATTAAAGGTAACTAACACAAAGAGCAATGATGAATAATGATAACAATGAACTAAACAGAACCAAAACCCTGACATGCTGAACCTGTGGCTGAATTGACAATAAAACAAATTTCACCTTGAACTTACAATCTTATGCAACATGTATTTTCTGATAACACATTGTGTTTTAATGTAAATGCAAAATATGTTTAACGTGATTTTTCTAATTATTGTATGATTTTTACACACAAACCTTACATTACACTTACAAGTAAACAAATGATTTAGTCTGAATTCATACTTGTAATTCACACTATTTGGTGACTTGTCCCATTGGTGTGGTTTTGCTTATCAACTAAACTACAGTAAAAATGTCATTATTTAATTATAAGATTATGTTGAATATAGCATGAAGCATCAACATATATATATATATCTTGTATTAAGTACTATTAAATTATAATATTTTAAGCGTTAATTCTTTGTAATTCTAGCAAGTTAAATTAACTTACCTTTGTTAATAATTAGTAAGACTTTTATTTAAATTTGTGAAATTCCAGAGGATATGTGTTTTGTTATTCCTCTTGTTTCATTTCTTGATGAATTTGTAATAATACATTGTATTGTTGTATAAAAAGTAAATTGAATTTGAATCAAAGTATAAGTGATTTTGCATTCCTTTATTTACAATTTCTTTATTAATAATAATTTAAAATAAGCACTGTAGAGCAATCAGCATTTTAAATATATTTTATCTATATGCACCAGTAGGTGTCACTGTCACAAAATTGTCATGCATTCTAAGGTTAATCAATTAAATTTTATTAATATAGCAGTTTTCACAATTGTACATCATTTCAAAGCAGCTTTTCATGAAATAAATACAAAGTAAAGAAAAAAAGTAAGGCAAGTTTTTAAATATACTTTATGATGCCGTATATGAATTAACATGGGAATGGACTAATATTACAGTATTTAAATAAGAAATAAATGTGAATTGTTCAAAGTATATTATGATAATAATGTACAATGGAAAGTATGGAGGTTTCAGTTTTGTTATTACAGTTTTTCTCAGTCACTTTGGTACACTTCTCAGATCAGAATTAAAATTCTCAATCGAAATTTTCATTTAGTATTCACTAAGTTATAGAATATAGTCAATAATACATTATAGAATTCAGCATCCCTGCAAAATTCAGAAGGAAGTGATCAATTGTCACTGGGAATTCATCAAGTTGGTAGCATGATAAAAGACATCAAGTGGATCAATTGTGGGATGAACATCATACTAAAGTGGAACTATTTGTCTTAGATGTCCTCTGTGAACCAAGGATACCACAGGGAAACAGACGCAATATGTTATTAATATAGAGGCTACTTATATTTAATATTAAAGGCATACAGTCATACACTATAATAGATATGACCGTGCTCATTATGACAATAATTCACGTAAATACACAAAAGTTTATTCACTATATAATAATGTATTCACTTTAAACAGCTTTAAACTTGTAATTCTATAAACCAGGTTTTGTCATTTTATAGTTAAAATTCAGCCATATTTATCATTGTACATGTATGCCATAATAGACTATCATAATTGATGGATCAAAATATCTTTTGTGTTCATCTGAAAAAATAAATTCATATAGGTTAAGAACAAGATGCAAATGAGAAAATTATGGGGGAAAAATCATTTATGAGTGAATTATCACTTTAAATCCAATTTCATAAAATTTATAACCAGCAAGTGGAAGTCACAATACACAACAAAATCCCCTTTGATAAAATAAAACTCTTACCCCAGGTTTCACAGACTCAAAAGTAAGTTGCACTGACAAATCTTAAAGGGACACTCAACTTTTTTTAAACTAATTTTTACAACTTCTCCAAACTTAAACATTGGATTTTTACCATTTTTGGATTAATTCAACCAATCTCTGGGTCGGGCGGTACCTCCATTGAATCCGATTAGACCATTACCATCAAACTAAAAAATAACCGGAGAGTTTCAATATTTTTCCTATTTAAAACTTGACTCTTCTGTAGTTGCAGTGAGGAATATTATGCAGTGATATTACGCAGTCCCCGAAAATAGGCTCCTGATACCAAGGGGACTATTTTTGGGCACTGTGAAACATCCCTGCACCTCCTGCAGCCATGGTACAACAGCAAAGTCCTTGATTATTACACCGGAATGAGAGTACAGTACCTTGCCATATTGGCCTAGAAAATTTTAACTTTTAGCTTTCTGTCGTTTTAGTACACGATGTAAAGTTACAGAAGAGTCAAGTTTCCAGAAAAATATCAAAACTCTCCAAAACTCATACAAAAATACTTTTCTAAGGCATCTTAATTTAACTAATTTTTAGTCCAGTAATATTTTCTGTGAAACTAGGCCTTAGTGTATATATAATCCACAGACAGATAGTCTATGTTATATTAACATTATATATTAGTGTTAAAAGTAACATTGTATGAACATTGAAGTTCATGAGATCATGAACTGATGAATGAACATTACAGTTTTTCTCAGCACCTTTGGTGCATTTCTCACATCACTATTTACATTTGCACAAAAGTTAATGCAGTTGTCAAAGTTAATACAAACTGCAAAACCTAGTTTATAAACTGCAAGAGTGTGTCACTTGCTCAAAATGGATAGGTCATTCCTCAAAAGCAAGTATTCATGTCAATGAAAGTGTGAGTGTCATCAAAATGAAAAGTCCTGACACCATTGTTTATGGACAAGATAGTCGAATGACTTTATCATGTTGTCATTATGACAGTTTACTGTGTAAATGTTTTCCAATGCAAAAAAAGTCAGATCTTGGTGACACTACCTGAAAATGCTCAAGACAGCACTATTTGAAAAATACAATAAAGTTGCACATAACTGTATTTAGGGAGGTTAACTGCATACAAGATACTGAATATGTATGTTTCACATTTTTACTTCATATGCTCTTTGCAATTCTATTTTGTTAATAGCATTGTACAAAAGAAAAAAATACACCCTTAATAACAAAAAACATAAACTCCCTTTGGGTAGAGCTGTGTGCACAACTGTAAACAATATTGCAGTATATATTGGAATTGAACATACAACATACATAGTACTGTAATCATTCTTGCACATCCAGACATTCCTCTCTGTCTGGCCAGATAATTTCAATTTAGGAGACATTTTTGGAAAAAAAGATAAAAAAAAATGATTTTGACAATTAGTTCAACATTTTTTGTATGTAATTGACTCAAGCAATGAAATGAGAACTATTAGTTTTATATAAAATGACTATTCAGTATTCACAAGTATAGTTAATTTTGACCGACACTACAAAAGCAAATGATAATGTTATAAAAATTCAGAGCAACTGATGCATGTCCAAAAGCATTTGCAATTTGTTAGAAGGAATGAGAAACTGCAACTATGATGTCCACAAATGACTAAATGTTGTGGAGGTTGAACTAAATGTTGTGGAAATGTAAATTGTGATGTGAAAAAAACTATAAAAAAACTACTTTGGTGGAAAAAAACTATAGTTTCCATTGCTCCAACATGATCCAGCAATGGTTTGCGGCCCACATCAGGATGTTGCTCAAGCTCCTCTGACCCTACTCTTCATTCCTTAACCCAAGTGAGGAATTTTTCTCAGCATGGAGATGGAAAGTATATGATCGCCAGCGACATACAGATGACCCTTCTGGCTGGCATGGATACAGAAGATATTCATTGTGATACAGAAATTAACATCAGGAGAAATGCCTATAGCACTGCATGTACAGTTTTCCTTAAAGAGATTGTCCTTTGTTCACATTTCTAGTTTTTTATGCGACTAAGTGTTGTCTTTCCCTGTCTGTATCACAATGACATGGTCTGTCAACAAATTACAGTACAAATAGTAAAAGTGCAAATGTGAATCTTGTCCAGTCTCTTGCAACCAAACTCACATATGTACTAAAGTGTAACCTACAATTTCCAATAACTGTCATCAGAACATCCCTCAAGACTAAACTGTTATATCGACAACATGAGTAAGCAATTTGACTGTCTCATCTGTACACATTGACGCAAGCACTTGTCATTCTGATGGCACTGAGATGTTAATCGAGACAGATATTTATCTGTTATTGACAATCATGGAACATTAGAGCACTGAAGGACATGTGAGGGATTCTTGCAGTGGCAAAACATGGGTCACAACAAGTTAAATGAGTCAAAAGAGACCACCACCGTGTCTCTACGATGTTCTGATGCAGAGATTTAGCTCTTTCAAAAACAGTTGATGAGGTATTCGCATTGGTTGCTAGGGAGTGAATTGGCAACCATCAGTGATTATAGTCAAAGCCATGAAAGGAATAATCCATGATGACTCATGGTTTTAGATGTGTTGTTGCAGTAGTTTTAGGCAAAAATACCATATTCTATCTCAAAACCAGTAGGTGGCGCTATGAAAAAATTGTGCATGGAACATCAGGTCATGATTGTGTTACATCTAGCTAGTTTTATGACTATACACTTTAGTTTAGTTAAGAAACAGTTGTATGACCATAAGGCTGGCTTGTTATAAAAGGTTTTGTTCAATTATAAGGCCATCTAGTGGTGCAAGCATACATTTTTTTCTGTGTAGCCTCAGAATGTGCTCATACATCAGTGTATCAAATCTGGTGAAAAAAACTATTTTCGTTACGAAGTTACAACCATTTATGTGTAAAAAACACAAAATTTGAAGGTAATTTTTCGTTTTTTGCAATTTTCGGCCATTTCTGATGAAAATTTTAATATAACGCCAATATAACTTTTTGTTCAGAAGGTAAGATTAGTTTCTTCCTATGGTGTTTTCGAGTCGATCAGAAAAACGCTCACGGAGATATTCACGCGTGTTTTTTAAGCGCTATTTTGCTGCGCAGAGTTAACCGTAAGACGAATTCTGGCATGTTTGGTATCGTTGGACTCGGCAACTATTCAGAACTCCAAAGAAACAAGTCCCGTGAAAATCGTAAAATCCGAGCCAAAGTTATAGGCGTGTAAAACACAAGTCTGACCATTAGGTGGCGCTGTGACGAAACTCTGCAAGCACCCGTAGTTCCTGACTGGCATCACAAGTACCAAGTATCGTGTCAATTGGCCTAAGTTTGGCGAAGATACAGCCTCAAATCCGTTTTTTTGCGCTCTACGTAAAATTTGTTGACGCGCTATACGACAACGGATTGGTTTATCAAAATTCTTTTAATAACTTTTTGCCGAGAAGGTCTCTAGATGCTACATACCAATTTTCGCGGCAATCGGATAAAAACTCTAGGACGAGTTCGCAAAAGTAGGTTTTACAAATAATTCAAAATGGCGGAAAAATTTTCATGACGGAAAATGACGTCATAGGGTCAAATCGAATTGTCTTGAGCCAAGGAATCAGAGGAAACAAGAATTTCGTTTCTAGGACTTACGGATCAGAAGTTATAAGCAAAAACATAAGTTCAACTTTGGACTGTTGGTGGCGCTAGTGGGTTTGAGATAAAGACTCCAAATTTGCTGTGGATAATATTTGGACTGTCCTTTATCAGTGTGCCAAATTTCATAACTTTCCTACGTACGGTTCTATGGGCTGCCATAGACCGCAATGGCGGAAGAAGAAGAAGAAGAAGCAGAATAATTATTATAAATATAGCTGCAAGCAGCGATCACCGGGGTTCAAGCGATTTGGGACCTTAGGATCTTTAAGGGCATGCCTTTGTAGATTTGCTGCATTGTACAAAATAAATTATGAAAAATAAGCTACCAGACACACGTGTTCAAAGTTATCAGCAAAAAAGGTGCTATCATTCAGTGCAATGTCTCCCCCTCTTCTCACAGAACATTGACAAACAGAACACTGAAGGAAATGTTTATGGTGCTTGCAGTGGCAAAACTCGGGTCACAAAATATTAAAATAGTGTTAATGAGTCAAAATAGCCGAACCCCACGTCTACGATGTTCTGATACAGAGATACAGCTCTTGCTAAATGGTTGCTAAGGGTATTCTCATTGGTTGCTAGTGAGTGAATTGCAATCCACCAATGATTACACTCAAAGCCATGAAAGGCATAATCCATGATGACTTATGATTTTAGATGTAAGGTTGCAGTATTTTTAAGTGAAAATAACAAATAACCACTAGGTGGCGCTATGATAAACTTGTGCATGCAACCTCAGGTCATGACTGTGTTACATGTAGCTAGTATCACGGCTATTCAGTTTAGTATAGTGAAGAAACAGTTGTATGACCATTGGACTAACTCAATGTCAAAAGTTTTGTTCAATTATGAGGCCAACTAGGGGTGCAGGCATACAATTTTTTTTTTGTATTGCCTCAGACTCTGCTCAGACATCAGCGTATCATATTTGGTGAAAAAATGTCATTTCCTTGCAGTTATAAGCGTTTATATCTAAAAAACACAAAAAATGAATGTAATTTTTCGTTTTTTGCAATTTTCGGCCATTTCTGATGGAAATTTTACCATAACACCAATAGAATTTTTTTGTTCATAAGGTAATGCATTGTTCTTCCTATGGTCGTTTAGAGTCGATCGGAATAAACCGCGCGGAGTTAATTTCACATTTTTTTTAATCCCGATTTTGCTGCGCAGGGCTAAACGTAAGGCGAAAACTGGCATGTTTGGTATCGTTGGACTCGGCAACAATTCAAAAATCTAAAGAAAAAAGCAGCATGAAAATACGTCTAAATAAGCCTAAGTTATAAGCATTTAAATGATTCGTCTGACCACTAGGTGGCGCTGTGACGAAACGAGGCACGCAACCTCAAGACATGACTTTCATCACAAATACCAAGTTTTGTGTTGATACTTCATTTCTGTCCCCAGTTATAGCCAATAAAGTCCAAGTGGCTGCGCACACTTCAGACGTTTGGGCGTGGCATGGCGACCGTGAGTCGAAAGTTCAATTTTTTTTTGATAACTTTTCATATTCACACTCCAAGGAATATTACAGCACTGGAACGGTTCCGATCACACGAAAAACCTAGGACTAGTTCGTTTTTATTTTTTTCGACAAAATCGAAAATAGCGAAAAAAAATTAATGGCGGAAATGAAATCGGAGATATACGTTTTGTTCGTCTTGATGCAAGGATTCCAGAGATATAAGACACTTGAGATTTAGATAAGAATTGTGGGAGTTATGGGCATCAAGGCGTTTGTTATCACTATAGCGCCACCTATAGGCCGATTGGGGTCATACTCTGTCAACCTCACCCCAAATTGGAACCTACCATTTGGCCAAATTTCAAGTCTCTAGGCCTTACCGTTTGGTCTGCACGATCCGTTTTATGGCAGAAAAATAAATATCCTAACAAAAACAATCGGTAATATAGCTGCAAGCAGCGATTGCCGGGGTTCAAGCGATTTGGGACATAAAGACCTTTAAGGGCATGCCTGTGTAGATTTGCTGCATTGTACAAAATAAATGATGAAAAATAAGCTACCAGACACACGTGTTCAAAGTTATCAGCAAAAAAGTTGCTATCATTCAGTGAAATGTCTCCCTCTCTTCTCACGGAACATTGACAAACAGAACAATGAAGGAAATGTTTGTGGTGCTTGCAGTGGCAAAACTTGGGTCACAAAATGTTAAAATCGTGTTAATGAGTCAAAAGAGCCGAACCCCATATCTCTGCGATGCTCTGATACAGAGATACAGCTCTTGATAAATGGTTGCTATGGTATTCTCATTGGTTGCTAGGAAGTGAATTGCAATTCACCAATTATTATACTCAAAGCCATGAAAGGCATAATCCATGATGACTCATGATTTTAGATGTAAGGTTGCAGTATTTTTAAGTGAAAATAACAAATAACCACTAGGTGGCGCTATGACAAACTCGTGCATGCAACCTCAGGTCATGACTGTGTTACATCTAGCTAGTATCACGGCTATTCACTTTAGTAGCCTATAGTGAAGAACCAGTTGTATGTCCATTGGGCTTACTCGATGTCAAAGGTTTTGTTCAATTATGAGGCCAACTAGTGGTGCAGGCATACAATTTTTATTGTATTGCCTCAGACTCTGCTCAGACATCAGCGTATCACATTTGGTGAAAAAATGTCATTTCGTTGCAGAGTTATAACCATTTATGTGTAAAAAACACAAAATTTGGAGGTAATTTTTCGTTTTTTGCAATTTTCGGCCATTTCTGATGGAAATTTTAACATAACGCCAATAGAGTTTTTTGTTCAGAAGGTAAAGTTAATTTCTTCCTCTGGTCTTTTCGAGTCGATTGGAATAACCCTCGCGGAGTTATTCGCGCGTGTTTTTTAAGCGCTATTTTGCTGCGCAGGGCTAACCGTAAGGCGAAACCTGGCATGTTTGGTATCGTTGGACTCGGCAACAATTCAAAACTCTAAGGAAAAAAGTCCCATGAAAATACGTCAAACTCAGCCAAAGTAATAAGTAATTAAATTATTTGTCTGACCACTAGGTGGCGCTGTGACGAAATGAGGCACGCAACCTCAGGGCATGACTCTCATCACAAGTACAAAGTGTCATGTTGATACTTCATTTCTGTCCACAGTTATAGCCAATAAAGTCCAAGTGGCTGCGCACACTTCAGACGTTTGGGCGTGGCATGGCGACCGTGAGTCGAAAGTTCAAATTTTTTTTGATAACTTTTCATATTCCCACTCCAAGGAATATTACAGCACTGGAACGGTTCCGATCAGACAAAAAACCTAGGACTAGTTCGTTTTTATTTTTTTCGACAAAATCGAAAATAGCGAAAAAAAATTCATGGCGGAAATGAAATCGGAGATATACATTTTGTTCGTCTTGATGCAAGGAATCCAGGGATATAGGACACTTGACATTTGGACAAGAATTGTGGGAGTTATGAGCATAAACGTGTTTGCCATCGCTGTAGCGCCCCCCATAGGCCGATTGGGTTCATACTCTGTCAAGTTCGCGCACGAGTGAGACCTATCATTAGGCCAAGTCTCAAGTCTCTAGGCCTTACGGTTTGGTCTGCACGATCCGTTAATGATGAATATCTAACAAACGGTTCGACTGAGACAAATGCTTCTTGAGGTAAAGTTGTTCATTATAAGTACCTCTATTAAATGATATGAAGATCTTGTTGATATCTGAAACACTGCATAATACACAATCACTTAAACACTGAAAAAACGTGATAGCCCCTCCCGGAGGCCGAATTTTTTCTTACTCTGCACAGACCTTCATGACCAAGAGACGAACAGGCCCAACGCGTTTCGTTTTGATCGGCCTCTGTTAACCCTGTCTAATAGCTGCTTTTTCTTGATTGGCCGATGGCGGCCATGTTTTTTGACCTACGCGAAATTCCTTTGACACACAGATATCACCCTAGACCAAGAGCACCCGTGCCAAATCTCAAGTTGATCGGTCACATATTTCTCTAGTTACAGCCCTTCAAAGTTGAGGTGGTGTTATAGCGCCAACTACTGGTCAAGCGATGCAATTTTTTTCAGGTCACCCCAGAATAGTCAGCTGTATATGTGTACCAAATTTGGTTTCGATACCTCTTTCCAATCCCAAGTTATAGCCATTTAAGTCCAAGAGGCTCCGCTCATTGGGGGCGTTTGGGCGTGGCTTGACGACGACGAGTATAAAGTTCAACTTTTTTTGATAACTTTTTATATTCACACTCCAAGGAATATTACAGCACTGAAACGGTTCCGATCGGACAAAAAACCTAGGACTAGTTCGTTTTTATTTTTTTCGACAAAATCGAAAATAGCGAAAAATTTTTCATGACGGAAATGAAATCGGAGATATACGTTTTGTTCGTCTTGACGCAAGGATTCCAGTGATATAAGACACTTGACATTTGGACAAGATTTGTGGGAGTTATGAGCATCAACGCGTTTGTTATCGCTATAGCGCCACCTATAGGCCAATCGGGTTGATACTCTATCAACCTCTCCCCAAATTGGGTCCTACCATTTGGCCAAGTCTCAAGTCTTTAGGCCTTACGGTTTGGTCTGCACGATCCGTTCTACGGCAGAAGAAAAATAATAAATAGAATAATAATAAAAATCCATACAAATACAATAGGGTTTCAGCCCTACGGGCTTGAACCCCTAAATATAGCTGCAAGCAGCGATTAACGGGGTTCAAGCGATTTGGGACATTAAGACCTTTAAGGGCATGCTTGTGTAGATTCGGTGAATTGTACAAAATAAATAATGAAAAATAAGCGACCTGACACACGTGTTCAAAATTATCAGCAAAAAAGGTGCTTTCATTCAGTGAAATGTTTCCCTCTCTTATCACGGAACATTGACAAATAGAACACTGAAGGAAATGTTTGTGGTGCTTGCAGTGGCAAAACTCGGGTCACAAAATGTTAAAATAGTGTTAATGAGTCAAAAGAGCCGAACCCCATGTATCTACGATGTTCTGATACAGAGATACAGCTCTTGCTAAATGGTTGCTAGGGTATTCTCATTGGTTGCTAGGGAGTGAATTGCAATCCACCAAGGATTATACCCAAAGCCATGAAAGGCAAAATCCATGATGACTCATTTGATTTTAGATGTAAGGTTGCAGTATTTTTATGTGAAAATAAAAAAACACTAGGTGGCGCTATGACAAACTCTTGCATGCAACCATAAGTCATGACAGTTTTACATCTAGCTAGTATCATGGCTTTATACTTTAGTTTAGTGAAAAAACAGTTGTATGACCAATGGGCTCACTCAATGTCAAAGGTTTTGTTCAATTATGAGGCCAACTAGTGGTGCAGGCATACAATTTTTTTTGTATTGCCTCAGACTTTGCTCAGACATCAGTGTATCAAATCTGGTGGAAAAATGTAATTTTGTTGCAGAGTTATAACCATTTATGTGTAAAAAACACAACATTTGGAGGTAATTTTTCGTTTTTTGCAATTTTCGGCCACTTCTGATGGAAATTTTAACATAACGCCAATAGAGTTTTTTGTTCAGAAGGTAAAGTTAATTTCTTCCTATGGTCGTTTCGAGTCGATCGGAATAACCCTTGCGGAGTTATTCGCGCATGTTTTTCAAGCGCTATTTTGCTGCGCAGGGCTAACCGTAAGACAAAACCTGGCATATTTGGTATCGTTGGACTCGGCAACAATTCAGGACTCCAAGGAAAAAAGTCCCATGAAAATATGTCAAACTCAGCTTAAGTTATAAGCATTTAAATGATTCGTCTGACCACTAGGTGGCGCTGTAACGAAACGAGGCACGCAACCTTAAGCCATGACTCTAATCACAAATATCAAGTTTTGTGTTGATACTTCATTTCTATCCCCAGTTATAGCCAATAAAGTCCAAGTGGCTGCGCACACTTCAGACGTTTGGGCGTGGCATGTCGACCGTGAGTCGAAAGTTCAACATTTTTTTGATAACTTTTCATATTCACACTCCAAGGAACATTTTAGCACTGGAATGATTCCGATCGGGCGAAAAACCTAGGACTAGTTCGTTTTTATTTTTTTAGACAAAATCGAAAATAGCGGAAAATTTTTCATGACGGAAATGAAATCGGAGATATACATTTTGTTCGTCTTGATGCAAGGAATCCAGGGATATAGGACACTTGACATTTGGACAAGAATTGTGGGAGTTATGAGCATAAACGTGTTTGCCATCGCTGTAGCGCCCCCCATAGGCCGATTGGGTTCATACTCTGTCAAGTTCGCGCACGAGTGAGACCTATCATTTGGCCAAGTCTCAAGTGTCTAGGCCTTACGGTTTGGTCTGCACGATCCGTTTTACGGCAGAAGAAAAATAATAAAAAGAATTAAAGCTGCAAGCAGCATTTACCGGGTTTCGAGCATTAAAGCACGTCAAAGACGTCAGACATCATCGACCAGGCTGATCCAGCATCCACAAAAACAAAAGAGGTGGTCAGAAACGGTTCATACAGACTATGTATGCTTAAACACGCGTGCACCTATAGGACAAACATGTCACGTCCTTAATGTGAAGTCATTCGCAGCTACCAGACACACGTGTTCAAAGTTGTCAGCAAAAAAGGTGTTATCATTCAGTGAAATGTCTCCCTCTCTTCTCACAGAACATTGACAAACAGAACACTGAAGGAAATGTTTGTGGTGCTTGCAGTGGTAAAACTTGGGTCACAAAATGTTAAAATAGTGTTAATGAGTCAAAAGAGCCGAACCCCATGTCTCTACGATGTTCTGATACAGAGATACAGCTCTTGTTAAATGGTTGCTAGGGTATTCTCATTGGTTGCTAGTGACTGAATTGCAATCCACCAATGATTATACTCAAAGCCATGAAAGACATTATCCATGATGACTCATGATTTTAGATGTAAGGTTGCAGTATTTTTAAGTGAAAAAAACAAATAACCACTAGGTGGCGCTAAGACAGACTCGTGCATGCAACCTCAGGTCATGACTGTGTTACTTGTAGCTAGAATCACGGCTTTTCACTTTAGTTTAGTAAAGAAACAGTTGTATGACCATTGGGCTTACTCAATGTCAAAGGTTTTGTTCAATTATGAGGCCAACTAGTGGTGCAGGCATACCATTTTTTTTTGTATTGCCTCAGACTCTGCTCAGACATCAGCGTATCAAATTTGGTGAAAAAATGTCATTTCGTTGCAGAGTTATAAGCATTTATATCTAAAAAACACAAAAAATGAATGTAATTTTTCGTTTTTTGCAATTTTCGGCCATTTCTGATGGAAATTTTAACATAACACCAATAGAACTTTTTGTTCAGAAGTTCAAGTTAATTTCTTCCTATGGTTATTTCGAGTCGATCGGAATAACCCTCGCGGAGTTATTCACACATGTTTTTTAAGCGCTATTTTGCTGTGCAGGGCTAACCGTAAGGCGAAACCTGGCATGTTTGGTATCGTTGGACTCGGCAACAATTCAAAACTCTTAGTAAAAAAGTCCCATGAAAATACGTCAAACTCAGCCTAAGTTATAAGCATTTACATGATTTGTCTGGCCACTAGGTGGCGCTGTGACGAAACGAGGCACGCAACCTCAAGCCATGACTGTCATCACAAATACCAAGTGTCGTGTTGATACTTCATTTCTGTCCCCAGTTATAGCCAAAAAAGTCCAATTGGCTGCGCACACTTCAGACGTTTGGGCTTGGCATATCGACCGTGAGTCGAAAGTTCAACATTTTTTTAATAATTATTGATATTCGAACTCCAAGGAACATTTTAGCACTGGAACGATTCTGATTGAGCGAAAAACCTAGGACTAGTTCGTTTTTATTTTTTTCGACAAAATCGAAAATACAGAAAAATTTTTATGACGGAAATAAAATCGGAGATATACATTTTTTAAGTTTGGAACCAGGGATTACAATGATACCAAACACTTGACTGTCTGATGTCCGGTTTAGGAGTTATGAGCACCAACGCGTCGGGCATTGCTATAGCGCCACCTATGGGCCGATTTGGCTGATTCACTGTATCTGAGTAGCCTGCTAATATACAACCAGTTGACCAAGTGGCAAGTTTCTACGACTTACGGTTTGGGCTGGGCAACGCGTTTTACCGTGGAAAAATAATAATAATAAAACAGACAAATACAATAGGTTTTCAGCACTTCGTGCTCGAAACCCTAATTAAAGCTGCAAGCAGCATTTACCGGTTTTCGAGCATTAAAGCACGTCAAAGACGTCAGACATCGTCGACCAGGCTGATCCAGCATCCACAAAAACAAAAGAGATGGTCAGAAACGGTTCATACCGACTATGTATGCTTAAACACGCGTGCACCTATAGGACAAACATGTCACTTCCTTAATGTGAAGTCATTCGCAGCTACCAGACACACGTGTTCAAAGTTGTCAGCAAAAAAGGTGTTATCATTCAGTGAAATGTCTCCCTCTCTTCTCACGGAACATTGACAAACAGAACACTGAAGGAAATGTTTGTGGTGCTTGCAGTGGTAAAACTTGGGTCACAAAATGTTAAAATAGTGTTAATGAGTCAAAAGAGCCGAACCCCATGTCTCTACGATGTTCTGATACAGAGATACAGCTCTTGTTAAATGGTTGCTAGGGTATTCTCATTGGTTGCTAGTGACTGAATTGCAATCCACCAATGTTTATACTCAAAGCCATGAAAGACATTATCCATGATGACTCATGATTTTAGATGTAAGGTTGCAGTATTTTTAAGTGAAAAAAACAAATAACCACTAGGTGGCGCTATGACAGACTCGTGCATGCAACCTCAGGTCATGACTGTGTTACTTGTAGCTAGAATCACGGCTATTCACTTTAGTTTAGTAAAGAAGCAGTTGTATGACCATTGGGCTTACTCAATGTCAAAGGTTTTGTTCAATTATGAGGCCAACTAGTGGTGCAGGCATACCATTTCTTTTTGTATTGCCTCAGACTCTGCTCAGACATCAGCGTATCAAATTTGGTGAAAAAATGTCATTTCGTTGCAGAGTTATAAGCATTTATATCTAAAAAACACAAAAAATGAATGTAATTTTTCGTTTTTTGCAATTTTCGGCCATTTCTGTTGGAAATTTTAACATAACACCAATAGAACTTTTTGTTCAGAAGTTCAAGTTAATTTCTTCCTATGGTTATTTCGAGTCGATTGGAATAACCCTCGCGGAGTTATTCGCGCATGTTTTTTAAGCGCTATTTTGCTGTGCAGGGCTAACCGTAAGGCGAAACCTGGCATGTTTGGTATCGTTGGACTCGGCAACAATTCAAAACACTTAGTAAAAAAGTCCCATGAAAATACGTCAAACTCAGCCTAAGTTATAAGCATTTACATGATTTGTCTGACCACTAGGTGGCGCTGTGACGAAACGAGGCACGCAACCCCCGGCCATGACTGTCATCACAAATACCAAGTGTCGTGTTGATACTTCATTTCTGTCCCCAGTTATAGCCAAAAAAGTCCAATTGGCTGCGCACACTTCAGACGTTTGGGCTTGGCATATCGACCGTGAGTCGAAAGTTCAACTTTTTTTTAATAATTATTGATATTCGAACTCCAAGGAACATTTTAGCACTGGAACGATTCTGATCGAGCGAAAAACCTAGGACTAGTTCGTTTTTATTTTTTTCGACAAAATCGAAAATACAGAATTTTTTTTATGACGGAAATAAAATCGGAGATATATATTTTTTAAGTTTGGAACCAGGGATTACAATGATACCAAACACTTGACTGTCTGATGTCCGGTTTAGGAGTTATGAGCACCAACGCGTCGGGCATTGCTATAGCGCCACCTATGGGCCGATTTGGCTGATTCACTGTATCTGAGTAGCCTGCTAATATACAACCAGTTGACCAAGTGGCAAGTTTCTACGACTTACGGTTTGGGCTGGGCAACGCGTTTTACCGTGGAAAAATAATAATAATAAAACAGACAAATACAATAGGTTTTCAGCACTTCGTGCTCGAAACCCTAAATATAGCTGCTAGCAGCGATTATCGGGGTTCAAGCCATTTAAATCACAAGACGTTTAAGGACATGGCCATATAGATATTCTGCATTGTATATTGTACACACACACGTTTACCTGAGAAAGGAGAAACAAGACTGTTAAAGAACAAGACTTAAAGGAATAGTATACTGATTTTCAATATTAAAATATGTTATTACCTTAACTAAGAATTGTTGATACATCCCTCTATCATCTGTGTGCGTGCACGTAAGCGCGAACTAGTCCTTGGGAGTGCTTCGACTCGCCTGAAAAGTCCGCTCCCCTTCTCACTCTCATAATGGGAGGGGGAGGGTGTTACTGCGCCGAGTCGAAGTACTCACAAATGTGCTATTACAGCAACAAAAAAAAGTTCCTCTTTTAAATCCGCTTAGAAAAGCGCTACGTTTTATTTTGTACCACCAAACTTGCTCGTATAACTACTCGTCTTAAATAGGAAAAACGTTGATGTGTTTGGTCGCTTCTAACTTTATCTCTAAATGGTACCATTGAATGAATGGGGCTAAGCTAAATGCTATCGAAGCGTCGCAGCGCGCTCCAGCGCTTACGTGCACGCACACAGATGATAGAGGGATGTATCAACAATTTTTAGTTAAGGTAATAACATATTTTAATATTGAAAATGAGTAGACTATTCCTTTAATATTGACATGGTTATACACTCATTTGGTATGTAGTTTTTTTTATAAAAAACAAAAAATATATAATTCTTACTGCAAATGTCGTGTAAGTGCCTCCAAAATTATGTTCACGTTTCACAGCTATCATAAAATGACATGAGTGTTAAAATTGATAACTCAGAACAATTGAAGTGGTAGTCTTTCACTAAATGTGATTTTAATATTATAACAGTAAAATCATGGGGCCCTATTTTAACAATCTAAGCGCATTGTCTAAAGCACACAGCGCAACGTCTAAATGGGCGTGTCCGAATCCACTTTTGCTAATTTAACGACGGAAAAAATCGTTTTTGCGCTGAGCGCATGGTCGAAAAGGGTAGGTCCTATTGTAATGGGAGTATTTTGGGCGTAACGTGCAGTAAACCAATGAGAGTCACAGCTCTCATTCCCTTTAAAAGCAAGCTGCGCTGGCGCTATGTCTAATCCCTATTTAGATGACGGACTTTGTAAACTGAAAAACTAAGCGGAGGTAGAAGATCCCCAGTTTAAGATTAATGTTAAATAATTGTGTTGTTTTTGTTTAAAGCAAAGCATTTATTTACATATCAGGCTGCAGGTAAAGCAGCTCCTTGCGCCTTCTAACGTCTCATAATCAGTCCCCATTTATAAATATGTCCAAGAGACTCAATAATAATCTCTTAAATTCAATCCTTTAATCTTTCATATTTAAAAGCATTTTTGTGCTGCTGCGCATTTATGTACTTTGTGATAAGCAAACCCGCGTTGTCCTCCCGTTTATAGGCGCATATTACTAATGCGCTCTTTAAATAACATAAAACATATTGCGCCATTGACTTTAGACTGTAGACCAGGTTTTTGTTGGTCAATGGCGTAGTCTATTTTAGTTGCCTCAAAATAGCAACGCGCCAACAATGCGCCTGAACACACCTCATTTTTCAGACCAGAACGCCCATGAGCGCAAAAGGGGCGCAAATGCATTTGCTATTTAAACAACGCGGCGCTAAACGTGAAAATTAGGGTGGAAACTAGCGAAAGACACTTGCGTCGCGCATTGCGCTGCATTGCGCCGGGTGTAAGATAGAGCCCATGAAGTTAAAAGTGCAGTGTGTACATTTTAGCGGCATCTAGTGGTGAGGTCCCGAATTGCAACCAATGGCTTAGTCCACTGCTCACCCCTCGCTTTTGAAACACATAGAGAAGCTACGGTAGCCGCCACCAGACAAACATGTCATCGTCGGAGACAACTTAGTAAAAAAATGTGTCTGTTAAGGGCTTCTGTGGAAAAATGGCGGCACAAAATGGTGACTTCTATGTAAGGGGACCCTCAGTGTATGTAGATAAAAAGGTCTCGTTCTAAGGTAATAAACACATACTGGTTCATTATGAAAGGTCTTTATACACCCCTGATAATATAGTTTCATATATCATTTTGCATTTCCGTCAAGAGATCCTTCTAAAAATTACACACTGCGACTTTAAATGTGTACAGAGTTCTATTAATAGTAGACTTAGTTAAAGAGTAATCATCTTCTGTGTTTTCTGTGAGTGCAAATGTCAGCCAGTGATTGATCCTCTTCAGCCATCTAGTGGACATAACGGAAAATTGCACCTAAAAACCACAATAAGGAATTTGAGTATATTGCCTGATCTCAATAATACTTGTATGCTTTGTCATAAGCTTTAGGGGCCGTTCGTCAGGGCCGTTTTCAAAATGACTGTGATAGCTATACTTCTGCAAAGTTGTTTTTGTATTTGATATATATATATATATATATATATATATTATACAGTGTAGAGAAAATTGTACTGCACTGGCTTTACTGTTGTTGAGTGTAAGAACTGAAACAATTTAATAAAACAAAACCAGATACGTTATCTGGAATGGTGGATGGTGTTATTAGATTGTGTAAATAACAAATATCATTTCATTTAGCAGATTCATGTTCATGTCCTTTAATCGAGTACCATGAAAGCTTTCTGTTTTAATTAGGTAAATAAAGTGAGGTATGCAAGTTATTAAACCGTATATATTTTTATGGACAAAAGGAACATATACACAAACATGCTCTGCACATTTTGTATGTTTCTCTCATCTGAAACAGTCATTTTAATTCATAGAGATCTATTCTGTAGGTCTTACTAAATGGTTGCTTGTTTAAATATTTTAGACTATTTTTTACAAACAAAACACAAAGTGTTTAACAAAAGTAATTGTTCTTATAGAACATATATATTCTTTGACATAGATATTATGTGCAAACATGCATGTATTTCAGATGACAGCCTCTGTCATATTATAGTAGGTCTAAAAATAGTACTAAAGCTTTACATTTTTTATATTTAACAACTGGCTATGTCCATACATAACTGATCCAGATGTGTTGTTTATATCAAATGGAGTTAATAACAAATATGATGTCATTAAGCAAATGTCAGTCAGATTTACTTTTAAGCACTTATTTGTGTTCACACATGTGATGTGCTAGAGTAAGTTTTCAGTAAATAATTTACATTTAAAATAACCAATTGTATCATAACATTACAATTTCATTGCAATAATTCTATAAACAATTATTAAAAACTTTATAAGACACAGCATGACGTGTTTATGTCATGGAAAATAGATTAGAATACTAAAGCTACTGATAGCCAAATATATATTCTCTTTATGTATGATTATTAGTTATTATTTCTAATGTTGGCCTGTTCTTTAAGAATCCACATATTTACAGCAATCTTTTTCATATGTTTAGGATTTGAAGAATTCCAAGACAACATTTGAAGCTTTATAACTTTATTGGGTTGTTTCCCACAGGTTAAATTGATGCATGACTAGCCATTAGTTATGTAAAAACATTTAGGTACTTTTTTACAAACAAACCTTTTAAAAAACATTAATTTTTGTTTTTACGCTCCTCCCCTTGTTTGTTGTCTTGGTGATTCATTGTTTCCGTTTACCCATTGGTCATTGTGTTGTTTAAATTCACTTCTGTTTCCCCTGTCTTGTACGGTTCATCGTTGCGTGTTCCACGTATGTTTCGGTGTTGCCCAGAGTTTCTCGTGTTTTGTTTTGTTTATATTTTCAAGTTGAATAAAATACTGCATATTGGATCCACTCTCTCCTGTCCTTACTCAATTGTGTGCAGCATCGTGACAAAGACTGAATAGCCCTAATTAGCTACTAGTTCTTCAGACTTGTCCTTAAAACACAATTTTATCATAATGGCTACTGTATGTTTATTCAACCAGCCCTAGTCTTGGAAAGACATATATTGTCTGATCTTAATAAAACTATTAATATTTTGTCATAAGCTTTATATTACTAGTTAATTAGTTAGATATACTTAGTCTGGCCCATTTTGAAAATGTCACATTTCAAAATGCTTGAATTGATTACCTCAAGTCTTTTAGTTTTAATGAGGTAAATGACTGCAAATCATTGAATCTAATAATAATTTTCCTGCAGATGCAAACCCATGGACAAAAGAAACATAACAGCAGCTACAAATGAAATAACGAATACAGGTTACAAATGGTGCCCACATCACTATGTGACATTACATCAAATCTAGGAATACAACGGCAAAAGTTTATTTTATGTTTCATATTGATATTTGCCCAGATAGTACAGTAAATTCACAAATTGTTTTTTCATATAAACATAAACATGTAGAGCAGTACTTTCAACTCAGTGAAACGCAGTGGTTTCTCGAGACCCAATGCTCAGCACATTTTGTATATTTCTCTCATCTGACACAATCAATTCAGTTCATACAAATCTCTACTGATGATTAAAGTAGATTTGTTTAAAATAGAAGACTTTTGTATATTTGCAGAGCAGTGGGCCTTCAGGAACAATTTTGAGAACCACTGATCTAGGAGACAGTTAACGTAACTCCCGTTGTTCTAGTTGCAAATATTTCCAGAATGATGAGCCAAAAATCCTCACAGACACTTGGGAACATAAGACAAACAGGCCCATCAGTTTAGTTGTAATCGCACACCATTACGCTGGACTCGTACATGGTTAATGCTGGCTGGCTGTTGGTTGGCATGTTTTCTAAGATATGTAATTATCCTAAAAGACCATTATAAGAATCTGAAAGTAGATGTTATGTACAAAATAACAAGTAGGCCAGACAAATATTTATGTGTTGTATACATATGCTATAGTTATCGTTATTTGTTCTTAGGTTATAGCGTCACCTAGTGGACAATCTCTGCAATTTTTTGCATGTGACCTCGGCCTAGGTCTATACATATGTGTACCAAGTTTCGTGTTGATATCTCATTCCTATCATAAATGATAGCCATTGTAGTATTTGTGGCACCGCTTCTTCGTACTTTTGACCGTGGTGTTGCGACAATGAGTGCAAAGTTCAACTTTTTTTTGATAGTTATTGATATTCAGTGTCTAAAGAATATTCCAGCACTGGATCAGTTCAGATCGGTCAAAAAACCTAGGACTAGTTCGCAAAAGTAGGTTTACAAGAAAATGATGAATATCTAACTAACGATTCGACTGAGACAAGTGCTGCTTGAGGGAAAGTTGTTCATTTTAAGTACCTCTATTAAATGATATGAGGTTCTTGTTGATATCTGAAACACTGCATAATACACAATCACTTAAACGCTGAAAAAACGTGATAGCGCCCCCCGGAGGCCGAATTTTTTCTTACTCTGCACAGACCTTCATGGCCAAGAGACAAACAGGCCCACCGCGTTTCGTTTCGATCGGCCTCAGTTAACCCTGTCTAATAGCTGCTTTTTCTTGATTGGCCGATGGCGGCCATGTTTTTTGAGTTACGTAAAATTCCTTTTAAACATAGATAGTACCCCAGACCAGGAGCACACGTGCCAAATGTCAAGTTGATCGGTCCCATATTTCGGTAGTTACAGCCCTTCAAAGTTGAGGTACTGTTATAGCGCCAACTAGTGGTCAAGCGGCGCAATTTTTTGCACCTTACATCGGAATAGTACCCTGTATATGTGTACCAAATTTGGTGTCAATACCTCCTTCCATTCCTAAGTTATAGCCATTTAAGTCCAAGAGGCTCCGCCCATTGGGGGCGTTTGGGCGTGGCTTGACGACGGCGAGTCGAAAATTCAACTTTTTTTTGATAACTTTTGATATTCACACTCCAAGGAATATTACGGCACTGGAACGGTTCCGATCGGACGAAAAACCTAGGACGAGTTCATTTTTATTTTTTTCGACAAAATCGAAAATAGCGAAAAAATTTTCATGACGGAAATGAAATCGGAGATATACGTTTTGTTCGTCTTGACGCCAGGAATCCAGGGATATAAGACACTTGACATTTGGATAAGATTTGTGGAAGTTATGACCATCAACGCGTTTGTTATCGCTATAGCGCCACCTATGGGCCAATCGGGTTGAGACTCTATCAACCTCTTCCCAGATTGGGTCCTACCATTTGGCCAAGTTTCAAGTCTCTAGGCCTTACGGTTTGGTCTGCACGTTCCGTTTTACGGCAGAATAATAATAACTAATAATAAAAACCTTGGCAATTACAATAGGGTTTCAGCACTTCGTGCTTGAACCCCTAAATATAGCTGCAAGCAGCGATTGCCGGGGTTCAAGCGATTTGGGACATTAAGACCTTTAAGGGCATGCCTGTGTAGATTTGCTGCATTGTACAAAATAAATGATGAAAAATAAGCTACCAGACACACGTGTTCAAAGTTATCAGCAAAAAAGTTGCTATCATTCAGTGAAATGTCTCCCTCTCTTCTCACGGAACATTGACAAACAGAACACTGAAGGAAATGTTTGTGGTGCTTGCAGTGGCAAAACTTGGGTCACAAAATGTTAAAATCGTGTTAATGAGTCAAAAGAGCCGAACTCCATGTCTCTGCGATGTTCTGATACAGAGATACAGCTCTTGATAAATGGTTGCTAGGGTATTCTCATTGGTTGCTAGGAAGTGAATTGCAATTCACCAATTATTATACTCAAAGCCATGAAAGGCATAATCCATGATGACTCATGATTTTAGATGTAAGGTTGCAGTATTTTTAAGTGAAAATAACAAATAACCACTAGGTGGCGCTATGACAAACTCGTGCATGCAACCTCGGGTCATGACTGTGTTACATTTAGCTAGTATCACGGCTATTCACTTTAGTATAGTGAAGAACCAGTTGTATGACCATTGGGCTTACTCGATGTCAAAGGTTTTGTTCAATTATGAGGCCAACTAGTGGTGCAGGCATACAATTATTTTTGTATTGCCTCAGACTCTGCTCAGACATCAGCGTATCAAATTTGGTGAAAAAATGTCATTTCGTTGCAGAGTTGTAACCATTTATGTGTAAAAAACACAAAATTTGGAGGTAATTTTTCGTTTTTTGCAATTTTCGGCCATTTCTGATGGAAATTTTAACATAACGCTAATAGAGTTTTTTGTTCAGAAGGTAAAGTTAATTTCTTCCTATGGTGTTTTCGAGTCGATTGGAATAACCCTCGCGGAGTTATTCGCGCATGTTTTTTAAGCGCTATTTTGCTGCGCAGGGCTAACCGTAAGGCGAAACCTGGCATGTTTGGTATCGTTGGACTCGGCAACAATTCAAAACTCTAAAGAAAAAAGTCCCATTAAAATACTTCAAACTCAGCCTAAGTTATAAGCATTTAAATGATTCGTCTGACCACTAGGTGGCGCTGTGACGAGACGAGGCACGCAACCTCATGCCATGACTCTCATCACAAGTACGAAGTATCGTGCTGATACTTAATTTCTCTCCCCAGTTATAGCCAATAAAGTCCAAGTGGCTGCGCACAATTCAGACGTTTGGGCGTGGCATGTCGACCGTAAGTCAAAAGTTCAACTTTTTTTCAATGATTATTGATATTCGAACTCCAAGGAACATTTTAGCACTGGAACGATTCTGATCGAGCGAAAAACCCAGGACTAGTTCGTTTTTATTTTTTTCGACAAAATCGAAAATAGCGGAAAATTTTTAATGACGGAAATGAAATCGGAGATATACATTTTGTTCGTCTTGACGCAAGGAATCCAGGGATATAAGACACTTGACATTTGGACAAGAATTCTGGAAGTTATGAGCATCAACGCGTTTGCCATCGCTGTAGCGCCCCCCATAGGCCGATTGGGGTGACACTCTGTCAACTTCGCGCACGAATGAGACCTACCATTTGGCCAAGTCTCAAGTCTCTAGGCCTTACGGTTTGGTCTGCACGTTCCGTTTTACGGCAGAAGAAAAATAATAAAAATAATAATAATAATAATAATAATAATAATAATAATAAAAATCCATACAAATACAATAGGGTTTCAGCCCTACGGGCTTGAACCCCTAAATATAGCTGCAAGCAGCGATTAGCGGGGTTCAAGCGATCTGGGACCTTAAAGGGGTCATAGCGTGAAAATCTGATTTTTTCCATGTGTAAGTGCTATAATTGGATCCCCAGTGCTTATATCAACCTAGAAAACATGAAAAAGATAAAAAATAAAATAATCGAGAGCACAATTGAGTTTCAATTACAACAAACCACCATCATTGTGATCAGTGTTTGCATTTCATCTGCTCATTTGCATTTTAAATGAAACACCCAAAAAACGGCACACTTTTGCTCAGGCCTACAAAGTGTCAATTTTAACATGCTATAATAAATTAGCTGTGGAGTATTTTCAGCTAACACTTCACATACACACCCTGGGGACACCAACGATTCATTTTACATCTTAAAAAAACTCATAATGTGACCCTTTAAGACCTTTAAGGGCATGCCTGTTTAGATTTGCTGCATTGTTATCAAATATACTTAGAATATGAAATACTAACATGTTACCAATTAGGTAAATTAGGTAAAAGAGAAAATTATGTGGTGCATGCCGTTGCAAGATTTGCCACACAAAATGTTTCAAAAATTGTTAACATGAGACAAAACAGCCCACCACAAATTCTCTATGATGTTCTAATATAGAGATATAAGTCTCACAGGGCTAACCTATAACACAGCAATGATTTAGAATAAGCTAACACACATACATGCATTTACACACAGAAGCAGAAATGGCAGAGTTAGGAAATAAGACTTTGAAATAAATGAACAATCTCCATATGCTTGATGTCCTTCAAGAGTTCATCAACCTATTTAAATGTTTCGCCTTTGTCAGAATGTCGCTTGACTGTAAAACAGATACCGTCAGAATGATTGATAAAATGTTTATTTAACATAATAATAAATGACTTCATAAAGTTAAATCATGTATCCATTGATGAAACGTGAACACAATTTCATTGGGTATACATTTTTGAATAATAAATAATAATTTTACAATTAATTTAACATAAAATTAGTAGTGAATATTGTAAAGGAAAAAAGATAGACACATTTTTAATTCAAATCCTAATAAGCATGCTCTTAAGTATGTTAATGAGGGTCTGTGTTTCACACAGAGAGTATATAAGAGAATACTGATTTTTGGATTTGGAAACAATAAAGCAATGTTACATATTTTAATAGAAACATTTTTAGGCTGTCATGTTAAATTGTCAAATAGTGGTATAGCTCTGCAATCATTGGCATGTGATTTTAGGGTGGGCCAATAAATAACTTATCCAGATATGTTTTCAATATCAAATTGTGTCAATAACAAATGTCATGTCATTTAGAAGATTTGCAGCATATTTGCTGGTGAGCATTTGACTGTGTTCACTTTCATAAAGTGCAACTATTTAGTTGGGTTCTAGCAGGTCATGTATGTGAATAATAACCAATTGCATTATTACATGAAGTTTTGGGTGCAATATTTTAAAAAGAACGTATAAAAATGTAACTATATTATACATCATGTCAGGACACGTTTATGTCATGGAAGGTAGAATAGAATACTAATGCTACTGATGTAAATACAGCCAGACATATATCCTCTTGATAGCAGCAATTCATTTCTGATGATGCTCAGAGTTTTGGGTAAAATGGAAAACTTTAATCCATATCTTTATGATTTCCTATAAACATGCGTGCTGCAATTCAGTCGTACAAATTACACCTACACCACTGTGTGACATCACATGAAATCTTTGCATACAACAGCAGGTATTCAAATTCATTACATTTTGTATTTGATATATCTTTACACACAAAGGACAGAAAAAATGTACTATACTGATTTTATTGTTGTTGACTGAAAACCCTAGGAGTAATTTTGAAAAGTTGTTTTTGTAATTCAAACTTAAACAACTAAAGGAATAAGACTTACAATTGGTGATCACAATTTGGCATTTATATTGTCTCACAGACTACAGGAAATTGTACTGCATTGTCTTTACTGTTGTTGAGTGAAAAACCATGTATTAGTTAACCCCCAGGGGTCCAAAAACGCGGGGACGCGTTTTGACGTGTTTTCTCCTTATCATAGCAGAATCAACTTAAAATACTCCATCATTAATAATCAAACACTTACGTGTTTGACATCATTTGAAACTCTGAAGGGTCCTCTTAAATTAGTGTACATTCACAATAACAAGAGATCTTTGTGTTTTTGTCAAATAAAGAAAATAAACAGGGTGCTCATTCAGACATTTCTGTCTCCGCCAGCTGTCTCTCAAATCACGTTACAAAAATTAGTTGAAACTCCGCGAATACTCGTCACACAAACATAATACACATATCCAAAGAAAGCCTGAAATGTCTACTTTCAAACAAGCTAATTATTATCAAAAACAAATATTTCCTGTTTATATAATATGCATTGAAGTAAAGAGAGTACCGTTTTTCCTAGCTGAGCTCATTATCTCTAATGCGGTCACGCCCACACACTGTTGACATGGTAATGAAGAGACGAGCTGTTTAAACCAGCAGAGCAAAGCGTAATGTTTGATAAGATTTAAAGACTTTAGCGCATGTCTGGATTATAAACTTTATACACACACGTGAGGAATATCTTCATTTATGTCTGGACATTGAGGAAGAGAAGCGTTTATCTTTAACGTTACCTAAGAAGAAGAACAATGGAAGACGCAATGGAGGCGGATTCCTGAAGAAACTGTAAGTCATTTGTCTTCATTTATATTTGCTATCATGTAATATGTTATGGCTTGTGCAGTTCAGCCTACATAAGCAACCTCAACAGACTGCACGCCTCGGATTGAAAAACGTTCGCATTGTTTACAAACAAGTAACTTACGCGTGATCACGTAACGTTAATGGCGGATTTCATTGTTTGCTGTACAGTGTTAGACACAGTTATTCACTTTCGTATCCTTCATGGCAACTTTGTGTAATGCTGCACTGCTGTGTCTTTTAAGTGTGTGCTGTAAGATTCCATGTTTACATGCTTATTTACAAACGAGTACGCGTGATCACGTAATGGCGGATTTCATTGTTACATGCTGTACAGTAGACACTTTCGTATCCTTCATGGCAACTTTGAGTAATGCTGCACTGGGGGGGTCTGCTGTAACATGATATTGTTTACATGCAACGCATTCCATACATTGCGTTTTACACGCGACACTGTTTTATTATGAGCTCCGCGTTGTTTACACGGAGACTCGCCTTTTTTTTTTAATTATAAATTTACCTTGGCCAGTCTACCTAGGTGTGTGAAAGACATAAATCACGTGACCAAATGGTGGCGCAGTGGTAGTGCGTTAGGCCGCCATGTGGTAGACCCGGGTTCGAAACCCGCCTAGGCCAAGTTTTTTTTATACAGTATATTGAGTTTAGGCGACCACCGTTACAAGTGCTATCATTTACCCATCAGTTATGTATGTAAGGGTATTTCTGTGGACAATTTATGCTAACAGCTGTTCATAACTCTCTTACAGGTCTGCATCCCTCTCATCAGTAAACTATGAAGTGGAAAAACATATTCACACTCTTTGGACATAAAGTTGTATGGTAACATGAGCCACATGAAGTTTACAGCTCTGTTGTTTATCAGTTTCTTATACAAGTTAAGTTTTTGAATAGGGTCCTACTGACCTTCATTTCTATTTTGATTATATTGTTAACTTCTTAATAAACCTCAAACAAACATGTTCATTTGTCCTCACATTCTTTACTGTAGTTCCCTCCTCCCTCATTATGCAGCTCATTATGCAGCTCATTATGCGAGCCTTTGTTTGCTAGCTGTCAATCAATCCTTCTCGCATACGGCCCCTCTAAACAAAAAGTGTCTTACAATTTCTAAATCAATATACTTGTTTATGTGAATGAGTAGGCAGGATGATTTTCACATCATTTTAAAGAAAAAACTCTAGACTACTAGATTCTGTTTAGGAAAGTCTTGTTAAAACATGTTTAGTATGAGTTTTGTGGACTTATATCAGTGACTTAAAATTTTAGCTTTTTAAAAAAACACGCATAAACCTTTTTCTCTCAAAAATACAAACATGTACATACATGTAGCTCATATAATATTTTAGCCCAGTTTGTGCTGAACACAGTGGTATGAGACACTTGCCATTATTATGTTTTAAAGCAACTGAAAAAAGACCAAATGTAAGAGCATGTCAGAACCTCTGACAGTGTCCCAAAATGGTCGGACCCCAGAGGGTTAACAAAATAGTTTTTTCATATAAACATAAACATCTAGAGCAGTGTTTCTCTACTCCATTTCTGGTGGACCACTGCTCTGCACATTTTGAATGTTTCTCTCATCTGACATAATCAGTTTAGTTCATAGAGATCTCTACTATTGTGCTAATTATTTGAAGCAGGTGTGTTGAGAACCACTGATCTAGAGAACTTTTACTTCACACACATTTGTCAGAAAGATGAACCTGAAAGTAGATTTTATATGCAAATAACAATTACGTCAGACCAATACTTATATATCATATACATATGCTATAGACATTGTTCATTGTTCTCATGTTATAGCACCACCTAGTGGACAATCTCTGCCATTTTTTGCAGTTGCTATGAATATAAATGGCATCGACTTTACCATATATGGTGGCAGACAAGGCACAGTACGTTGCTAATTGTTTAGCCCTCTTTTTGGGCATCCTAAGTTGTTGTAGCCCTGATACAACCAGCATGTGTATATGGCCTAAAACACACACACACACACACACACACACACACACACACACACATTTATAAAAGCAAGCAGAAATCGCAATGTTGGACAATAAGACTTAATACTCACATACAACAATATACAAAGGAATAACATTGAGAACCACTGATCTAGGGGACAGTTAACGTAACACCCGTTGTTCTAGATGCAAATATTTCCGGAATGATGAGCCAAAAATCCTCACAGACACTTGAGAACATAAGACAAACAGGCCCATCAGTTTAGTTGTAATCACACACCATTACACTGGACTCGTACATGGTTAATGCTGGCTGGCTGTTGGTCTCATGTTTTCTAAGATATGTAATTATCCTAATAGACCCTTATAAGAATCTGAAAGCAGATGTTAAGTGCAAAATAACAAGTAGGTCAGACAAATATTTATGTGTCGTATACATATGCTATAGTCATCGTTCTTTGTTCTTAGGTTATAGCGCCACCTAGTGGACAACCTCTGTTGATATCTGATTCTTATCATAAATGATAGCCATTTAAGTATTTGTTGCACCGCCTGTTCGTACTTTTAACCGTGGTGTTGCGACGAAAAGTGCAAAGTTCAACTTTTTTTTGATAATTATTGATATTCAGTGTCTAAGGAATATTCCAGCACTGGATTGGTTCAGATTGGTCAAAAAACCTAGGACTAGTTCGCAAAAGTAGGTTTAAAAGAAAATGATGAATATCTAACAAACGATTCGACTGAGACAAATGCTTCTTGAGGGAAAGTTGTTCATTATAAGTACCTCTATTAAATGATATGAAGATCTTGTTGATATCTGAAACACTGCATAATACACAATCACTTAAACACTGAAAAAACGCGATAGCGCCTCCCGGAGGCCGAATTTTTTCTTACTCTGCACAGACCTTCATGGCCAAGAGACAAACAGGCCCAACGCGTTTCGTTTTGATCGGCCTCTGTTAACCCTGTCTAATAGCTGCTTTTTCTTGATTGGCCGATGGCGGCCATGTTCTTTTAGCTACGCGAAATTCCTTTTAGATATAGATAGTACCCTAGACCAGGAGCACCGGTGCCAAATCTTAAGCTGATCGGTTCCATATTTCTCTGGTTACAGCCCTTCAAAGTTGAGGTGGTGTTATAGCGCCAACTAGTGGTCAAGCGATGCAATTTTTTTCACGTGACCCCAGAATAGTCCGCTGTATATGTGTACCAAATTTGGTTTCGATACCTCTTTCCAGTCCCAAGTTATAGTCATTTAAGTCCAAGAAGCTCCGCCCATTGGGGGCGTTTGGGCGTGGCTTGACGACGACGAGTATAAAGTTAAACTTTTTTTGATAACTTTTTATATTCACACTCCAAGGAATATTACAGCACTAGAACGGTTCCGATCGGACAAAAAACCTAGGACTAGTTCATTTTTATTTTTTTCGACAAAGTCGAAAATAGCGGAAAATTTTTAATGACGGAAATGAAATCGGAGATATACATTTTGTCCGTCTTGACGCAAGGAATCCAGGGATATAAGACACTTGACATTAGGACAAGAATTGTGGAAGTTATGAGCATCAACGCGTTTGCCATCGCTATAGCGCCCCCCATAGGCCGATTGGGGTGACACTCTGTCAACTTCGCGCACGAATGAGACCTACCATTTGGCTAAGTCTCAAGTCTCTAGGCCTTACGGTTTGGTCTGCACGTTCCGTTTTACGGCAGAAGAAAAATAATAAATAGAATAATAAATATAGCTGCAAGCAGCGATTACCGGGGTTCAAGCAATTTGGGAACTTAAGACCTGTAAGGGCATACATGTGTATATTTGCTGCATTGTACAAAATAAATAAGGAAAAATAAGCTACCTGACACACGTGTTCAAAGTTATCAGCAAAAGAGGTGTTATCATTCAGTGAAATGTCTCCCTCTCTTCTCACGGAACATTGACAAATAAAACACTGAAGGAAATGTTTTTGGTGCTTGCAGTGGCAAAACTCAGCTCACAAAATATTAAAATAGGGTTAATGAGTCAAAAGAGCCGAACCCCACGTTTCTACGATGTTCTGATTCAGAGATACAGCTCTTGCTAAATGGTTGCTAGGGTATTCTCATTGGTTGCTAGGGAGTGAATTGCAATCCACCAAGGATTATACTCAAAGCCATGAAAGGCATAATCCATGATGACTCATGATTTTAGATGTAAGGTTGCAGTATTTTTATGTGAAAATAAAAAACCACTAGGTGGCGCTATGACAAACTCGTGCATGCAACCATAAATCATGACAGTTTTACATTTAGCTAGTATCATGGCTATATACTTTAGTTTAGTGAAAAAACAGTTGTATGACCATTGGGCTAGCTCAATGTCAAAGGTTTTGTTCAATTATGAGGCCAACTAGTGGTGCGTTCATACAATTTTTTTTGTATTGCCTCAGACTTTGCTCAGACATCAGTGTATCAAATCTGGTGTAAAAATGTAATTTCGTTGCAGAGTTATAACCATTTCTGTGTAAAAAACACAAAATTTGGAGGTAGTTTTTCGTTTTTTGCAATTTTCGGTCATTTCTGATGGAAATTTTAACATAACGCCAATAGAACTTTTTGTTCAGAAGGTAAGGTTAGTTTCTTCCTATGGTCGTTTCGAGTCGATCGGAATAACCCTTGCGGAGTTATTTGCGCATGTTTTTTAAGCGCTATTTTGCTGCACAGGGCTAACCAAAAGACAAAACCTGGCATGTTTGGTATCGTTGGACTCGGCAACAATTCAGGACTCCAAGGAAAAAAGTTGCATGAAAATACGTCAAACTCAGCCTAAGTTATAAGCATTTAAATGATTCGTCTGACCACTAGGTGGCGCTGTAACGAGACGAGGCACGCAACCTCAGGCCATGACTCTCATCACAAGTACCAAGTATCGTGTTGATACTTCATTTCTGTCCCCAGTTATAGCCAATAAAGTCCAAGTGGCTGAGCACACTTCAGACGTTTGGGCGTGGCATGCCGACCGTGAGTCGAAAGTTCGACTTTTTTTCAATAATTATTGATATTCAAACTCCAAGGAACATTTTAGAACTGGAACGATTCCGATCGAGCGAAAAACCTAGGACTAGTTCGTTTTTATTTTTTTCGACAAAATCGAAAATAGCGGAAAATTTTTAATGACGGAAATGAAATCGGAGATATACATTTTGTTCGCCTTGACGCAAGGAATCCAGGGATATAAGATACTTGACATTTGGACAAGAATTCTGGAAGTTATGAGCATCAACGCGTTTGCCATCGCTGTAGCGCCCCCCATAGGCCGATTGGGGTGACACTCTGTCAACTTCGCGCACGAATGAGACCTACCATTTGGCCAAGTCTCAAGTCTCTAGGCATTACGGTTTGGTCTGCACGATCCGTTTTACGGCAGAAGAAAAATAATAAATAGAATAATAATAATAATTAAAGCTGCAAGCAGCATTTACCGGGTTTCGACCATTAAAGCACGTCAAATACGTTAGACATCGTCGACCAGGCTGATCCAGCATCCACAAAAACAAAAGAGGTGGTCAGAAATGGTTCATACAGACTATGTATGCTTAAACACACGTGCACCTATAGGACAAACATGTCACGTCCTTAATGTGAAGTCATTCGCAGCTACCAGACACACGTGTTCTAAGTTGTCATCAAAAAAGGTGTTATCATTCAGTGAAAGTGGTGCTTGCAGTGGCAAAACTTGGGTCACAAAATGTTAAAATAGTGTTAATGAGTCAAAAGAGCCGAACCCCATGTCTCTACGATGTTCTGATACAGAGATACAGTTCTTGTAAATGGTTGCTAGGGTATTCTCATCGGTTGCTAGGGAGTGAATTGCAATCCACCAATGATTATACTCAAAGCCATGAAAGACATAATCCATGATGACTCATGATTTTAGATGTAATTTTGCAGTATTTTTAAGTGAAAAAAACAAATAACCACTAGGTGGCGCTATGACAGACTCGTGCATGCAACCTCAGGTCATGATTGTGTTACTTGTAGCTAGAATCACGGCTATTCACTTTAGTTTAGTACAGTTGTCACCAGTCAACAGTTGTATGACCATTGGGCTTACTCAATGTTAAAGGTTTTGTTCAATTATGAGGCCAACTAGGGGTGCAGGCATACCATTTTTTTTGTATTGTCTCAGACTCTGCTCAGACATCAGCGTATCAAATTTGGTGAAAAAATGTCATTTCGTTGCAGAGTTATAAGCATTTATATCTAAAAAACACAAAAAATGAATGTAATTTTTCGTTTTTTGCAATTTTCGGCCATTTCTGATGGAAATTTTAACATAACACCAATAGAACTTTTTGTTCAGAAGGTAAAGTAAATTTCTTCCTATGGTTGTTTCGAGTCGATCAGAATAACCCTCGCGGAGTTATTCGCGCATGTTTTTTAAGCGCTATTTTGCTGCGCAGGGCTAAGCGAAAGGCGAAACCTGGCATGTTTGGTATCGTTGGACTCGGCAACAATTCAAAACTCTTAGTAAAAAAGTCCCATGAAAATACGTCAAACTCAGCCTAAGTTATAAGCATTTAAATGATTCGTCTGACCACTAGGTGGCGCGGTGACGAAACGAGGCACGCAACCTCAGGCCATGACTCTCATCACAAATACCAAGTGTCGTGTTGATACTTCATTTCTGTCCCCAGTTATAGCAAAAAAAGTCCAATTAGCTGCGCACACCTCAGACGTTTGGGTGTGGCATGTCGACCGTGAGTCGAAAGTTCAACTTTTTTTTAATAATTATTGATATTCGAACTCCAAGGAACATTTTAGAACTGGAATGATTCCGATCGAGCGAAAAACCTAGGACTAGTTCGTTTTTATTTTTTTCGACAAAATCGGAAATAGCGGAAAATTTTTAATGACGGAAATGAAATCGGAGATATACATTTTTTAAGTTTGGAGCCAGGGATTACAATGATACCAAACACTTGAGTGTCTGATGTCCGGTTTAGGAGTTATGAGGCCCAACGCGTCGGGCATTGCTATAGCGCCACCTATGGGCCGATTTGGCTGATTCACTGTATCTGAGTAGCCTGCTAATATACAACCAGTTGACCAAGTGGCAAGTTTCTACGACTTACGGTTTGGGCTGGGCGACGCGTTTTAAGGCGGAAAAATAATAATAATTAAAGCTGCAAGCAGCATTTACCGGGTTTCGAGCATTAAAGCACGTCAAAGACGTCAGACATCGCCGACCAGGCTGATCCAGCATCCACAAAAACAAAAGAGGTGGTAAGAAACGGTTCACACAGACTATGTATGCTTAAACACACGTGCGCCTATAAGACAAACATGTCACGTCCTTAATGTGAAGTCATTCGCAGCTACCAGACACACGTGTTCAAAGTTGTCAGCAAAAAAGGTGTTATCATTCAGTGAAATGTCTCCCTCTCTTCTCACGGAACATTGACAAACAGAACACTGAAGGTAATGTTTGTGATGCTTGCAGTGGCAAAACTTGGGTCACAAAATGTTAAAATAGTGTTAATGAGTCAAAAGAGCCGAACCCCATGTCTCTATAATGTTCTGATACAGAGATACAGCTCTTGTTAAATGGTTGCTAGGGTATTCTCATTGGTTGCTAGGGAGTGAATTGCAATCCACCAATGATTATACTCAAAGCCATGAAAGACATAATCCATGATGACTCATGATTTTAGATGTATGGTTGCAGAATTTTTTAATGAAAAAACAAATAACCACTAGGTGGCGCTATGACAGACTCGTGCATGCAACCTCAGGTCATGACTGTGTTACATCTAGCTAGTATCATGGCTATTCACTTTAGTTTAGTACAGTTGTCAACAGTCAACAGTTGTATGACCATTGGGCTTACTCAATGTCAAAAGTTTTGTTCAATTATGAGGCCAACTAGTGGTGCAGGCATACAATTTTTTTTGTATTGCCTCAGACTCTGCTCAGACATCAGCGTATCAAATTTGGTGAAAAAATGTCATTTCGTTGCAGAGTTATAAGCATTTATATTTAAAAAACACAAAAAATGAATGTAATTTTTCGTTTTTTGCAATTTTCGGCCATTTCTGATGGAAATTTTAACATAACACAAATAGAACTTTTTGTTCAGAAGGTAAAGTTAATTTCTTCCTATGGTTGTTTCGAGTCGATCAGAATAACCCTCGCGGAGTTATTCGCGCATGTTTTTTAAGCGCTATTTTGCTGCGCAGGGCTAACCGTAAGGCGAAACCTGGCATGTTTGGTATCGTTGGACTCGGCAACAATTCAAAACTCTTAGTAAAAAAGTCCCATGAAAATACGTCAAACTTAGCCTAAGTTATAAGCATTTAAATGATTCGTCTGACCACTAGGTGGCGCTGTGACGCAACGAGGCATGCAACCTCAGGCCATGACTCTCATCACAAATACCAAGTGTCGTGTTGATACTTCATTTCTGTCCCCAGTTATAGCCAATAAAGTCCAAGTGGCTGCGCACACTTCATACGTTTGTGTGTGGCATGTCGACCGTGAGTCGAAAGTTCAACTTTTTTTTAATAATTATTGATATTCGAACTCCAAGGAACATTTAAGCACTGGAACGATTCCGATCGAGCGAAAAACCTAGGACTAGTTCGTTTTTATTTTTTTAGACAAAATCGGAAATAGCGGGAAATTTTTAATGACGCAAATGAAATCGGAGATATACATTTTTTAAGTTTGAAGCCAGGGATTACAATGATACCAAACACTTGAGTGTCCGATGTCCGGTTTAGGAGTTATGAGGCCCAACGCGTCGGGCATTGCTATAGCGCCACCTATGGGCCGATTTGGCTGATTCACTGTATCTGAGTAGCCTGCTAATATACAACCAGTTGACCAAGTGGCAAGTTTCTACGACTTACGCTTTGGGCTGGGCGACGCGTTTTAAGGCGGAATAATAATAATAATAATAAAACAGACAAATACAATAGGTTTTCAGCACTTCGTGCTCGAAACCCTAATAATAAAACAGACAAATACAATAGGTTTTCAGCACTTCGTGCTCGAAACCCTAAAAATCCATACAAATACAATAGGGTTTCAGCCCTTCGGGCTTGAACCCCTAATTAAAGCTGCAAGCAGCATTTACCGGGTTTCGAGCATTAAAGCACGTCAAATACGTCAGACATCGTCGACCAGGCTGATCCAGCATCCACAAAAACAAAAGAGGTGGTCAGAAACGGTTCATACAAACTATGTATGCTTAAACACACGTGCACCTATAGGACAAACATGTCACGTCCTTAATGTGAAGTCATTCGCAGCTACCAGACACACGTGTTCTAAGTTGTCAGCAAAAAAGGTGTTATCATTCAGTGAAAGTGGTGCTTGCAGTGGCAAAACTTGGGTCACAAAATGTTAAAATAGTGTTAATGAGTCAAAAGAGCCGAACCCCATGTCTCTACGATGTTCTGATACAGAGATACAGCTCTTGTAAATGGTTGCTAGGGTATTCTCATCGGTTGCTAGGGAGTGAATTGCAATCCACCAATGATTATACTCAAAGCCATGAAAGACATAATCCATGATGACTCATGATTTTAGATGTAATTTTGCAGTATTTTTAAGTGAAAAAAACAAATAACCACTAGGTGGCGCTATGACAGACTCGTGCATGCAACCTCAGGTCGTGATTGTGTTACTTGTAGCTAGAATCACGGCTATTCACTTTAGTTTAGTACAGTTGTCACCAGTCAACAGTTGTATGACCATTGGGCTTCCTCAATGTTAAAGGTTTTGTTCAATTATGAGGCCAACTAGTGGTGCAGGCATACCATTTTTTTTGTATTGTCTCAGACTCTGCTCAGACATCAGCGTATCAACTTTGGTGAAAAAATGTCATTTCGTTGCAGAGTTATAAGCATTCATATCTAAAAAACACAAAAAATGAATGTAATTTTTCGTTTTTTGCAATTTTCGGCTATTTCTGATGGAAATTTTAACATATCACCAATAGAACTTTTTGTTCAGAAGGTAAAGTTAATTTCTTCCTATGGTTGTTTCGTGTCGATCAGAATAACCCTCGCGGAGTTATTCGCGCATGTTTTTTAAGTGCTATTTTGCTGTGCAGGGCTAACCGTAATGCGAAACCTGGCATGTTTGGTATCGTTGGACTCGGCAACAATTCAAAACTCTTAGTAAAAAAGTCCCAAGAAAATACGTCAAACTCAGCCTAAGTTATAAGCATTTAAATGATTCGTCTGACCACTAGGTGGCGCGGTGACGAAACGAGGCACGCAACCTCAGGCCATGACTCTCATCACAAATACCAAGTGTCGTGTTGATACTTCATTTCTGTCCCCAGTTATAGCAAAAAAAGTCCAATTAGCTGCGCACACCTCAGACGTTTGGGCGTGGCATGTCGACCGTGAGTCGAAAGTTCAACTTTTTTTTAATAATTATTGATATTCGAACTCCAAGGAACATTTTAGAACTGGAATGATTCCGATCAAGCGAAAAACCTAGGACTAGTTCGTTTTTATTTTTTTCGACAAAATCGGAAATAGCGGAAAATTTTTAATGACGGAAATGAAATCGGAGATATACATTTTTTAAGTTTGGAGCCAGGGATTACAATGATACCAAACACTTGAGAGTCTGATGTCCGGTTTAGGAGTTATGAGGCCCAACGCGTCGGGCATTGCTATAGCGCCACCTATGGGCCGATTTGGCTGATTCACTGTATCTGAGTAGCCTGCTAATATACAACCAGTTGACCAAATGGCAAGTTTCTACGACTTACGGTTTGGGCTGGGCGACGCGTTTTAAGGCGGAAAAATAATAATAATAATAAAACAGACAAATACAATAGGTTTTCAGCACTTCGTGCTCGAAACCCTAATAATAAAAATCCATACAAATACAATAGGGTTTCAGCCCTACGGGCTTGAACCCCTAATAATAATAAAAATCCATACAAATACATTAGGGTTTCAGCCCTACGGGCTTGAACCCCTAAATATAGCTGCAAGCAGCGATTAGCGGGGTTCAAGCTATTTGGGATCACAAGACGTTTAAGGACATGGCCATATAGATATTCTGCATTGTATATTGTACACACACACATTTACCTGAGAAAGGAGAAACAAGACAGTTAAAGAACAAGACTTAATATTGACATGGTTACACACTCATTTGGTATGTAGTTTTTTTAAATAAAAAAAGTCTTACTGCAAATGTCGTGTAAGTGCCTCCAAAATTATGTTCACGTTTCACAGCTATCATAAAGTGACATGAGTGTTAAAACTTATAATATTAAAATTACATTTAGTGAAAGACTACCACTTCAATTGTTCTGAGTTATCACAGTAAAATCATGAAGTTAAAGGTGCAGTGTGTAAATTTTAGCGGCATCTAGTGGTGAGGTCACGAAATGCAACCAATGGCTTATTACACTGCTCACCCCTTGCTTTTGAAACACATAGAGAAGCTACGGAGCCGCCATCAGACAAACATTTCATCTTCGGAGACAACTTAGTAAAAAAATAGTCCGTTAAGGGCTTCTGTAGAAAAATGGCGGAACAAAATGGTGACTTCCATGTAAGGGGACCCTAGGTGTATGTAGATAAAAAGGTCTCGTTCTATGGTAATAAACACATACCGGTTCATTATGAAAGGTCTTTATACACCCCTGAAATATATAGTTTTGTATATCATTTTGCATTTCTGTCAAGAGATCCTTCTAAAATTTGAACAGATTTAAATGTGTACAGAGTTCTATTAATAGTAGACTTAGTTAAAGAGTAATCATCTTCTGTGTTTTCTGTGAGTGCAAATGTCAGCCAGTGATTGATCCTCTTCTGCCATCTAATGGACATAACGGAAAATTGCACCTAAAAACCACAATAAGGAATTTGAGTATAGTCATGTTCATGTCCTTTAATCGAGTACCATGAAGGCTTTCTGTTTTAATTAGGTAAATAAAGTGAGGTATGCAAGTAATTAATCCGTATATATTTTTATGGACAAAAGGAGCATATACACAAACATGCTCTGCACATTTTGTATGTTTCTCTCATCTGAAACAGTCATTTTAGTTCATAAAGATCTATTCTGTAGGTCTTACCAAATGGTTGCTTGTTAAAATCTTTTAGACTATTTTTTTTTAACAAAAGTATATGTTCTTATAGAACATATATATTCTTTGAAATACATATTATGTGCAAACATATAAGTATTTCAGATGACAGCCTCTGTCATATTATAGTAGGCCTAAAAATAGTACTAAAGCTCTACATTTTTTTTAATATTTAACAACTGGCTATTCCCATACATAACTGATCAAAATGTGTTGTTTATATCAAATTGAGTTAATAACAAATTATGTCATTAAGCAAATGTCAGTCAGATTTGCTATTAAGCACTTATTTGTGTTCACACATGTGCTGTGCTAAAGTAAGTTTTCAGTAAATCATTTACATTTAAAACAACGAATTGTATCAGAATACTAAAGCTACTGATAACCAAATATATATTCTCTTTATGTTTGATTATTAGTTATTATTTCTAATGTTGGCCTATAATTGCTGTAAATATGTGGATCCTTAAAGAACAATCTTTTTCATACCGTCAGGATTTTAAGAATTCTAAGACAACATTTGAAGCTTTATAACTTTATTGGGTTGTTTCCCACAGGTTTAAATTGATGCATGACTAGCCATTAGTTATGTAAAAACATTTAGGTACTTTTTACAAACAAACCTTATAAAAACATTACTGGTGTACATCTTAAGACAAAACTATGGCCCTGATATATTTAAAGGTAGGCCAGTGTAAGCTATTTTCAAGTAAGACAACTAAAACTGAAGCCTAAATTTTAGTCTGGAGCTACACTTAAACCAATGGTCATTAACATTAATCTCTAAGACTAGTATTCAAAGTTAGTAATACATTTTTACCTTTTTGATTGAAAATCACTGTTTTAATTATCATGTGAAAAAATATTTAAATTATTTAAATTATATTTAAATCCAAATAGTAAGACTGATTAGCCCTAACTAACTACTAGTTATTCAGACTAGTCCTTAAAGTCTTAGTTATATTTTTTATATTATATAGTTTTTTAAATAACATTACTAAAATATTATGTATCATTTTTTATTACGAGTTGAATTTGAATCCTGAGCAGTTTTAACCTTACGGACATGTTACTATAACAACAACTCTAGGATGACCTTCGAAGAACCAAATAATTCAACATGAAGCTAAATTGTCAACAATGAAATCCAGCTAACCGAGTAATCTACGTATGAACAACGGACCCAGCAGTGAAAGCTTTTAACAACTATAGTGTATACAGCTCTTGCTTTAGAAGTCCCACAATCAGTTATAAAAGAGGTGGATATTATTTTGTTTAATTTCATATGGAAGAACAGACTGCACTACATTAAAAAGTCAATTCTATGCAATCTAGTTGAGGAAGGAGTTTAAAATGTACTAGATTTTAATACTGCTAACTGTGTTTTTTTTTAAATAAGTGGATAAAAAGTTACTGAAGTTGCAAAGGTAGTATATGGAACATCATACCAGAAATGATTTTTCAGAAATTGGGTGGTTTGGAATTTTTATACAATACAATTTTGATATAAACTTTTCTCCACATAGATCTGTTATTTGGAATAACAAGAATATTATATACAAAAACAAATCCTTATTTTATAGAAATTGGTATGATAATAAAATAATATTAGTGAGGCAGTTATTTAAAGATGATGGTCACCTCTTTAATTATTGTGAATTCCTCAATCACTATAAGATTCCAGTAACTGCTAAGAAATTTGCAGTTGTATTTGATGTCATACCTAGTGGACTTATTCAACTATTTCAAGGTTATACATCTTATGATTGTAACTCCTTACATAATACTCAGTTATGTATCAATGGAGTAAATATTCTAGAAAAAAAGTATAACTTTTTTATAAGAACACTATGTAGAAATTAATATTTGCCTAGATGTAAACCATACTGGAACTCCTTATATAGTCAACGTGTATGGAAAGAGGTTTGTAGTTTATCACATAAATACTGTCTCATGAATAAGGTTAAAGAAATAACTTATAAATTGATTCATTTAATTTATCCAGTGAAACAAGTAGTCTTCAGATTCTAAAGAGATATAGAATTTACTTGTATTTTTTGCAATTTGGAAGTAGAATCCATAAAATATTTATTTTATCCATGTATAATTACTTAATCTTTTTGGATTGATGTGGAATACTTGATATTTAAACTCACAAAATATAAATTCAGTTATCTGGTAAGGATATATTTTTTTATTATAAAAGTAACTGTGTGGAGAAAGACTTGTTAATCAACTTAATGATTATATATGGAAAATTTCACATCCATAAACAAAAATGGGCAAATAATAAACCCAATAGCATTTTATTTAGAACGGAATTAAGAAATTATTTTGAAACTATTAAAAGTCTAAAAAATAAAAAAGCAAAGCAAATATATAACATTTTTTAAACCTTTTCTTTTATTGAATTATTGTAGAATATCCCCATGTTGTTGTTAATTTATTTATTATTTGTTTTATTTTATTTGATCCATTGTTATGTTGAATGTTAAATAAGCACATTGTAAACCTTTTGTATGTATGCAATGTTTTTGATCTTGAAATGAATAATAAAAAAAGCTTTTAACAACTACCCAATTATTAATCCTCTACTGCCATCTAGTGGATAAAATGTCAAAGTTTGGATTTTAATGTTGGTCTAACTCTAATCTGCAGTTCAACCTTTAAACAAGTTTTAATTTAAACTATTTGATTTTAATATTATGGTAGTGAGTTTGTAAAATTTATATATATATAAAAATTATTCATATTTTAATTTGATAACAGAAGTGGAGATAATTAGATTTTATTTCAAGTTAATAGACACATTTGTCATTTAATACTATTGTTGTTTTTTAAAAACAGTTTTAATACATTTTGATGATTTGATTATAAAATAAAATAAATATAAGATAGGTTATAAAAGTAAGATAGATGATAAAACATGTAAAGTCAGTCTAGAGTAAGATTTCTACTTCTTAGTTTTCATATTTCTTTTCAGAAAGAAACCACCCTGCTGAAAAAAAAAACAATAAAACCATTACAGAAAATTTTAATTGTTTCCATTAAAATACCAATAGGAACCATTAGCTTTTACCATTAAAACCACTACACTATAGTGTATTTTGGGCCATATTCTATTAGAAACAATACATAGAACCAACAAAACCAATACATAGAACCAATAAAACCAATACATACCATTAGAGACCAACAAAGACAAAACAAGGTTTTTTAGCAGGGCAAAGGTCAATTCCTACACAAGCATTATGTCACATCACCTTAATTACATAAAATTGTTTGCTTGTTTAAATCTTTTACACTATTTTTTAACAAAAGTAATTGTTCTTATAGAACATATATATTCTTTGACATAGATATTGTGTGCAAACGTACAAGTATTTCAGATGACAGACTCTGTCATATTATAGTAGGCCTAAAATTAGTATTAAAGTACATATTTTTATATTTAACCACTGGATATGCACATACATAACTGATCCAGATGTGTTGTTTATATCAAATGGAGTTAATAACAAATATGGTGTCATTAAGCAAATGTCAGTCAGATTTGCTATCAAGCATTAATTTGTGTTCACACATGTGCTGTGCTAGAGTAAGTTTTCAGTAAATCATTTACATTTAAAACAACCACTTGTATCATAACATTACAATTTCATTGCAATAATTATATAAACAATTATTAAAAACTTTATAAGACACATCATGACATGTTTATGTCATGGAAAATAGATTAGAATACTAAAGCTACTGATAACCAAATATATATTCTCTTTATGTATGATTATTAGTTATTATTTCTAATGTTGGCCTGTTCTTTAAGGATCCACATATTTACAGCAATCTTTTTCATACCTTTAGGATTTGAAGAATTCTAAGACAACATTTGAAGCTTTATAACTTTATTGGGTTGTTTTCCACAGGTTTAAATTGTAAGACTGATTAGCCCTAACTAACTACTAGTTCTTCAGACTAGTCCTTAAAACACAGTCTTAACTGAATGGCTACTTTATGTTTATTCAACCAGCCCTAGTCTTGGAAAGACATATATTGTCTGATCTTAATAAAACTATTAATATTTTGTCATAAGCTTCACATTACTAGTTAATTAGTTAGATATACTTAGTCTGGTCCATTTTGAAAATGTCACATTTCAAAATGCTTGAATTTATTAACTCAAGTCTTTGAGGTAAATGACTGCAAATCATTGAATCTTATAATAAATTTCATGCAGATGCAAACCCATGGACAAAAGGAACATAACAGCAGCTACAAATGAAATAACGAATACAGGTTACAAATGGTGCCCACATCACTATGTGACATCACATCAAATCTAGGAATACAACGGCAAAAGTTTATTTTATGTTTCATATTGATATTTGCCCAGATAGTACAGCAAATTCACAAAATTGTTTTTCATACAAACATAAACATCTAGAGCAGTACTTTCAACTCAGCGAAACGCAGTGGTTTCTCGAGACCCAATGCTCGGCACATTTTGTATGATTATCTCATCTGACACAATCAGTTCAGTTCATACAAATCTCTACTAATGATTAAAGTAGATTTGTTTAAAATAGAAGACTTTTGTTTATGTGCAGAGCAGTGGGCCTCCAGGAATAATTTTGAGAATCACTGATCTAGGGGACAGTTAACGTAACACCCGTTGTTCTAGATACAAATATTTCCGGAATAATGAGCCAAAAATCCTCACAGACCCTTGAGAACATAAGACAAACAGGCCCCTCAGTTTAGTTGTAATCGCACACCATTACGCTGGACTCGTACATGGTTAATGCTAGCTGACTGTTGGTCGGCATGTTTTCTAAGATATGTAATTATCATAATAGACCCTTATAAGAATCTGAAATCAGATGTTATGTGCTTAAAAAACAAGTAGGTCAGACAAATATTTATATGTCGTATACATATGCCATAGTCATTGTTTTTGTTCTTAGGTTATAGCGCCACCTAGTGGACAATCTCTGCAATTTTTTGCATGTGACTTCGGCCTAGGTCTATACATAGGTGTACCAAGTTTCGTGTTGATATCTCATTCCTATCATAAATGATAGCCATTAAAGTATTTGTGGCCCCGCCTCTTTGTACTTTTGACCGTGGTGTTGCGACCACAAGTGCAAAGTTCAACTTTTTTTTGATAATTATTGGTATTCAGTGTCTAAGGAATGTTCTAGCACTTGATTGGTTCAGATTGCTCAAAAAACCTAGGACTAGTTCGCAAAAGTAGGTTTCAAAGAAAATGATGAATATCTAATAAACGATTCGACTGAGACAAGTGCTTCTTGAGGGAAAGTTATTCAATGTAAGTACCTCTATTAAATGATATAAAGATCTTGTTGATATCTGAAACACTGCATAATACACAATCACTTAAACACCGCAAAAACGTTATAGCGCCTCCCGGAGGCCGAATTTTTTCTTACTCTGCACAGACCTTCATGGCCAAGAGACAAACAGGCCCACCGCGTTTTGTTTCGATCGGGCTTCGTTAACCCTGTCTAATAGCTGCTTTTTCTTGATTGGCCGATGGCGGCCATGTACGCGAAATTCATTTTAGACACTGATAGTACCCTCGACCAGGAGGACCGATGCCAAATGTCAAATTGATCGGTCCCATATTTCTGAAGTTACAGACCTTTAAAGTTGAGGTGGTGTTATAGCGCCAACTAGTGGTCAAGCGGCGCAATTTTTTACACGTGACCCCAGAATAGTCCCCTGTATATGTGTACCAAATTTGGTGTCAATACCTCTTTCCAATCCCAAGTTATAGCCATTTAAGTCCAAGAGGCTCCGCCCATTGGGGGCGTTTGGGCGTGGCTTTACGACGGTGAGTCGAAAGTTCAAAATTTTTTTGATAACTTTTGATATTCACACTCCAAGGAATATTAAAGCACTGGAACGGTTCCGATCGGATAAAAAACCTAGGACTAGTTCGTTTTTATTTTTTTCGACAAAATTGAAAATAGCGGAAAATTTGTTCATGACGGAAATGAAATCGGAGATATACATTTTGTTCGTCTTGCCGCAAGGAATCCAGGGATATAAGACACTTGACATTTGGACAAGAATTCTGGAAGTTATGAGCATCAACGCGTTTGCCATCGCTGTAGCGCCCCCCATAGGCCGATTGGGGTGACACTCTGTCAACTTCGCGTACGAATGAGACCTACCATTTGGCCAAGTCTCAAGTCTCTAGGCCTTACGGTTTGGTCTGCACGATCTGTTTTACGGCAGAAGAAAAATAATAAATAGAATTAAAGCTGCAAGCAGCATTTTCCGGGTTTCGAGCATTAAAGCACGTCAAAGACGTCAGACATTGTCGACCAGGCTGATCCAGCATCCACAAAAACAAAAGAGGTGGTCAGAAACGGTTCATACAGACTATGTATGCTTAAACACGCGTGCACCTATAGGACAAACATGTCACGTCCTTAATGTGAAGTCATTCGCAGCTACCAGACACACGTGTTCTAAGTTGTCAGCAAAAAAAGGTGTTATCATTCAGTGAAATGTCTCCCTCTCTTCTCACGGAACATTGACAAACAGAACACTGAAGGAAATGTTTGTGGTGCTTGCAGTGGTAAAACTTGGGTCACAAAATGTTAAAATAGTGTTAATGAGTCAAAAGAGCCGAACCCCATGTCTCTACGATGTTCTGATACAGAGATACAGCTCTTGTTAAATGGTTGCTAGGGTATTCTCATTGGTTGCTAGTGACTGAATTGCAATCCACCAATGATTATACTCAAAGCCATGAAAGACATTATCCATGATGACTCATGATTTTAGATGTAAGGTTGCAGTATTTTTAAGTGAAAAAAACAAATAACCACTAGGTGGCGCTATGACAGACTCATGCATGCAACCTCAGGTCATGACTGTGTTACTTGTAGCTAGAATCACGGCTATTCACTTTAGTTTAGTAAAGAAACAGTTGTATGACCATTGGGCTTACTCAATGTCAAAGGTTTTGTTCAATTGTGAGGCCAACTAGTGGTGCAGGCATACCTTTTTTTGTATTGCCTCAGACTCTGCTCAGACATCAGCGTATCAAATTTGATGAAAAAATGTCATTTCGTTGCAGAGTTATAAGCATTTATATCTAAAAAACACAAAAAATGAATGTAATTTTTTGTTTTTTGCAATTTTCGGCCATTTCTGATGGAAATTTTAACATAACACCAATAGAACTTTTTGTTCAGAAGTTCAAGTTAATTTCTTCCTATGGTTATTTCGAGTCGATCGGAATAACCCTCGCGGAGTTATTCGCGCATGTTTTTTAAGCGCTATTTTGCTGTGCAGGGCTAACCGTAAGGCGAAACCTGGCATGTTTGGTATCGTTGGACTCGGCAACAATTCAAAACTCTTAGTAAAAAAGTCCCATGAAAATACGTCAAACTCAGCCTAAGTTATAAGCATTTACTTGATTTGTCTGGCCACTAGGTGGCGCTGTGACGAAACGAGGCACGCAACCTCAAGCCATGACTGTCATCACAAATACCAAGTGTCGTGTTGATACTTCATTTCTGTCCCCAGTTATAGCCAAAAAAAGTCCAGTTGGCTGCACACACTACAGACGTTTGGGCTTGGCATATCGACCGTGAGTCGAAAGTTCAATTTTTTTTTAATAATTATTGATATTCGAACTCCAAGGAACATTTTAGCACTGGAACGATTCTGATCGAGCGAAAAACCTAGGACTAGTTCGTTTTTATTTTTTTCGACAAAATCGAAAATACAGAAAAATTTTTATGACGGAAAAAAAACGGAGATATACATTTTTTAAGTTTGGAACCAGGGATTACAATGATATCAAACACTTGACTGTCTGATGTCCAGTTAAGGAGTTATGAGCACCAACGCGTCAGGCATTGCTATAGCGCCACCTATGGGCCGATTTGGCTGATTCACTGTATCTGAGTAGCCTGCTAATATACAACCAGTTGACCAAGTGGCAAGTTTCTACGACTTACGGTTTGGGCTGGGCAACGCGTTTTACCGTGGAAAAATAATAATAATAAAACAGACAAATACAATAGGTTTTCAGCACTTCGTGCTCGAAACCCTAAATATAGCTGCAAGCAGCGATTAGCGGGGTTCAAGCGATCTGGGACCTTAAAGGGGTCATAGCGTGAAAATCTGACTTTTTCCATGTGTAAGTGCTATAATTGGATCCCCAGTGCTTATATCAACCTAGAAAACATGAAAAAGATAAAAAATAAAATAATCGAGAGCACAATTGAGTATCATTCAACAAACTACCATCATTGTGATCAGTGTTTGAATTTCATCTACTCATTTGCATTTTAAAGGACACACCCAAACCGCACACTGTTGCTCAGGCCTACAAAGTGTCAATTTTAATATGCTATAATAAATTAGCTGTGGAGTATTTTCAGCTAACACTTCACATACACACTCTGGGGACACCAACGATTCATTTTACATCTAAAAAAAACTCATAATATGACCCTTTAAGACCTTTAAGGGCATGCCTGTTTAGATTTGCTGCATTGTTATCAAATATACTTAGAATATGAAATACTAACATGTTACCAATTAGGTAAATTAGGTTAAAGAGAAAATGATGTGGTGCATGCCGTTGCAAGATTTGCCACACAAAATGTTTCAAAAATTGTTAACATGAGACAAAACAGCCCACCACAATTTCTCTATGATGTTCTAATATAGAGATATAAGTCTCACAGGGCTAACCTATAACACAGCAATGATTTAGAATAAGCTAACACACCTACATGCATTTACACACAGAAGCAGAAATATCAGAGTTAGGAAATAAGACTTTGAAATAAATGAACAATCTCCATATGCTTGATGTCCTTCAAGAGTTCATCAACCTATTTAAATGTTTCGCCTTTGTCAGAATGTCGCTTGACTGTAAAAACAGATACACTCAGAATGATTGATAAAATGTTTATTTAACATAATAATAAATGACTTCATAAAGTTAAATCATGTATCCATTGATAAAACGTGAACACAATTTCATTGGGTATACATTTTTGAATAATAAATAATAATTTTACAATTAATTTTACATAAAATTAGTAGTGAATATTGTAAAGGAAAAAAGATAGACACATTTTTAATTCAAATCCTAATAAGCATGCTCTTAAGTATGTTAATGAGGGTCTGTGTTTCACACAGAGAGTATATAAGAGAATACTGATTTTTGGATTTGGAAACAATAAAGCAATGTTACACATTTTAATAGAAACATTTTTAGGCTGTCATGTTAAATTGTCAAATAGTGGTATAGCTCTGCAATCATTGGCATGTGATTTTAGGGTGGGCCAATAAATAACTTATCCAGATATGTTTTCAATATCAAATTGTGTCAATAACAAGTGTCATGTCATTTAGAAGATTTGCAGCATATTTGCTGGTGAGCATTTGACTGTGTTCACTTTCATAAAGTGCAACTATTTAGTTGGGTTCTAGCAGGTCATGTATGTGAATAATAACCAATTGCATTATTACATGAAGTTTTGGGTGCAATATTTTAAAAAGAACGTATAAAAATGTAACTATATTATACATCATGTCAGGACACGTTTATGTCATGGAAGGTAGAATAGAATACTAATGCTACTGATGTAAATACAGCCAGACATATATCCTCTTGATAGCAGCAATTCATTTCTGATGATGCTCAGAGTTTTGGGTAAAATGGAAAACTTTAATCCATATCTTAATGATTTCCTATAAACATGCGTGCTGCAATTCAGTCGTACAAATGACACCTACACCACTGTGTGACATCACATGAAATCTTTGCATACAACAGCAGGTATTCAAATTCATTACATTTTGTATTTGATATATCTTTACACACAAAGGACAGAAAAAATGTACTATACTGATTTTATTGTTGTTGACTGAAAACCCTAGGAGTAATTTTGAAAAGTTGTTTTTGTAATTCAAACTTAAACAACTAAAGGAATAAGACTTACAATTGGTGATCACAATTTGGCATTTATATTGTCTCAAAGACTACAGGAAATTGTACTGCATTGTCTTTACTGTTGTTGAGTGAAAAACCAAGTATTAGTTAACAAAATAGTTTTTTCATATAAACATAAACATCTAGAGCAGTGTTTCTCTACTCCATTTCTGGTGGACCACTGCTCTGCACATTTTGAATGTTTCTCTCATCTGACATAATCAGTTTAGTTCATAGAGATCTCTACTATTGTGCTAATTATTTGAAGCAGGTGTGTTGAGAACCACTGATCTAGAGAACTTTTACTTCACACACATTTTTTCAGAAAGATGAACCTGAAAGTAGATTTTATATGCAAATAACAATTACGTCAGACCAATACTTATATATCATATACATATGCTATAGACATTGTTTATTGTTCTCATGTTATAGCACCACCTAGTGGACAATCTCTCCCATTTTTGCAGTTGCTATTAATATAAATGGCATCGACTTTACCATATATGGTGGCAGACAAGGCACAGTATGTTGCTAATTGTTTAGCCCTCTTTTGGGGCATCCTAAGTTGTTGTAGCCCTGATACAACCAGCATGTGTATATGGCCTAAAACACACACACACACACACACACACACACACACACACACACACACACACACACACACATTTATAAAAGCAAGCAGAAATCGCAATGTTGGACAATAAGACTTAATACTCACATACAACAATATACAAAGGAATAACATTGAGAACCACTGATCTAGGGGACAGTTAACGTAACACCCGTTGTTCTAGATGCAAATATTTCCGGAATGATGAGCCAAAAATCCTCACAGACACTTGAGAACATAAGACAAACAGGCCCATCAGTTTAGTTGTAATCACACACCATTACACTGGACTCGTACATGGTTAATGCTGGCTGGCTGTTGGTCTCATGTTTTCTAAGATATGTAATTATCCTAATAGACCCTTATAAGAATCTGAAAGCAGATGTTAAATGCAAAATAACAAGTAGGTCAGACAAATATTTATGTGTCGTATACATATGCTATAGTCATCGTTCTTTGTTCTTAGGTTATAGCGCCACCTAGTGGACAATCTCTGCAATTTTTTTGCATGTGACCTCGGCCTTGGTCTATACATATGTGTACCAAGTTTCGTGTTGATATCTGATTCTTATCATAAATGATAGCCATTTAAGTATTTGTTGCACCGCCTGTTCGTACTTTTAACCGTGGTGTTGCGACGAAAAGTGCAAAGTTCAACTTTTTTTTTGATAATTATTGATATTCAGTGTCTAAGGAATATTCCAGCACTGGATTGGTTCAGATTGGTCAAAAAACCTAGGACTAGTTCGCAAAAGTAGGTTTAAAAGAAAATGATGAATATCTAACAAACGATTCGACTGAGACAAATGCTTCTTGAGGAAAAGTTGTTCATTATAAGTACCTCTATTAAATGATATGAAGATCTTGTTGATATCTGAAACACTGCATAATACACAATCACTTAAACACTGAAAAAACGCGATAGCGCCTCCCGGAGGCCGAATTTTTTCTTACTCTGCACAGACCTTCATGGCCAAGAGACAAACAGGCCCAACGCGTTTCGTTTTGATCGGCCTCTGTTAACCCTGTCTAATAGCTGCTTTTTCTTGATTGGCCGATGGCGGCCATGTTCTTTTAGCTACGCGAAATTCCTTTTAGAAATAGATAGTACCCTAGACCAGAAGCACCGGTGCCAAATCTTAAGTTGATCGGTTCCATATTTCTCTGGTTACAGCCCTTCAAAGTTGAAGTGGTGTTATAGCGCCAACTAGTGGTCAAGCGATGCAATTTTTTCACGTGACCCCAGAATAGTCCGCTGTATATGTGTACCAAATTTGGTTTCGATACCTCTTTCCAGTCCCAAGTTATAGTCATTTAAGTCCAAGAAGCTCCGCCCATTGGGGGCGTTTGGGCGTGGCTTGACGACGACGAGTATAAAGTTCAACTTTTTTTTTGATAACTTTTTATATTCACACTCCAAGGAATATTACAGCACTGGAACGGTTCCGATCGGACAAAAAACCTAGGACTAGTTCATTTTTATTTTTTTCGACAAAATCGAAAATAGCGGAAAATTTTTAATGACGGAAATGAAATCGGAGATATACATTTTGTTCGTCTTGACGCAAGGAATCCAAGGATATAAGACACTTGACATTAGGACAAGAATTGTGGAAGTTATGAGCATCAACGCGTTTGCCATCGCTATAGCGCCCCCCATAGGCCGATTGGGGTGACACTCTGTCAACTTCGCGCACGAATGAGACCTACCATTTGGCCAAGTCTCAAGTCTCTAGGCCTTACGGTTTGGTCTGCACGTTCCGTTTTACGGCAGAAGAAAAATAATAAATAGAATAATAATAAAAATCCATACAAATACAATAGGGTTTCAGCCCTACGGGCTTGAACCCCTAATAAAAATCCATACAAATACAATAGGGTTTCAGCCCTACGGGCTTGAACCCCTAAATATAGCTGCAAGCAGCGATTAGCGGGGTTCAAGCGATCTGGGACCTTAAAGGGGTCATAGCGTGAAAATCTGACTTTTTCCATGTGTAAGTGCTATAATTGGATCCCCAGTGCTTATATCAACCTAGAAAACATGAAAAAGATAAAAAATAAAATAATCGAGAGCACAATTGAGTTTCAATTACACAAAACCACCATCATTGTGATCAGTGTTTGCATTTCATCCGCTCATTTGCATTTTAAATGAAACACCCAAAAACGGCACACTTTTGCTCAGGCCTACAAAGTGTCAATTTTAACATGCTATAATAAATTAGCTGTGGAGTATTTTCAGCTAACACTTCACATACACACTCTGGGGACACCAACGATTCATTTTACATCTTAAAAAAACTCATAATATGACCCTTTAAGACCTTTAAGGGCATGCCTGTTTAGATTTGCTGCATTGTTATCAAATATACTTAGAATATGAAATACTAACATGTTACCAATTAGGTAAATTAGGTAAAAGAGAAAATGATGTGGTGCATGCCGTTGCAAGATTTGCCACACAAAATGTTTCAAAAATTGTTAACATGAGACAAAACAGCCCACCACAATTTCTCTATGATGTTCTAATATAGAGATATAAGTCTCACAGGGCTAACCTATAACACAGCAATGATTTAGAATAAGCTAACACACATACATGCATTTACACACAGAAGCAGAAATGGCAGAGTTAGGAAATAAGACTTTGAAATAAATGAACAATCTCCATATGCTTGATGTCCTTCAAGAGTTCATCAACCTATTTAAATGTTTCGCCTTTGTCAGAATGTCGCTTGACTGTAAAAACAGATACCGTCAGAATGATTGATAAAATGTTTATTTAAAGCTCACGTAACACACGCTGTTTCTGCATTTTTGATATCAATCTGGAGTACCTATAGAGTAGTATGACATCCTTTATATCTCTGAAGAGTCTTTAGTTTAATCAGATTTATAAAAGAAAGATTAGCTTTACCGAATCTTTCCGATAACGTAAGAAAAAATGAAGAAGGAGGAGTTATAACACGGGAGGAGCGAGTACGAGTCATACAACACTATACAACACTGTTTTAACTTATGATTCACTACATGTTCGTGTCATTTATATAATATACACACGCCTATTTCCAACATAAGACAGAAGTCTTGCTTACCACGTGTAGCTCGTCATGACCCGGTTCTGAAAATCCACCGCATCAAACACACACGCAAAACTCCGCTGCTAATCCGGATAATAAACTATATCCATTGTTTCCATAAGGCTGGATGTCTTCTCCTTACATCCAAAAACACACTTCTTGTTGTGCCATTGTTGACTTTTGAAATTAAACAAAGCTGAGTGGCGTGATAAGCTGTTAGCAAGCTCTAGCGTCTCCCGCTGACTGACGGCTGGGCGGGGTTTTCCGGGGGAAGTTTTCCGGCGGAAGCCCATATAAAGAAGTGATACGTATCGAAAACCCCTGAAACGTCAGTTAGAACCATAATCGAAAAAAATTTGCCGAAACTTGTACGAACCATGGCGAAGTGCATTCGGCACAGAAATACTCTGAAACACGCCCAACTGCATTTTTGACACTTTGCCTACGTTTAGCATGAGGAAACAACTCTATAACTGTGTTAATAAGTCAGAATGCTTGAAATACCATTAAACCCCCCCTTTATTTAACATAATAATAAATGACTTCATAAAGTTAAATCATGTATCCATTGATGAAACGTGAACACAATTTCATTGGGTATACATTTTTTAATAATAAATAATAATTTTACAATTAATTTAACATAAAATTAGTAGTGAATATTGTAAAGGAAAAAAGATAGACACATTTTTAATTCAAATCCTAATAAGCATGCTCTTAAGTATGTTAATGAGGGTCTGTGTTTCACACAGAGAGTATATAAGAGAATACTGATTTTTGGATTTGGAAACAATAAAGCAATGTTACATATTTTAATAGAAACATTTTTAGGCTGTCATGTTAAATTGTCAAATAGTGGTATAGCTCTGCAATCATTGGCATGTGATTTTAGGGTGGGCCAATACATAACTTATCCAGATATGTTTTCAATATCAAATTGTGTCAATAACAAATGTCATGTCATTTAGAAGATTTGCAGCATATTTGCTGGTGAGCATTTGACTGTGTTCACTTTCATAAAGTGCAACTATTTAGTTGGGTTCTAGCAGGTCATGTATGTGAATAATAACCAATTGCATAATTACATGAAGTTTTGGGTGCAATATTTTAAAAAGAACGTATAAAAATGTAACTATATTATACATCATGTCAGGACACGTTTATGTCATGGAAGGTAGAATAGAATACTAATGCTACTGATGTAAATACAGCCAGACATATATCCTCTTGATAGCAGCAATTCATTTCTGATGATGCTCAGAGTTTTGGGTAAAATGGAAAACTTTAATCCATATCTTTATGATTTCCTATAAACATGCGTGCTGCAATTCAGTCGTACAAATGACACCTACACCACTGTGTGACATCACATGAAATCTTTGCATACAACAGCAGGTATTCAAATTCATTACATTTTGTATTTGATATATCTTTACACACAAAGGACAGAAAAAATGTACTATACTGATTTTATTGTTGTTGACTGAAAACCCTAGGAGTAATTTTGAAAAGTTGTTTTTGTAATTCAAACTTAAACAACTAAAGGAATAAGACTTACAATTGGTGATCACAATTTGGCATTTATATTGTCTCACAGACTACAGGAAATTGTACTGCATTGTCTTTACTGTTGTTGAGTGAAAAACCAAGTATTAGTTAACAAAATAGTTTTTTCATATAAACATAAACATCTAGAGCAGTGTTTCTCTACTCCATTTCTGGTGGACCACTGCTCTGCACATTTTGAATGTTTCTCTCATCTGACATAATCAGTTTAGTTCATAGAGATCTCTACTATTGTGCTAATTATTTGAAGCAGGTGTGTTGAGAACCACTGATCTAGAGAACTTTTGCTTCACACACATTTTTTCAGAAAGATGAACCTGAAAGTAGATTTTATATGCAAATAACAATTACGTCAGACCAATACTTATATATCATATACATATGCTATAGACATTGTTCATTGTTCTCATGTTATAGCACCACCTATTGGACAATCTCTGCCATTTTTTGCAGTTGCTATGAATATAAATGGCATCGACTTTACCATATATGGTGGCAGACAAGGCACAGTATGTTGCTAATTGTTTAGCCCTCTTTTGGGGCATCCTAAGTTGTTGTAGCCCTGATACAACCAGCATGTGTATATGGCCTAAAACACACACACACACACACACACACACACACACACACACACACACACACACACACACACACACACACACACACACACACACATTTATAAAAGCAAGCAGAAATCGCAATGTTGGACAATAAGACTTAATACTCACATACAACAATATACAAAGGAATAACATTGAGAACCACTGATCTAGGGGACTGACTTTTTCCATGTGTAAGTGCTATAATTGGATCCCCAGTGCTTATATCAACCTAGAAAACATGAAAAAGATAAAAAATAAAATAATCGAGAGCACAATTGAGTTTCAATTACACAAAACCACCATCATTGTGATCAGTGTTTGCATTTCATCCGCTCATTTGCATTTTAAATGAAACACCCAAAAACGGCACACTTTTGCTCAGGCCTACAAAGTGTCAATTTTAACATGCTATAATAAATTAGCTGTGGAGTATTTTCAGCTAACACTTCACATACACACTCTGGGGACACCAACGATTCATTTTACATCTTAAAAAAACTCATAATATGACCCTTTAAGACCTTTAAGGGCATGCCTGTTTAGATTTGCTGCATTGTTATCAAATATACTTAGAATATGAAATACTAACATGTTACCAATTAGGTAAATTAGGTAAAAGAGAAAATGATGTGGTGCATGCCGTTGCAAGATTTGCCACACAAAATGTTTCAAAAATTGTTAACATGAGACAAAACAGCCCACCACAATTTCTCTATGATGTTCTAATATAGAGATATAAGTCTCACAGGGCTAACCTATAACACAGCAATGATTTAGAATAAGCTAACACACATACATGCATTTACACACAGAAGCAGAAATGGCAGAGTTAGGAAATAAGACTTTGAAATAAATGAACAATCTCCATATGCTTGATGTCCTTCAAGAGTTCATCAACCTATTTAAATGTTTCGCCTTTGTCAGAATGTCGCTTGACTGTAAAAACAGATACCGTCAGAATGATTGATAAAATGTTTATTTAACATAATAATAAATGACTTCATAAAGTTAAATCATGTATCCATTGATGAAACGTGAACACAATTTCATTGGGTATACATTTTTTAATAATAAATAATAATTTTACAATTAATTTAACATAAAATTAGTAGTGAATATTGTAAAGGAAAAAAGATAGACACATTTTTAATTCAAATCCTAATAAGCATGCTCTTAAGTATGTTAATGAGGGTCTGTGTTTCACACAGAGAGTATATAAGAGAATACTGATTTTTGGATTTGGAAACAATAAAGCAATGTTACATATTTTAATAGAAACATTTTTAGGCTGTCATGTTAAATTGTCAAATAGTGGTATAGCTCTGCAATCATTGGCATGTGATTTTAGGGTGGGCCAATACATAACTTATCCAGATATGTTTTCAATATCAAATTGTGTCAATAACAAATGTCATGTCATTTAGAAGATTTGCAGCATATTTGCTGGTGAGCATTTGACTGTGTTCACTTTCATAAAGTGCAACTATTTAGTTGGGTTCTAGCAGGTCATGTATGTGAATAATAACCAATTGCATAATTACATGAAGTTTTGGGTGCAATATTTTAAAAAGAACGTATAAAAATGTAACTATATTATACATCATGTCAGGACACGTTTATGTCATGGAAGGTAGAATAGAATACTAATGCTACTGATGTAAATACAGCCAGACATATATCCTCTTGATAGCAGCAATTCATTTCTGATGATGCTCAGAGTTTTGGGTAAAATGGAAAACTTTAATCCATATCTTTATGATTTCCTATAAACATGCGTGCTGCAATTCAGTCGTACAAATGACACCTACACCACTGTGTGACATCACATGAAATCTTTGCATACAACAGCAGGTATTCAAATTCATTACATTTTGTATTTGATATATCTTTACACACAAAGGACAGAAAAAATGTACTATACTGATTTTATTGTTGTTGACTGAAAACCCTAGGAGTAATTTTGAAAAGTTGTTTTTGTAATTCAAACTTAAACAACTAAAGGAATAAGACTTACAATTGGTGATCACAATTTGGCATTTATATTGTCTCACAGACTACAGGAAATTGTACTGCATTGTCTTTACTGTTGTTGAGTGAAAAACCAAGTATTAGTTAACAAAATAGTTTTTTCATATAAACATAAACATCTAGAGCAGTGTTTCTCTACTCCATTTCTGGTGGACCACTGCTCTGCACATTTTGAATGTTTCTCTCATCTGACATAATCAGTTTAGTTCCTAGAGATCTCTACTATTGTGCTAATTATTTGAAGCAGGTGTGTTGAGAACCACTGATCTAGAGAACTTTTGCTTCACACACATTTTTTCAGAAAGATGAACCTGAAAGTAGATTTTATATGCAAATAACAATTACGTCAGACCAATACTTATATATCATATACATATGCTATAGACATTGTTCATTGTTCTCATGTTATAGCACCACCTATTGGACAATCTCTGCCATTTTTTGCAGTTGCTATGAATATAAATGGCATCGACTTTACCATATATGGTGGCAGACAAGGCACAGTATGTTGCTAATTGTTTAGCCCTCTTTTGGGGCATCCTAAGTTGTTGTAGCCCTGATACAACCAGCATGTGTATATGGCCTAAAACACACACACACACACACACACACACACACACACACACACACACACACACACACACACATTTATAAAAGCAAGCAGAAATCGCAATGTTGGACAATAAGACTTAATACTCACATACAACAATATACAAAGGAATAACATTGAGAACCACTGATCTAGGGGACAGTTAACGTAACACCCGTTGTTCTAGATGCAAATATTTCCGGAATGATGAGCCAAAAATCCTCACAGACACTTGAGAACATAAGACAAACAGGCCCATCAGTTTAGTTGTAATCACACACCATTACACTGGACTCGTACATGGTTAATGCTGGCTGGCTGTTGGTCTCATGTTTTCTAAGATATGTAATTATCCTAATAGACCCTTATAAGAATCTGAAAGCAGATGATAAGTGCAAAATAACAAGTAGGTCAGACAAATATTTATGTGTCGTATACATATGCTATAGTCATCGTTCTTTGTTCTTAGGTTATAGCGCCACCTAGTGGACAATCTCTGCAATTTTTTGCATGTGACCTCGGCCTAGGTCTATACATATGTGTACCAAGTTTCGTGTTGATATCTGATTCTTATCATAAATGATAGCCATTTAAGTATTTGTTGCACCGCCTGTTCGTACTTTTAACCGTGGTGTTGCGACGAAAAGTGCAAAGTTCAACTTTTTTTTGATAATTATTGATATTCAGTGTCTAAGGAATATTCCAGCACTGGATTGGTTCAGATTGGTCAAAAAACCTAGGACTAGTTCGCAAAAGTAGGTTTAAAAGAAAATGATGAATATCTAACAAACGATTCGACTGAGACAAATGCTTCTTGAGGGAAAGTTGTTCATTATAAGTACCTCTATTAAATGATATGAAGATCTTGTTGATATCTGAAACACTGCATAATACACAATCACTTAAACACTGAAAAAACGCGATAGCGCCTCCCGGAGGCCAAATTTTTTCTTACTCTGCACAGACCTTCATGGCCAAGAGACAAACAGGCCCAACGCGTTTCGTTTTGATCGGCCTCTGTTAACCCTGTCTAATAGCTGCTTTTTCTTGATTGGCCGATGGCGGCCATGGTCTTCTAGCTACGCGAAATTCCTTTTAGACATAGATAGTACCCTAGACCAGGAGCACCGGTGCCAAATCTTAAGTTGATCGGTTCCATATTTCTCTGGTTACAGCCCTTCAAAATTGAGGTGGTGTTATAGCGCCAACTAGTGGTCAAGCGATGCAATTTTTTTCACGTGACCCCAGAATAGTCCGCTGTATATGTGTACCAAATTTGGTTTCGATACCTCTTTCCAGTCCCAAGTTATAGTCATTTAAATCCAAGAAGCTCCGCCCATTGGGGGCGTTTGGGCGTGGCTTGACGACGACGAGTATAAAGTTCAACTTTTTTTTGATAACTTTTTATATTCACACTCCAAGGAATATTACAGCACTGGAACGGTTCCAATCGGACAAAAAACCTAGGACTAGTTCATTTTTATTTTTTTCGACAAAATCGAAAATAGCGGAAAATTTTTAATGACGGAAATGAAATCGGAGATATACATTTTGTTCGTCTTGACGCAAGGAATCCAGGGATATAAGACACTTGACATTAGGACAAGAATTGTGGAAGTTATGAGCATCAACGCGTTTGCCATCGCTATAGCGCCCCCCATAGGCCGATTGGGGTGACACTCTGTCAACTTCGCGCACGAATGAGACCTACCATTTGGCCAAGTCTCAAGTCTCTAGGCCTTACGGTTTGGTCTGCACGTTCCGTTTTACGGCAGAAGAAAAATAATAAATAGAATTAAAGCTGCAAGCAGCATTTGCCGGGTTTCGAGCATTTAGGCACATCAAAGATGTCAGACGTCGTCGACCAGGCTGATCCAGCATCCACAAAAACGAAAGAGATGGTCAGAAACAGTTCATACAGACTGTGTATGCTTAAACACACGTGCACCTATAGGACAAACATGTCACGTGCTTAATGTGAAGTCATTCGCTTGGGTTCAAGCGATTTGGTATCTTATGAGCTTTAAGGGCATGCCTGAGTAGATTTGCTGCATTGTACAAAATAAATGATGAAAAGTAAGCTACCAGACACACTTGTTCATAGTTGTCGTCATAGCCGAACCCCATGTCTCTAAGATGTTCTGATACTGAGATACAGCTCTTGCTAAATGGTTGCTAGGGTATTCTCATTGGTTGCTAGGGAGTGAACTGCAATCCACCAATGATTATACTCAAAGCCATGAAAGGCACAATCTATGATGACTCATGATTTTAGATGTAAGGTTGCAGTATTTTTAAGTGAAAATAACAAATAACCACTAGGTGGCGCTATGTCAAACTCGTGCATGCAACCTCGGGTCATGACTGTGTTACATGTAGCTAGTATCACGGCTATTCACTTTAGTTTAGTGAAGAAACAATTGTATGACCATTAGGCTTACTCAATGTCAAAGGTTTTGTTCAATTATGAGGCCAACTACTGGTGTAGGCAAACAATTTTTTTGTATTGCCTCATACTCTGCTCAGACATCAGCATATCAAATCTGGTAGAAAAATGTCATTTCATAGCGGAGTTATAACCATTTATGTGTAGAAACACAAAAAATGAATGTAATTTTTTGTTTTTTGCAATTTTCGGCCATTTCTGATGGAAATTTTAACATAACGCCAATAGAGTTTTTTGTTCAGAAGGTAAAGTTAATTTCTTCCTATGGTGTTTTCGAGTCGATCGGAATAACCCTCGCGGAGTTATTCACGCATGTTTTGTAAGCACAGTTTTTGCAGTGCAGAACTAACTGTAAGGCAAAACCTGGTATGTTTGGTATCGTAGGACTTGGAAACAATTCAGGATGATAAAAAAAACAACTCCCATGAAAATCTCTTGACCACAGATAAAATTATAGGCGTGAAAGTTGTAACCATTGCATAATCACAGTATTTAGTGCCATTTTCCCCGTTATAGCGCCATCTAGTGTCCGATCGGCGAGCTTTTTATATCACAGCCTTAGACCGATGGCCTACAAATATGATTCAAGCCCCGTGATGATATCTCAAACGACTCTCGAGTTATGGCCGTTTTAATGTTTTAAGCTCCGCCCAGTTTGGTTTTTGGCCACTCCTTGCGTGATTGAATGTAAATTTCAATTTTTTTTGATAATTATTTATAGTCACACTCCACAGAATCAATCAGCCTTGGTTAGGTTCAGATCGGGCGAAAAACCACGGACTAGTTCGCAAAAGTAGGTTTGAACGTTATCGCCAATAACTCACAAACCGTTTGATTGACAGCAACGCTTCCAGAGGCAAAGTTTTTCGTCATGAGCCGATCTATCATATGATGTCATGTTTGTTTGTGTACGTCAAACGTCACGTGAAACAGGCACCGAAATACGGTATTACGCCCCCTAGTGGCCAAATGACACCAAAATTCTTACAGGCCTTCAGGAGCAGTACACGAAGAAGCACAGTGCGTTTCGTTCCGATAGACCTTTGTTAACCCTGTCAAATCAGTCCTCAACCTTCATTGGCCGACGACGGCCATGTTTTTGAAGATACGCCAATGTCCTTCTAGACCATCATGGTACATTGCACAAAGACATACAATACAAAATATTAAGTGTATCGGGCTAACGGTTGTGTAGTAATAGCCATTCCCGATCTCAAGCCTGTTACAGCGCCACCTAGTGGTCAAAATCCGCATCTTTTTTACTGTGATCCCGGAGTGAGCTGGTACATATGTGTACCAAACCTCGTTAAGATATCTCAAACCGTTCACGAGTTATAGCCATTTCAGTGACGATAGGCTACTTCCTGTATTAAGTCTTGGCGCCCCCTAGTGACCCTGAAGCGGAATTTCAAATTCTGTTCGATAATTATTTACCTACTCACTCCACAGATTTCTCCTGCATTGGAACGATTCCGATCGGGCGAAAAACCTAGGACTAGTTCATTTTGGCTTGAAATGCATATTATGCAAATGAGCGAAAAAATTTGCATACCGGAAATGAAATCTGAGATATACATTTTTTAAGTTTTGAGCCAGGGATTACAATGATACCAAACACTTGAGAGTCTGATGTCCGGTTTAGGAGTTATGATGCCCAACGCGTCGGGCATTGCTATAGCGCCACCTATGGGCCGATTTGGCTGATTCACTGTATCTGAGTAGCCTGCTAATATACAACTAGTTGACCAAGTGGCAAGTTTCTACGACTTACGGTTTGGGCTGGGCGATGCGTTTTAAGGCGGAAAAATAATAATAATAAAACAGACAAATACAATAGGTTTTCAGCACTTCGTGCTCGAAACCCTAATAATAATAAAAATCCATACAAATACAATAGGGTTTCAGCCCTACGGGCTTGAACCCCTAAATATAGCTGCAAGCAGCGATTAGCGGGGTTCAAGCTATTTGGGATCACAAGACGTTTAAGGACATGGCCATATAGATATTCTGCATTGTATATTGTACACACACGTTTACCTGAGAAAGGAGAAACAAGACTGTTAAAGAACAAGACTTAATATTGACATGGTTACACACTCATTTTGTATGGCTTTACTGTTGTTGAGTGTAAGAACTGAAACAATTTAATAAAACAACCAGATACGTTATCAGAATGGTGGATGGTGTTATTAAATCCTGTCAATAACAAATATCATTTCATTTAGCAGATTCATGTTCATGTCCTTTAATCGAGTACCATGAAGGCTTTCTGTTTTAATTAGGTAAATAAAGTGAGGTATGCAAGTTATTAAACCGTATATATTTTTATGGACAAAAGGAACATATACACAAACATGCTCTGCACATTTTGTATGTTTCTCTCATCTGAAACAGTCATTTTAGTTCATAGAGATCTATTCTGTAGGTCTTACTAAATGTTTGCTTGTTTAAATCTTTTAGACATTTTTTTAACAAAAGTAATTGTTCTTATAGAACATATATATTCTTTGACATAGATATTATGTGCAAACATACAAGTATTTCAGATAACAGCCTCTGTCATATTATAGTAGGCCTAAAAGTAGTACTAAAGCTCTACATTTTTTTATATTTAACCACTGGCTATGTCCATACATAACTGATACAGATGTGTTGTTTATATCAAATGGAGTTAATAACAAATGATGTCATTAAGCAAATGTCAGTCAGATTTACTTTTAAGCACTTATTAGTGTTCACACATGTGCTGTGCTAGAGTAAGTTTTCAGCAAATCATTTACATTTAAAATAACCAATTGTATCATAACATTACAATTTCATTGCAATAATTCTATAAACAATTATTAAAAACTTTATAAGATACATCATGACATGTTTATGTTCTGGAAAGTAGATTAGAATACTAAAGCTTCTGATAACCATCATGAATTTGAATCCCGAGCAGTTTTAACCTTACGGACATGTTACTATAACAACAACTCTAGGATGACCTTCGAAGAAACAAATAATTCAACATGAAGCTAAATCGTCAACAATGAAATCCAGCTAACTGAGTAATCCACGTATGAACGACAGACCCAGCAGTGAAGCACTACATTAAAAAGTCAATTCTATGCAATCCAGTTGAGAAAGGAGGATACTTTTTTTTACTAGATTTTAATACTGCTAACTGTGTTTTTAAAAATAAGTGGATAAAAAGTTACTGAAGCTGCAAAGGTAGTCTATGGAACATCATACCAGAAATGATTTTTAAGAAATTGGGTGGTTTGGAATTTTTGTTTGCGATACAATTTTGATATAAACAAGTTTCCCATAAAACTGTCAGGTTTCCATAAACAGGTTTGTTTTCTTGGATGCTCATATAAAAACATAACTTTTCTCCACATAGATCTGTTATTTGGAATAACAAGAATATTCTGTACAAGAAACAGATCCTTATTTTATAGAAATTGGTATGATAATAATATAATATTAGTGAGGCAGTTATTTAAAGATGATGGTCACCTTTTTTAATTATTGTGAATTCCTCAATCACTATAAGATTCCAGTAACTGCTAAGGAATTTGCAGTTGTATTTGATGCCATACCTAGTGGACTTATTCAACTCTTTCAATGTTATACATCTTATGATTGTAACTCCTTACATAATACTCAGTTATGTATTAATAGAGTAAATATTCTAGAAAAAAAATTAATAACTTTTTTATAAGAACAGAAATGAATGTAGAAGTGAATATTTGCCTAGATGTAAACCATACTAATCTGCAGTTCAACCTTTAAACAAGTTTTAATTTAAATTATTTGATTGTAATATTATAGTAATGAGTTTCTAAAATTAATATATATATATAAATTGTTCATATTTTAATTTGAAAACAGAAGTGGAGATAATTAGATTTTAATTAGTTTTAATACATTTTGATGATTTGATTATAAAATAAAATAGATATAGTACAGTAAATTCACAAAATAGTTTTTCATATAAACATAAACATCTAGAGAAGTACTTTCAACTCACTGAAACGCAGTGGTTTCTCGAGACCCAATGCTCGGCACATTTTGTATGATTCTCTCATCTGACACAATCAGTTCAGTTCATACAAATCTCTACTGATGATTAAAGTAGATTTGTTTAAAATAGAAGACTTTTGTATATGTGCAGAGCAGTGGGCCTCCAGGAATAATTTTGAGAACCACTGATCTAGGGGACAGTTAACGTAACACCCGTTGTTCTAGCAGCAAATATTTCCGGAATGATGAGCCAAAAATCCTCACAGACACTTGAGAACATAAGACAAACAGGCCCATCAGTTTAGTTGTAATCGCACACCATTACACTGGACTGGTACATGGTTAATGCTGGCGGCTGTTGGTCTCATGTTTTCTAAGATATGTAATTATCCTAATAGACCCTTATAAGAATCTGAAAGCAGATGTTAAGTGCAAAATAACAAGTAGGTCAGACAAATATTTATGTGTCGTATACATATGCTATACCCATCGTTCTTTGTTCTTAGGTTATAGCGCCACCTAGTGGACATCTCTGCAATTTTTAGCATGTGACCTCGGCCTAGGTCTATACATATGTGTACCAAATTTCGTGTTGATATCTGATTCCTATCATAAATGATAGCCATTTAAGTATTTGTTGCACCGCCTGTTCGTACTTTTAACCGTGGTGTTGCGACGAAAAGTGCAAAGTTCAACTTTTTTTTGATAATTATTGATATTCAGTGTCTAAGGAATATTCCAGCACTGGATTGGTTCAGATTGGTCAAAAAACCTAGGACTAGTTCGCAAAAGTAGGTTTAAAAGAAAATGATGAATATCTAACAAACGATTCGACTGAGACAAATGCTTCTTGAGGGAAAGTTGTTCATTATAAGTACCTCTATTAAATGATATGAAGATTTTGTTGATATCTGAAACACTGCATAATACACAATCACTTAAACACTGAAAAAACGCGATAGCGCCTCCCGGAGGCCGAATTTTTTCTTACTCTGCACAGACCTTCATGGCCAAGAGACAAACAGGCCCAACGCGTTTCGTTTCGATCGGCCTCCGTTAACCCTGTCTATTAGCTGCTTTTTCTTGATTGGCCGATGGCGGCCATGTTCTTTTAGCTACGCAAAATTCCTTTTAGACATACATAGTACCCTAGACCAGGAGCATCGGTGCCAAATCTCAAGTTGATCGGTCGCATATTTCTATAGTTACAGACCTTCAAAGTTGAGGTGGTGTTATAGCGCCAACTAGTGGTCAAGCGGCGCAATTTTTTGCACGTGACCCCAGAATAGTCCCTTGTATATGTGTACCAAATTTGGTGTCGATACCTCTTTCCAATCCCAAGTTATAGCCATTTAAGTCCAAGAGGCTCCGCCCATTGGGGGCGTTTGGGCGTGGCTTTACGACGGTGAGTCGAAAGTTCAAATTTTTTTTGATAACTTTTGATATTCACACTCCAAGGAATATAACAGCACTGGAACGGTTCCGATCGGACAAAAAACCTAGGACTAGTTCGTTTTTATTTTTTTCAACAAAATCGAAAATAGCGAAAAAAATTCATGACGGAAATGAAATCGGAGATATACGTTTTGTTCGTCTTGACGCAAGGATTCCAGTGATATAAGACACTTGACATTTGGACAAGATTTGTGGAAGTTATGAGCATCAACGCGTTTGTTATCGCTATAGCGCCACCTATAGGCCAATCGGGTTGATACTCTATCAACCTCTCCCCAAATTGGGTCCTACATTTTGGCCAAGTCTCAAGTGTCTAGGCCTTACGGTTTGGTCTGCACGATCCGTTTTACGGCAGAAGAAAAATAATAACTAGAATAATAATAATTAAAGCTGCAAGCAGCATTTGCCGGGTTTCGAGCATTTAGGCACATCAAAGATGTCAGACGTCGTCGACCAGGCTGATCCAGCATCCACAAAAACGAAAGAGATGGTCAGAAACAGTTCATACAGACTATGTATGCTTAAACACACGTGCACCTATAGGACAAACATGTCACGTGCTTAATGTGAAGTCATTCGCTTGGGTTCAAGCGATTTGGTATCTTATGACCTTTAAGGGCATGCCTGAGTAGATTTGCTGCATTGTACAAAATAAATGATGAAAAGTAAGCTACCAGACACACTTGTTCATAGTTGTCGTCATAGCCGAACCCCATGTCTCTAAGATGTTCTGATACTGAGATACAGCTCTTGCTAAATGGTTGCTAGGGTATTCTCATTGGTTGCTAGGGAGTGAACTGCAATCCACCAATGATTATACTCAAAGCCATGAAAGGCACAATCTATGATGACTCATGATTTTAGATGTAAGGTTGCAGTATTTTTAAGTGAAAATAACAAATAACCACTAGGTGGCGCTATGTCAAACTCGTGCATGCAACCTCGGGTCATGACTGTGTTACATGTAGCTAGTATCACGGCTATTCACTTTAGTTTAGTGAAGAAACAATTGTATGACCATTAGGCTTACTCAATGTCAAAGGTTTTGTTCAATTATGAGGCCAACTACTGGTGTAGGCAAACAATTTTTTTGTATTGCCTCATACTCTGCTCAGACATCAGCATATCAAATCTGGTAGAAAAATGTCATTTCATAGCGGAGTTATAACCATTTATGTGTAGAAACACAAAAAATGAATGTAATTTTTCGTTTTTTGCAATTTTCGGCCATTTCTGATGGAAATTTTAACATAACGCCAATAAAGTTTTTTGTTCAGAAGGTAAAGTTAATTTCTTCCTATGGTGTTTTCGAGTCGATCGGAATAACCCTCGCGGAGTTATTCACGCATGTTTTGTAAGCACAGTTTTTGCAGTGCAGAACTAACCGTAAGGCAAAACCTGGTATGTTTGGTATCGTAGGACTTGGAAACAAATCAGGATGATAAAAAAAACAACTCCCATGAAAATCTCTTGACCACAGATAAAATTATAGGCGTGAAAGTTGTAACCATTGCATAATCACAGTATTTAGTGCCATTTTCCCCGTTATAGCGCCATCTAGTGTCCGATCGGCGAGCTTTTTATATCACGGCCTTAGACCGATGGCCTACAAATATGATTCAAGCCCCGTGATGATATCTCAAACGACTCTCGAGTTATGGCCGTTTTAATGTTTTAAGCTCCGCCCAGTTTGGTTTTTGGCCACTCCTTGCGTGATTGAATGTAAATTTCAATTTTTTTTTGATAATTATTTATAGTCACACTCCACAGAATCAATCAGCCTTGGTTAGGTTCAGATCGGGCGAAAAACCACGGACTAGTTCGCAAAAGTAGGTTTGAACGTTATCGCCAATAACTCACAAACCGTTTGATTGACAGCAACACTTCCAGAGGCAAAGTTTTTCGTCATGAGCCGATCTATCATATGATGTCATGTTTGTTTGTGTACGTCAAACGTCACGTGAAACAGGCACCGAAATACGGTATTACGCCCCCTAGTGGCCAAATGACACCAAAATTCTTACAGGCCTTCAGGAGCAGTACACGAAGAAGCACAGTGCGTTTCGTTCCGATAGACCTTTGTTAACCCTGTCAAATCAGTCCTCAACCATCATTGGCCGACGACGGCCATGTTTTTGAAGATACGCCAATGTCCTTCTAGACCATCATGGTACATTGCACAAAGACATAGAATACAAAATATTAAGTGTATCGGGCTAACGGTTGTGTAGTAATAGCCATTCCCGATCTCAAGCCTGTTACAGCGCCACCTAGTGGTCAAAATCCGCATCTTTTTTACTGTGATCCCGGAGTGAGCTGGTACATATGTGTACCAAACCTCGTTAAGATATCTCAAACCGTTCACGAGTTATAGCCATTTCAGTGACGATAGGCTACTTCCTGTATTAAGTCTTGGCGCCCCCTAGTGACCCTAAAGCGGAATTTCAAATTCTGTTCGATAATTATTTACCTACTCACTCCACAGATTTCTCCTGCATTGGAACGATTCCGATCGGGCGAAAAACCTAGGACTAGTTCATTTTGGCTTGAAATGCATATTATGCAAATTAGCGAAAAAATTTGCATACCGGAAATGAAATCTGAGATATACATTTTTTAAGTTTGGAGCCAGGAATTAGAATGATATAAAACACTTGAGCGTATGATGTCCGGTTTAGGAGTTATGAGCCCCAACGCGTCGGGCATTGGTATAGCGCCACCTATGGGCCGATTTGGCTGGTTCAATGTATCTGAGTAGCCTGCCCAGATACAACCAGTTGACCAAGTGGCAAGTTTCTACGACTTACGGTTTGGGCTGGGCAACGCGTTTTAAGGCGGAAAAATAATAAATAATAATAATAATAAAACAGACAAATACAATAGGTTTTCAGCACTTCGTGCTCGAAACCCTAAAAATCCATACAAATACAATAGGGTTTCAGCCCTACGGGCTTGAACCCCTAAATATAGCTGCAAGCAGCGATTACCGGGGTTCAAGCTATTTGGGATCACAAGATGTTTAAGGACATAGCCATATAGATATTCTGCATTGTACTAAGTACATGATTAAAAACAAGCTACCTACACACACACACACACACACGTTTACACAAGAAAGGAGAAACAACACAGTTAAATAATAAGGTCTAATGTTGACATGCTTCTTACACACTCATTTGGTATGTCGTTTTGTTTTTATAAAAAACAAAAAATATGATTCTTACTGCAAGTGTCGTGTAAGTGCCTCCAAAATTATGTTCACGTTTCACAGCTATCATGAAGTGACATGAGTGTTAAAACTGATAACTCAGAACAATTGAAGTGGTAGTCTTTTACTAAATGTAATTTTAAAATTATAACAGTAAAATCATAAATGTATGAGTTCTATTAATAGTAGACTTAGTTAAAGAGTAATCATCTTATGTGTTTTCTGTGAGTGCAAATGTCAGTCAGTGATTGATCCTCCTCTGCCATCTAGTGGACATAACGGAAAATTGCACCTAAGAACCACAATAAGGATTTGAATATATTTCCTGATCTCAATAATACTTTGTATGCTTTATGATGAGCATACAAATTCTCTACATTATACAGTGTAGATAAAATTGTATTGGACTGGCTTTACTGTTGTTGAGTGTAAGAACTGAAACAATTTAATTAAACAAGCCAGATACGTTATCTGAATGGTAAATCGTGTCAATAACAAATATCATTTCATTTAGCAGATTCATGTTTATGTCTTTTAACCCTTGTGTGGTGTTCGGGTCTGTGGGACCCGTTTTTAATGTTTACTAAAATAAAAATTATGCAATTAATTATGTTTCAACCTCAGATTCATTGGCCTTGGCTCATTTTCTATAAAGAACATAAAACTAAACAAATTTATAATAACTGTACACTGTACACCCCCCCTACACATTTATATTACATATGTGGTGTTCGGGTCCACTGGACCCGGAGGTAATAAGAGAGTGAAAATTGAATGTGCTATATAACTTCACTTTGTTTTTCTCTTATCTGGGACTCCTGTGAGTGCATGAGTGTGTTTGTATATATTTCTGTACATATGTGATGGATGCATGTCTGAGTTTTGTCCTTCTGCATTTGCTGTAACAGCGCAAAGATACAACATGTTATATATATCATGCATGAACACTTCCCCCCACTGTCCCAAACACTTTACCTTTTGTCCAACAGGAACCATTCTACATTTTACCATCATATTCCTTACAAAAAAATAACCATGATTGTATTATAGTAAAAGTGTAGTAATCATGGTAAACTGGTGTATTGATAACTATTTGTAAAACCATGAGTTACCACAAAACCTTTGGTGTGTGTGTGTGTGTGTGTGTGTGTGTGTGTGTGTGTGTTTGTGTGTGTATGAGTGTGTGAGAGAGAGTGAAAACATTCATATTTAAGCATTTTCATCATTTTAGGTTGTAGCCAAAAGCAACACATTGTACTGCAGTGTGTGTGTGGACATAACATGGACAGGAAGACACAGTATACGTCTATAAAATGGAAGAAATGCATATGCAACACAGCTACACAGTAAAAATCTGCTTCTTATGTGTTGTGTAGGCTGACATGACAGGTTATGTGTTCAGTGTGGATAATGTGTTATTATACCACATCTTTTCAGATGGGGCTTGTGCTGTGTAAACGGACACAAATGTGTACAATTTCAAACTAAACTATTCAAAGAATTAAACATCAAAGTGATGAAAAACTTATTTGAGATGAAAAAGTGATGAAAATACTTATTTTAGATAAACATCTGTGGGAGAATAGAATTTTTTTCTCTTATTTCATATTATCACAAAATCGAATAGCACTTTAATCTATATATAGTCCTCTACCAGTGGTAATTGACAAATATTAACCATAAATTCTGTCTATATTACTTGCAATGAGGCTAAAGTAATCATCTGTAAACAGTTATACATTAATTTGTATGACTGCATTGGTTTAAGATACAAATAATACAGTGGGTCCACTAGACCAGTGGTTCCCAACCTTTTTAGCCCTAAGTACCCCCACAGCCCTATCAGTAAGGCTCAAGTACCCCTTCATCGATCGAAACTAAACCAAAGTTGTGTTTTAAAGACAAATAATTAGTAATTTTAATTAATTGATTAATTTTAAATATTAAAGTAAAAAGCACTGACTTATGAAGCATGTTTATTTCAACAAACCACTATCATTGCGATCAGTGTTTGCATTTTATCAGCTCATTTGCATTTTAAAAGACACACCCAAAAACAGCACATTTTGCTCAGGCCTACAAAATGGCAATTTTGACATGCTATAATTAATTATCTGTAGGGTGTTTTGAGATAAAACTTCACATATGGACTCTAGGAACGCCAAAGACTTATTTTACAAATTAAAAAAAAATCATCATATGACCCCTTTAACGGCCAGATTTACTAACAGCTTGCGCAAACCATCATTTTGGCGTTAAAAAACGACTGAACTTACTAAAGACAGGCAATAGATATTTAGCTCTGAAAAGGTGTTATTTTTGCGACCTTATTGCATATGCATTTGTGGAAGTTTTCCTACATTAACATTAATGCGAGGAGAGTATTACATTTTGCCAGAGGAACATACTTTAAAATAAATGTATAGTTTGCCAAGCCATGCTATGTTTAATTTGCTGGAGAAAAGAGGAGGAGAAGTCACGAGGAGAAGTAAAATCAGGTATTTCAAAACTTATTTTACCCTTCACCTTTCATCCTCCGGTTTATAGTGTACTTTTACTTAGCTGGAATTTCACACTCCGCAGTCCGCATGTTCATTGCGATGTTATGCCGAGGTCTCTTATTTGCGACCCTGTACTAATTTGCGCTGCTCTTAGTAGATTGTAGTGGTCATTAGAGAAATGTGCTTATGTCATTATTGTACCTGTGTATTTTATTTGCGCCTTTGTAGTAAATCACACGCAAGTTTTCAACTCCGGCGCTTATTTGGAATTGAGCTCTCACATCCTTTTTAATAAATGCCCTAAATTTACTAAAATCTCAATTTAAGTTACTATAATTAAAGTGTGCAAATAAGTTAAATTATTCTGTTCAAATATAAAGAGAAACAAAATGTCTTAAGGCATTCTTTATAAATAGCCTACAAAAGACATCATACGGGACAAAATGTGTTAGCCAAAAACAATGCAAACGTTTTTTTTTTTTTTTTTGCATAATTTGACAATGCAACGGCAGCAGGAATGAATATTATAACATTATTTAAACATTAATTATAGTTAATAAACTTTGTGTCTTTAGAAACTATTCAGGTTCATTAAAAATAGTCAGATCGTTCTTGAGTTGGACATCGCTATTGCGTTTTGGATCATGCTGCGCATTACTCTTGACGGCTAATTATATTAATGATAAGATTAAAATTACAAAGTTGTCCTTTTTACAATGCTTTCCTCACAAAAATCAATCGTAGGTCAACGACTGGACAAACAAAATACATTTTTATTAAAAGTAAATGAGATCAAAATGTAAATCTTTTCGCGTACCCCCTGGAAACTCTTCACGTACCCCCTGGGGTACGCGTACCCCCGGTTGGGAATCACTGCACTAGACCCACAAACATTGTCTAAGTAACAGAAATATGAACACCACACAAGGGTTAATCGAGTACCATGAAGGCTTTCTGTTTTAATTAGGTAAATAAAGTGAGGTATGCAAGTTATTAAACCTTATATATATTTTTTATGGACAATAGGAACCTGACAGCAGCTACAAATGAAATAACATTATAATTAGCTTACATAACCATTTAAACATATAAACACAAACATGCTCTGCACATTTTATTCATGTATTTGATACATATTTTGTTAAACAGGGTCCAGAAAAGTGTACTGCACTGGCTTGACAGTTGTTGAGTGTAAGAACTAGGACAATTTAATAAAACATAACTAAATAAAGATTTAAAATGTAAATATCTAAAGACTAGTTTTACTTGACACATGTGGTTCTGGAGAAGATGTTGCTTAAAGAGCGGGACTCAAAATCTAAAAATTTGCATCAAGTCAGATTTATTTCAGTTAAGTGAGAATTATACTTGCAATAAACTAAGAATAATACTCAACATTATAATTGTTACTATTATAAAATAAGAAAGTGTGTATGATTTCAGCAAATTGTATGTGACTTCCGAAGGATGCAAACTACAGTTTGAAAAACGTACATCTGTTTCATTTATACTTTGAGACAGATCTGCTGAAAAAGACAATAAAACCATAACAGAAATTCTATTGGTTTCCATTAGAATACCAATAGGAACCATTCGCTTTTACTATTAAAACCACTACAAAATTATTTTCTGTAGTGTGTTTTTGGACATATTCCATTAGGATTTAATGGCTCCACCAATAGAACTCAACAAATACTAGCAGAGACCAACAGAGACACAAAGAGACCATTATTGTTTCTAATACAACAAATACAATTCCCATTAAAACCATTATATCCAATAGACTTTCTGTCATGGTTTCTATTTTTTTAACACTAAAGTAAATTCAGTTTCAAATGTATGAGACTTAGAATCATCACAATGGTAATTTTGGCTTTTCATGAAACTCCTAAGTGAAGTGTCTGCTTTAAAACGAGAACAAGCTGTATTCGTTAAACTATTGGTTTGGCTTTGATTGTTTTGTTTTTAAATAGCATAGGTGATGTAACACGATAATGAATAATGAAGAGGATTTTTCTCAGTAGCCATTAAAACTTTTAACGTGCATGAATTTAAAAACAAGTATGAGTATAGTAATTATGAGAAAGTAAAACTAAAGAAATGTCACTGTATAGCAGTAACCCATTGTGGTGTTGTTGCTCTGTTTGTTGCTGTGCTGTACAACGTAATACTAAACTTTGCTGGTGGAGTTAAAAGGAATTTTAAGATTAGTAATTGCTAAATTGGATGTGTTCGACTTTGTGGCAATGTAAGAATTGACAGGCAAATGATGTCAAGTAAGTACATAGGGAGGGATTTGATATATTAGACTGACGTGTAATTTTTTTATTTGTTCTTGCGGTACTTTGATGTCATCTGTCTGTCAGTTATTTTAGCCCCGCATAAGTCGAACAAGCCTATTGCTAATTAAATGTTGATAAATTGAGCAGTTATAGTAAGCAAAGTCTGAGCCATATGCAAGAGAAAGATTTAAATTATTTCAAACATTAAGAGAAATGGAAATGGAAGTCTTTTTATTGAACCATTATTAGATAATGTCCCAAAGTAATTTAAAATATAAAGTAGTTTTTTATAAGATATCATTTATTTGACAAGGTTTATGTCACTATTACTATAAACTTATTCACACTCCAATCCAGTAGGTGGCGGGAATGCACCATTTAGGTTTGCTTTGCAAACCACTATTAAAATTTATTTCTGCATTTAATTAATTACTTATTTATTCCTGAATTTATTTATTTCTACATGTATTTATTTATTTATATATGCATTTAAGTATTGATTCATGTATTTATTTATATACACTTAAGTCATTTGTTGCCTCCAAACATTTCCATATCAATTATGTACATTCATAAATAACCTCCTCACTCTTTCCCTTACTACTAGATAATATGAGATGAATTTCAAATTATAATAAATATGTCTGCAAATACATTGTCATTATTGAGCCAGAAATCTTAACATATATTACTAAAGTGACAATGAAGCAAGGTTACAGTAAATAGGTATAAGATGTTACTCCTGCCTGCAATATCTAATAGTCATGTGCATTCAACCTGACCCACAGAATAACACAGGTAAAGCTCAGGCATGATTTAACACTGACCCACAGAATGACACAGGTGAAGCACAGGCATGATTTAAAACTGAGCCACAGAATAACATAGGTGAAACACAGGCATGATTTAACCTGACCCACAGAGTGACACAGGTGAAGCACAGACTTCATTTGGTGACACCCATTGAAACACAGACATGGCAGAGTGGTCAGAGATTTCCTATTATCAGTTTGAACCAGGTACATATTGAAATATAATTATAAATATATATTTCATAGTATAATTTTTATTTCTTAAACATGCACTTCATCCATCGTCTTCACCATATATGATGGCTACCTATAATGGTTAACAAGGCACAGTATTTTGTTACACAGGACAGGAATAACATTGAGAGCCACTGATCTAGGGAAAGGTTTATAGGACACTTGTTGTTCTAGATGCAAATATTTCCCGAATGATGAGCTAAAAATCCTCACAGACACTTGGGAACATGAGACAAACAGGCCCATCAGTTTAGTTGTAATCGCACACTATTATGCTTGACTCGTACATGGTTAATACTAGTTAGCTGTTGGTTGGCATGTTTTCTAAGATATGTAATTATTCTAAAAGACCATTATAAGCATCTAAAAGTAGATATTATATGCAAAATAACAATTAGGTCAGACTTATACTTATATACCATATACATATGCTATAGGCATCATTCGTTGTTCTCATGTTATAGCGCCACCTAGTGGACAATCTCTGCAATTTTTTGCATGTGACCTAGGCCTGGGTCTATACATATGTGTACCAAGTTTTGTGTTGATATCTCATTCCTATCATAAATGATAGCCATTTAAGTATTTGTGGCCCCGCCTCTTCGTACTTTTGACCGTGGTGTTGCGACGACGAGTGCAAAGTTCAACTTTTTTTTGATAATTATTGATATTCAGTGTCTAAGGAATATTCTAGCACTGGATTGGTTCAGATCGATCAAAAAACCTAGGAATAGTTCGCAAAAGTATGTTTAATAGAAAATGCTGAATATCTAACAAACGATTCGACTTAGACAAGTGCTTCTTGAGGCAATGTTGTTCATTGTAAGTACCTCTATTAAATGATATGAGGATCTTGTTGATATCTGAAACACTGCATAATACACAATCACTTAAACACTGAAAAAACGTGATAGCGCCCCCCGGAGGCCGAATTTTTGTCATACTCTGCACAGACCTTCATGGCCAAGAGACAAACAGGCCCACCGCGTTTCGTTTCGAACGGCCTTCGTTAACCCTGTCTAATAGCTGCTTTTCCTTGATTGGTTGATGGCGGCCATGTTTTTTGACCTACGCGAAATTTCTTTTAGACATTGATAGAACCCTAGACCAAGAGCAACCATGCCAAATTTCAAGTTGATCGGTCCGATATTTTTGTAGTTACAGCCCTTCAAAGTTGAGGTGGTGTTATAGCGCCAACTAGTGGTCAAGCGGCGCAATTTTTTGCACGTGTCCCCAGAATAGTCCCCTGTATATGTGTACCAAATTTGGTTTTGATACCTCTTTTCATTCCCAAGTTATAGCCATGTAAGTCCAAGAGGCTCCGCCAATTGGGGTCGTTTGGGCGTGGCTTGACGACGGCGAGTCTAAAGTTCAACTTTTTTTTGATAACTTTTTATATTCACACTCCAAGGAATATTACAGCACTGGAACGGTTCCGATCGAACGAAAAACCTAGGACTAGTTCGTTTTTATTTTTTTCGACAAAATCGAAAATAGCGAAAAAATTTTAATGACGGAAATGAAATCGGAGATAGACACTTGATATTTGGACCAGAATTGTGGGAGTTATGAGCATCAACGCATTTGACATCACTGTAGCGCCCCCCATAGGCCGATTGGGATGACACTCTGTCAACTTCGCGCACGAATGAGACCTACCATTTGGCCAAGTCTCAAGTCTCTAGGCCTTACGGTTTGGTCTGCACGATCCGTTTTACGGCAGAAGAAAAATAATAAAAATAGTTAATAATAATAATAAAAATCCATACAAATACAATAGGGTTTCAGCCCTACGGGCTTGAACCCCTAATAATAGGAAAACTAACAAATACAATAGGGGTCTTCGCCCCTTCGGGGCTTGACCCCTAAATATAGCTGCAAGCAGCGATACCGGGGTCAAGCCAAACAAGGCAAAAAATGATTCATACGTGATGACTGTCATGATTTAAGATCTAAGTTTGCATTAGTTTTATGAAAAAAAGCAATTTTTTCGTATCTTGAGACCACTAGGTGGCACTGTGCCGAAAGAATAGATGGTGCCTCAGGTCATGACTGTGATGACACATACCAAATTTAGTGTAAATACAATAAAGCAATACGGAGATATAGCCTTAAATGACTTGACCACTAGGGGGCACTGACCAAAAAATAAATTGTGACTCAGGTCTTGATTGTGATGACACCCACCAAATTTGGTGTAAATACAATAAAGAGATGCAGAGATATAGCCTTAAATGACTTGACCACTAGGGGGCACTGACCAAAAAATAAATTGTGACTCAGGTCTTGATTGTGATGACACCCACCAAATTTGGTGTAAATACGATAAAGAGATGAAGAGATATAGCTTCAAATCTCTTGACCACTAGGGGGCATCGGAAAGTTTACAAGTCCTCCCAGAACATGTTGCTGATGAACCATACCAAGTTTCATAACAATACGCAATTGCGTTTCTGAAATACTTGAACTTAAAGAAAAATTCTAAATGGCCGACACACAAAATGGCCGACCAAAAACCATTTGGTATCGTTTGACTCGGCATGCCTCACGAACTCTAACAAGACCAGTCTCATAATTTTACATTCAAGTTTGCAGTAGTTATAAGCAAAAATAGACATTTTTTATATCTCGTGACCAGTAGGGGGCAGTGTGACGAAATGGTGCATGCACCCTCAGGTCATCACTGTTATGACATATACCAAGTCTCATATTAATACACAAAAGTTTTGCGAAGATACAGGCTCAAACACATTTTGGCGTGCTCGCCCTCGCATTCTTTGATGCGTGATACGACAACGGATAGGTCTACCTTCATGATTTTAGACTCAAGTTTGAAGTAGTTATAAGCGAAAATAGGCATTTTTCGAATCTCGTGACCACTAGGTGGCGCTGTGACGAAACGTTGCAGGCACCCTCAGGTCATGACTGTAATGACATATACCAAGTTTCGTGTCTATACAATAAAGTTTTGTGAAGATACAGCCTCACGTCCGTTTTGGCGTGCTCGCCGCCATATATGTTGTCAATTTATATGAGAACGCATTGGTCTATCAAAAAGCTTTTGATAACTTTTTGTCTGGGGTGTCTCTAGATGCTACATACCAAAGGACATGCAAATCGGACAAATGGTCTAGGAGGAGTTCGAAAAAGTAGGTTGTACGGAAAATTCAAAATGGCGGAAAGATGTGCATGACACAAATGACATCAATGTGTGCATTTGAATCAACATGAGCCAAGGATTCAGAGGAAACAAGAATTTAGTTTCTAGGACTCACGGGTCAGAAGTTGTGAGCATGAACATAAGTGGATTTTTGGACTGTTGGTGGCGCTAGAGGGTTTGAGTCAGACACACCAATGTTGCTATAGTAACTTCTGAGACTGTCCTCTACATGTGTGCCAAATTTCATAACTTTCCTATGTACGGTTCTATGGGCTGCCATTGACTTTCGGCGGAAGAACGAGGAAGAAAAATAATAATAAATATAGCTGCAAGCAGCGATACCGGGGTCAAGCCAAACATGGCAAAAATAATTCATACGTGATGACTGTCATGATTTAAGATCTAAGTTTGCATTAGTTTTAGGAAAAAATAGCAATTTTTTGTATCTTGTGACCACTAGAAGGCACTGTGCCGAAACAAGAGATGGTGCCTCAGGTAATGACTGTGATGACACATACCAAATTTAGTGTAAATACGATAAAGCGATACGGAGATATAGCCTAAAATGACTTGACCACTAGGGGGCACTGACCAAAACAATAGATGGTGACTCAGGTCATGATTGTGATGACACCCACCAAATTTGGTGTAAATGCGATAAAGAGATGCAGAGATATAGCTTCAAATCTCTTGACCACTAGGGGGCGCCGAAAAGTTTACAAGCCCTCTCAGAACATGTTGCTGATGAACCATACCAAGTTTCATAACAATACGCAATTGCGTTTTTGAAATACTTGAACTTAAAGAAAATATTCAAAATGGCCGAAACACAAAATGGCCGACTGAAAACCATTTGGTATCGTTTGACTCGGCATGCCTCACATAATCTAACAAGACTAATCTCATAATTTTACATTCAATTTTGAAGTAGTTATAAGCAAAAATAGACATTTTTTATATCTCATGACCAGTAGGGGGCAGTGTGACGAAACGGTGCATGCACCCTAAGGGCATCACTGTTATGACATATACCAAGTCTCATATCAATACGCAAAAGTTTTGCGAAGATACAGTCTCAAACACATTTTGGCGTGCTCGCCCTCGCATTCTTTGATGCGTTATACGACAACGGATAGGTCTACCGAAAAGCTTTTGATAACTTTTTGTCTGGAGTGTCTCTAGATGATGCATACCAAAAATCAAGCCAATCACACGAGCGCTCTAGGAGGAGTTCGAAAAAGTAGGTGTTCAATATAATTCAAAATGGCCGACAGGAAGTAGGTTTGACTCAGACATATTTGGTACAGTCGGACTCGGCACGTGCCAAGGAATCAAAGGATTGAAGTCTCATTTCAGTGTGGCAAATGAATCAAATGCTATAAAGATTTTAAACAATTTATTTACATATCCTGACCACTAGGTGGCGCTGTCCTAAAGATTTATAGGTGCGCTCAGAACATGTCACAGATGAACCATGTCAAATTTCATAGCGATACGCCATTCTGTTTGTGAAATACTGAACTTAATGAGAAAATTCAAAATGGCCGACACCCAAAATGGCCGACCGAAAACTGTTTGGTATCGTTTGACTCGGCATGCCTCAAGGAATCTAACAAGACTACCTTCATGATTTTAGACTCAAGTTTGAAGTAGTTATAAGCAAAAATAGGCATTTTTCGAATCTCGTGACCACTAGGTGGCGCTGTGACGAAACGTTGCAGGCACCCTCAGGTCATGACTGTAATGACATATACCAAGTTTCGTGTCGATACACCAAAGTGTTGCGAAGATACGGCCTCACGTCCGTTTTGGCGTGCTAGCCACCGTATATGTTGTCAATTTATACGAGAACGCATTGGTCTATCAAAAAGCTTTTGATAACTTTTTGTCTGGGGTGTCTCTAGATGCTACATACCAAAGGGCATGCAAATCGGACAAACGGCCTAGGAGGAGTTCGAAAAAGTAGGTTTTACGGAAAATTCAAAATGGCGGAAAGATGTGCATGACACAAATGACATCAATGTGTGCAATTGAATCATCATGAGCAAAGGATTCAGAGGAAACAAGAATTTAGTTTCTAGGACTCACGGGTCAAAAGTTATGAGCATGAACATAAGTGGATTTTTGGACTGTTGGTGGCGCTAGAGGGTTTGAGTCAGACACACCAATGTTGCTATAGTAACTTCTGAGACTGTCCTGTACATGTGTGCCAAATTTCATAACTTTCCTATGTACGGTTCTATGGGCTGCCATTGACTTTTGGGTGGAAGAACGAGGAACAAGAATAATAATAAGAAAACTAACAATAACAATAGGTGTCTACGCCACTTCGTGGCTTGACCCCTAAATATAGCTGCAAGCAGCGATACCGGGGTCAAGCCAAACATGGCAAAAAATTATTCATACGTGATGACTGTCATGATTTAAGATCTAAGTTTGCATTAGTTTTATGAAAAAAATAGCAATTTTTTGTATCTTGAGACCACTAGGTGGCGCGGTGCAGAAACAATAGATGGTGCCACAGGTCATGACTGTGATGACACATACCAAATTTAGTGTAAATACGATAAAGCAAAACAGAGATATAGCCTTAAATGACTTGACCACTAGGGGGCACTAACCAAACAATAAATTGTGACTCAGGTCTTGATTGTGATGACACCCACCAAATTTGGTGTAAATACAATAAAGAGATGAAGAGATATAGCCTTAAATGACTTGACCACTAGGGGGCACTAACCAAACAATAAATTGTGACTCAGGTCTTGATTGTGATGACACCCACCAAATTTGATGTAAATACAATAAAGAGATGCAGAGATATAGCCTTAAATGACTTGACCACTAGGGGGCACTGACCAAAAAATAAATTGTGACTCAGGTCTTGATTGTGATGACACCCACCAAATTTGGTGTAAATATGATAAAGAGATGCAGAGATATAGCTTCAAATCTCTTGACCACTAGGGGGCACCGAAAAGTTTACAAGTCCTCCCAGAACATGTAGGTAATGAACCATACCAAGTTTCATAACAATACACAGTTGCGTTTCTGAAATACTTGAACTTAAAGAAAAATTCAAAATGGCCGACACACAAAATGGCCGACCAAAAACCATTTGGTATCGTTTGACTCGCCATGCCTCACGAAATCTAACAAGACCAGTCTCATAATTTTACATTCAAGTTTGCAGTAGTTATAAGCAAAAATAGACATTTTTTATATCTCGTGACCAGTAGGGGGCAGTGTGACGAAATGGTGCATGCACCCTCAGGTCATCACTGTTATGACATATACCAAGTCTCATATCAATACGCAAAAGTTTTGCGAAGATACAGGCTCAAACACATTTTGGCGTGCTCGCCCTCGCATTCTTTGATGCGTTATACGACAACGGATAGGTCTACCGAAAATCTTTTGATAACTTTTTGTCTAGAGTGTCTCTAGATGATGCATACCAAAAATCAAGCCAATCACACGAGCGCTCTAGGAGGAGTTCGAAAAAGTAGGTGTTCAATATAATTCAAAATGGCCGACAGGAAGTAGGTTTGACTCAGACATATTTGATACCGTCAGACTCAGCATGAGCCAAGGAATCAATAGAGTGAAGTCTTATGTCATAGTGGCAATTTAATCAAATGATATAAAGATTTTAAACAATTTATTTACATATCCTGACCACTAGGTGGCGCCGTCCTAAAGATTTATAGGTGCGCTCAGAACATGTCACCGATGAACCATGCCAAATTTCGTAGCGATACGCCATTCGTTTGTGAAATACTGAACTTAATGAGAAAATTCAAAATGGCCGACACCCAAAATGGCCGACCAAAAACGGTTTGGTATCGTTTGACTCGGCATGCCTCAAGGAATCTAACAAGACCTCCTTCATGATTTTAGACTCAAGTTTGAAGTAGTTATAAGCGAAAATAGGCATTTTTCGAATCTCGTGACCACTAGGTGGCGCTGTGACGAAACGTTGCAGGCACCCTCAGGTCATGACTGTTATGACATATACCAAGTTTTGTGTCGATACACAAAAGTTTTGCGAAGATACGGCCTCACGTCTGTTTTGGCGTGCTCGCCGCCATATATGTTGTCAATTTATATGAGAACGCATTGGTCTATCAAAAAGCTTTTGATAACTTTTTGTCTTGGGTGTCTCTAGATTCTACATACCAAAGGACATGCAAATCGGACAAACGGTCTAGGAGGAGTTCGAAAAAGTAGGTTTTACGAAAAATTCAAAATGGCGGAAAGATGTGCATGACACAAATGACATCAATGTGTGCAATTGAATCATCATGAGCCAAGGATTCAGAGGAAACAAGAATTTAGTTTCTAGGTCTCACGGATCAGAAGTTGTGAGCATGAACATTAGTGGATTTTTGGACTGTTGGTGGCGCTAGAGGGTTTGAGTCAGACACACCAATGTTGCTATAGTAACTTCTGAGACTGTCCTCTACATGTGTGCCAAATTTCATAACTTTCCTATGTACGGTTCTATGGGCTGCCATTGAATTTCGGCGGAAGAACGAGGAAGAAAAATAATAATAATAAGAAAACTAACAATAACAATAGGGTTCTACGCCCCTTCGGGGCTTGACCCCTAAATATAGCTGCAAGCAGCGATACCGGGGTCAAGCCAAACATGGCAAAAAATGATTAATACGTGATGACTGTCATGATTTAAGATCTAAGTCTGTATTATTTTTAGTAAAAAAATAGCAATTTTTTGTATCTTGAGACCACTAGGTGGCGTTGTGCCGAAACAATAGATGGTGCCTCAGGTAATGACTGTGATGACACATACCAAATTTGGTGTAAATACGATCAAGCGATACAGAGATATAGCCTTAAATTATTTGACCACTAGGGGGCACTGACCAAAACAATAGATGGTGATTCAGGTCTTGATTGTGATGACACCCACCAAATTTGGTGTAAATACGATAAAGAGATGCAGAGATATAGCTTCAAATCTCTTGACCACTAGAGGGCACCGAAAAGTTTACAAGTCCTCCCAGAACATGTTGCTGATGAACCATACCAAGTTTCATAACAATACGCAATTGCGTTTCTGAAATACTTGAACTTAAAGAAAAAATTCAAAATGGCCGACACACAAAATGGCCGACCAAAAACCATTTGGTATCGTTTGACTCGGCATGCCTCAAGAAATCTAACAAGACCAGTCTCATAATTTTACATTCAAGTTTGCAGTAGTTATAAGCAAAAATAGACATTTTTTATATCTCGTGACCAGTAGGGGGCAGTGTGACGAAATGTTGCATGCACCCTCAGGTCATCACTGTTATGACATATACCAAGTCTCATATTAATACGCAAAAGTTTTGCGAAGATACAGGCTCAAACACATTTTGGCGTGCTCGCCCTCGCATTCTTTGATGCGTTATACGACAACGGATAGGTCTACCGAAAAGCTTTTGATAACTTTTTGTCTAGAGTGTCTCTAGATGATGCATACCAAAAATCAAGCCAATCACACGAGCGCTCTAGGAGGAGTTCGAAAAAGTAGGTGTTCAATATAATTCAAAATGGCCGACAGGAAGTAGGTTTGACTCAGACATATTTGGTACAGTCGGACTCAGCATGAGCCAAGGAATCAATAGAGTGAAGTCTTATGTCATAGTGGCAATTTAATCAAATGATATAAAGATTTTAAACAATTTATTTACATATCCTGACCACTAGGTGGCGCCGTCCTAAAGATTTATAGGTGCGCTCAGAACATGTCACTGATGAACCATGCCAAATTTCGTAGCGATACGCCATTCTGTTTGTGAAATACTGAACTTAATGAGAAAATTCAAAATGGCCGACACCCAAAATGGCCGACCGAAAACCGTTTGGTATCGTTTGACTCGGCATGCCTCAAGGAATCTAACAAGACCACCTTCATGATTTTAGACTCAAGTTTGAAGTAGTTATAAGCGAAAATAGGCATTTTTCGAATCTCGTGACCACTAGGTGGCGCTGTGACGAAACGTTGCAGGCACCCTCAGGTCATGACTGTAATGACATATACCAAGTTTCGTGTCGATACAATAAAGTTTTGCGAAGATACGGCCTCACGTCCGTTTTGGCGTGCTCGCCGCCATATATGTTGTCAATTTATACGAGAACGCATTGGTCTATCAAAAAGCTTTTGATAACTTTTTGTCTGGGGTGTCTCTAGATGCTACATACCAAAGGACATGCAAATCGGACGGACGGTCTAGGAGGAGTTCGAAAAAGTAGGTTTTATGGAAAATTCAAAATGGCGGAAAGATGTGCATGACACAAATGACATCAATGTGTGCAATTGAATCATCATGAGCCAAGGATTCAGAGGAAACAAGAATTTATTTTCTAGGACTCACGGGTCAGAAGTTGTGAGCATGAACATAAGTGGATTTTTGGACTGTTGGTGGCGCTAGAGGGTTTGAGTCAGACACACCAATGTTGCTATAGTAACTTCTGAGACTGTCCTCTACATGTGTGCCAAATTTCATAACTTTCCTACGTACGGTTCTATGGGCTGCCATTGACTTTTGGGTGGAAGAACGAGGAACAAGAATAACAATAATAAATATAGCTGCAAGCAGCAATTACCGGGGTCAAGCCAAAAAGGGCACAGAATGAAGTAAAGTTGAGTTTGGATAAGCAGACTAAAGAACCTATGTAAACCTAATGATTTCAGATGAAAAAACGCAAAAGTAATCAACAAAAATAATCTATGTTCTTGTCTACTGCAATCGTCCTTCTGTTATTGACAATCATGGAACATTAGATCACTGAAAAACATGTGAGTGGTGTTTGCAGTGACAAAACGTGTCACAACATGTTACAACAACTTAAATGAGTGAAAAGAGACCATCGCCATGTCTCTCTGATGTTCTGATGCAGAGAAAAAGCTTTTGCAAAAATGGTTAATAAGGTATTCTCATTGGTTGCTAGAGAGTAAATGGACATTCACCAGTGATTATAGTCAAAGCCATGAAAGGAATAATCCATGAAGACTCATGGTTTTAGATGTGTTGTTGCAGTAGTTTTAGGCAAAAATACCATATTCTATGTCAAAACCAGTAGGTGGCGCAATGAAAAAATTGTGCATGCAACATCAGGTCATGATTGTGTTACATCTAGCTAGTTTTATGACAATACACTTTAGTTTAGTTAAGAAACAGTTGTATGACCATAAGGCTGGCTTGTTATCAAAGGTTTTGTTCAATTATAAGGCCATCTAGTGGTGCAAGCACACAATTTTTTTTTGTGTAGCCTCAGAATGGGCTCATGCATCAGCGTATCAAATCTGGTGAAAAAATATGTTTTCGTTACGAAGTTACAACCATTTATGTCTAAAAAACACAAAATTTGAAGGTAATTTTTCGTTTTTTGCAATTTTCGGCCATTTCTGATGAAAATTTTAATATAACGCCAATAGAACTTTTTGTTCAGAAGGTAAGGTTAGTTTCTTCCTATGGTATTTTCGAGTCGATCGGAAAAACGCTCGCGGAGATATTCACGCGTGTTTTTTAAGCGCTATTTTGCTGCGCAGGGTTAACCGTAAGGCGAATTCTGGCATGTTTGGTATCTTTGGACTCGGCAACTATTCAGAACTCCAAAGAAACAAGTCCCGTGAAAATACGTCAATCGGAGCCAAAGTTATAGGCATGTAAAGCATATGTCTGACCACTAGGTGGCGCTGTGACGAAACTCTGCATGCACCCTTAGTTCCTGACTGGCATCAGAAGTACCAAGTGTCATGTCAATAGGCCTAAGTTTCACGAAAATACAGCCTAAAATCTGTTTTTTTGCGCTCTACGTAAAATTCGTTAAGGCGGTATACAAGAACGGATTGATGTATCGAAATTCTTTTGATAACTTTTTGCCATGAGTGTCTCTAGATGATACATACCAATTTTTGTGGCAATCGGACAAAAGCCCTAGGACGAGTTCGAAAAAGTAGAGTTTACGAATAATTCAAAATGGCGGAAAATTTTCATGACGGAAAATGACGCCATAGGGTCCAATCAAATCGGCTTGAGCCAATGAATAAGCGAAAGCAAGAATTTTGTTTCTAGGACTTACGGATCAGAAGTTATAAGCAAAAACATAAGTGCAACTTTGGACTGTTGGTGGCGCTAGCGGGTTAGAGATAGAGACTCCAAATTTGCTGTGGGGACACATTGGACTGTCCTTTATCAGTGTGCCAAATTTCATAACTTTCCTACGTACGGTTCTATGGGCTGCCATAGACCGCAATGGCGGAAGAAGAATAACTAATAATAAATATAGCTGCAAGCAGCAATGCCGGGGTCAAGCCGAAAAGGGCACAGAAGGATGTAAAGTTGCGTTTGGATAAGCAGACTAAAGAAACTAGGGAAACCTTATGATTTCAGATGAAAAAAACGCAAAAGTAATCAACAAAAATAATCTATGTTCTTGTCTACTGCAATCGTCCTTCTGTTATTGACAATCATGGAACATTAGAGCACTGAAAGACATGTATGTGATGTTTGCAGTGGCAAAACATGGGTCACAACATGTTACAGCAAGTTAAATGAGTCAAAAGAGACCATCCCCATGTCTCTACGCTGTTCTGATGCAGAGAAAAAGCTGTTGCAAAAACAGTTGATAAGGTATTCTCATTGGTTGCTAGACAGTAAATTGACATCCACCAGTGATTATAATCCAAGCCATGAAATGAATAATCCATGATGATTTATGGTTTTAGATGTGTTTGTTGCAGTAGTTTTAGGCAAAAATTACAATTTTCTATCTCAAAACCACTAGGTGGCGCTGTGACAAAATTGTGCATGCAACTTCAGGTCATGATTACGTTACATTGAGCTAGTTTTATGTCTATACACTTTAGTTTAGTGAAGAAACAGTTGTATGACCATAGGGCTGGCTTGATATCACAGGTTTTGTTCAATTATAACGCCAACTAGTGGTGCAAGCAAGCAATTTTTTTTGTGTAGCCTCAGACTGTGGTCGTACATCAGCGTATCAAATCTGGTGAAAAAATCTCTTTTCGTTGCGAAGTTATAACCATTTATGTGTAAAAAATACCAAATTTAAAGGTAATTTTTCGTTTTTTGCATTTTTCGGCCATTTCTGATGAAAATTTTAATATAACGCCAATAGAACTTTTTGTTCAGAAGGTAAGGTTAGTTTCTTCCTATGGTGTTTTTGAGTCGATCAGAATTACGCTCGCGGAGATATTCGCGCATGTTTTTTAAGCGCTATTTTGCTGCGCAGGGTTAACCGTAAGGCGAATTCTGGCAAGTTTGGTATCGTTGGACTCGGCAACTATTCAAAACTCCAAGAAACAAGTCCCGTGACAATACATTGACCGCAGCCAAAGTTATAGGCGTGTAATACATTAATCTGACCACTAGGTGGCGCTGCGACGAAACTGTGCATGCACCCTCAGTTCCTGACTGGCATCACAAGTACCAAGTGTCATGTCAATAGGCCTAAGTTTGACGAAGATACAGCCTAAAATCAGTTTTTTTGCACTCTACGTAAAATTTGTTAAGGCGGTATACGACAACGGATTGATGTATTGAAATTCTTTTGATAACTTTTTGCCATGAGTGTCTCTAGATGCTACGTGCCGATTTTCGTGGCAATCGGACAAAAGCTCTAGGACAAGTTCGAAAAAGTAGGTTTTACGAATAATTCAAAATAGTGGAAAAATTTTCATGACAGAAAATGACGTCATAGGGTCCTTTCGAATCGCCTTGAGCCAAGGAATCAGAGGAAACAAAGATTGTGTTTCTAGGACATACGGACCAGAAGTTATAAGCAAAAACATAAGTGCAACTTTGGACTGTTGGTGGCGCTAGCGGGTTAGACATAGAGACTCCAAATTTGCTGGGGGGACACACTGGAGTGTCCTTTATCAGTGTGCCAAATTTCATAACTTTCCTACATACGGTTCTATGGGCTGCCATAGACCGCAATGGCGGAAGAAGAATAACTAATAATAATTGTAAAAAGAAAACTAACAAATACAATAGGGGTCTTCGCCCCTTCGGGGCTTGACCCCTAAATATAGCTGCAAGCAGCGATACCGGGGTCAAGCCAAACATGGCAAAAAATGATTCATACGTGATGACTGTCATGATTTAAGATCTAAGTTTGCATTAGTTTTATGAAAAAATAGCAATTTTTTCGTATCTTGAGACCACTAGGTGGTGCTGTGCCGAAACAATAGATGGTGCCTCAGGACATGACTGTGATGACACATACCAAATTTTGTGTAAATACAATAAAGCAATACGGAGATATAGCCTTAAATGACTTGACCACTAGGAGGCACTGACCAAAACAATAGATAGTGACTCAGGTCTTGATTGTGATGACACCCACCAAATTTGGTGTAAATACGATAAAGAGATGCAGAGATATAGCTTCAAATCTCTTGACCACTAGGGGGTGCCGAAAAGTTTACAAGCCCTCTCAGAACATGTTGCTGATGAACCATACCAAGTTTCATAACAATACGCAATTGCGTTTCCGAAATACTTGAACTTAAAGAAAAACTCAAAATGGCCGACACACAAAATGGCCGACCAAAAACCATTTGGTATCGTTTGACTCGCCATGCCTCACGAAATCTAACAAGACCAGTCTCATAATTTTACATTCAAATTTGCAGTAGTTATAAGCAAAAATAGACATTTTTTATATCTCGTGACCAGTAGGGGGCAGTGTGACGAAATGGTGCATGCACCCTCAGGTCATCACTGTTATGACATATACCAAGTCTCATATTAATACGCAAAAGTTTTGCGAAGATACAGGCTCAAACACATTTTGGCGTGCTCGCCCTCGCATTCTTTGATGCGTTATACGACAACGGATAGGTCTACCGAAAAGCTTTTGATAACTTTTTGTCTGGAGTGTCTCTAGATGATGCGTACCAAAAATCAAGCCAGTCAAACAAGCGCTCTAGGAGGAGTTCGAAAAAGTAAGTGTTCAATATAATTCAAAATGGCCGACAGGAAGTAGGTTTGACTCAGACATATTTGGTACAGTCGGACTCGGCACGAGCCAAGAAATCAATAGAGTGAAGTCTCATGTCAGTGTGGCAAATAAATCAAATGATATAAAGATTTTAAACAATTTCTTTACATATCCTGACCACTAGGTGGCGCCGTCCTAAAGATTTATAGGTGCGCTCAGAACATGTCACTGATGAACCATGGCAAATTTCGTAGCGATACGCCATTCTGTTTGTGAAATACTGAACTAAATGAGAAAATTCAAAATGGCCGACACCCAAAATGGCCGACCGAAAACCGTTTGGTATCGTTTGACTCGACATGCCTCAAGGAATCTAACAAGACCACCTTCGTGATTTTAGACTCAAGTTTGAAGTAGTTATAAGCGAAAATAAGCATTTTTCGAATCTCGTGACCACTAGGTGGCGCTGTGACGAAACGTTGCAGGCACCCTCAGGTCAAGACTGTAATGACATATACCAAGTTTCGTGTCGATACACCAAAGTGTTGCGAAGATACGGCCTCACGTCTGTTTTGGCGTGCTCGCCGCCGTATATGTTGTCACGGTATACGAGAACGCATTGGTCTATCAAAAAGCTTTTGATAACTTTTTGTCAGGGGTGTCTCTGGATGCTAGATACCAAAGGACATGCAAATCGGACAAACGCTCTAGGAGGAGTTCAAAAAAGTAGGTTTTACGGAAAATTCAAAATGGCGGAAAGATGTGCATGACACAAATGACATCAATGTGTGCATTTGAATCATCATGAGCCAAGGATTCAGAGGAAACAAGAATTTAGTTTCTAGGACTGATGGGTCAGAAGTTATGACCATGAAAATAAGTGAATTTTTGGACTGTTGGTGGCGCTAGAGGGTTTGAGTCAGACACACCAAAGTTGCTATATTAACTTCTGAGACTGTCCTCTACATGTGTGCCAAATTTCATAACTTTCCTATGTACGGTTCTATGGGCTGCCATTGACTTTCGGCGGAAGAACGAGGAAGAAAAATAATAATAATAATAATAAATATAGCTGCAAGCAGCGATACCGGGGTCAAGCCGAACATGGCAAAAAATGATTCATACGTGATGACTGCCATGATTTAACATCTAAGTTTGCATTAGTTTTATGAAAAAAAAGCATTTTTTCCTATCTTGAGACCACTAGGTGGCACTGTGCCAAAAGAATAGATGGTGCCTCAGGTCATAACTGTGATGACACATACCAAATTTAGTGTAAATACAATAAGGCGATACGGAGATATAGCCTTAAATGACTTGACCACTAGGGGGCACTGACCAAAAATTAAATTGTGACTCGGGTCTTGATTGTGATGACACCCACCAAATTTGGTGTAAATACAATAAAGAGATGCAGAGATATAGCCTTAAATGACTTGACCACTAGGGGGCACTAACCAAACAATAAATTGTGACTCAGGTCTTGATTGTGATGACACCCACCAAATTTGGTGTAAATACAATAAAGAGATGCAGAGATATAGCCTTAAATGACTTGACCACTAGGGGGCACTGACCAAAAAATAAATTGTGACTCAGGTCTTGATTGTGATGACACCCACCAAATTTGGTGTAAATACGATAAAGAGATGCAGAGATATAGCTTCAAATCTCTTGACCACTAGGGGGCACCGGAAAGTTTACAAGTCCTCCCAGAACATGTTGCTGATGAACCATACCAAGTTTCATAACAATACGCAATTGTGTTTCTGAAATACTTGAACTTAAAGAAAAATTCAAAATGGCCGACACACAAAATGGCCGACCAAAAACCATTTGGTATCGTTTGACTCGCCATGCCTCACGAAATCTAACAAGACCAGTCTCATAATTTTACATTCAAATTTGCAGTAGTTATAAGCAAAAATAGACATTTTTTATATCTCGTGACCAGTAGGGGGCAGTGTGACGAAATGGTGCATGCACCCTCAGGTCATCACTGTTATGACATATACCAAGTCTCATATTAATACGCAAAAGTTTTGCGAAGATACAGGCTCAAACACATTTTGGCGTGCTCGCCCTCGCATTCTTTGATGCGTTATACGACAACGGATAGGTCTACCGAAAATCTTTTGATAACTTTTTGTCTAGAGTGTCTCTAGATGATGCATACCAAAAATCAAGCCAATCACACGAGCGCTCTAGGAGGAGTTCGAAAAAGTAGGTGTTCAATATAATTCAAAATGGCCGACAGGAAGTAGGTTTGACTCAGACATATTTGATACCATCGGACTCATCATAAGCCAAGGAATCAATAGAGTGAAGTCTTATGTCATAGTGGCAATTTAATCAAATGATATAAAGATTTTAAACAATTTATTTACATATCCTGACCACTAGGTGGCGCCGTCCTAAAGATTTATAGGTGCGCTCAGAACATGTCACTGATGAACCATGCCAAATTTCGTAGCGATACGCCATTCTGTTTGTGAAATACTGAACTTAATGGGAAAATTCAAAATGGCCGACACCCAAAATGGCCGACCGAAAACCGTTTGGTATCGTTTGACTCGGCATGCCTCAAGGAATCTAACAAGACCACCTTTATGATTTTAGACTCAAGTTTGAAGTAGTTATAAGCGAAAATAAGCATTTATCGAATCTCGTGACCACTAGGTGGCGCTGTGACGAAACGTTGCAGGCACCCTCAGGTCAAGACTGTAATGACATATACCAAGTTTCGTGTCGATACACCAAAGTGTTGCGAAGATACAGCCTCACGTTTGTTTTGGCGTGCTCGCCGCCGTATATGTTGTCACGGTATACGAGAACGCATTGGTCTATCAAAAAGCTTTTGATAACTTTTTGTCAGGGGTGTCTCTAGATGCTAGATACCAAAGGACATGCAAATCGGACAAACGCTCTAGGAGGAGTTCGAAAAAGTAGGTTTTACGGAAAATTCAAAATGGCGGAAAGATGTGCATGACACAAATGACATCAATATGTGCATTTGAATCATCGAGAGCAAAGGATTCAGAGGAAACAGGAATTTAGTTTCTAGGACTCACGGGTCAGAAGTTATGAGCATGAACATAAGTGGACTTTTGGACTGTTGGTGGCGCTAGAGAGTTTGAGTTAGACACACCAAATTTGCTATAGTAACTTCTAAGACTGTCCTGTACATGTGTGCCAAATTTCATAACTTTCCTATGTACGGTTCTATGGGCTGCCATTGACTTCAATGGCGGAAGAGGAAGAATAATAATAATAAATATAGCTGCAAGCAGCAATGCCGGGGTCAAGCCGAAAAGGGTACAAAAGGATGTAAAATTGAGATTGGATAAGCAGATTGAAGAACCTAAGTAAACCTAATAATTTTAGATGAAAACACAAAAAAGTTATCAACAAAAATAATCTAAGTTCTTGTCTACTACAATCGTCCTTCTGTTATTGACAGTCATGAAACATTAGAGCACTGAAGGACATGTGAGTGGTGTTTGCAGTGGCAAAACATGGGTCACATCATGTTACAACAAGTTTAATAACTCAAAAGAGACCATCCCCGTGTCTCTACGATGTTTTGATGCTGAGATATAGCTTTTGCAAAAACGGTCGATAAGGTATTCTCAATGGTTGCTAGGGAGTAACTTGGCAACCACCAGTGATTATAGTCAAAGCCATGAAAGGAATAATCCATGATGACTCATGGTTTTAGATGTGTTGTTGCAGTAGTTTTAGGCAAAAATACTATATTCTATCTCAAAACCAGTAGGTGGCGCAATGAAAAAATTGTGCATGCAACATCAGGTCATGATTGTGTTACATCTAGCTAGTTTTATGACAATACACTTTAGTTTAGTTAAGAAACAGTTGTATGACCATAAGGCTGGCTTGTTATCAAAGGTTTTGTTCAATTATAAGGCCATCTAGTGGTGCAAGCACACAATTTTTTTTGTGTTGCCTCAGAATGTGCTCATGCATCAGCGTAGCAAATCTGGTGAAAAAATATATTTTCGTTACGAAGTTACAACCATTTATGTGTAAAAAACACAAAATTTGAATGTAATTTTTCGTTTTTTGCAATTTTCGGCAATTTCTGATGAAAATTTTAATATAACGCCAATAGAACTTTTTGTTCAGAAGGTAAGGTTAGTTTCTTCCTATGGTGTTTTCGAGACGATCGGAATAACGCTCGCGGAGATATTCACGCGTGTTTTTTAAGCGCTATTTTGCTGCCCAGGGTTAACCGTAAGGCGAAATCTGGCATGTTTGGTATCGTTGGACTCGGCAACTATTCAGAACTCCAAAGAAACAAGTCCTGTGAAAATACGTCAATCGGAGCCAAAGTTATAGGTGTATAAAACATTTCTCTGGCCACTAGGTGGCGCTGCAACGAAACTGTGCATGCACCCTCGGTTCCTGACTGGCATCAGAAGTACCAAGTGTCGTGTCAATAGGCCTAAGTTTGACGAAGATACAGCCTAAAATCAGTTTTTTTGCGCTCTACGTAAAATTTGTTAAGGCGGTATACGACAACGGATTGCTGTATCGAAATTCTTTTGATAACTTTTTGCCATGAGTGTCTCAAGATGATACATACCAATTTTCGTGGCAATCGGAGAAAAGCCCTAGGACGAGTTCGAAAAAGTAGGTTTTACGAATAATTCAAAATGGCGGAACAATTTTTATGACGGAAAATAACGACATAGGGTCCAATCGAATCGTCTTGAGCCAAGGAATCAGAGGAAGTAAGAATTTTGTTTCTAGGGCTTACGGATCAGAAGTTATAAGCAAAAACATAAGTGCAACTTTGGACTGTTGGTGGCGCTAGTGGGTTAGACATAGAGACTCCAAATTTGCTGTGGGGACACATTGGACTGTCCTTTATCAGTGTGCCAAATTTCATAACTTTCCTACGTACGGTTCTATGGGCTGCCATAGACCGCAATGGCGGAAGAAGAATAACTAATAATAATAATAAATATAGCTGCAAGCAGCAATGCCGGGGTCAAGCCGAAAAGGGCACAAAAGGATGTAAAATTGAGATTGGATAAGCAGATTGAAGAACCTAGGTAAACCTAATAATTTTAGATGAAAAAACAAAAAAGTAATCAACAAAAATAATTTAAGTTCTTGACTACTGCAATCGTCCTTCTGTTATTGACAATCATGGAACATTAGAGCACTGAAGGGCATGTGCGTGGTGTTTGCAGTTGCAAAACATGGGTCACATCATGTTACAACAAGTTTAATTAATCAAACGAGACCATCCCCGTGTCTCTACGATGTTCTGATGCAGAGATATAGCTTTTGCAAAAACGGTTGATAAGGTATTCTCAATGGTTGCTGGGGAGTGAATTGGCAAACACCAGTGATTATAGTCAAAGCCATGAAAGGAATAATCCATGATGACTCGTGGTTTTAGATGTGTTATTGCAGTAGTTTTAGGCAAAAATACCATATTCTATCTCAAAACCAGTAGGTCGCGCAATGACAAAATTGTGCATGCAACATCAGGTCATGATTGTTTTACATCTAGCTAGTTTTATGTCTATACACTTTAGTTTAGTGAAGAAACAGTTGTATGACCATAGGGCTGGCTTGTTATCAAAGGTTTTGTTCAATTATAAGGCCATCTAGTGGTGCAAGCATACAATTTTTTTTGTGTAGCCTCAGAATGTGCTCATGCATCAGCGTATCAAATCTGGTGAAAAAATCTCTTTTCGTTACGAAGTCACAACCATTTATGTGTAAAAAACACAAAATTTGAAGGTAATTTTTCGTTTTTTGCAATTTTCGGCCATTTCTGATGAAAATTTTAATATAACACCAATAGAACTTTTTGTTCAGAAGGTAAGGTTAGTTTCTTCCTATGGTGTTTTCGAGTCGATCGGAAAAACGTTCGCGGAGATATTCACGCGTGTTTTTTAAGCGCTATTTTGCTGCGCAGGGTTAATCGTAAGGCGAATTCTGGCATGTTTGGTATCGTTTGACTCGGCAACTATTCAGAACTCCAAAGAAGCAAGTCCCATGAAAATACGTCAATCGGAGCCAAAGTTATAGGTGTATAAAACATTTCTCTGGCCACTAGGTGGCGCTGCAACGAAACTATGCATGCACCCTCGGTTCCTGACTGGCATCTCAAGTACCAAGTGTCGTGTCAATAGGCCTAAGTTTGACGAAGATACAGCCTAAAATCTGTTTTTTTGCGCTCTACGTAAAATTCGTTAAGGCGGTATACGACAACGGATTGGTGTATCGAAATTCTTTTGATAACTTTTTGCCTTAAGTGTCTCAAGATGATACATACCAATTTTCGTGGCAATTGGACAAAAGCTCTAGGACGAGTTCGAAAAAGTAGGTTTTACGAATAATTCAAAATGGCGGAAAATTTTCATGTCGAAAAAAGACGCCATAGGGTCCAATCGAATCGTCTTGAGCCAATGAATAAGAGAAAGCAATAATTTTGTTTCTAGGGCTTACGGATCAGAAGTTATAAGCAAAAACATAAGTGCAACTTTGGACTGTTGGTGGCGCTAGCGGGTTAGACATAGAGACTCCAAATTTGCTGTGGGGACACATTGGACTGTCCTCTATCAGTGTGCCAAATTTCATAACTTTCCTACGTACGGTTCTATGGGCTGCCATAGACCGCAATGGCGGAAGAAGAAGAAGAAGAATAACTAATAATAATAATAAGAAAACTAACAAATACAATAGGGTTCTACGCCCCTTCGGGGCTTGACCCCTAATTATTATAAAAAGAAAACTAACAAATACAATAGGGTTCTACGCCCCTTCGGGGCTTGACCCCTAAATATAGCTGCAAGCAGCGATACCGGGGTCAAGCCAAACATGGCAAAAAATGATTCATACGTGATGACTGTCATGATTTAAGATCTAAGTTTGCATTAGTTTTATGAAAAAAAAAAACAATTTTTTCGTATCTTGAGACCACTAGGTGGCACTGTGCCGAAAGAATAGATGGTGCCTCAGGTCATGACTGTGATGACACATACCAAATTTAGTGTAAATACAATAAAGCGATACGGAGATATAGCCTTAAATGACTTGACCACTAGGGGGCACTGACCAAAAAATAAATTGTGACTCAGGTCTTGATTGTGATGACACCCACCAAATTTGGTGTAAATACAATAAAGAGATGCAGAGATATAGCCTTAAATGACTTGACCACTAGGGGGCACTGACCAAAAAATAAATTGTGACTCAGGTCTTGATTGTGATGACACCCACCAAATTTGGTGTAAATACAATAAAGTGATGCAGAGATATAGCTTCAAATCTCTTGACCACTAGGGGGCACCGAAAAGTTTACAAGTCCTCCCAGAACATGTTGCTGATGAATCATACCAAGTTTCATAACAATACGCAATTGCGTTTCTGAAATACTTGAACTTAAAGAAAAATTCAAAATGGCCGACACACAAAATGGCCGACCAAAAACCATTTGGTATCGTTTGACTCGGCATGCCTCACGAAATCTAACAAGACCAGTCTCATAATTTTACATTCAAATTTGCAGTAGTTATAAGCAAAAATAGACATTTTTTATATCTCGTGACCAGTAGGGGGCAGTGTGACGAAATGGTGCATGCACCCTCAGGTCATCACTGTTATGACATATACCAAGTCTCATATTAATACGCAAAAGTTTTGCGAAGATACAGGCTCAAACACATTTTGGCGTGCTCACCCTCGCATTCTTTGATGCGTTATACGACAACGGATAGGTCTACCGAAAAGCTTTTGATAACTTTTTGTCTAGAGTGTATCTAGATGATGCATACCAAAAATCAAGCCAATCACACGAGCGCTCTAGGAGGAGTTCGAAAAAGTAGGTGTTCAATATAATTCAAAATGGCCGACAGGAAGTAGGTTTGACTCAGACATATTTGGTACAGTCGGACTCAGCATGAGCCAAGGAACCAATAGAGTGAAGTCTTATGTCATAGTGGCAATTTAATCAAATTATATAAAGATTTTAAACAATTTATTTATATATCCTGACCACTAGGTGGCGCCGTCCTAAAGATTTATAGGTGCGCTCAGAACATGTCACTGATGAACCATGCCAAATTTTGTAGCGATACGCCATTCTGTTTGTGAAATACTGAACTTAATGAGAAAATTCAAAATGGCCGACACCCAAAATGGCCGACCGAAAACCGTTTGGTATCGTTTGACTCGGCATGCCTCAAGGAATCTAACAAGACCACCTTCATGATTTTAGACTCAAGTTTGAAGTAGTTATAAGCGAAAATAGGCATTTTTCGAATCTCGTGACCACTAGGTGGCGCTGTGACGAAACGTTGCAGGAACCCTTAGGTCATGACTGTAATGACATAAACCAAGTTTCGTGTCGATACAATAAAGTTTTGCGAAGATACAGCCTCACGTCCGTTTTGGCGTGCTCGCCGCCGTATATGTTGTCAATTTATACGAGAACGCATTGGTCTATCAAAAAGCTTTTGATAACTTTTTGTCTGGGGTGTCTCTAGATGCTACATACCAAAGGACATGCAAATCGGACGAACGCTCTAGGAGGAGTTCGAAAAAGTAGGTTTTACGGAAAATTCAAAATGGCGGAAAGATTTGCATGACACAAATGAAATCAATGTGTGCAATTGAATCATCATGAGCCAAGGATTCAGAGGAAACAAGAATTTAGTTTCTAGGTCTCACGGGTCAGAAGTTATAAGCATGAACATAAGTGGATTTTTGGACTGTTGGTGGCGCTAGAGGGTTTGAGTCAGACACACCAATGTTGCTATAGTAACTTCTGAGACTATCCTCTACATGTGTGCCAAATTTCATAACTTTCCTACGTACGGTTCTATGGGCTGCCATTGACTTTTGGGCGGAAGAACGAGGAAGAAGAATAATAATAATAATAAGAAAACTAACAATAATAACAATAGGGTTCTACGCCCCTTCGGGGCTTGACCCCTAATAATAATAAGAAAACTAACAATAACAATAGGGTTCTACGCCCCTTCGGGGCTTGACCCCTAATAAGAAAACTAACAATAACAATAGGGTTCTACGCCCCTTCGGGGCTTGACCCCTAAATATAGCTGCAAGCAGCAATGCCGGGGTCAAGCCGAAAAGGGCACAAAAGGATGTAAAATTGAGATTGGATAAGCAGATTGAAGAACCTAAGTAAACCTAATAATTTTAGATGAAAAAACAAAAAAAGTTATCCACAAAAATAATCTAAGTTCATGTCTACTGCAATCGTCCTTCTGTTATTGACAATCAGGGAACATTAGAGGACTGAAGGACATGTGAGTGGTGTTTGCAGTGGCAAAACATGGGTCACATCATGTTATAACAAGTTTAATTAGTCAAAAGAGACCATCCCCGTGTCTCTACAATGTTCTGATGCAGAGATATAGCTTTTGCAAAAACGGTTAGTAAGGTATTCTCAATGGTTGCTAGGGAGTGAATTGGCAACCACCAGTGATCATAGTCAAAGCCATGAAAGGAATAATCCATGATGACTCATGGTTTTAGATGTGTTATTGCAGTAGTTTTAGGCAAAAATACCATATTTCTATCTCAAAACCAGTAGGTGGCGCAATGACAAAATTGTGCATGCAACACCAGGTCATGATTGTGTTACATCTTGCTAGTTTTATGTCCATACACTTTAGTTTAGTGAAGACACAGTTGTATGACCATAGGGCTGGCTTGTTATCAAAGGTTTTGTTCAATTATAAGGCCATCTAGTGGTGCAAGCATACAATTTTTTTTGTGTAGCCTCAGAATGTGCTCATGCATGAGCGTATCAAATCTGGTGAAAAAATATGTTTTCGTTACGAAGTTACAACCATTTATGTGTAAAAAACACAAAATTTGAAGGTAATTTTTCGTTTTTTGCAATTTTCGGCCATTTCTGATGAAAATTTTAATATAACGCCAATAGAACTTTTTATTCAGAAGGTAAGGTTAGTTTCTTCCTATGGTGTTTTCGAGTCGATCGGAAAAAAGCTCGCGGAGATATTCACGCGTGTTTTTTAAGCGCTATTTTGCTGCGCAGGGTTAACCGTAAGGCGAATTCTGGCATGTTTGGTACCGTTGGACTCGGCAACTATTCAGAACTCCAAGGAAACAAGTCCCGTGAAAATACGTCAATCGGAGCCAAAGTTATAGGCGTGTAAAACATATGTCTGACCACTAGGTGGCGCTGTGACGAAACTCTGCATGCACCCTTAGTTCCTGACTGGCATCACAAATACAAAGTATCGTGTCAATAGGCGTAAGTTTGGCAAAGATACAGCCTAAAATCCGTTTTTTTGCGCTCTACGTAAAATTCGTTGATGCGCTATATGACAACGGATTGGTTTATCCAAATTCTTTTAATAACTTTTTGCCTTGAGTGTCTCTAGATGGTGCATACCGATTTTCAAGGCAATCCGGCAAAAGCTCTAGGACGAGGTCGCAAAAGTAGGTTTTATGAATATTTAAAAATGGCGGGAAAATTTTCATGACGGAAAATGACGTCATAGGGTCCATTCAAATCGTCTTGAGCCAAGGAATCAGAGGAAACAAGAATTTAATTTCTAGGACTTCCGGGTCAGAAGTTATAAGCAAAAATGTAAGTGCAACTTTGGACTGTTGGTGGCGCTAGCGGGTTTGAGATAGAGACTCCAAATTTGCTGTGGATATTATTTGGACTGTCCTCTATCAGTGTGCCAAATTTCATAACTTTCCTACGTACGGTTCTATGGGCTGCCATAGACCGCAAGGTGACAGGAAGAATAATAAATAAGAATAAATAATAATCAGAAAACTAACAGATACAATAGGGGTCTTCGCCCATTCTGGGCTTGACCCCTAATAATTATTATAAAAAGAAAACTAACAAATACAATAGGGTTCTACGCCCCTTCGGGGCTTGACCCCTAATAAGAAAACTAACAATAACAATAGGGTTCTACGCCCCTTCGGGGCTTGACCCCTAATAATAATAATAAGAAGAAGAAAACTAACAATAACAATAGGGTTCTACGCCCCTTCGGGGCTTGACCCCTAATAATAAGAAAACTAACAATAACAATAGGGTTCTACGCCCCTTCGGGGCTTGACCCCTAATAATAAAAAGAAAACTAACAATAACAATAGGGTTCTACGCCCCTTCGGGGCTTGACCCCTAAATATAGCTGCAAGCAGCAATGCCGGGGTCAAGCCGAAAAGGGCACAAAAGGATGTAAAATTGAGATTGGATAAGCAGATTGAAGAACCTAGGTAAACCTAATAATTTTAGATGAAAAAACAAAAAAGTAATCAATAAAAATAATTTAAGTTCTTGACTACTGCAATCGTCCTTCTGTTATTGACAATCATGGAACATTAGAGCACTGAAGGGCATGTGCGTGGTGTTTGCAGTTGCAAAACATGGGTCACATCATGTTACAACAAGTTTAATTAATCAAACGAGACCATCCCCGTGTCTCTACGATGTTCTGATGCAGAGATATAGCTTTTGCAAAAACGGTTGATAAGGTATTCTCAATGGTTGCTGGGGAGTGAATTGGCAAACACCAGTGATTATAGTCAAAGCCATGAAAGGAATAATCCATGATGACTCGTGGTTTTAGATGTGTTGTTGCAATAGTTTTAGGCAAAAATACCATATTCTATCTCAAAACCAGTAGGTCGCGCAATGACAAAATTGTGCATGCAACATCAGGTCATGATTGTTTTACATCTAGCTAGTTTTATGTCTATACACTTTAGTTTAGTGAAGAAACAGTTGTATGACCATAGGGCTGGCTTGTTATCAAAGGTTTTGTTCAATTATAAGGCCATCTAGTGGTGCAAGCATAAAAAATTTTTTGTGTAGCCTCAGAATGTGCTCATGCATCAGCGTATCAAATCTTGTGAAAAAATCTCTTTTCGTTACGAAGTTACAACCATTTATGTGTAAAAAACACAAAATTTGAAGGTAATTTTTCGTTTTTTCCAATTTTCGGCCATTTCTGATGAAAATTTTAATATAACACCAATAGAACTTTTTGTTCAGAAGGTAAGGTTAGTTTCTTCCTATGGTGTTTTCGAGTCGATCGGAAAAACGTTCGCGGAGATATTCACGCGTGTTTTTTAAGCGCTATTTTGCTGCGCAGGGTTAATCGTAAGGCGAATTCTGGCATGTTTGGTATCGTTTGACTCGGCAACTATTCAGAACTCCAAAGAAGCAAGTCCCATGAAAATACGTCAATCGGAGCCAAAGTTATAGGTGTATAAAACATTTCTCTGGCCACTAGGTGGCGCTGCAACGAAACTATGCATGCACCCTCGGTTCCTGACTGGCATCTCAAGTACCAAGTGTCGTGTCAATAGGCCTACGTTTGACGAAGATACAGCCTAAAATCTGTTTTTTTGCGCTCTACGTAAAATTCGTTAAGGCGGTATACGACAACGGATTGGTGTATCGAAATTCTTTTGATAACTTTTTGCCTTAAGTGTCTCAAGATGATACATACCAATTTTCGTGGCAATTGGACAAAAGCTCTAGGACGAGTTCGAAAAAGTAGGTTTTACGAATAATTCAAAATGGCGGAAAATTTTCATGTTGAAAAAAGACGCCATAGGGTCCAATCGAATCTTATTGAGCCAAGGAATCAGAGGAAGCAATAATTTTGTTTCTAGGGCTTACGGATCAGAAGTTATAAGCAAAAACATAAGTGCAACTTTGGACTGTTGGTGGCGCTAGTGGGTTAGACATAGAGACTCCAAATTTGCTGTGGGGACACATTGGACTGTCCTTTATCAGTGTGCCAAATTTCATAACTTTCCTACGTACGGTTCTATGGGCTGCCATAGACCGCAATGGCGGAAGAAGAAGAATAACTAATAATAAATATAGCTGCAAGCAGCGATACCGGGGTCAAGCCGAACATGGCCAAAATCGATTCATACGTGATGACTGTCATAATTTAAGATCTAAGTTTGCATTAGTTTTATGAAAAAATAGCAATTTTTTGTATCTTGAGACCACTAGGTGGCGCTTTGCCGAAACAATAGATGGTGCCTCAGGTCATGACTGTGATGACACATACCAAATTTAGTGTAAATACAATAAAGCGATACGGAGATATAGCCTTAAATGACTTGACCACTAGGGGGCACTGACCAAACAATAAATTGTGACTCGGGTCTTGATTGTGATGACACCCACCAAATATGGTGTAAATACAATAAAGCGATACGGAGATATAGCCTTAAATGACTTGACCACTAGGGGGCACTGACCAAATAATAAATTGTGACTCAGGTCTTGATTGTGATGACACCCACCAAATTTGGTGTAAATACAATAAAGAGATGCAGAGATATAGCCTTAAATGACTTGACCACTAGGGGGCACTGACCAAAAAATAAATTGTGACTCAGGTCTTGATTGTGATGACACCCACCAAATTTGGTGTAAATACAATAAAGAGATGCAGAGATATAGCCTTAAATGACTTGACCACTAGGGGGCACTGACCAAAAAATAAATTGTGACTCAGGTCTTGATTGTGATGACACCCACCAAATTTGGTGTAAATACAATAAAGAGATGCAGAGATATAGCCTTAAATAACTTGACCACTAGGGGGCACTGACCAAAAAATAAATTGTGACTCAGGTCTTGATTGTGATGACACCCACCAAATTTGGTGTAAATACGATAAAGAGATGCAGAGATATAGCTTCAAATCTCTTGACCACTAGGGGGCACCGGAAAGTTTACAAGTCCTCCCAGAACATGTTGCTGATGAACCATACCAAGTTTCATAACAATACGTAATTGCGTTTCTGAAATACTTGAACTTAAAGAAAAATTCAAAATGGCCGACACACAAAATGGCCGACCAAAAACCATTTGGTATCGTTTGACTCGGCATGCCTCACGAAATCTAACAAGACCACTATCATAATTTTACATTCAAGTTTGCAGTAGTTATAAGCAAAAATAGACATTTTTTATATCTCGTGACCAGTAGGGGGCAGTGTGACGAAATGGTGCATGCACCCTCAGGTCATCACTGTTATGACATATACCAAGTCTCATATTAATACACAAAAGTTTTGCGAAGATACAGGCTCAAACACATTTTGGCGTGCTCGCCCTCACATTCTTTGATGCGTTATAAGACAACAAATAGGTCTACCGAAAAGCTTTTGATAACTTTTTGTCTAGAGTGTCTCTAGATGATGCATACCAAAAATCTAGCCAATCACACGAGCGCTCTAGGAGGAGTTCGAAAAAGTAGGTGTTCAATATAATTCAAAATGGCCGACAGGAAGTAGGTTTGACTCAGACATATTTGGTACAGTCGGACTCAGCATGAGCCAAGGAATCAATAGAGTGAAGTCTTATGTCATAGTGGCAATTTAATCAAATGATATAAAGATTTTAAACAATTTATTTACATATCCTGACCACTAGGTGGCGCCGTCCTAAAGATTTATAGGTGCGCTCAGAACATGTCACTGATGAACCATGCCAAATTTCGTAGCGATACGCCATTCTGTTTGTGAAATACTGAACTTAATGAGAAAATTCAAAATGGCCGACACCCAAAATGGCCGACCGAAAACCGTTTGGTATCGTTTGACTCGGCATGCCTCAAGGAATCTAACAAGACCAACTTCATGATTTTAGACTCAACTTTGAAGTAGTTATTGGCGAAAATAGGCATATTTCGAATCTTGTGACCACTAGGTGGCGCTGTGACGAAACGTTGCAGGCACCCTCAGGTCATGACTGTAATGACATATACCAAGTTTCGTGTCGATACAATAAAGTTTTGCGAAGATACGGCCTCACGTCCGTTTTGGCGTGCTCGCCGCCATATATGTTGGCAATTTGTACGAGAACGCATTGGTCTATCAAAAAGCTTTTGATAACTTTTTGTCTGGGGTGCCTCTAGATGCTACATACCAAAGGACATGAAAATCGGACAAACGGTCTAGGAGGAGTTCGAAAAAGTAGGTTTTACGGAAAATTCAAAATGGCGGAAAGATGTGCATGACACTAATGACATCAACATGTGCAATTGAATCATCATGAGCAAAGGATTCAGAGGAAACAAGAATTTAGTTTCTAGGACTCACGGGTCAGAAGTTATGAGCATGAACATAAGTGGATTTTTGGACTGTTGGTGGCGCTAGAGGGTTTGAGTCAGACACACCAATGTTGCTATAGTAACTTCTGAGACTGTCCTTTACATGTGTGCCAAATTTCATAACTTTCCTATGTACGGTTCTATGGGCTGCCATTGACTTTTGGGTGGAAGAACGAGGTAGAATAATAATAATAATAATAATAATAAGAAGAAGAAAACTAACAATAACAATAGGGTTCTACGCCCCTTCGGGGCTTGACCCCTAATAATAATTATTATAAAAAGAAAACTAACAATAACAATAGGGTTCTACGCCCCTTCGGGGCTTGACCCCTAATAATAAGAATATAGCTGCAAGCAGCAATGCCGGGGTCAAGCCGAAAAGGGCACAAAAGGATGTAAAATAGAGATTGGATAAGTAGATTGAAGAACCTAGGTAAACCTAATCATTTTAGATGAAAAACAAAAAAGTTATCAACAAAAATAATCTAAGTTCTTGTCTACTGCAATCGTCCTTCTGTTATTGACAATCATGGAACATTAGAGCACTGAAGGACATGTGAGTGGTGTTTGCAGTGGCAAAACATGGATCACATCATGTTATAACAAGTTTAATTAGTCAAAAGAGACCATCCCAATGTCTCTCCGATTTGCTGATGCAGAGATATAGCTTTTGCAAAAACGGTTAAAAAGGTATTCTCAATGGTTGCTAGGGAGTAAATTGACATCCACCAGTGATTATAATCCAAGCCATGAAATGAATAATCCATGATGATTTATGGTTTTAGATGTGTTTGTTGCAGTAGTTTTAGGCAAAAATTACCATTTTCTATCTCAAAACCACTAGGTGGCGCTGTGACAAAATTGTGCATGCAATTTCAGGTCATGATTACGTTACATCGAGCTAGTTTTATGACTATACACTTTAGTTTAGTGAAGAAACAGTTGTATGACCATAGGGCTGGCTTGATATCACAGGTTTTGTTCAATTATAACACCAACTAGTGGTGCAAGCAAGCAATTTTTTTTGTGTAGCCTCAGAATGTGCTCATGCATCAGCGTATCAAATCTGGTGAAAAAATCTCTTTTTGTTACGAAGTTACAACCATTTATGTGTAAAAAACACAAAATTTGAAGGTAATTTTTCGTTTTTTGCAATTTTCTGACATTTCTGATGAAAATTTTAATATAATGCCAATAGAACTTTTTGTTCAGAAGGTAAGGTTAGTTTCTTCCTATGGTGTTTTCGAGTCGATCGGAAAAACGCCCGCGGAGGTATTCACGCGTGTTTTTTAAGTGCTGTTTTGCCGCAAATGGTTAACCGTAAGGCGAAATCTGGCATGTTTGGTATCGTTGGACTCGGCAACTATTCAGAGCTCCAAAGAAACAAGTCCCGTGAAAAAACATCGATCAGAGCCAAAGTTATAGGCATGTAAAGCATAAGTCTGGCCACTAGGTGGCGCTGCGACGAAACTGTGCATGCACCCTCAGTTCCTGACTGGCATCACAAGTACCAAGTGTCGTGTCAATAGGCCTAAGTTTGACGAAGATACAGCCTAAAATCTGTTTTTTGCGCTCTACGTAAACTTCGTTAAGGTGGTATACGACAACGGATTGCTGTATCGAAATTCTTTTGATAACTTTTTGCCATGACTGTCTCAAGATGATACATACCAATTTTCGTGGCAATCGGGCAAAAGCTCTAGGACGAGTTCGCAAAAGTAGGTTTCACGAATAATTCAAAATGGCGGAAATTTTTTCATGACGGAAAATGACGACATAGGGTCCATTCGAATCGTCTTGAGCCAAGGAATCAGAGTAAACAAGAATTTCGATTCTAGGACTTACGGGTCAGAAGTTATAAGCAAAAACATAAGTGCAACTTTGGACTGTTGGTGGCGCTAGCGGGTTAGACATAGAGACTCCAAATTTGCTGTGGGGACACATTGTACTGTCCTTTATCAGTGTGCAAAATTTCATAACTTTCCTACGTACGGTTCTATGGGCTGCCATAGACCGCAATGGCGGAAGAAGAATAACTAATAATAAATATAGCTGCAAGCAGCGATACCGGGGTCAAGCCAAAAAGGGCACAGAATGAAGTAAAGTTGAGTTTGGATAAGCAGATTGAAGAACCTAGGTAAACCTAATAATTTTAGATGAAAAAACAAAAAAGTTATCAACAAAAATAATCTAAGTTCTTGTCTACTGCAATCGTCCTTCTGTTATTGACAATCATGGAACATTAGAGCACTGAAGGACATGTGAGTGGTGTTTGCAGTGACAAAACGTGTCACAACATGTTACAACAACTTAAATGAGTGAAAAGAGACCATCCCCATCTCTCTACGATGTTCTGATGCAGAGATATAGCTTTTGCAAAAATGGTTAATAAGGTATTCTCAATGGTTGCTAGGGAGTGAATTGGCAACCACCAGTGATTATAGTTCAATCCTTGAAAGGAATAATCCATGATGACTCATGGTTTTAGATGTGTTGTTGCAGTAGTTTTAGGCAAAAATACCATATTCCATCTCAAAACCAGTAGGTGGCGCAATGACAAAATTGTGCATGCAACATCAGGTCATGATTGTGTTACATCTAGCTAGTTTTATGACTATACACTTTAGTTTAGTTAAGAAACAGTTGTATGACCATAGGGCTGGCTTGTTATCAAAGGTTTTGTTCAATTATAAGGCCATCTAGTGGTGCAAGCATACAATATTTTTTGTGTGGCCTCAGAATGTGCTCATGCATCAGCGTATCAAATCTGGTGAAAAAATATATTTTCGTTACAAAGTTACAACCATTTATGTGTAAAAAACACAAAATTTGAAGGTAATTTTTCGTTTTTTGCAATTTTCGGCCATTTCTGATGAAAATTTTAATATAACGCCAATAGAACTTTTTGTTCAGAAGGTAAGGTTAGTTTCTTCCTATGGTGTTTTCGAGTCGATCGGAAAAACGCTCGCGGAGATATTTGCGTGTGTTTTTTAAGTGCTGTTTTTGCTGCGCAGGGTTAACCGTAAAGCAAAATCTGGCATGTTTGGTATCGTTGGACTCGGCAACTATTCAGGACTTCAAGGAAACAAGTCCCGTGAAAATACAACGATCACAGCTAAAGTTATAGGCGTATAAAACATTCGTCTGGCCACTAGGTGGCGCTGCGACGAAACTGTGCATGCACCCCCCGTTCCTGACTGGCATCTCAAGTACCAAGTTTCGTGTCTATAGTTCTAAGATTGGCGAAGATACAGCCTAAAATCTGTTTTTTTGCGCTCTACGTAAAATTCGTTGACGCGCTATACGACAACGGATTGGTTTATCACAATTCTTTTAATAACTTTTTGCCTTGAGTGTCTCTAGATGCTGCATACCAATTTTCGTGGCAATCGGACAAAAGCTCTAGGACGAGTTCGAAAAAGTAGGTTTTACGAATAATTCAAAATAGTGGAAAAATTTTCATAACGGAAAATGACGTCATAGGGTCCTTTCGAATCGTCTTGAGCCAAGGAATCAGAGGAAACGAGAATTGTCTTTCTAGGACATACGGACCAGAAGTTATAAGCAAAAACATAAGTGCAACTTTGGACTGTTGGTGGCGCTAGCGGGTTAGACATAGAGACTCCAAATTTGCTGTGGGGACACACTGGAGTGTCCTTTATCAGTGTGCCAAATTTCATAACTTTCCTACGTACGGTTCTATGGGCTGCCATAGACCGCAATGGCGGAAGAAGAATAACTAATAATAATTGTAAAAAGAAAACTAACAAATACAATAGGGGTCTTCGCCCCTTCGGGGCTTGACCCCTAAAAAGAAAACTAACAAATACAATAGGGGTCTTCGCCCCTTCGGGGCTTGACCCCTAAAAACTAACAAATACAATAGGGTTCTACGCCCCTTCGGGGCTTGACCCCTAAATATAGCTGCAAGCAGCGATACCGGGGTCAAGCCAAACATGGCAAAAAATTATTCAAACGTGATGACTGTCATAATTTAAGATCTAAGTTTGCATTAGTTTTAGGGAAAAAAGTGCAATTTTTTTGTATCTTGAGACCACTAGGTGGCGCTGTGCCGAAACAATAGATGATGCCTCAGGTCATGACTGTGATGACACATACCAAATTTAGTGTAAATACAATAAAGCGATACGGAGATATAGCCTTAAATGACTTGACCACTAGGGGGCACTGTCCAAAACAATAGATTGTGACTCAGGTCTTGATTTTGATGACACCCACCAAATTTGGTTTAAATACGATAAAGAGACACAGAGATATAGCTTCAAATCTCTTGACCACTAGGGGGCGCCGAAAAGTTTACAAGTCCTCCCAGAACATGTTGCTGATGAACCATACCAAGTTTCATAACAATACGCAATTGCGTTTCTGAAATACTTGAACTTAAAGAAAAAATCAAAATGGCCGACACACAAAATGGCCGACCAAAAACCAGTTGGTGTCGTTTGACTCGGCATGCCTCACGAAATCTAAGAAGACCAGTCTCATAATTTTACATTCAAATTTGCAGTAGTTATAAGCAAAAATAGAATTTTTTTATATCTCGTGACCAGTAGGGGGCAGTGTGACGAAATGGTGCATGCACCCTCAGGTCATCACTGTTATGACATATACCAAGTCTCATATTAATACGCAAAAGTTTTGCGAAGATACAGGCTCAAACACATTTTGGCGTGCTCGCCCTCGCATTCTTTGATGCGTTATACGACAACGGATAGGTCTACCGAAAATCTTTTGATAACTTTTTGTCTAGAGTGTCTCTAGATGATGCATACCAAAAATCAAGCCAATCACACGAGCGCTCTAGGAGGAGTTCGAAAAAGTAGGTGTTCAATATAATTCAAAATGGCCGACAGGAAGTAGGTTTGACTCAGACATATTTGATACCGTCGGACTCAGCATGAGCCAAGGAATCAATAGAGTGAAGTCTTATGTCATAGTGGCAATTTAATCAAATGATATAAAGATTTTAAACAATTTATTTACATATCCTGACCACTAGGTGGCGCCGTCCTAAAGATTTATAGGTGCGCTCAGAACATGTCACCGATGAACCATGCCAAATTTCGTAGCGATACGCCATTCGTTTGTGAAATACTGAACTTAATGAGAAAATTCAAAATGGCCGACACCCAAAATGGCCGACCGAAAACGGTTTGGTATCGTTTGACTCGGCATGCCTCAAGGAATCTAACAAGACCTCCTTCATGATTTTAGACTCAAGTTTGAAGTAGTTGTAAGCGAAAATAGGCATTTTTCGAATCTCGTGACCACTAGGTGGCGCTGTGACGAAACGTTGCAGGCACCCTCAGGTCATGACTGTTATGACATATACCAAGTTTTGTGTCGATACACAAAAGTTTTGCGAAGATACGGCCTCACGTCTGTTTTGGCGTGCTCGCCGCCATATATGTTGTCAATTTATATGAGAACGCATTGGTCTATCAAAAAGCTTTTGATAACTTTTTGTCTTGGGTGTCTCTAGATGCTACATACCAAAGGACATGCAAATCGGACAAACGGTCTAGGAGGAGTTGGAAAAAGTAGGTTTTACGAAAAATTCAAAATGGCGGAAAGATGTGCATGACACAAATGACATCAATGTGTGCAATTGAATCATCATGAGCCAAGGATTCAGAGGAAACAAGAATTTAGTTTCTAGGTCTCACGGGTCAGAAGTTGTGAGCATGAACATTAGTGGATTTTTGGACTGTTGGTGGCGCTAGAGGGTTTGAGTCAGACACACCAATGTTGCTATAGTAACTTCTGAGACTGTCCTCTACATGTGTGCCAAATTTCATAACTTTCCTATGTACGGTTCTATGGGCTGCCATTGAATTTCGGCGGAAGAACGAGGAAGAAAAATAATAATAATAAGAAAACTAACAATAACAATAGGGTTCTACGCCCCTTCGGGGCTTGACCCCTAATAATAAATATAGCTGCAAGCAGCAATGCCGGGGTCAAGCCGAAAAGGGCACAAAAGGATGCAAAATTGAGATTGGATAAGCAGATTGAAGAACCTAGGTAAACCTAATAATTTTAGATGAAAAAACAAAAAGTTATCAACAAAAATGATCTATGTTCTTGTCTACTGCAATCGTCCTTCTGTTATTGACAATCATGGAACATTAGAGCACTGAAGGACATGTTGTGACATGATGTGACCCATGTTTTGCCACTGCAAACACCACTCACAAGTTAAATTAGTCAAAAGAGACCATCCCCGTGTCTCTACGATGTTCTGATGCAGAGATATAGCTTTTGCAAAAACGGTTGATAAGATATTCTCAATGGTTGCTAAGGAGTGAATTGGCAACCACCAGTGATTATAGTCAAAGCCATGAAAGGAATAATCCATAATGACTCATGGTTTTAGATGTGTTGTTGCAGTAGTTTTAGGCAAAAATACCATATTTCTATCTCAAAACCAGTAGGTGGCACAATGACAAAATTGTGCATGCAACATCAGGTCATGATTGTGTTATATCTAGCTAGTTTTATGTCTATACACTTTAGTTTAGTGAAGAAACAGTTGTATGACCATAGTGCTGGCTTGTTATTAAAGGTTTTGTTCAATTATAAGGCCATCTAGTGGTGCAAGCATACATTTTTTTTTGTAGCCTCAGAATGTGCTCATGCATCAGCATATCAAATCTGGTGAAAAAATATATTTTCGTTACAAAGTTACAACCATTTATGTGTAAAAAACACAAAATTGTAAGGTAATTTTTAGTTTTTTGCAATTTTCGGCCATTTCTGATGAAATTTTTAATATAACGCCAATATAACTTTTTGTTCAGAAGGTAAGGTCTGTTTCTTCCTATGGTGTTTTCGAGTCGATCGGAAAAACGCTCGCGGAGATATTCACGCGTGTTTTTTAAGCGCTATTTTGCTGCACAGGGTTAACCGTAAGGCGAATTCTGGCATGTTTGGTATCGTTGGACTCGGCAACTATTCAGAACTCCAAAGAAACAAGTCCCGTGAAAATACGTCGGAGCCAAAGTTATACGTCGGAGCCAAAGTTATAGGTGTATAAAACATTTCTCTGGCCACTAGGTGGCGCTGCAACGAAACTGTGCATGTACCCTCAGTTCCTGACTGGCATCACAAGTACCAAGTGTCGTGTCAATAGTCCTAAGTTTGACGAAGATACAGCCTAAAACCTGTTTTTTTGAGCTCTGCGTAAAATTCGTTATGGTGCTATACGACAACGGATTGCTGTATCAAAATTCTTTTGATAACTTTTTGCCATGAGTGTCTCTAGATGATACATACAAATTTTCGTGGCAATCGGACAAAAGCTCTAGG